>NC_135501.1:159932064-160573166 GCF_052857255.1 Amblyomma americanum
AGCACCATAGGTTGTGCGCCTCTGTGGAGGTTTCGATTAGAGGAGGCTACAAGATCCGTTTTGCAAAACAGAACTTCTTGCCTCCAGTGCCTTTACCTAAAACACTTTTATTGTATCTTTTTAATAACTTTATTAAGGTTGTGCCTGTTTCAAGAAGCAAAAATGTAACTGGCGCAAAATTAATAAGGAACACTGAGTTCCCAAACCAAACTTTTACTGCCTTTTCACTGCTCAGCTAACTATTATGCGAATATATGGGCGGGGTTGAATGTTGGTAACTGATTCAGGTTAAAACACGCCGCAAAGATCGGTCAAGGGTAAGTATTTTGCTTCGAAAATAAGCGCCTCTAGGAATGCCTCTATCACAATAAAAAGTGTGCTCGGTGATCCAGAATTACTCTTCCTGATATCAAAGCTCTTCACTGTAATGCGACTGGCAGCCCTTGACCTACGTCTTTCCCTCAAGTAAGCGCCCATTAAGAAGCCCAATAAGATTAAGCGATTACAAACGGCATATCGGAGTGCATACCGATTGCTGCCTTGGTAAAGTCTCTTCAGATTGCATTGACAACGTTTTTAAATTTTATTCTTTACTATATTACATTCAGTGTTTAGTATACAACATTCAGTGCAAAAACCCCTTAAACATGTAAAACGAAGAAGTGTGGCGGACCCTGTAAGTAGAATCATGACCAATATGCGTCATACACTTCAATTGAAACACTAAAATGTATGACTAAAAATCAACATACTTACATTCACAGCGCAAAGACGAACACGGACACGAGGGGAGACACCACAAAGCGCCGGCTTCAACAATGTTTATTGCTGCGCGCAGCGAATACATATATAGTACAACGGGCATGCGCAGCAACGAAAAGGAAAGTCATGTGAGACTGGTAGCAGCGCCAAACCGCATAGGAAACACATCATCATAGGCACAGGAAGGAATACATAAAGCTAAAACCTAAAAGTCAGGACGCAAACAAGAACAGAAAACATAATACCCGAGTTAGAAATTCCTGTTCTTGTTTGCGTCCTGACCTTTAGGTTCTAGCTTTATGTTATCTTCCTTGTATCTGTGATGTTGTGTTTTCCTATGCGGTTTGGCGCTGCTACCAGTCTCACATGACTTTCCTTTTCGCTGCTGCGCATGCCCGCTGTACTATATATGTATTCGCTGCGTGCAGCAATAAACGTTGTTTAACTCGGCACTTTGTGGTGTCTCCGTTGGTGTCCATTTTCGTCTTTGCGCTGTGAATGTAAGGATGAAGTACCAACTCGCCCAGCCACTGATTTTAAGAAAATAATAATAATAATAATTGGTTTTGGAGGGAAAGGAAATGGCGCAGTATCTGTCTCATATATCGTTGGACACCTGAACCGCGCCGTAAGGGAAGGGTAAATGAGGGAGTGAAAGAAGAAAGGAAGAAAGAGGTGCCGTAGTGGAGGGCTCCGGAATAATTTCGACCACCTGGGGATCTTTAACGTGTGATATTCCGGAGCCCTCCACTACGGCACCTCTCTCTTCCTTTCTTCTTTCACTCCCTCCTTTAATCAACATAACTTTTCGGCACATTTAACAGGCTAGAGAGATAAAAGAATCAACATTGCTTTAGACAACACTCTCTACAAAAAGACAGTGCAAGCAATGTTTACCAGCCATTGAACTTACCAATAGCATGAAGACAACAAAATAAAAACAAATCGGGGGATACTTAAGCCCCTCCATAAGTATCCCCTTAAGTACGACGATATAGGGTAAATGGGTCCCTTAAGCAATCTGGAGTCCTCTTTGCGTACAACTGCGCGGGCATGGGCCCAGATTATTTATTTTATTTTGCATTCATAAGTTGTATTCTTACTTTTCATTTACCACGAGACACACGAGGCGTCGCGTTCAACGAGTCGAACTAACGGTCTTCAGAGCTCGATCTGTGGCGCAGCCCACTCACGTATCAATGCGCAGCGGATCGAGCCCTGGATCGAGCATTTCTCTTTTCAACACAATTGCTTTTGTCTTTAGACAGACTTTTGAGTGAAAGTTGAGAATGATTTTTTCGATGATAATCGTTGAAAACACTGCATCTTAAGTGCTGAAAAATTAAAGAGGATAGCGCTTCAGAAATTTTCTTGAAATATTCTAACTATCCAAAGTTTTTAAAACCTTGTTATTAATAATATTCTTGGGATTAGTAAAACAACTGCGCTAAAGATGTACATTTTCACTCTCTAAGGCTGGCTTGGGCGGTGTTTTTACGTAGCTTGTCAAATATCTTGGGAACACTGGTTTTTCGGATTACCGCCTCCTAATCCTTACAGTGGTGCCAAAGTGTGCTTCCGACGGTTACTCTCAATTTAAGGTTGTCTGTTATTTGAACACAAACTGCGTTAAGTCCTTCAGAGTGCGGTGTTGCACACTGCTGACGCTTATTCAGTATTTATTTTTATTTTTGTAACAGGTGAATCCTGTGATTTCACGAACATTCATCTTCACAGTGCTCTCGAGAAGTTAGCGGAAAAACTGCCCGAGTACAAATCCGTTCGTTCCCAGTCCTTCGTGCCAGTGTTCGCGGCCCTTGAAATTGGCGACGTCAATATCACTGGCCTCAACAAATTCTGCCAGTACGGGCCCCTCCTGCCCTACTGCATCAATGGGACGCGGATGCTGCAGGTAGACCTCATCAGAAGTTGGGGCGGCGAGATATCGGCTCCATGGAGACAATGCTCGGGAATGGAAGGAATCATCAGGCTTCGCTCATTCCTTATGCGACTAGCTGCACAGCCCCGTGTCAACGTGTCAACGTGTTCAGGATGCCTTGCTTTCCTACGTTGGACCTGCAGTGCCAGTGACTACGGATGACGTCGGATTTATGCTGGAGGGTGATGGAGACATCGGCAAGCAAACGAGCCTAAGTCTTAGCTTGGTCTTTATGCCGGTGAGCCAGCAGCTGTGGACGGTTATATTTTATCGCGAATTCGACTTGGCCCTTCACAAAACCCCGGAGGAGAACATGCAACGAATCGTTCGAACTTGCGTCGCGAAGAAAGATACGGATGGCATTTGAGGAAGAGGCGCGGACAAGTTATTTTCGGTCAGAAGACTGGAAAATATTGATACGAGGTGGCAAGCCAAGGAACGGGACGACATGATGACAGATGAAAGTATGATTTAACGGCTCAGGGCCTAGCGCGACCTCTTCGTCAAGCGCCGCTACCCTCTTCTTCGTCTTCGTAAGATGACCCGGGCGGCTCCTCCGAGCGATCGTCCCGATCGATTGCTTGAGTTACGAATGATCAGGTGACGATTAGGATGATCAGGAAAGATAGAAGAAGATGAAAGGCTTGCCACGAAGAGGAAGGAGATGATCTGATGAATGGTTTCCCCGCAGCTTCAGGTCCAGCGGTCAGTCCCCCACAGCCGAAGGTCAAGGGTTAAGGAATCGCCGGACAGCTTGGGCGGGGCGCCGGCTTAGTTCGGGTGGTCGCAGACACCCATCTTTAGGTTTTATTTGCGGGGGGGGGGGGGGTTGCAGAAGAACCCACTTTCTTCGCTGATATAACGTGGCAACTCCGAGGTGAAAACAAACACTTATATGGTCATCTCAGCCTTCTTGCCAGCTGAAGCTTACGATTTACAAAAAATTAACGCATGACTGAATTTCGCGCTGTGCTTGTTAAAAGATATGTTATCTCTATTACCGAAAGAAACGGCAGTCAAAACGCTAAATGGAGTTTGGCCCATTAAAGGCGGGATGTTAGATTAGCGTTAAAATGTTGCACTGGTTTTAGCGAGAGGGTCACGGTGCGTTACAGAGCTTGTGTGTTGACTACAGCCAAAGAACTTCCGCTTAGCAGTCATGGTAGCCAGAACGTGACATTACTCAAAACATTCCTGCACTTTTCCTTGTCGGTGTCCTTGTATGCCGTGGAGGAACCTACCTAAAGAAATTATTGGCCTAGTGGGGCAGCGGCCGTGAATAGCGCTACACTAGCATAATACGCTTGGCGAGGAGGTACGGTGATCCTCTGGGTACGCAGAAGCATTCAGAGTAGTAGATCGTTGCCTCAAAATACCCGACTGCGCTGCCTAATGCAGACGGACCACCACCTCACCAGGGCGTTGCCTGGCGTACATGATTACTTCCTCTTTTCTGTGGGTAATTGCTGCTTTGCAGAAAGTATGCTTTGATGTTCATGGTATAGATACTGATCTTTATTCGCTTAAAACCCAATCTGAAAAATTGAATCCGGCATAACGTTTTCCTTTTATGTCAGTTGGAACTGAAAAGTCTAACCCTAATATATAACTTGTCGCACATTTCTGCCAGCCCTTTACTGGATAGATTCATACATTCGCACGCATTGTACTCATATATAGAGCTTTGATGCAAACTTTGATGTCCACAGGTTTCCGACGACTATCGCTTTCAAGTCAAAATCTAGAGCGCCACAGGCAGCAACCTGTGTGCGCAACAGGGCGTGAGAATATTCGAGTTCCTTACGCCATCTAAAAATTCGTGGCCTCTTATTGACCTCAGACTGATGTGAAAACAAAAATTGTTTACTATTCCTACGCCATCATGCATGTTCGAGGCCTGCCAATTCTTATATTATAAAACTCGGAAAGCAGCGCGCAATAGAGCAACTACTAATTATCGCAAATTGGTGACGTGCCCCTTTTTCATAGTTTTTCAAACTAAAAAAATCTCGTTAACGGCTTTTGAATCTGGACACAATAGTTAACTAAATGCACATAAAAATTGAAATTGGTTTTTAGGGAATGAAGATGACGCAGTAGGGTAGGATACACTTTATTGCTCTAACCGGGGCTTTCGGTCAGCCCGAGGTCTTCATCTTCAAGCAGATGTCTCCCTCCGTCTTGCAGAGGTCGGCGCCCCTTTTCCATTGCACCGCTGAGTTTAGCCGCTCGCTGGGCATGGATGACCAATCCTGTTTGGAGGATTGGGTTGCCACTGGAGGGCACACTCTCACACTGCGCTGCACTCGGATTTTCTGAGCCATGGAATGCTTTATTTCGGTCACATTCCCAAGTAATAATGCATAGGGTCGGTGTTACACCGCACCATGGGCAGATGTTCCCGTATTGGTTTCGGGAACATTTTGCTAAGGATGTGTAAATTGGGGAAGGTTCCGGTTTGCAGCTTCCTCCAGTAAACTGCTTCTTGTTGATTTAAATTGTTGTGAGGAGGAGGATACTTTAGTCTCGTCCCTCTGTAATAATGTAGAATGTCGAAGTACGTCGGGATTACCCTCGAGAAGTCATCCGGGTCTTCGTTCTAGAGTGCTCGGTTAGTGTACTCGCGAGCGACTCTATCGACCCTTCGGTTGCCTTCTATCTCGGTGTGTGCCGGTACCCAGAAAATGGTGTGTCTAATGTGATCTTTGGGTAGGCCTGCGAGGAGGAGGATTTGGAGCGCTTTATGACCTATTGCGTCGTTAATCTAGTTACGGCATGCCTCTTTCGAATCTGTGAGAAATGTTAAAGGCTTATTCGTGCGATAACCCTCCGCGGTCGCTAGAGCAACAGCCATTTCTTCTCCCTCGGTTACCGTGCAGTCCCGTGCCGACGCGCAAGATATCTCCTTATAGACTGAGCCTATTACTGTCGCGACGACTTTTTGCTCCGTTGTTCCCCGTCTCCGGGGGTGCATCGCGGCGTCCGTGTAGACCGTGTTCGCCTTGACTGCCAAGTATTTTTCTACATATTTCGCTTGGGCGTTTCGCCTAGCTGCGTGTAATTATGGATCCATATTCATATGGATCATAAGGTCATATGGGTCCATATGACGCAGTAACTGTCTGACTTATCTCGGTAGACACATGAACCGCGCCGTAAGGGAGGGTATAAAGGAGGGAGTGAAAAAAGAAATGAAGAAAGAGTTGCCGTAAGGGAGGGCTCCGGAATAATTTCGACCACCTGGGGATCTTTAACGTGCACTGACATCGCACAGCACACGGCAGCCTTAGCGTTTCGCCGCCATATGTTGTGCAATGTCAGTGCATGTAAAGATCCCCAGATTGTGAGTGAGCATGGGAGCTGCCACTGCGACAGCATGACCAACACGATTCTTCTGTCCTCAGCGCAGGCATGTCCCATCTTTGCGGTTGGCTTCTTCCTGGCCCCTTCGCTGCTCTTCGGACCATCGTTACCGGGATACGTCGTCATGACTCTTCTACCCGACGGCGCATGCGCCCCTGAGCGGTCCCCAGATATCTTCAATCCACCTGGTTCCTTCGACCACACGTTTTCATTCCCTGATGGAAAGGTTATCACCGTCTTTCCTGATAACTTCCGGTTAACCATGTCAACTCCCATTCCGACCGGCAGTATAAATTGGCTGCACTCCGTCTTTTTCGTCAGTGAGCATGGGAGCTGCCACTTCGACATCATTGCCAACACGATTCTTCTGTTCTCACCGCAGGTGTGTAGACGCTCTTCTTTATAAGCCAAAAAATCCGACAATCGTTTTCTGGTCGTGCTCCCATGAGTGATTGCTTCGATGTAGCGCGATTGTTGCTTTGTTCTGATGATATTGAGACCAATCCTGGCCCCAAGCTTCGCTCAACTACTGACGATACGGATCAGTCTGACGCTATGTATCAGATGCTCAAAGACATCAATAAGCATACGCTATAATTTGGTAAAAACCAAGACGAACTTCGGGCTGACATTAAACATATTAAGACAAGCCAGGAAAACATTGAAATTAAGTTCTTAGACATACTTTGCCTGCTACAAGCCATCATGAATAAAATAGGCACCATAGATGCCTTTGAGCAAAGCCTTTCGACCATCCAAAGTTCAGCAGGAGATCACATCTCGCAGCAGGCTGTTCTACAGTCTCGCTTAGTCGATCTTGAAGATAGATCGAGACGGAATAATCTAATCATTTTTTTTTTGCATTTGCATTTTGCATTTGCATTTTGCATTTATTTCAGTCATGTACAATGGCTGAGGAGAAAGGAAAAAAAGCCGCGCACGCGGCTTGACAAAGCTCCCATCTCCCGTAGCGGCTTGGCACGGCGATGACAGGCAGCAGTAAAACAATAACAAGAGAATGCATGAAATAACAAATATGTACAATATCTTCATAACAGATCACCAGAATAGTCTCGGTACTGTTACACACACGCAAATGATAGTTTAATCACAGCACATGGATACTTAGTTTATTTTACCGTTGGATATGATTCATTGTTTTGTAAGAACATATTTCTGACAGCGTTATATGAAACGGAAAGAATGGATTGATTAGTGAAAGCATTTCTATTAAGGAAAGATGGCAACGCATACCTGAGTGTTTGAAAACCGTAATTTGTGCGTGGACAAGGTACATAACAATATTCGCAGTGTCTTGTGTTGTGAACAGCGGTATTTTCCCGTAGATTCGCAAGGTCAGAAAAAAATGTGGTGTCACTATGTACCTGAGATTTGTACTGCTGAATTACACGGTACTGATGAATAACCCTTGCATCCATAATGCGGTATTTTGCAAATAGAGCACTCGTATGTGCTAAGTATGTGGCACCCGTAATTGCTCTGACTGCATTTTTTTGTAATGTCAAAACCTTGCGTGTAATCCCTGCAAAACGTGAGGCATGAAATGAAACAGAGAAAAAAGTCATTTCTGCGTTACCCCCTGTCGCTTACCCTGATTCACTGCCCTCATCCATAAAGCGTGCTCATCCTATGGGTTCTTTTTCAGCCTTGAAGTGTCACCCTATTATCATTAAGTTCTGTTCCTTTAATATCAAATAAAATATTCTGAACTCCCCTGATACTCTAAAGGAAAACAATCTTTCCGTATCTTAAGATTTCTCGTACGCTACCCGCCTAGCGAGGCGCCGACTTGTCGAATTTGGCAAAGGGCTGCCTCACTCTCCGAAGTTTCCGCTTCGCTACAACAAACAGTTAGTAAACAATCAATTCTACATCCACAATGAAACAGCTAAGAACATTGAATTATTAAATCGGCCACGAGCTGATTTACAGCCCAGTCCCGAACCACAAACCGGCTCCTCGCGGGTTGTTATTCAAGATTCTTCACTCACCGTCAACAACACGCCCCAAGAATAGGAGAGGGGAAGTAGGAAATTGTCACCGTCCCGCAGCATATCTGTCTTATTAAAAAGCGTGACTCTTTGCATTCCCTTATTGACATATGTAACGCCGACATCATCGCGCTCACCGAAACCTGGCTTCATTATAACATTCACGGTAGCCAAGTAATAAGTGATTTATCACAATTTTCCGTCTTCAGTTGCGACCGTACGCAACGCCAAGGTGGTGGCGTTCTGCTGGCTATTTCTAAAAATATTAGGTCATATCCGATACACATTGATACCAACCTTGAAACCATCTGGGCATGCATTGAAATCCATCACCGTAAAATAATCCTTGGTCAATGTTATCGCAACCCGAACTTCACATCAAACTTCTGCGAACAGTTGCACGATGCAATTAACAGCGCCTACTTCAGATATCCTAATGCTGATATTTTTTACTCGGTCACTTTAACTTCCCGAACATTTCCTTGTCTTCCAGTTCGCCTACTCTTAATCGGTTTTCTTCTGTTTGTAACGATTTCTAAATCTTTGCTCAGTTTTTTCGTTATCTCAGTTACTCACACAACCTACTAGGTTTACGAAAGCCGCCGCTAACATCATGGATTTAATACTAACATCACGCCCTGATCTCGTCCCGCATGTAACGTACATGCCCGGGTTAAGTAACCATTTAACTCTTCATTTTGAAATATGTGCCCCACCCCTTGAAATAACTGGCTAAGAAAGTTGTCAGGGACCACAACAAAGCTAATTTCGAGATCATTAACAATTAGCTGTCTCTATTCCTTGTCACCTTCCTTGATGGTTTCGAAAATCGGTCAGCAGAAAATAATTGGAACATCATCAGTAACAAAATCGAACAACTAATCGATAAGCACATTCCCCTACGAACCATTTCTTGCAAATCAAACGGACCTTGGTATAACCTTCACCTCAAAAGACTATCGAACAAGAAAAAAGGCCTGTTTCGTAACGCTTCACGTTCCCCTTCAGACGCCCGGTGGAGCGCCTACACGGCAGCTAACAACGCAAATCTAACCGCACTCAAGAACGCCAAAAGTAATTTTCTCAGCAACACGTTACCGTCCATGATTACTAATGATCCCAGAAAATTCTGGCGTACAGTTAACCCAAGAAAAGTCGACTCAATTCAATTAACAAATCCTGACGGACTCCCTATACCGGATGCAGACTGCCCCGAAGTATTAAAAAAAACCTTTCAGTAATACCTTAGTTATTTGTCCTCTAACAGCATTACCACACTGTGAGTCATACGCGTACCCGATAATGGTCCCCGTCTGCGTTGATCCTAGCGGCATCATGAAATTATTTGACAACCTTTAAACATCACCTAGCCTCGGGACTAACATAATTATCAGCAAATTTTTGAAAAGCACCCGAACGTACTCATCACTTATGCTTTGCAAGATTTTTCAGCAGTCCATCGACTCCTGCACTCTTCCTCATGACTGGAAAATCGGGAAGGTGGTTGCGGTCCTCAAATCAGGTAGCAAAACTTCTCCACTCAACTACCGCTCAAATTCACTAACCAGCACTCCCTGCAGATTACTAGAGCACATCATGTACTCCCTTGTTGCTAACTTTCTTGAAACTAGCTCGTTCTTCAACAGCGCCCAGCACGGTTTCCAAAAATTTATTTGATGTGAAACGCAATTAGTATCATTAACTCACAAGCTTCATATTATCATTAATAAAGGCTCAGTAGCTGACAGCATATTTCTTGATTTCAAGAAAGCATTTCAAAAAGTTTGTCATCGACTCCTCCTCTTCAGACTAGCCAAACTAAACCTTGAACCTAACATCCTACATTGGTTTGAACAACTTCTTTTAAATTGTTCCCAGTTTGTGTCATCTAACAATCGCAACTCCTCATTATGTTCTGGTGCCTCAGGGCTCTGTGTTAGCCCTCTGCTGTTCCTAATATACATTAATGACCTACCTGACTGTGTATCCTCTAACATTCATTTATTTCCTGATTATTGTGTTTTCTTTCATGAAATTAACAGTTCGGGCGCTACTAACGCCCTGCAACATGATATGAATGCTATTCCTAATTGGTGTGACTTGTGAAAAAGGGACCCTAATACATCTAAATGTAAAGCCTTGTGTGTCTCTAGAAATTCCTGAAGTCCTAGCGTCTATTACCTAAATAACAGTGCGCTCGAATCCGTCACTTCCTACCGTTATCTCGGCATTGAAATTCTCTTGTGATCTTACTTGGTCCCTTCACATTAGCACCATAATTAACAATGCTAATCGCATGCTTGGTTATTTTCGCCGTAATTTTTCTTCTGCCCCCCGCTCACTTAAAGTCTTCCTGTACAAGACACTAATCTGTAGCAAACTAGAATACGCTGCTTCCATTTGGGACCATAGCTGTGCTAACCTAACCTGTTCCCTTCAGCTTGTCCACAATAACTCCGTTCGTTTCATTCTGCATAACTGCCATCGTACTGCCAGCATAACACCATTGAAACGCATGCTAAACCTTCCTTCAGTAGCTTCTCGTGAGAAATTTTCTCGAGTTTGCTTATTGCATAAAATTTTTCATATTTGTCGCAAGATTCGCAGCGCGCTCATCCCTTCGCCTTCGTACATCTCATCTCGTCTGGAAAACGCACACAAGGTTGGAATTGCTCCACTCAGGACGAAAACATGCAGCAACTCCTTCTTTCCTCGAACATCCCAAGACTGGAACCACATTTTCGGATCGATTGCCAGCACTGTAGACATTATTCATTTTAGAACCGCACTAGCCACCATTATATATGTCTATCATTAATTTGTCTGATTCGTGTTATCTTTTCTGTATTGTAATTATCTCATTCAACTACTCCCCTCTGTAATGCCCATGGCCTTGATGGGAAAATAAATAAATAAACATAATATTCCGGAGCCCTTCACTACGGCACCACCTTCTTCTGAATGAAGAGGTAAATATTTTTTACTGATTTCTTTTTTGGCAATTAAAATAATAAAATCACAGTTAAATACCCAGGTCATAGCAGTTTACAGTGTAAGGATTGCTCCGCGACTTTCTGAAAAACAGCTTCTGTTGTCTCTTTTGCAAAGAATGCCACCCGGCTCGTCTCAAGCGGTAGCTTTAACACAGGAGGGATTCAGCCTTCTTCGTTCAGTTCGATCAAGATAGGAAACTCCAGTGTGTAGGCACAAAAGCGACAGTACCGTTCTGGCGTCCAGAAGGATGTTTTCGTGGTGGGTAACCTTTGAGAGAAATGCGCCACTGTCGCCCTGATATGGTTGAGATATTTTTTATGGCTGCTAGACAGCGTTGCTGTACCGTTCTTTCCTAAGGTCGCAATCCTGAAAAGCACGCGTGGATGGAAAAGGGGCGTACTGCTCGCGGCGTTGGCTCAAGCGCCGCGAACAGACGGCGATGAGGAGATAGGAACTTTAAGATCTCTGGCCCTTCTGATGTGGTTGAGGAGGTATATATATTCCATAATACTACAAGAAAACGTTGAGTGAGAATTAAGTCCTCCAGGCGACGTCATAGCGAACGAATTCCAACTTTTGAATACACCATCCGGCATTGAGATAGCGACACCACACTCTGTAAAAGACGCTCATAAGGGGCTTTTATTGGTTCAGTCATCCATCTTCCTTACTCTTGGCAAGTGTGGTTTATGGACGCAATTCAACCGCCGCTCGGCTCTGTGCTAGCTTGGGAGTCGAATCGTGGTGCTAGCAGTCGAGGAGCACAAATTAAAACACTTCATTGCGTTCCTTCAGTGCATCCCGAAGCGCCTTACGGAATGTCGAGAAGAATCCTTGCATCCACAATTCCGAGAACAACGATGGGAAGAGCTTGCTCAACGCTACGCTAGAAATCTTGCCGAAATCACCGAGGCCCTCCACAACAAAGTCCACGTTGTATATCATCACTGGCATCGTAGAGAATTCGCCGTCCATCGAAAGGTACGTCCCACTGCTTCCCTCTCTGTCAACCATGAGGTGTAGAGTGAACCGCGTGAATTCAGCTCTCAGCTGCAGCTTGCCCTCATCTCCGGAGCAAACCCTCCACGGAGCAGTACATTCGACCTCGCCCTCGTTGATCAGTTCCACCTGGACCATGCTTGAGCCTTTCTTGCAGTAAGGAATGACTGGTCCGGATCGCTGAATCTTGTTCATACCGGTCACATTCACGTCACCGAATTCTAGGCCATCAAAGATTGGAGTGTAGCCTCGTTGGCCCCCCGGAAAATAGGATTTTGGTATCTTCTCCAGCAGTTTGTCAACTTCGTCCTCAAGATCAATGTCCGGCAAGTCACATTTGGCACCTGAAAAGAAAAAAAGATATTTGAAAGATAAAAATGTAGCACTCTTATTCATGAGTGCAGTTGTTACATGTGCCTACAGCATGCCAAGGTTCCTCATCATAAAGCTGGCTCCACATGGACTAGGAACTTGTGCTTGTTGTGCGAATGAAGCTACACAGTTGAATAGTCAGCTGCTCAGCTCACATAAATAAGAAATTGTAGATGATGTCGATATAGCTTCAATGATTCAATAATGAGCCAAAGATTAATAGAGAAGTAGCAAAACGAAACTTTTATAGGACAAGAAAACTGTGAGTGATTCTGTTCCCCTAAAATGCATTTCCTCTGAGTTCTTTTTGTCATTTCTGAAGACGTTGCCACCGCGCAAAAAAAAAATCAGGACTACGGCTTTTAGAACGCTCCCATATACTCTGTAGATGTGTCAATTTGGGCGTTAAACGTTAAGCGATACTAGAGGAGTCCTTAGAGTTGCGTAGGGCTTAAATATGCTTAACATGCGGGTATATTTAACATATATCTCGCTTTGCAAAGATATAGCACTGCACCCGTAACTTTCATTAGCGGAGATCTTCTTGTTTCCCTCAAAGCTCGATGGTTTTGTGCTGACTGTTCTTTAAAGAATTTTCTTTTCTTCAAAAAACATAGCGAGTCCTAGCATACAATCATGCATAACATAATGAAGGTTGAAATTCTGCAGCAGATTTTCTTTCGCTCAAGTTTTATAAAATCCATATGCGCCTGCAAGTTAAGGTAACTTGTATAGGAAAGACGCTTGTTTTGCGCCAAAATCCTAAATTCGGATACGAAAAAAATCGCTAAGCAAAAGCAGCAATCTGGGAAACAAAGCTGTACCATTCAAATTTATGGATGGTGGCACGTGGACTACACTATACGGTGACAGCTTTTCTCTTCTATTTGATGCCTTTTCTCTTCCATCTGGGAGTTCAACATAAGCTTTCAAGATAGGAGGCGTACAAAGCTATTTCTCTGTCACTGGGCTGTGTGTACGGTTCAAGAGAAGGACATTAGGAGTATGATAAGGGCACGAAGTTCGTGCCTTAGCAGTTTGCGATTCCATCTATTTATAGACCGTTGTGATATAAATCAAAAAGTCAGCCGACAAGCTACTCTCCATTATAATTTATTTTGATTTCTGTGTATCCTCAAAGCCATTTTCTTAATCACATATGTGCTTGACCAGGCACTCATAGCTCTCACTTTGTGCGATTGAAGCAGCTGCACGTAATGCCAGCTTGAATATGAAAATAATTCAAACATCTTGTTTTTCTTTTTTTCTCCACATGCTCGGTCAAACCGGCAATTTTTGTGTGAACAGAAAACTGAATTCCGGCTAGAGTGTAATCTGGCCTTTCTAAACTCCTATGAAGGCGCAAAACGAGTTTCCCATTCACTGTTTAAAAGCAGCAAGAGCAGATTCACATTTTAAATACAGTCTTAAAAGGTCGCGAGCAAGCAACTTTTAGCTTTTAGCTTTTAGGAAGCCAAACGCTCAAGAAATATTGTGTTCAGCCTCAAGAGCACCACCAGAAACTAAGTCGAAAAAAATTGCCACTATTTGTAATTATGTAACACTTCTTACAACACCCGTGCTGTTGCTTGATATCTTCATCCGGAGTAATGGTCTTGTGTTGTCTTTACCCACTAACGCATGCAGCGCAAAGTGCATATATAGGCGAATATAGCACATAAAGGCTTTCTGGCATTTAAGTAAAACTGCATACACGATAACAGTGAAGTATTTTATAAAGGGCTTTTCATATATTTTCGGTCGTCTTGTGTTAGCAGTTCCGAAGCATGAAGTGCGCGCACATTTTAAGCAACCTGGTGAATAGCCGGAAACACGACCGGGGTATATTGTACCTTCATGTCTCCTTTTTAACATCGTCGGAGTTAGAGGTGACACATACAATAACCTTGTTCCTCTCCGGCTCGCACTTATTCTGTCAACAACCTCCTTTAGTTTTTTAAACGGGGCTACCCTGACTGCAGCGATAACTACGCAGCAGAAATTAGCTTGAAGCAACAATATTACTATCCATTTAATTTTGCTTCCATGCTTAGGAGTATGATTTCATAAAATTTGGTTCAAGGCTTAAGTTGGAGAGGTTTCGTTTCACCGTTTTGAACCCCAATTTTGAAAACACCTGAAAGTATATTCGTGCGTAAAAAAAAACAATTACTTGAATGTTTCTTTCACAGTTATGTGAAATGTTACCCAGAGAATATACATGCATAAGGATTTCCTTTCTAGCCCGAAAAATAAAAATTGCACGCCTATCTCAGAACTATATATAAGTTCCTAGAACCTGCTTCACTGTAAACATATTTATGCCCGAATAAGAGTTGTATAATGTCCGCCGTTCCCTTTTAAACTCCGTATCTTTAACTAATGCAACTAGCAATAAGAGGTGATATAAGGAAATCGATCTTTTGTTACTGCCGTCACTAAATCGAAGAGTAAAAATAGAGCACTAACATGATTCTACTATGTTTCCATAAAAGAGTACGTCGCCTTGAATTCTTATTCATACCGTAAAGAAGTCGCCGCTGTGGCTGAGTGGTTATGGCGCTCTGCTGCTGGCCCGAAAGACGCGGGTTCGATCCTGACCGCGGCGGTCGAATTTCGATGGAGGCGAAATTCGAGAGGCCCGTGTACTGTGCGATGTCAGTGCACGTTAAAGAACCCCAGGTGGTCAAAATTTCCGGAGCCCTTCACTACGGCGTCTCTCATAGCTTGAGTTGCTTTGGAACGTTAAACCTTCACAAACCAAACCAAACCAAATCATACCGTAAAGTATTATAACGACTCTTGTCTCACCATCTGCCCGCGTTAACAAGTGACGATGCCGGCTTCTGCGTCGCCGCTGGCTAGCTTCTTGTCTCTGCTCTGGCTGCTTCAAGCACGTTTGTCGTGATACAAAGCACCGAATCTGAGCAGCTTTGTGTAGCATACTACTGGACAGAATGTGCATCTGAAGCAACCAGCGAGCCCGCGAAACGCATGGAGTAGCATCGCCTGCGCTGCCATCCCGCGGCAGGCGTTGGCGGTGTGTGACGGGTCGGGCTGCCTGTCGCCGCCATATCAGCGCCCGCTTTTTTGCGAGCGCTTGCCCTGACAGAATAGAGTGGACATCAGCGACCTGGGCTGCAACGTGCTGCACTGAACGCCTCCCTCAGGTCGTCTATAAGTGCTGAAGCAACGAATGACCATTACCAAGCAGCACAGGTAATGGGCCCAATATTGGAAATATATTGGTAAAGGCCGGTTCTACAAAGGACCAGAGTGAAACCATGTATTTCCGCTATTGCTTGGGCTCATTTTCAGCACCGCAGACACATGTTAGCAGCTCATGTTTTGTAGCGATGGCATGGTGTGTGGCGCATAAGTATTTTTAATACCGGCTGCCCCTGATTCGTTTGCGGTTGCTTTCCGTGCACCTCTGTGAAGGCTGGACTGTCTTTGTCGTGCACAGCTGTAAGCAGCATTGCATTCTTCTTTGAAGCAACTGACACCCGTACAGTAAATCCCACTTCGTTTTTTGAGTGCAGCGCCATGCAGTGAACTCCGCAGAAATTTTGAGTGCGCTGATACGAATCGTTTCATCGTCACCTGAAAGAGCCAATTCACACAGCGGTCACAAATTGTCTAAGAAATTTATTGTTTCATGCCACTGAAAATAATGTAGACACTACATCTGTCGCGGGTTACGGTAATATGTAACTGGACTTAAGGGCAGTTTTTTCGTGGGGGGGGGGGGGGGGGGGAGGAGCCGCTCTCAGTCGGCTGGGTACATAGATGTACTGGCAAGCAGATTAGCTTGTAGCGCTGGTATGCATAGATTTTTACTGATAGCTGATAATTTATCACGAAAAGCGTTTAAACTTCGCACAATGCTTATATCAGTGCAAAATGTCTTCTCAGTTTCTTGTGTCAACTTAACTAGACTTACAGTATAAGCACCTGGTGCAATTTAAGTTTAAAGGCGTTATTCTTTTCTCTGCTGATTTTTTTTTTGCTAACCTTTCTTTCAGAAGAAGCCTACTTTTACGCCATGGCTTGCTACCAGCAATTGCAAGACATGCGTGTTTGTCGAATCCACCCCTCTTAGGCCCAACAGGGTGCGTCTTATTCTTCGTTCTTGTTTTTTGCGCTTTTACGTTCAGCATAGAAAACCAACTAGCCCAAACTCGGCCTTTATTGAATCTAAAGATAGCTGCCGATCACTTAGCTCGATTGTTTTGTACACCAAATAAAAACATAGTTTTTTTTTAAATCAGTCGCCGTAATTCCTTCGACGCATTCTCCCTGGACCACACAGCTCAAGAATTAGGCTGGCATGGGAGTAGTACATTTCAAATCAGCTCCCTCATGTAATGAAATAAACTCCTGTGAGCACCATAAACGCCACCTTATAGTAAGATAAACGGCTCCTAAAAACCTGAAATTGTCTCAAAATCTACTTAAAAAAACAACCACATGCTCCTGAATTTCGCTGTAAAGTCCACTGAAATAAACGTGTAATACTTGTGTTAGTTGTCCTGCTAACTTTATGGTGAGCGTAACTTTTGCCCAAAATAAACTCTAGCCGAGGGAGCAGTAGTACTTTATTCCTTCTTACGTCGTTTAAATAATCGTATATAAAAGTGTGGAACCGGTACATTTTTTCGAAGAAGTAACTGGACCACATTTTTAGGAATACGGTACACGACAAGCCATTCAGTCCTATTCGCCTGGTTTTCTCTGTGCTGTGTACAGCCCTGCACAAAGACGTGCACCGTGCTAAGCAAGAGTGTGATTAAATGGTCAATGGCAACAAAGAGTTAAATCCAGGATGCTTGTCACTGACGGCGAAAATTCCTTCTGACAAGACAAGAAAGGAGCAATAAAATAAAACTTAAATAGCGGCATAGCGATAACAACAGCCCTACAACAGTTTTGAAGGACAACAGCTCCAATCCTGTCTAGCCAATACTCGACAGAAAGAGAATATCTTCGTGCAATCAAAAAAGGCCCACCCTATTTATAATACTCGAAGTATTCTCAAACTCAAAAACTAGGCAAACTGGTTTTTTAACTGGAAGTTGTGTTGAACGAAATTTGATATTGTCACTGAGAAACGGTTGGCGTAAGCAGGGCTGGTTTACTTGCTTTAATTAGACGCGCAAGACGTTGGAACGCGCAAGGAAGCAGGCAGCACGAGAGATGAAAAAGACGAAGCATCTAGCCCCGAGATGCCTCAAGGCTTGCCAACTGCCAGGAAATGCAGTTTAACCGCTGTATGGCGCCACTGGAGTAGTTAGTAGCGTAGCATTGCTCCCCCTCTCTTGAAGACACCGAATCGGTGTGGTAGCAATTGCAGGCAGGACCACAAGGGTAGTCGCACGTGTCTGGCGTGTGGTGTAGACACGCGCGATGGGCTAGCGGGCGTGGTACGGCTTCATCCGAGCAACGTGGACAACTTTGGAGGTCGGCCGTCTAGAAGAGCGAACTGTTCCTTGGGGGAGAACTTCGTGGGTAAGTTGACTGAGCTGGCAGAGCACCTCGTAGGGGCCAAAGTATCTGCGTAGAAGCTTTTCAGAGCGTCCCCTCATGCGGATTGGGCTCCACACCCAGACTTGTTCGCCGGGCAGGTACGCACATTTCGGTGGCGGAGGTTGTAGCGCTGAGCGTCGTGAACTTGCTGGTGCTGGATGCGCTGTCGAGCGAGTTGGCGGGCGGCCTCAGCGTAACGAACAAATTGGGCAGCACCCATAACAGAGGGGGTAGCGCTAGCTGGAAGCAGCACTGCATCCAGCATGGCTGTGGCTTCGCGACCATGTACATAACGAAATGGAGTGAAGCGTGTCGTTTCCTGGACCGCAGTATTATAAGCAAAGGTGACGAAAGGGAGTATGGCGTCCCAGTTTTGGTGGTCTGCGTCGACATACATAGAAATCATGTCGGCGATCGTCTTGTTGAGCCGTTCGGTGAGGCCGTTCGTTTGAGGGGGGTAAGCGGTTGTTTTGCGGTGACTGGTGCCGCTTAGGCGCATAACCTCCTGCGTAAGGGCCGAGGTGAACGCTGTTCCCCTGTCAGTTAAAACGATAATGGGTGCACCGTGACGAAGCACAATGTTTTGAATGAAAAAGTTCGCAATTTCGTCAGCAGTACCACGGGGAAGAGCTTCAGTCTCACAGTATCGGCTGAGGTAGTCGGTGGCGACCACAATGTAGCGGTTGCCCAGCGCGGACTCCGGAAATGGGCCGAGTATGTCCATGCCAACTTGGTGGAAAGGAACCTGAGGCGCATCAATAGGCTGGAGTAGGCCGGCTGGCTTAGTCGACGACGTCTTGCGACGCTGGCACTCGCTGCAAGTTCTTACGTAACGTTTCACAACTGCAGCAACCATTGGCCAGCAGTATTTTTGCAGTATTCGTGCCAAAGTTCGACAAAAACCCAGGTGACCAGAAGATGGGTCATCATGGCTCGCCTGCAGGACTTCGTCGCGAAGGGCCGTAGGCACGACGAGTAGATAGACAGCTTCTGTTGGACTGTAGTTTTTCTTATACAGGACGCCGTCACGTAAACAGAATGACGACAGCCCGCGCGAAAAGATTCGCGGGGGAGACTGAGCGCTTCCTTCTAGATACTCAATGAGGGGGCGTAGTTCGCTGTCGTCCCTTTGGTGTTGAATGAGGATGGACGTGGAGATGGCACCAAGAAAAACAGAATCGTCGTCGGGGTCAGCTCGGTTGTTCTCGATAGGAGCACGAGACAAACAGTCGGCATCACTGTGCTTCTTACCAGACTTATAGACGATTGTGACATCGAATTCCTGAAGTCGAAGGCTACAGCGTGCAAGCCGTCCCGAGGGATCTTTGAGGTTCGCCAGCCAACACAGCGAGTGGTGGTCGCTGACGACCCTGAAAGGGCGGCCACATAGGTACGGGCGAAATTTTGTTACTGCCCACACAATGGCCAAGCATTCTTTTTCGGTGGTGGAATAGTTCGCCTCAGATCGTGACAATGTGCGGCCCGCGTATGCGATTACGCGTTCGAGACCATCCTGCCTCTGCACAAGGACCGCACCGAGGCCAATGTTGCTGGCGTCTGTGTGTCGGCTGACTCGTCGAAGTGTCCAAGGATGGGCGTACTTTGGAGACGAGTGCGGAGGTCTTCAAAGGCTTGCTGTTGCTCCAGGCCCCAGAAGAATGGTTCGGAATCTTTCGTGAGTCGCGTGAGGGGCTCAGCGATCTGGGAGAAGTTCTGCGCAAAACGCCGATAATAGGCACAGAGACCCAGAAAGCGGCGCTCACTGCGCTTATCGGTGGGCACAGGAAAAGCAGCCACGGCAGCAGTCTTATCGGGGTCTGGGCTAACCCCTTTAGCGCTCACGATGTGGCCTAGAAACTTCAACTCTTCGAAAGCGAATTGACACTTTTGGGGCTTCAGGGAAAGATCGGCCGACCGAATTGCTTCGAACACAGCGCGCAGGCGTCTCAGGTGCTCTTCGAACGTGTCAGAAAAGATGACAACGTCATCTAAGTACACGAGACTGGACTGCCATTCGAGATCGGCAAGAAAGGTGTCCATCATCATCTGGAAGGTTGCAGGAGCCGAGCACAGGCCGAAAGGGAGCACCCGGAATTCATAGAGACCGTCCGGTGTAATAAAGGCGGTCTTTTCCCGGTCGCGTTCGTCCACCTCGATTTGCCAATAGCCGCTTCGTAAATCTAGCGATGAGAAGTACTTGGCGTGTCGCAGCCGGTTCAGGGAGTCATCAATACGCGGGAGAGGATAAACATCCTTTTTAGTGACTTTGTTTAAACGTCTGTAATCAACGCAGAACAGTAGGATTCCATCTTTCTTTGCCACTAGAACAACAGGCGACGCCCACGGGCTCGTCGACCGCTGTATCACGTCGTCCTTGAGCATTTCTTGAACTTGGCGGCGAATGGCATCGCGCTCCTTCGAAGAGATGCGGTAGGGCGGCTGACATAACGGCCGTAGGTTGGCGTCAACTATAATTAGGTGCTTTGTGAGCGGTGTCTGCCTGACCTTGGAGGTCGAGGCAAAGCAGTCGCAGAAAGACTGGATAACGCTCTCCATGCAGCGTTTCTGGTTAGTTGGGAGGTTTGGGTTCACGTCAGTGTTTATGGGAGTGGTCGGTTCCTTTACTGACGCCGGGGCTCCGCACAAAGCGTGCTGTCCTGCGAATTCCCTGAGTTCCTCGAAATACGCAATAGCTGTTCTGCCAGGCAAACACTGAGGTTCACAACCAAAATTGGTCACCAAGAGTTCGGTTCGGCCCTTGTCCAGTTCAACAATTCCTCGAGCAACACACACTTGCCGACCAAGGAGCAGCGACATGTTGGTTTCAGCAATGGCACGAATTTTGGTGCTGTTATCGCACTCTACAGTAAATAACATGCTGGATCTTGATGGCATCAAAACGTGGTCGTCCCAGACACATAACTTAGCCCTGCGTGGCTCGGTATCGTCGTCGACAGGACCTTGGGTGGAAAACAACACGATTAGCTCCTGGAGGTTGATAACGGCACCGTACTCTTGAAGGAAATCCAAACCGAGTATGAGGTGTTTCGAGCACTCGGGTAGCACAGCAAAGCAGCCAGGGAATGTAACACCGCGGATCTGGATTCGCGAAGTGCACACACCGATCGGAGTTACCACGTGGCCACCAGCTGTCCGGATCTGCGGCCCAGACAAAGGGGTCAGAACCTTCCTCAAGACCGTGGCTAGCCCTCTGCTCATTACCGAAAAATCAGCGCCGGTATCCACGAGTGCGGTAACGTCGTGGTTGTCGGCGGATACCGGAATCTCGGCGGAGGCCAGTCGGTCGCAGCGCGTCGTCGAGGTCGTCGGGTCGTGTCGTCGTCGGTCGGAGCGTCGCGGCGAATCGTCGGGTGGAGGCTCTTGACTCGGTCCAGTAGCGGCAGCCCTACCCCCGCAGGACGCCGTCTTCAGTTTTCCCGACGTGGGGGCATACCTCTGAACTGGCCAGAGGATGACGTGCGGCCGGGCGAAGAGAACCGCCTTAGGGATGGCGATCGGGACTGGCGTCGGTGCGGGGTCGAAGATTGCACGTTTTCAGCCAAGTACTGTTCGATATCCCGTGGTCTTTCACCGTAGCGTGGTCGAGGTGCGTCAGGTGAAAACCCCCTTAAACCCATCTTGCGGTAGGGACTGTGGCGGAGGATGTGGCCAGGCTCTCCGCAGTGGTAACAGAGCGGCCGATTGTTTGGCGTACGCCAACGTGCGCTTTGCTCACGGGGGGCCTGAACTCCTGCGGCACGGAGGGTGTGCTGTTGCGATTGGCTCCTGCAGGTATTGCACAGGAGCGATGGAGGAAAAGGCTCGCATCGCTGGCTTGGGACTTCGTAGCGCCTCGCTGTACGTCATAACGGAGGGCGCCGGGTGTGGAGCGGGGGGTGGCTGCACAACTCGTCGGATTTCTTCGCGGACCACGTCCGTAACGGCAGCGACGCTGGCCTGTGGAGCTTCAAAGCGAAGTTTCGCCAGTTCCTCGCGCACCAGGCTTCTTACAAGCTCCCGAAGGTCCTCAGCGGGCAGCGACGTAGGCGTGCACTCGGACTGCGAAGCGGCTGCTACAGTACCCTGACGTCCGTAGTGGGCGCCCCGTTCCTGTAAAAAGCGCTCGATACTCCTTGCTTCCTTGGTGAAGTCGGACACTGTTCGTGGCGGGTCACGGACCAGTCCGGCAAACAGCTGCTCTTTTACGCCACGCATTAAGTGGCGTACCTTCTGGGCTTCGGGAATAGAAGGGTCGGCCCGATTGAACAGTCGGGTAATGTCCTCGATGAACATCGCGACGCCCTCGTTCGGCTGCTGTGATCTCGAGCGCAGGGCGATTTCAGCTTTCTCTTTTCTTTCGCTGCTGGTAAATGTCGCTAGCAGCTCTCGACGAAAAGCCTCCCAGGTGGTAAAGGAAGCTTCGTGGTTCTCAAACCACGTTTTAGCCGAGTCCTGCAGCGCAAAGTAGACGTTGCGCAGCTTGCGCTCGCCGTCCCACTCATTGAAACCCGCCACTCGGTCTAGGCTGGCCAACCAGTCTTCGACGTCCTCGAACCTGTCCCCGTGGAGCGGTGGCGGCGATCTAGATGCGTGAAAGACAAATGGCGGGGCACTCCCGGAGTGCTGACTTGTCTGGCTAGCCGCGGTGGATGTCATGGCCCTTACCGGCGCTGTCAGTTGGCCGAACTCGGGTTGTAGGCCTCGCAGGCGGCGGCTCGCCTTGTGTACTGGTGTTGTAGCCACGTAGCTGACGTCAAAGGTGTCCTCGAGGTCAGCGTACATGGGCCATTACCCCGCACCTCCACCAAATATGTCACTGAGAAACGGTTGGCGTAAGCAGGGCTGGTTTACTTGCTTTAATTAGACGCGCAAGACGTTGGAACACGCAAGGCAGCAGGCAGCACGAGAGATGAAGAAGACGAAGCATCTAGCCCCGAGATGGCTCAAGGCTTGCCAACTGCCAGGAAACGCAGTTTAGCCGCTGTATGGCGCCACTAGAGTAGTTAGTAGCGTAGCAATATATCATAAAATTTTACTACAGCAATCAATATATCCACAGATCTCCAGGGCAGGCTTGACTTTGCTGCTATAACATTTTTGCGAGCTTAACAACGTTCCTCGTTGGCTTTAAATCGCAGTCCTAACTACTCGAAGCGAGTGACGAATGAACTTAACAAGAAAGTTTTTGCTACACATGATAAGAATTGGCCATTACCTACAATATTTCTTAAAACGTAGCTCACAATATTCAACATATGCATGACAAAAGAGATGTCCAAGAATCCTCGGCTTGTATGAAGCACCCATTCTAATTTCCTAGGCAGACACACTGCTTTCTGAAGGAACAAAATATATTTGTGCCCGAAAAGCAGATACCCGTAACAGTTTGTGATTATAAATGACGGAAACCAATGATCACCGAAAGCAAATAGCGCAAGAGATGTTTTCTCTCTCTTTTTCAAAACTTGACGTTCAGCAACGGGATATAATAAAATAATTATTTAAAAATAATTGATTACAAAGCACAAGAGAAACAACCACATGTCGTCGGTAAGATCCGAATCCGCGACCTCCGAATTTCGCGTCCAGTGCTCTAATAACGCAGCTAAGGCAACGGTTGTCCAGTTTTCTGTTTTCGGCGGTGTTTGCGTGCAGTGTAGCCGAGCCTTGAGAGTGTTCAACAGCGTCACCCTCGTTCATAGCAGAGGGCGGTGACTGTTGGCTTCCGTCATGTATTCATAACTAGCCCCTCTTTCCCTTCTTCAGTTTGTGACTGTAATTCATAGAAATCATCGTCGACAGAGGGAGGCTAGGGCAGGAAGTTAATTTAATTGTATTATGTTTGCCCCCGCAGTACGTGTAAATTTGCCTTTTTTTCTTCCGAAAAGAAAAAATATCGATTTGGGTTACCTTTTGAGTTGAATGGACCCGCTGCAACCCCAAGAGCCAGGAGAACAACTGCAGCCAAGACTTTCACGAACGCCATGTTTCTTGGTGACCTGCGCAGTGATACGCGTCACCCGTAGACATCAGAAGATGCACAGCGAAGTCAATATGAAGTAAATAAATAAAAAATACGAAGTCAATTGTAGCACAAAATGAATTTTATCAGCCTTACCTACTGGTAGCTGCACAACAATATGCGTCATCGTTGAGAGTAAGAACAGTGTATGGTCTTGTGGGGTTTCGCAAAATGCGTTTGGAATACGATGGAGCAGCCCTTTTCACGTCAATCTAATACTTTATACCGGTGTCAACACTATACAAAATAAATCATCCTTTACGCAAAACATTCTATAAGTGACCTGACGGAGTAGTGAGGTTTTATGATTAATTGCCTTCCTAATTGTTGCCTTCCTAAGTGTTGCAGTTTTAGTGTAGCTTCCAGGGGTCGCTTAAGTATTTCTAGCAGCTTGAAGACTAAAATTCTCAAATGTGACAAGGAAAATTTTATTGCATTTTTGTGTCCAACTTAATAATAATAATAATTGCTTTTGGGGGAAAGGAAATGGCGCAGTATCTGTCTCATATATCGTTTGGCACCTGAACCGCGCCGTAAGGGAAGAGATAAAGAAGGGAGTGAAAGAAGAAAGGAAGAAGAGGTGCCGTAGTGGAGGGCTCCGAATTAATTTCGACCACCTGGGGATCTTTAACGTGCACTGACATCGCACCGCACACGGGGGCCTTAGCGTTTTTCCTTCATAAAAACGCAGCCGCCGCGGTCGGGACGAAAAACGCTAAGGCGCCCGTGTGCTGTGCGATGTCAGTGCACGATAAAGATCCCCAGGAGATCAAAATTATTCCGGAGCCCTCCACTACGGCACCTCTTCTTCCTTTCTTCATTCACTCCCTCCTTTATCCCTTCCCTTACGGCGCGGTTCAGGTGTCCAACGATATATGAGACAGATACTGCGCCATTTCCTTTCCCCCAAAAACCAATTATTATTATTATTCAACTGACAAATTTGCCTTTCGGATAACGCATGCCCCGCCGCGGTGGCTCAGTGGTTAGGGCACTCGACTACTGATCCGGAGTTCCCGGGTTCGAACCCGACCGCGGCGGCTGCGTTTTTATGGAGGAAAAACGCTAAGGCGCCCGTGTGCTGTGCGATATCAGTGCACGTTAAAGTTCCCCAGATGGTCGAAATTATTTCGGAGCCCTCCACTACGGCACCTCTCTCTTCCTTTCTTCTATCACTCCCTCCTTTACCCTTCCCTTACGGCGCGGTTCAGGTCTCCAACGATATATGAGACAAATACTGCCCCATTTCCTTTCCCCAAAAAACCAATTATAATTATATAACGCATGGCTGATCTTTCAAGTATGTGCATGTCTGGATGAGACAAAATAGGAAAGTCAAGAAGAATAACATGGCATTCTAAATTCCGTGCGTGCAAAAGCAATAAAATCTGAAGCTCTCGTCGTGCCGAAATAAAGTGACTTGTCCTTCGGTGCCGTGAAAATAAAATAGTGTTTCTTTAATCACCTGTGATTGTCCACCGCATCAAAAATACAACGTCCGGCGGCATACTACTGCACTAAGACAGTTTGCGTTCAGCTATGCGATTAATTTTTAATCCGAATTTAGGCTACAGCGTGCTGATGCCTCATTTACCTCTACTTTGCCTCCGCTGACTATGACGTAATGCTCGATTCAGTAAGAAAGGTTACTTCACATGTACATCTTCAGTGTTAATGATGAAATCATGCATTCAGTATTCTCGTTCTCAGCGTCGAACTAAATTAGTTCAATACACAATTTTATTAATACAGAAAGACTGACGTTCAGACTAAGGTACTGTCGTGGAGTGTACATAGGTGTATCTCTCGTGATCTCAGGTTCATCGCTCTACATCTCGGCTTCATCCTAAGCACTGGGCGTTTCCGCTCGGCACATTTCTTGGACTACTTCGCCGCGTAGCCAGCCTCCATTGCAAGGGCTCATTCACGCGTTTACCACATCCTTTGTTTTCTATGGACGGATACAGTTGAGGTCGGAGCCACTTAGCCTAAGCACTGTCTGCGTTTTCAAGAAAGGTTATTACGGTATTAGGATCAGTGTCCACTATTCGACGGCTAGTGCGAACACATAGGAACTGCGTGAACACGCCCTGTGAGAAAGGCGGCGGGGTGGAGGCAATGTTGCAACAGCTGGTTCTTAGGGATTCAGCTGCCGATGACCGCGGGTAGTGGCAAACGGACTGTCGATCTTTAAGGAAGAGCGACGAAGGACATGGTCTCATACACTCGTTTACTTTGAAGGACGACTATATTTCTCACGTGTCGCAAAGCTCAGTCTAATATTTAATTGCGCCTATTTTTCTTTTTCAATTGCATTGCATTGTTGGCTTTCCACAAGTGATTTCACTAGCTCACTTTGTGGCTCAACCTTATTTGCTTCAGTTGACGTCATTACTCAGCGAAGAAAAAAAAAATTCTATCTACAAGGAAGAAGAAACGAGCCAATGCTACTAGGTTTACTTAAAAGAAAAAGAGAACTCTATAATTTTACTATAAATACCCATTGGCGTATTTTTTGCGTATTGGAGCACGGCAATAAAACCCAATGGTCTGCTATCACCAGAGGTCACTTCGGAGAAAAAATTTGCCTCACTGAATACTTGCTTTTTATCTCACTGATAGGATATTCATTGCCCAGTGGCCATGAAAACATGTCGTTTAAAATATAAAAAAGAACAGCTACGCCATTAGACCTATTTTTGGCTGCGCAGAAGCATAGTTATTTTTCTGAGGGTACTGAGGGTACTGAGAGGGTTTCTAAAAAGTCATGAGATTTTAAACGTCGTTACAAGCCTCAGACACTCAACCTAAAAAGCTGAACAAGTTCATTGGTTCTCCATAAAAGTGATTCTCTATAAATTCTCAGTTTTCGCACTTGTGTCGTGCCCTATGCTCTATAACCTTGCGGGCATTTTTCGTACACCCAAGGAAAACAATCATGATTTCGTTAAGGCTATAGAACCCAAAAAATTATGAAGATTTTGCCACTGGCGGTGATTGACCGAACGCCCTTAGGCTTGACTTCCAGCGGTTGTTTGTTTACATTTTCTTTTTCTTTTTTATTTTTTACAAAATTTCAATAACTGTTTGAACCTCTAGGTAATTTAAGGTACAAAACAAGAAATAGCACGCAGACAATATTAAATATATATGAAGTAATATGCGATAATATCTGGGAGATTGACGCAGGACACATCGAAAACCAAAAAAACTTGTAAGGGCAAAAAGTCCAATTACAAGATAACACTTTTTACTGAGTTCAATCTAAGCAAACATGTGGATTACAAAGACAACATAATGGGTACAATGCAATGGGAACTAAAGTTAAAAATTCCATTAGCGTAAAGAATTAAACGCGATTAGGTATGTTGAAGAAAAAATCGCAAAAACCACCACACAAGTCCCATATTAGATACCAGTTTAAAAATTATGCGCAGCACGACACAAGTCGCACAATTAAAAAAAACTACGTAATAATGCGAAACAATCATATCATGCTAGTGAAACGTTTCTTCAGAGCAATAATGAAGCTGGTGTGCAGCTTTAATTCCTGTGGTAGACTCTTCCAGTCGTTAACACCAACGGTCTGCAGAAGTCTTTCAAAGTAAGCATTTCTAACAAGGGACATAACAAAATTACCATTAGGGTGGTTTCTAGTGACACGGGATAATGAGTGAAATAGGTATACATTTAGCGGATGATCTTGCTTCGCTATTCTGCTCATGCAAATTAGTGCTGTTTTTAGTTGCCGCAAAGGCTCAAAAGGCAATTTTTGTTATTCCCCAATCAGCGGTGACTCGAATATGTGAACTTACTGTGAGTTATAGTTCTAACTGCGCGTTTCTGTAATTACTGAAGGGGAGCAAGGTAAGCACTGCCGGTTGAGCCCCAAGACTCAATGCAATATGCTATATGGCTATGAAAACCGCGAAATAACGGATTTACATTGTGGAAGCATTCAGCTGCTTTTAACAGCGCAAGACAGCTGGATGGTAACGTCTCTTAGACTATATCAATATTATCACTCCAATGACAATATTGCCCTCTATGGCGCCAAAATGTAAACTTGAAAGAATTTAATCAAACAGACAGCTGTTATTGCTAATTCTGATAACATAAGCATTTATATATTTACTTCGCTAGTGACATATGACGAATTTTGTTTTATTAGAATTGAGCGTGGGTTTAGCTTAGTCAACCGTGCCATGAATAAAACCTGCTAGATTTCACATCATGCTTGCTACATCTGAGCCGAAGTCCGGTCTTCCTACTGTCATTGTTATTCTGAAAGATGTTTGACACCATGAACGCCGATAACTACTCCACCATGATCAGACCAACGCATGGCTACGTTACTACAGTACTTACTATTCTGACCGCTTACTGCGGGTGACTTACTCGACTGCTCCAGTGGGCCTCTAAGGAAAATAAAGCTTGCAGCGGACCACGCGCCTAGCGCAAGACTTCGAATCGAGGCCTACAGCAGCGAATTATAAAGTGTCGTGGACCGCCAGCTTCCGCCGATATCCCGCCAGGGGTTGCGAACATTCATGTCACCCGGAGATAACGTAGCCCGTTACACTCTCAATTAAGAGTTCGAAAACGCCCCATCCGCTGTACCTCTCAAAATGGAAAGCCTTGACTCGAAGCATGAACTTGTTTACCGGAAGACGACGGCCCTTTTATCACTATCCGGACTGGAAACAATTAGACTGGGTGCGCTTTCTATATATACTCGCGCAATGTACACGATTGTTTCTTGACTCAATTAGAGTTAGCCGTGCGGTAGGAAAAAGATTGAGGCATGTGCCCAATCTTTCGCCGATTTCGAGGAGCTACCCTCAGTTATTAGCGACAGTAATTTGAAAGAGTTTAAAGCGGCCCACATGTATGTGAAGAGAAATTTGCCCACTCGAAAGAGCGATCGAATTGAAGAGAATGGTGGGAAATGTATGCGAAAGAAAAAAAACTTTTCAAAGCGATAACTGATTAAGTAAGCTAGCGGAAAACAGACGAACAAAAGAAGCGCGCACAAGATATACGTCAAACATGCAAGTTACAACTTTATAACAACCCAAAATAGCTACATATCGATGAAGATACGTAAGCTATTCATAGACATTTATGGCCATCCTCACTCGCGTGTACCAGGTACTGTCTCCTCACAGAGTTATTTTAGCAAGATAAAAAACTCGGCGCAAACAGTAAGGAAAGCATTACGGCCACTAAGTGCATTGTTTATGCCCAATGTCAGTGAATCGAGTGCGGCACCGCGGGCATTACGCTTAACTGCCTGCGCTGTTTCTGGGCGTTTCTGGACGTCACGCAGCACGCTGTGCGACAAATGGGTTTGTCATAATCTTGGTATGAACGTCACGAAAACTTATGCCGCACGGAGGGTCGGCTAGTGAAAAATAAGTAGACGAAGGTCATGCATAGGATTGTCTAGAGTGGCAATGCTAGGCTTGCGGTGTTTATTACACTCCCACTCGAGGACGTCACCCTCAATTTCTAGAATTTTTGTTGCCATCGCAGGGATTCTCTGGTCCATCTGTGAGTGCACAAAAGCTGCCAACTTTTCGTCTCATGGGACTTGTAAGGCTTTTGCAATACAAGCAATAATCTACAAATATGATGTACGAGGGCGCCGCTGTGGCTCAGTGGAAATGGTGCTCGGCTGTTTGCCGGAAAGACGGGGGTACGATGCCGGCCACGGTCGTCGCATTTCGATAGAGGGCAAGTGCTGGAGGCCCGACTATCGTATGCACATTAACGAACGGCAGGTGGTCGAAATTATCCGGAGCCTCCACTACGCTGTCCCTCATAGCCTGGTCCTTTTGCGACGTCAATCCCCATCAAGAAGTCAGAAAGGCCTAGCAGACAGAAAAAAAACGTTTCAAGAATAAACTTTACTATAAAGATAAACATAAGAGTGACCGCGGAGATCGGAAGCCCTGCGATGAGAACGCAGAAAAGTATGTATCTAAATGGCGAATCTGAGTTTACAGAGCATACCTTTAAACCTTAACCGACTCAAAATGGGTGTCAAGAAATTGAGTTCCCTGGCTAAAGTCGCGTGCGATAAGCTTTTATCAACGGGAAGTTTGCAGTGAGCACCGACTTACTCTTTCAACGACAGTTTTTTCGGACGACCATGAAGCTGGAACCGGTAAAAATGGACCGCTGCCTGCAGGGGGACCAAGTAAGAATCTTCCTCGCCACATCGTTCTTCTGCTGGAGTTCTTAAATATTGACACCAAGAGCGGTGTCTGGGTGGCATGACGCATGCAAGACGCTGGTGCTTACTGCAACAGCGGTAACTCCCTTCAAAGCCGTCCTCCGAAATGCTTCTATGAACGGCAACAAGCTACAATTGGCAGCTGCGTGTTTCTTGGGGCTGGAAACATCACAACAACTAGCAGTCGTCCCTATCCACATCCGTGCTTACGTGTCGCTGACGTCTCAATTTTTTTTTCTTTTGCACTTGCTGCTGGGAACGCTGCTGTCGAAAGCAGCTGCAAATGCCTTATTGCACCACACTCACCAACGTACTAAGTTATTGCTATGAACTTGGAATCCACTGCTTTACCAAAAAAAATTTGAGAATCACTAATCCTCAATGCCCTTCCTATTTCAAATCAGATTGCAAATGTCATTCTAGTTTTTTTTTCTGGACGTCACAGAAACGACTCCAGGTTAGAGTAGTGTTCTGGATGAACAACTTCGTTTATTTACTGTTTATTGTATTTTTACACTGACAAACATGTTCTTCAAATTTGAAAATTTGAATTTGATTTTTTTTACAAAAGAAGACTTCTGGTTTATAGTTGTTTAACGTCACAAAGTAAATCAGCCTATGATGAGCGCCGTCGTGAAAGACTCCCGAAATTTCGACCACCTGGGGTTCTTTAACGTGCACAGGCATCGCACAGTAGACGGGGCTCTAAAATTTTGTCTCCATCTAAATTCGGCCGCCGCGAGCGGGATTGAACCCGCGTCTTCCGGGTCAGCAGCCGAGCGCCATAACCACGCAGCCACCACGGCAGCTGTGATAGGAGCCTTAACAGCGTTTTGTACGTGCATTTTATTCATGAATATAAATTGTTTGCACTGCACTGTAACAGTTTTGTATTTCGTGTAATATAATACAAAACGATGGTTATCGGAGTTGTGCGTTTTTGGTTTTAGACCTCATAATCTATTCTACTTTTCTTCATGTGTAACATTTTTGTACGTTTGCTAGGTCCGTTGTTATTGTATAATTACTTCTCTGTGTTTCTGCATGTTTAATAACTCGGTTTGGTAAGCATTAAACGAGGGTTCTCTTGCATTCTTTTGGCTCCAGGACCCTGGTCTGCATACGGATGTTTTTACTCGTCCCTCGTATATTCAATTAATTCTTTCTCAAATATAAATCCCACAAAATTTATGCAGTGCGACACAGATAGAGTGACATTATATTATAAGGCTCTGTAAATACTTCACTCTCTCTATTTTGGAAAGGCACGCTGCAAAGGTGTATTGTAAGCCTGTAAGAATTGATTGACGCGTTGGGATAACTTTAGCGCTATTCTCAATTTACAGGGGTTTTATGGCCTGCAAAATGTAAAAAAAAAAATAAAGTATTGCCACCACTAAAAATTTCACCAAAAAATTGCGGTATTACTACAATACTTCCGGCGATTCGCTGGGCTGGGCGTCAGAGAGATTGCTATGTATAACCTACTGACGGACTGTTTTAGTGCGAAACACTAGTTCACAGTGTCTAACCTGCTCACCAAGTATGTGCGAAGATTGGTTTCAAGGGTGGTATTGGACAAAGCGTAAATATATAAAATCAATAATGCTGCGACTGGGATTCGAATAGGTAGCTGCGCGAATAGATCAGATTCGCTGCGCCCTGCACGAGGGCCATATCCTATCGCCGCAGCCGTTCACGCCACATGTTAGAACTGCGACACACTCTCGCACTGCGCAGAGCACATCGTTGTCTTCAACTAATACAACTGGTTTAGGGGGGTTTAACGTCCCAAAGCAGCTCAGGCTATGAGGGACATTGTGTAGTGGAGGGCTACGGAAATTTCGACCAATTGGGGTTCTTTAACGTGCACTGACCACGCAGAGTATACGTGCCTCTAGAATTTGTCCTTCATCGAAATTCGACCGCCACGGCCGGGATGGAGCCTGCTGAGGCGGTCGAAAAACCTAGTACTGCTTTCGAACTAATATACACACACTCACCCGGGGCATTGATCATCGTCGTCTTCATCAACTAATACTACTAAGTAATGAATATTGTTGCTAGAAGTGCCGCCGGGCCAGCCAAGCAGAACCATGAGCCAACCACGTTAAACACACGCTTTCGGACGACTACTTGGTTTAACTGAATTAAAGCTATAGTGATTTCTTGTTTTCACATTATGAGTATGAACCAAACGGCTGGAAAATTTAGAAATAAATTTCATCATAAAAAGTGCTCAATTTCCTGCCAAACAGACACCATCAGAGCCTGAAAGAGCCATAAATAGATTTTTATTAAATCGGTACATTGATCACGCAACGAACACAGCCAAATGTCATGATTTGTTTTATGGGGGTCAGAAGGAAGTTTTATTGCCGATGTCGAGAAGAACAAAATTTAATATGAGTCGGAATATTATCCGTTGCAGCTCGCTGGACATTTCAGAAACCAGCATCGAGTGATGTCAAAGTGCACTTCCCCTAAATATTGTGACGTCACCGAGCACAGTAAATGTTGTCAAGAACAACCACTGCTTGCCGGTGATGACGGCGTCATCAACTTTGTAATTGTACAGGTTGATTGGCATACCTTAATGTGAAAGTCCACTTCAGCACTGGAACTAACCTCGACTGAAACTTCCCTTACCAAATCGCTTGTAGTTATTCAATAACTCGGCGCAGAGGTCTTTTCAGCTCGTGTTCATAGATACTAAGCAAGTACATCTCTTTCAATCGAAAACTTTCGATCCGTACCCGTTTAAGAACGCGCATTCTTTGGAATGGTTGCATTGGCCATTTACCGCGCACTGATATGTAACCTCACGGGATTTCAGAATTTTGTCCTTAGGAAAATTCGGGTTCCGTGCCTTGAATTGAACTTGGTACCTTGTCAAGAACAGGAGATTGCAAAAGTTTCGCATTCCAAGAAACTTCTGCGAGGTGAACACCACATGAGGGCCTTATGTAAGACTAATGTGTTGTATTGGCACGTCGTCTTTGTTTTAACGCATCTTCGCGTTTATTACTATTGACAGCCTTCATTGAACTTCAGTTTCATTACCGTGCATTAGAATTCTGTGGGTAACAAGATGCCTTTTCAGATACTTTTTTTTTTCAGTAGCTGTAGTAGTTTTTGATGTGCAAGTTGCTCAGGAACAGCGTTTTGGAACCATGCTGGCATCTTATTCACCAACATCATGAGCCAAGGTGCGTTTACTGCGCAAGAAAAACCACTGCGTTAGTGCTTCTTTCTTTCTATCCGGTGCTAGCTGGAGCAATATAATGAACGCAACTTTCCTATCTCGTCTTCTGCCTCCCTCTGTCGCCCCTTATTTCGTTCACCATCGTTTGGAATCCACTTAGGTACTATAAGAGGCTATACTTGTTTCTTCTTTTAATGTAGTTTGTATTTTGTTTGTTTGTTTTAACGAATTCCAATCATTAACATCGCCCTGTAGTTTTTATCTTAACTTTACCTCAATTAATTTGCTACCATTTAATTTCTTTCCATTGCTCACTGCGAAGCCCCAGTTATGTGCGTAGTGCTTCAAGTGCATTTAGGACAACTCAGGGCGCAGTGCTAATTTTAGTTAAGTCCATACATACCCTTTTGGTTAAGTCCGTGGAGTAGATTATGAATAGCAAAACAGAAAACCTGTTGCCATAATTCTTGAGTACTGTGTAGCAATTTAGTTCTGTTCGACCATTCAGAGTAGCAACCCTGGAGCGCGTGCAATGTAGGAGCAACAAAATATTATTTTATCAGGTGTAAAGGTATAAATTTTTTATTTCACCGCGAGCGAATACTTGGTGTTCTATCAGGCTGTTTGTTTCAAAGTAGCATATCCCCGAAAACAGCCGCAGATTGCATAAAACGTAATACTTTCATGCCGGTTAATTTTTATTTACTAGGATTCGCTCTTCATGATACACTTAGGTTTCAGCATAGTACCGTTCTGCATTAACTACTTGAGACCGAAAATGGCACGTTACTTCTAACGAATCCCTGCACCGGTTGTGTTGAAATGATACTTAAAGTTTGTGCGAGCGGTGAAATTTAAGCACTTAACACAAGCAATATGCAGCTCGAAAGCACAACGTGTAGGAAACAACACAGTGCTAACACTGGAAGCAAATGTCGACCTTTTTATTGCCAGGCCCGAACGCAGGTTAGAAACGCAGCTTAAGGATGCCTGTTGTGTCACGTTCATTATTTTTGCAGCCCAAATTTAATCGCAATTCGAATATCATTATTCGACTGAAAGCCATCTTCTACATGACCATATATCACGACTGCTGACCAACATATAAAACGTTGCATCGATTTTTTTTATTTTTGTTGGTGTACACCTAATATATACGTACTGATAGTCAGTTTTTCACCTCTGCACTAGTTGTTTATCCAGTCACATAGTGTAGTGCCGAATGGGGCGAGTTCCCTCTCTCAGCGTTAGAAGCCCGACCCAAGCAATACCTTTCACAAGGAAGAAATTTCAGTTCTTTCTCGTTATTCTTCGCTAGTCAGAGATAAGAGTAATACTGGCGCATCGCTGTGCCAATAGAACACTTTGTAGCTTTTCATAACACACAGTTCATGGAGATGCGTCAGGACAGTTAGCAACAGGAAAAGAGTCAAAAATGAAAAGCTTTGTATGAAGTTTAACCACTTAGACTTTAAACAAGAATTAAAATATATAGAGGAGTAAAAAGGATGCTAGCTGAGGGGCCCTTCACTACACTCTCTTAGAGAGGCAGGTTATGCTGCCCAAGTCTTTGGGAAGACTTCCTTGCTAAATATGAATATTTACCATTTGCAATGCACCAAAATTCTCGCTCCTAGACATTCGAAGTTCCAGCAGTTCGGAAGAATTTAAGCCAGGCTTCAATCACCTCTATTTGCTAACCTCAAGACCACCTGTTCCTCGTTTAAAAGCGTCCTTCCATTTCTACCTGCATCAAGATTCTATGCTTTGCTATATCAATATGCTTCTGGGACTTGCGCAGTCTGCTCGTGCTCTGAAAGAGAGTGCGCTAAAGAACTCGTTGCTACCATCTCAAGCCCATACAGGATTATTCGTGTTTATAGTGTAGGGACTGACGTGGCACAGCAGGGGTGGACTAGTGGTTGCATCGGTTAGATATCCACTGCTGCTAAGTACGCATCGATGAAACAATGCTTACAAGATTTTTCTGGCCTGGTGAACACCTTATTAAGGGTAAATGCTTGGGAAATTTGCCTTTAAATCTACCTTAACAGAAAACACCTTGCCCTATTTCTCTCTGCGACTACCGATGCTCCTGCGCCATGAAAAATGGTCATCATCAGGTACTAACAGGTTTTCGAGTGGTCTGAGAATGAGAAAAATAGCACAGGGCCCGCATATGAAACATTATTCAATAGGAAGTGGGCTCGTGAGGAAAAGTCTTAATATATAAACAGTAAACTGCAATCTTACAATTTCGTCGTCATCATCTTCAGCCTGACTATGCCCACTGCAGGACAAAGGCCTCTCCCATATCTCGTCAATGAACCCGGTCCTGTGCAAGCTGAGGCCGCCTTGTAGCGGCAGACGTCTAAACATCATCGGCAAAACTAGCTTTCTACTCCCCCGGCTAAACTTTCCCTCTCTTGTTATATCCACCTCGTTAACCTTAACGGCCGTTGGTTACCTTCCCTTCGCTTTGCATGCCCTTCCCAAGCCCATTTCAACCTCCTGACCTAGACTAGGATGTCATAACCCACGTTCGATCGGTGGCCAATTGTGCCCTCTTCTTGTTCCTTAACGTTACTCCTATCATTTTTCTTTTCATAGCTCGCTGCTTTGTCATTAAGTAAAACCCTTTCCTTTAGCTTCCATGTTTCTACCCGATTGGTGAGTCACTGTGAGATACAACTGTTATATACATTCCTCTTGAGGGATATTGGTAAACTGCCACTGATGATCTGAGAGTACATGTAAGATTCTCTCCACCTAATTATTATTATTCTACTTATTTATCTGCCTAGGACCGGATCTGCGGTCCCTTCCTTCTGTAAGTTTAAGCATCCTCTTACAACTTCCAACGCGTCGCTACCAAACGTAGACTGGTGTTCTCATCAGAGAATTTTAAGAATTACTACGTACTATGCGCCCACAGGCATTGCGAAATCAGGGTGTTGAAGAGCCTTATGCGAAAGTACTGGAAGATATATACAGCAACTGCACAACTGCCATTGTTCTCCATAAAGTAAAATATGAAAGGGCATCAGGCAAGAAGGCCCGACCTCGCCAAGGCTATTCATCTCCTGTTTACAAGAGATATTTCGATGTCTGAATACGGAACAATTCGGGATAGAGTTTAGAGAGAATACCTAAATAACTTCTGATTCGCTGATGACATTGCCTTGCTGAGTCACTCAGGAGATGAACTGCAAATCATGATCAATGAGTCACATAGACAGAGCAGAAGAGTGGGCCTAAAAATAAACATGCAGGAAACCAAAGTAATGCTCATTACTCTAGCAAGGGAACAGTAGTTCACAGTGGCAGCGAGGTGCTGGAAGTGGTAAAGGTCTACTTTGGCAGGTAGTGACAACTGCTCCGGATCATCGGTGGGAAATTACTAGAAGGATAAGAAATGGGTGGGATGTATATAGCAGGTTCTCTCAGATCATGATTATCAGTTTACCAATATCCCTCAAATGAAAACTGTACAACAGCTGTATCTTCCCGGTATTCACCTACGGGGCAGAAACTTAGAGGCTTAACAGAAGGGTTCAGCTTAAGGTAAGGACAACGCAGCGAGCCATGCAACGAAAAATGATATGTGTAACGTTAAGCGACTGGAAGCGGGAGATTTGGTGATGGAACAAACGCGTCTAAACGACATCCTAGTCGAAATCAAGAGGAAGACATGGGCTTGGGTAGGCCATGTAATGCGACAGCAAGATAACCGCTGGTTTTTAAGTGTAACGCAGAAGATTAGAAGAGAAGGCAAGCATAGCAGGGGGCAGCAGAAGGTTAGTTGGGCGGATAACATTAGGAAGTTTGCAGGCACAGGGTGTGTGCAGCTGACAAAGTACAGGGCTAACTGAACAGACATGGGAGAGGCTTTTTCCTTGGAGTGGGTGTAGCCGGGCTGACGATGATGATGATGATGATAATGATATTGCGCTCACCCTGGCATCGTGCATGATGAAGAGTTCCTCGGAGAGGTGCGACATAGCGAGCGTAGGATGATAAGGTCTCTAAACAGCTTATACTTGAAGAGGGAAGAAGAGGGAATAGGAGGAACTAGTGAGGCGGAAGCCGTCAACGAGTTAGTGATAAGAGGTTAAGCAAAGAAATTCAGGATATGACTGCAGAACAGATATTCAGCTTTAGCTGTAGAGGATGACATTAATGTTCAAGCATTGAACGAGAAGCTCTCAGTTGTCAATATGAACTGCGCAGTAGAAACAGGCGGTAGAATCGCTAAACAGGATACTGGCAAGCTCTCTTAGGAGATCTTATGGTCGAGCGCACTTTATTCTGAATGTAATATAAAACCAAGGAAATGCCCCGAATTTAGCTACCTTAAACGTTACTGAAGCCACTAGTTTTGCAAGACCGAGAAACACCAGGTTGTTTCAGTCTATAGGGCTGTGTCGATATCTGTCATAGATATTCATTTTCAAAATATATTACTTCCTATACGCCTTGATTACTTGATAGGTGTGTTGGGGTAATTTCCTGCCCTAGACAGCAGAAAATGAACATCTCGGCGAACTATTATGCTACCAAGAAATGATTATTCATGTAAAAATGGTGCAGCTCTCACCACTCTAAGCTCTCACACCTATCTTAAAGGTGGTACTGTCCCTACGGGAAGAGTACGGCTGCTCCGGCGCCGGCAATCCTAAAGGGACCACGCCAATCAAAGGAGGCTGGCCCGGAAGAGGCGGCTATGGCTTCCCAGGCTGTGGAGCGACCAGAACACGGAGACGACAACCCGTCTAGCGAGACCTCATCGCTCGGTGGGGATGAGTCAACGATCATGGACGGTGATAAGTGGCCGATATGGCTGACGTGGACAACGAGGGCTTCAAGTTGGTGAGTCATCGCAATCAACGAACGGTCGGGATCCCGGTCGTGGTTTAGCCCACAGAAAAGGGGGTTGATTTAAGAGAGAAGAATGCCACCTTACTTTTCGCGGCCATTCAATCACTGCTGGGATCAGCTCCGATTCGTAGTCGGTTCACCATTCACGGGGCTCTTCAGCTGGATGTCTCGACGGAAGAGCAGGTTGACGAGCTCCTGCAGAGCTCTCAGATTTTTGTCATCAAAGTTAACATGCGGGTCCCCGTTCCTACATGAAGAACACCTGTATTATTAAGGGGGTACTAAAGTGGTATTCAGAACGCGACCTACTTGATTATCTTAAACCACAATGTGTACTCCACATGAAACGACGTGTGCGTCCTGTGGAGTCTCCAGGAAAAGCATGGGCTGCGAAACCTACCAACTCTATTGTGTTGGCATTCGCTCCCAACTCAGAGCGCCCCGAAAAAACTGATCTGGGATTCACAAAACACGCAGTTGCAGATTTCACTGAAGCTCCTCCACGGTGTTTTAGATGCCAACGGTTTGGGCACGTGGCCAAAGTTTGCACAAAGGATCGACGCTGTAAGCGGTGAGCGCTCTGCACAGTCGAATATCCTTTATTGCTGGCCCCAAAACCAAACCGACTGAGACGCCTGTCCCAGGATTAGACGAGTTCTGAGTATTGGAGTCTGATGTTGTTGCGTTACCCAACAATGTACCTATGCGACCTGAGTCCATCAAGGCGCCAAGGTCCAGTGTGCGCGAGTCGGTTGTTCGACCTCAAGCAAAAAGTTTCCATGTTCCTGAGCGGCAGGATCACAGCCAGACTCCACGGCAAGGGGGACCCTCATATGCACAAGCGACAAAAAATCCAGCTACTGCAGCCAAGAGTGTGTCCCCGTCGGCATCTTTTGTTGATGTTGTAAGTGAGAGCGTTGCGCAAAATAAGGAGCTCAAAAATCAAGGTATCTCTGATCTTCTTCATGTTTTGTTTGAGACACTGCGTTCACATGTTCCAGCGATGGCGCCTGGTAACCAGGAGAACTTCCTACAGCTGGTGCTTTCTTTTGAGTGTCTAATCACCACCTTCGCAGCAAACTTCCTTGAGATCTAATATGAATGGGGTAAACCTCGTGGATCTCATATGCACCTAAAAGTGCCGTTTATATTGCTGTGGAACTGCGCTGGGATTTTAAGTCGGTTAGGTGAACTAAAACTATTCTTGAAAGAGACTTCTGTTCCAGTGTTGGCCCTGTCAGAGGCTGGCCTGCCAAGCGGCAGATGTTTGACTGGATATGTCACCCATAAAAACTGCAGCATAAAATCATTTCCTGCAGGAAGTTCCGCGCTTTACATAAGAAGGAAAATTCCACATGTTTCTCTAAACATTGCCGATATTTGCACGGATGACACTGAGGTAGCGGCTGTGAGAATACAGCTCGGCTCTCGAACCCTTTCTGTAGCATCCGTGTACGTGTCCCCGCGGAAGAAAGTAGCATTGGATTTGTTTCTACAGCAGCTCTGCGACCGCTGCCCAGCTCCTCGAATCATCTGCGATGATTTCAGCGCTCATCATGCCGTTTGGTGTGAGAGGAACGCTGATTCCAGTGGACGCAAACTCGTACACGTTATTGACAGTTTGGACCTGTGTTTTGCCAATGACTAAAGCCCCACTTTCTTCCTGCCTCCAGCCTCAGCGACAGCTGAAACCTGACACTGCATTCACCTGACGTACGCGTGAGGTGGCCAACAACGCCTGACCGCATGGGAAGTGATCAATATCCGAGTTTTGTGTTTGCTCCCGACTTTCATACACATGGTCCTAAAATTTGCAATGTGGACAACTAGGACAAGTACAGAGAGCACCTAGAACGTGTTTCTGGTGATGTTGTAGACAAAATGATTTCAATTAAGCTAGCAGCAACTAGGGTGGTCAAGTTACCTGATCCTTTTCCGGCCTCGGATTTAAAACTCAGGAACCTTTGCGCAGCGAGAAGAAGGGCGGAGCGCCAACTCGTGCGGAAGAAGGACGACAGACGACTGAAGACGACCTTCAATAGGCTGAATTCTGCTATTAGACGGCACACGAACAAGCTGTGCAGGTCGCAATGGGCCTCATTCTGCGCTAGTTTTACTGCGGTCTCACCGATGGTGTTCTCCAGCAGCCTTGCTGGAGAATCTCGGCCTTCGAAGCCTTTTGAAGCTCTTGCAATACGCAAGGATAAACCTATTGCGTGCTTGGCAGAAGAATTTGCAGATGCACTCGTACGTGCTAATACTAGAACAGATATATATACACCACCTGCTTCCTCCAGGTCTATCATGGACGTCGCGTTCACACTTCGTTAATTTCAGACTGCGTTCAGTGGCTTGTGGCACCGGTGTGCACCAGGTCCCGATGGCATCACCAATCAAATGCTGAATAATCTGCCCTTGCAAGTCACGAAGGAGCTCCTCAACTTCATCAATCGAGTTTAGGAGACTGGCGATGTTCCTCCCTCATGGAAGGTGGTACATGTAGTTCCAGTACTGAACCCTGGAAAAGACATGACGGACCTTGCCTCGTATTGTCCTGTGTCATTGACCTCCTGTGTAGCTAGGTTGATAGAGAAGCTGCTAAATGAACGCTTATTGTGGTGGCTTGAGGACAGCAAGGGATTGCCAACATGTATGACAGGATTCCGCCGAGGTCTTAGTGCCCAAGGTAGCGTCGTAGACTTGGTGAGTCACATTGAACACCAGAGAGCTTTCGGCCTTTCCACGTTAGCCATTTTTCTTGACGTTGCGAAATCTTACGACAACGTGCGTCAGAGCTCAATTCTAAACAGTTTACAAGGAATGGACATACAGGGCCATATGTTAAGATTCATTTAGAAGTTTATAAGTGATCGCGTGGTTCGTGTACGGTTAGGGAGTACGTTAAGCACCGGAAGGGTTCTATCACGAGGTGTGCCTCAAGGAAGTGTTCTTTCCCCCACGCTCTTTAACGTCATAATGCCTGGCCTTCCCGACTCGTTGAAAAAAAGTTGCAGGCAAGTTCGTATGTGAATATATGCTGACGACATCTCTATTTCGATTATTGGCTACCAACACAAGCGAATAGCCCTGATAGCTCGACAGGCTCTACTTTCTGCGCAAGCTTACGTTCAAGGTATGGGATTGTCTCTGTGAGTGAAAAATCCGTCTTTGTTTTGCTTCGAGGTGTAGGAAGACGTCAAGCACGGTTGAAGATAGACCTCGCTCACTTTTGCATCCGTCAATTCAAACACACGCGTTTCCTGGGTGTCATTATTGACTCCCGTCTACAGTGGCGAAAAGCTATAGACGCGATTGTTTCATCTATATCTTCGCGTCTCAATGTGATCCGTAGAATTGCATGGGAGCAATGGGAGAACCATCCATCTTCAATGGTCAAACTTCATGAAGCGCTGGTGGTCAGTCGCATAATGTATCAATTATTTTAATTTCCCCCTCGGCATCACAACTTGAACGTCTCGAAGTTGTCTACAGAAAGGGCCTAAGAAGAGCCATTAGAGTTTCCCAGGCGGCTACGAATAAGTCAGTACTTCATGAGCCTCGATCGAAACCTCTTAGCCTTATCGCTTCTCAGAGACTACTAATCCATCTTGGCCGCCTAGGAGAGACGGTAGCTGGGCGATCCCTTCTCCAGCGGCTCTGAAAGAGATATGAGTAGAAGGCTTACTTGGCACTCAATACTCTAAGTTATTTGGTCCTTAATGTCCGAAGGCAAAGGAAACGGTTGAAACCCACCTGGTTTTTTCCGACCCTCGACTGTAAGGTGACAATTCCCCATGTGAGAGCAAAGCGCAGCTCTCCTTTGGCAGCAACGCGTTCGATTGTACTTGAACACTTGGAAAGAGAGTATGCCCGCCATCTTCAAATATTCACGCATGGATCTTTGGACAAGGTCAAAAAAGCTAGCGCAGGGGCATTTTGCTTTTCTTCTTTGGACTGTAAGTGGTCCGTACGCTTTACTGCTGTCGTATCCTCCACAATGGCTGAAGGTGTTGCTATTGAGGCGGCTTTACGGAAGTTAGGGTCTTGTCCGGCTCAAGCTGTTGTCAACCTGATTCAAAATCTGCCCTTCAGAGATTAGAGCGCGCATTCTCTACTGACGCCTTGTCTATAAGCTCTCTGCGCTTGGTGCAGGTTTTGCACAGCAGAGGCTTTACTCTATATTTCCAATGGGTGCCCTCTCACATAGGAATAAACGGTAATGAGGTGGTAGACAATCTCATCCACAAAAATCTCTCAAGGATTTCAACAAAAAAGAACCTCAACATGGATAAACTTCTCTACAGGAAAACGACGTTCTATTATTTCACTACTCGGGACGACGCCACACAAGCTATGTGTGACGAAAGGACTGAGAAGATCTCTGGCGACCCTACTGCATCGAATTCGCACGGCCTCTGCTCGCTCTCCTGCCTGGATGCATAAGACGGGCATAGCATCGTCTCCGCTCTGTTCTTTACGTAGTGTGTGAGGAGATATCGAACATTATATTATGTACTGCCCAGAGAAAAACGCGGAAAAGTATGTGATGTTCGGTTCCTTAAGGAAAACAGGAACCTTTCACAGTACAGTTCAGGACATTGGCTACCCGAGTGGAAACCAGACATGCAGAAGGGAGGCTGCACACCTTCTTTTAACATTTCTGAATGACACGGATCTTGTTTCTAAATGGTGACCGCAGGAACGGACTAGAATCTACTGTGATTGATTGTGTGCGTAGGTGGTGTCTTCCGGAGTGGACTACGTTATACTGTGAGTGAATGCGTGTATGGTAGATTGTGGCACAACAATGGCCTATGTTCTACTGTTACTTAATATGTGCATAGATGGTGACTTCTGGAGGTTACTGTGATGTGGACTGTGTGGATTGATTGTGTGCATAGATTGTGACTGCGGGAGAGAATGTGTGCTATTATAAGAGACTGTGCGCATAGCGGGGTAGACGCGACAGGCTTTAGGACATTGTTAATATAGAATGGGACGCTACGGTGGAGCAATTGCCGGCAGATAGAGCAAGGCTAACCCCACCTGTTGCATTCAACATCTCACCTCAACTCAACTTGGTGCCTGTGTGCATGTTTATATGATTTTTTATTTCATTACGCATAAAGCTAGTGCGAAAGAAGGAACACAACAACCGTCATATTAAACGCAAGAGGTGCGGGCCAAACGAATTTTAAATACCTTCACGCTCCATTCAAAATGGCAATGTTTTTTGACTTGTGGTAATTAGACATGTGTTCCATTGTTTATAAAGCGTTTTCTGGAAGCTTCACTGTTTCTTTCAGCGGTTTCTTCTTCTGCAAGAAATACCTCAATAAAGTAAGAACGTATTGAAAAAACTGCCCGAGTGCAAATCCGTTGGTTCGCAGCCCTTCGCGCCAGTGTTCGCGGGTCCTGAAAATGGCAACGTCAGTCGGAAGTTGCGGCGGCGAGATATCGGCTCCATGGAGACAATGCTCGGGAATGGAAGGAATCATTGGGCTTCGCTCATTCCTGATGCGACTAACTACACAGCTTCGTGTCAACGTGTCGGAGTCAAGCCAGGATTCCTTGCTTTCTTACATTGTACCTGCAGTCCCAGTGACTACGGATGGCGCCGAATTTATGCTGGAGGATGCTGAAGACATCGCCAAGCAAACGAGACTAGGTCTTAGCTTAGTCTTTATGCCGGTGATCCAGCAGCTTTGGACGGTTATCTTCTATCGCGAATTCGACTTGACCCTTCACAAAACCTTGCAGGAGAACATGCAATGAATCGTTTGAACATGCGTCGCGAAGAAAGGATACGAATGGCATTTGAGGAAGATGTGCAGACAAGTGATTTTGGGACACAAGACTGGAAAATATTATAACGTACAACACGACGAAGAACCACCAAAGCAGAGCCAACAAACTACTACTTCTTCGTCTACAATGACATGTATCCGTATGATTAAACCCTAGCTAAAGGAAGTCTCTTTCAAAATAAAACTGTAAAAGCAAACAATCTGCATTGAAAACAAACCTTGCCTGTCAATGCACAAACCACGAATTGATGTCGGTGCTTCATCCGCATCACTGCAAGTTACCTCATCACAAAGGCCATCTTCCGAAGGGCTGCACTTCCCCAATAAAACTTCGGTTGTGTCCAGTTAGTGCATCATATTCTTATGATGAACGACGAGCGCAAACAGTAGGCAATCCATGAGAGAGAAACACAAGCACAGTTGCGCCTGCCCTTTCGCTTATTGCGCTCATTGCTCACCATAACAACACTTCGCCGCCCCCCAAAAACACATTGTTTTCCCGCCTGTCTTTCCCCTTGACAGCCTCATCCTGCAACGCCCTCAACACCCCGCCTGTGCTAACTGTAGAGGATGTCCCTAGAACGAGCACTCCTTCTTTTCCTGCTTTGCTGCTTATCCCTGTCGCCAGTACTTTCACCTCTCCATTACCAGCTTTAACCGCCCATCTTGCTTGCTGGAGTTTCTTTCTACCCTCAGGGTTCTATGTAGATGCGCCATCCTAGGCGTGCTACACACAGCCGAGTGCAGAAATCTATGCTGTATTGCGCTCCAACCTGACTGTGAATCTAGCGTGAAGCACCCAACAGACTTCAAAACTCTCAAGTCGTTCATGCGAACTTCCTTCGGAAAGTCATAGACTTTCTTAATCCAATTGAGCGTGCTCTTCGTGCGAGGATACATTGCCCATATGTGACCGAGATTAACGAGAAATTTACTTTCCTAACCCGAGTTACGCGGTAAGGAATTGACATAATTTTTCGGACATTCGTAGACGCCTAAATAATCGGAGTGCTTTTATGATAAAAAAAAGTGTTACCGAGGGGCGCTGCAAATAATTCTCTCTGCCCCTTTTTTAGCGATTGTACAGTACTCACGGATTGAAATAGGACATTCGGAGCGCAAGCCTTGCAGTGCCACGCAGGCATGTGGTAAACCACAGGCCGGCTCGTTGGCTACTGGAAGGAACAATTCTGCTTTGTAGATGTTCTCCCCCTCGCGCCATATCACAATGCACCATCTTGGTTCCAAGAGCATCTCACGGGCGGCGCTCCATGAAGCGACGGCCACGCGCTCCGAATGTCCTATTTCAATCCGTGAGTACTGTACGTCCGCCTGGCCACTTGCACCGCACGGGATGAACGTCCGTCAACTTTATTCAGTCATTTTTCGTCAAGTGTGCACGTCATGGTGTAGTAGTGATCGCGGAGCTAGAATCAGTCGAAGCTCCCTTCACTACCGTGGCCTCACGGCGCAAGGTGGCACCAAGGATCACTGTCCAGGAAATATCCCTCTTGACCGCAGTCGTGAACCAGCCCAGGATGTCCCTGTACTACAAAGAAACGGAGTTAACGCAAAAATAAACTTAAGCAAAAATATATTAAGTAACATGGAAAGAGATAGCTAGGCTGTGAATTTTCCACCACAGCAAAACGCGGCGGGACTACTTCCAGATCAGGAAACTCTAGAACCTAAACCTGCAGTGGAAATAGAAGGTCGCGCAAAAAAAGCCACAGTTCCACAAGACCGGTAAACGCAGTTTGCAAGTATTACGCCATCGGCCAATTTGGACGTGTTTACATTTTTTCTTTGTGGCCTGCAATGTTTTGTATTTGCTAATCAATGCGCGAGAATTCAGCGTTCTAAGCATGAATACAGTCGAAAGCGCCACGTGCTCGAATGCATAGTAAAGAGAACAGTACGGCGCAGAAATATTCTCCAAGGCATATTTTCATCTTGCTTTCGCGAAGTTTGTTGTTAGCTTATTTCTTCATCACTCCATATGTGGACCGTACAAGAAGTAACTGGGCGGCCGTGACTGCATAAAAAGTGGGCCGGCGGCGGGGCGGTGACGTCGCCGTCTCCAGCTCTCGTCAGCTCCCGGAATAACCTGCGCCACGTGCGCGTGCTTCTCAGCTATACGATCTGGATAGGCAGAAAACAGGAGAGGCGGCAAGGGCATCCTATTCACATTTGGGAAACACAGTACCTACATCGTGCGTTACGCGTATAAACGGTGTCTTTACTATTATTGTGTTGCTGATGCATTTGTGAACGCATGCAAACGTAACACAAGAGCAGCAAATAGTGCTGTGTCGTACAATGTGGTGTACAGTATCAGTATTGAAATAAAGTTTGCAGTCATCATAAGGAAGAAATAAAAGTGGAGGCATTTTATTATTGAAGTACTTCGTATGTAAAAGGTGGTTTCGCGCTGTACTGACCACACGATTTCATTTTAGGGGGAGGCCTAGCACTTGCCGCCATCACTCCCTTCACCGATTTGATGGGAGTAGACGCAGGGTGCATGATAACTTAAATACAAAAATGATTTTGGCTAGTGGCAAACACTGATTCCCAGTAGAAAGTCTGCCCGTCGTGAAGCTGCTTAAGTCATTGCTTGACGGTGCAGATGACGCGGATCTTGACTACACAGGTAGGATGTTTAACTTTAGGAAAGCACCGCACTAAAAAAGAGACCATTTATTTTCCTGAGTACTTTTTTTAGTCCTGAGCACGAAATTTCTTAATTCACGCTCCGTGGCGCGTGCCTTGCGAACAACCAATGTGTTGAAGATCGGGTTGCAAGTGTGACAAATGCTGAAAGGCTGGATCGGCGGGCATTGCAAAAGGGTAGCGTGCTCCAAGCAACGTCTCCACTAGATAGCACAACGAGGATATGTTTGCCTTGGCACCATTCATGCCTGTCAGTAATGTGCTGCTGGTCGGTAGCAAAAAGCAGAAGGTAAGCTGAGGTGGTGTGGTAAGTAGTGAGCGTTGGAAGTCTCGATACCTTACCTGTAATCACTGATATTGTGTCATCTGGCTGCTTATTGTTCTTCAATCTGGACTGGCTATTCTTGCAATTTAAGGCAGCTTTAGCATGAGTGCAGCTCCTTGAAATCTGTCACACTTATGTACGCTCAGTTTCACACTTTTAAGTACTCACACAGTGTGATAAACCCCGGGTGAGCTAATGCAATTCTTTCCCCAAGTAATTATCGAAGCTTCACTTTTCGCAGAACTCAGAAGCTTGTTTATAAGTTGAATGCCTTTTCCAGGATATCCTCAAGGGGCCTTCCCTTGCACGCGCGAACGGACATTCACACCACGGAAACGCTTCCAATTTCCATTTTTTTTCGCGGCGTTTTGTATTCGATGTGCATTATATATCTCCATACTTATTTCTCGCGCTGGTTTGTACTTGTGCCCAGGTAGAAGTAGAGACGTCATATGATGATTCTATAACCGGTTTCAACGCAAGCTTTAAGCGTCAAAAAATACAACGCGTAATTCCTCGGTAGTTGTCTTTCTCAGCGCGGGGCATATACGTGACAAACCAAGCGCAGATATACCTTAAAATTTTGCGCTGGCGCTGCACGAATTGCACCGTTAACTTTTGAAAGCGAAATTGTTAATGAAGCACAATTTGGTCCGTTATTGAAAATTATTACATCTTGATATAGTTGCATTACATTTGCACCATAAAGATGTGAAATTGAAAGGTTTGCAATTCGACACCTAGCGCGACAAAATGACCAGAGGCTTGAACCATGCCACATTGCTTCGTGAAGTATGACCGAGTAATCATCACCATAATCAAAATTATTTTCCACTTATACTGCGCCCGGAACAGGAGTGGAATGATCTCCCTTAACGCCGCTGCCTTACGTCAGGCATTTCTCTCTGTCGTTAACTAAAAACATTTTATACATCATCTGAGCATTGTTTTGTACTGATGCCAGAGCTGTGAAGCGCGCAGTGCCGACACTTTTGCTCAGCGGACAATAGTACATATTGAAAAAATTCCCGTTCACCATGGAAAGAGATATGGGAAAGCGGCGTTTACACTGGTGCTGGTAGGTTTACATGTGCGGTATTGAAATGCTTTCTAGCGAGAGCTACACTGGGCTAAAAGTCGAGCATTTCGCGCAGCATGGGAGAGGCCAGTTGTGCACACGCGCCGTTACCATGGCAGCCGGAGAGGAGCACTGGGCGGAGTGTGCCCGCGCCCGCTTCCCCGTCGAAGCCGAGCTTGGCGTAACGTGGATGAGCAGCTGTGCGCATGCGCCAATACCACGGTAACCAGACAGACCCCACAGTTGCGCCGCGTTCTTCGTCGCCGCCTCGCCAAACGCCGCTCTATCATCAGAACCGCCCGTCGCATGCGCAGCATTGCGTGTTAAAGGCGGAGATGTAATGGGCGTCTGAATCACAACGTTTTACATACATGCAGAGAAGGAGAGTCCAGCTGCTGCTGAACGGCGGAATCGATAAAAGAAGATTAACTCTAACGATCCTTAGGTTACCGCTTGTCAGTTATTGGCTACTCAACAAAGAAAGAATGAGCGAATGAGCATCAGAAGGCGAGAGAGCAGCGGAGACACCCAAGCAAAGAGAGGAACGCATTACCAAACGGAGACGCCACACTGCCGATCGTAATAGACGGCTCATAGGCGCCGAGATAGAGCCTATGAAAGGCGTCAGTCAACATCAACCAGCACAAGAGGATGTTAAGGCTTGTCATGTGACTAATCACACCATTCGAGTTTCCGAAAAACAAGCTCAGCCAGGGAAACGCACCTCTAGCTAAGTATATCCTGGAATAGGCGAGCTAAGCCACTGCCAATTTTTTTTATTTTTCCACTGGACACTATATTCAACCAAAGTTTCTGTTCCAAGGCAGGAATATTTTAAAAGAAGGTCTCTACATACTTCCTTATATACGCGAAACAACAGTATAGAAATGCATTATTTTTAATATTTAAGCCTGCTGTTTCGGCACCGCTGTTATATATTAAGGGTCATAGATTTCGGATTTTATTTTCGTGAAATTCTTCGGATTATTTGGTTCTGATCTCAGAACCCATCTTTCGGTTGTTTTTTTTCTTCTGGTGGGGGGGGGGTGGGGGGGGAGGGGCGGTCATTTTTTTCTTTCAGAACAGTACCAGTGACATAATGCGGCAACTATGCGGTAGAAAGACACTTTTACGTTCATCTGAGCCTTTTTTGCCAGCTGGAGCTTACGACTGACGAAGAATTTACGCATAAATGACTGCATTTCGCGCTGTGCTTGTTCAGATATGTTATCTCTGTTACCGAAAGAAATGGACATATAATTTAACCGTCAGACGACACGCTAAATGGAGTTTGGCTCCTTAAACATGGCATATTACATCAGCATTTAAATGCTGCACTGGTTTGAGCAAGAGGGTGACGGGGCGTTACAGAGCTTGTGTGTTGACTTACAGCCAAAGAACTGCCGCTTAGCAGTCATGGCAGCCAGAACATGACACTATTCGAATCATTTCTGCACGTTTCCTTGTAAATGTTCTTGTATGCAGTGGAGGAACCTGCCTAATGAAATTAATGGCCTAGTGGGGCAACGGCAGTGAATAGCGCTACGCTAGTATAATACGCTTGGCGAGGAGGTACAGTGACCCTCTGGGTACGCAGAGGCATTCAGGGTAGTGGATCATTGCCTCAAAATACACGACTGCGCTACCTAATGCAGGCGCCACGCCACCTCACCACGCCGTTGCCTGGCGTCTGTCTGTCTGTCTGTTGTTGCCAGGAAGAAAAAAAAGGAAAGTGCGCAGGCCTGCTCACTGGCTCTAGCCGAGCCACAATCGCTACCACGTGCAGATAGTAGGAGAGTTGAAAGAGGGGATGGAAAGACAGGAAGTACAGACGCGCTAAAGACAAGGCCGATCCCGGAGGTAGTGCAATACCCGCCCAACCGGTGGCGGGAGTGAATGATTCTTCAAACTCTCCGCCACATTTCCAAAAATAAGTCCATTATACCCGTAACAGATACTCTACGGGCGTACGGGCGTTGCCTGGCGTACATGATCATTTCCTCTCTACCGGTTGTAATTGCTGCTTTGCAGAGAGTATGCTTTGGCGTTCATACAATAGATACGCATCTTTTTTCGCTTAAAATCGGATTTCAAAAACACAATCAAGCACACCGTTTTTCGCTTATGTCGGTTGGAAGTGAAAGGTCTAACCCTAATATAAAACGTGTCGCACATTTCTGTCAGCCTTTTACTGGATTGGGTCAGACAATCGCATTCATTGTACTCTTTACTTTATGGAGATTTGATGCAAGCTTTGATACCCACATGTTTTGGGCGGCCATCGCTTTCACGTCAAAATCTATGGCGCCGCAGGCATCATGCTGTGTGCGCAAAATGGCGTGAAAAATATTCGAGTTCCGTGCGCCATCCAAAAATTCGTGGCATTTTATTGCCCTCAGACTCATGTGAAAACAAATATTGTGTGCTATTCCTACGCCATCCTGCATGTTCGAGGCCTGCCAATTTTTCTGTTATGAAACACGGAAAGCAGCGCGCAATACAGCAAATACTAATTTGTGCAAATTTTTGACGGGCCCATTTTTCAAAAATATTCAGACTAAAAAAATTACGATAACGGCTTTTGAATCTGGACACAATCGCTACCTAAATGCACAGAAAAATTTGAAAAATGTTTTTTAGGGAAATAAGATGACGCATTAACTGTCCGACTTACCTTGGCGGATACTTGGAGGGAGTGAAGGAGGGAGTGAAGGAAGAAATAAAAAAAGAGTTGCTATGAGTCAGGGCTCCGGAATTATTTCGACCACCTGGGGATCTTTACCATGTATTGACATCGCACAGAGCACGGGAGCCTTAGCGTTTCGCCGGCATATATTGTGCAATGTTAGTGCACATTAAAAATCCCCGGGTTGTCCAAATTATTCCGAAGCCCTTTAGAAGAGCACCTCTTTTTTTTTTAAATACAGAGGTAAATATATTTTTCTGATTTAGTTCAGTTTGGAATATAAAAGAATAAAATCACCGTTAAATACCCTTACCATAGCCGTTCACAGCATGACGATTGCTCTTGAACTTTCTGAAAAACAGGTTCTGATGTCTCTCGTGCAATGAATGCCACCCGGCTCGTCTTAAGCGGTAGCTTTAACACAGGAGTCATTCAGCCTTTTTGTTCAGTTCGATCCGTAGAGAAAACTGCAGTGTGTAGGCACAAACGCGACAGAACCATTCTGGCGTCCAGAAGGATGTTTTCGTGGTGGGTAACTTTTGACAGAAGTGCGCCACTGTCGCCCCGATATGCATGAGATATTTATTTACGGCTGCCAGACACTGTTGCTGTACCGTTCTTTCCTGAGGTCGCAATTCTGAAAACCGCGCGTTGTTGGAAAAGAGGCGTACTGCTCGCTGCGTTGGCTGAAGCGCCGCGAACAGGCGACGAAAAGCGGTAAAAAATTTTTTTTAGATCTCTGGCCCTTCTGATGTGGCCTAGGAGGTCTAAATCTTCCATAATACTACAAGGAAACGTTGAGCGAGAATTTAGCGCTTCAGGCGACGTCGTAGCGAACGAATTCAAACTTTTGACTACACCATCCGGCATTGAGATAGCGACACCACACTCTGTAAAAGACGTTCATAAGGGTGTTTTTATTGGTTCAGTCATCCATCTTTCTTACTCTTGGCAAGGGTGGCTTATGGACGCAATTCAACCGCCGCTCTGCTCTGTGCTAGCTTGGGAGTCGAATCGTGGAGCTAGCAGTCGATAAGCACAATTTAAAAGACTTCATTGCTTTCCTTAAGTGCATCCCGTAGCGCCTTATGGAAACTCGAGAAGAATCCTTGCATCCAGATTTCCGAGAACAACGATGGGAAGAGCTTGCTTAACGCTATGCTAGAAATCTTGCCGAAGTCACCGAGGCCCTTCACAACAAAGTCCACGTTGTATATCATCACCGGCTCCGTAGAAAACTCGCCGCCCATCGAAAGGTACGTCCCACTGCTTCCCTCTCTGTCAACCATGAGGTGTAGAGTGAACCGCGAGAATTCAGCTCTCAGCTGCATCGTGCCCTCATCTCCGGAGCAAACCCTCCATGGAGCAGTATATGCGACCTCGCCCAGGTTGATCAGTTCCACCTGGACCATGCTTGAGCCTTTCTTGCAGTAAGGAATGACTGGTCCGGATCGCTGAATCTTGTTCATACCGGTCGCATTCACGTCACCGAATTCTAGGCCATCAAAGATAACAGTGTATCCTCGTTGGCCCCCCGGAAAAAAGGATTTCGGCATCTTCTCCAGCAGTTTGTCAACTTCGTCCTCAAGATCAATGTCCGGCATGACACATTTGGCACCTGAAACGAAAAAAAAATTATTTGAAAGATAAAAATATCAGCACTCTTGTTCATGAGTGGAGTTGTTACATGTGCCTAAAGCATGCCAAGGTTCCTCATCATAAAGCTGGCTCCACATGGACTAGGAACTGGTGCTTGCTGTGCGAATGAAGCTGCACAGTTGAATTGTCAGCTGCTCAGCTCACCTAAATAAGAAATTGTAGATGATGTCGATATTGCTTCAATGATTCAATAATGAGCAAAAGAATAATAGAGAAGTAGCAAAACGAAACTTTTATAGGACAAGAAAACTGTGAGTGATTCTCTTCTCCTAAAATGCATTTCCTCTGAGTTCTTGTTGTCATTCCTGAAGACGTTGCCAGAGCGCAAAAAATAAAAATCAAGACTACGGGTTTTAGAACGTTCCTATATACTCTGCAGATACGTCAATTTGGGCGTTAAACGCTAAACGATATTAGGGCAGTGCTTACAGTAGCGTAGGGATTAAATATGCTTACTGTGCGGGTATATTTGACATATATCTCGCTTTGCTAAGAGATATCACTGCACTCGGAACTTTCTTTAGCGGAGCTCTTTTTGTTTCCATCAAAGCTCAATATCATTGTGCTGAGTGTTCTTTAAAGAATTTTCTTTACATCAAAAAACATACCGAGTTCTAGCATACAATCATAACATAATGAAGGTTGAAATTCTGCAGCATATTTTCTTTCGCTCATTTTTTATTAATATCCGAATGTGACTAGACGTTAAGGTAACTTGTACAGGAAAGAAGCTAGTTTTGCGCCAAAATCTTAAATTCGGAAAGAGAAAAATCGCTAAGCAAAAGCAGCAATCCGGGAAGCATAGTTGTACCATTTAACTTTATGGATGGTGGCTTGTGGACTACGCTATAGAGCGACAGCTTTTCTCTTCTATTTGATACATTTTCTCTTCCATCTGGGAGTTCAGCCTAGCTTTCAAGATAGGAAGTGTTCTCTGTAACTAGACTCTGCGTACGGTTCAAGAGAAGGACATTAGGAGTATGATAAGGGCACGAAGTTCGTGCCTTAGCAGTTTCCGATTCCATCTATTTATAGACCGTTGTGATATAAATCAAAAAGTCAGCCGACAAGCTACTCTCCATTATAAATTTAGTTTGATTTCTGTGTATTCTCAGAGCCATATTCTTAATCACAGATGTGCTTGACCAGGCACTCATAGCTCTCACTTTGTGCGATTGAAGCAGCTGCACGTAATGCCAGCTTGAATATGAAAATAAAACATCTTTTTTCTCTTTTTTTCTGCACAAGCTCGGTCAAGCGGCAATTTGTGTGTGAACAGAAAACTGTATTCAGGCTAGAGTGCAATCTGCCCCTTCTAAAGTGACCTATACAGGCACGAAAAGAGTTTCTCATTCGCTGTTTAAAAGCAGCAAGAGCTGATTTACATGGCAAATACAGTCTTACAAGGTCGCGAGGAAGCAACTTTTAGCTACAACAATATTTATTTCCGGAAAAGACCTTGGATTACGGGGGAGACACAAACCTCACGCAAAACTGCAAATTTGATTGTTCTGTCGAGCCAAACGGTGAAGAAATATCGTGTTTAGCCTCAAGAGCCCCACCAGAAACTAAGTTGAAAAAAATTGCCACTATTTGTAATTACGTAACACTTCTTACAACACCCGTGCTGTTGCTTGATATCTTCATCCGGAGTAATGGTCTTGTGTTGTCTTTACCCACTAACGCATGCAGCGCAAAGCGCATATATACGCGAATATAGCACATAAAGGCTTTCTGGCATTTAAGTAAAACTGCATACACTATAACAATGAAGTATTTTATAAAGGGCTTTTCATATATTTTCGGTCGTCTTGTTTTAGCAGTTCCGAAGCATGAAGTGCGCGAACATTTAAGCAACCTGGTGAATAGCCGGAAACACGACCGGGGTATATTGTACCTTCATGTCTCCTTTTTAACATCGTCGGAGGTAGAGGTAACACACACAATAACCTTGTTCCTCTCCGGCTCGCACTTTTTCTGTCAACGACCTCCTTTAGTTTTCCAAACGGGGCTACCCTGATAGCAGCATTAACTACGCAGCAGAACTTAGCTTGAAGCAACAATATTACTATCCATATAATTTTGCTTCCATGCTTATGAGTATGATTTCATAAAATCTGGTTCAAGGCTGAAGTTGGAGAGGTTTCGTTTCACCGTTTTGAACCCCAATTTTGAAAACACCTGAAAGTATATTCGTGCGTAAAAAAAACAAATACTTGAATTTTTCTTTCACAGTTATGTGAAATGTTACCCAGAGAATATACATGCATAAGGATTTCCTTTCTAGCCCGAAAAATAAAAATTGCACGCCTATCTCAGAACTATATTAAGTTCCTACAGCCTACTTCACTGTAAACATAATTATGCCCGAATAAGAGTTGTATAATGCCCGCCGTTCCCTTTTAAACTCCGTATCTTTAACTAATGCAACCAGCAATAAGAGGTGATATAAGGTAATCGATCTTTTGTTACTGCCGTCACTAAATCGAAAAGTAAAAATAGAGCAATAACACGATTTTACTACGTTTCAAAATAGCGTACGTCGCCTTGAATTCTTATTCAGACCGTAAAGTATTAAAACGACTCCTGTCTCACCATCTGCCCGCGCTAACAAGTGACGATGCCGGCTTCCGCGTCGCCGCTGACTAGATTCTTGTCTGTGCTCTTGCTGCTTCAAATACGTTTGTCGTGATACAAAGCACTGAACCTTCGCAGCTTTGTGCAGCATACTAATGCATAGACTGCGCATCTGAAGCAACCAGCGAGCTCGCGGAACGCGTGAAGTAGCATCGCCTGCGCTGCCATCCCGAGGCAGGCGTTGGCGGTGTGTGACGGGTCGGGCTGCCGGTTGCCGCCATATCAGCGCCCGCTTTTTTGCGAGCGCTTGCCCTGACAGAATGGGGTGGACATCAGCGACCTTGGCTGCAACGTGCTGCACTGAACGCCTCACTCAGGTCGTCTATAAGTGCTGAAGCAACGAATGACCATTACCAAGCAGCACATTAATGGGCCCAATATTGGAAATATATATTAAAGGCCTGCCCTACAAAGGACCAGAATGAAACCGTATATTTCCAATATTGGGAAGATTACCTGTGCTGTTCGAGTTCATTTTCAGCACCGCAGAGACATGTTAGCAGCTCATGTTTTGTAGGGATGTTATGTTGTGTGGTGCATAAGTATTCTAAATACCGGCTTCCCCTGATTGGTTTGCGGTTGCTTTCCGTGCACCTGCGTGAAGGCTGGATTGTCTTTGTCGTGCACAGCTGTAAGCAGCATTGCATTCTTTTTTGAAGCAACTGACACGCGTACAGTAAAACCCACTTCGTTTTCTGAGTGCGGTGCCATGCAGTGAACTCCGCAGAGATTTTGAGTGCGCTGATACGAAAAGCTTCATCGTCACCCGAAAGAGCCAATTCACACAGTGGTCACAAATCGTCTGAGCAATTTATTGTTTCATGCCACTGAAAATAATGTAGACACTACATCTGTCGCGGGTTACGTTAATATGTAACTGTACTTAGGGGCAGTTTTTTTCGCGAAGGGAGGGGGGGGGGGGGAGGAGCCGCTCTCAGTCGGCTGGGTACAGAGATGTACTGGCAAGCAGATTAGCTTGTAGCGCTCGTATGCATAGATTTTTACTGATAGCTGATAATTTATCACGAAAAGCGTTTAAACTTCGCACAAAGCTTATATCAGTGCAAAATGTCTTCTCAGTTTCTTGTGTCAACTTAACTAGACTTACACTTAAAGCACCTGGTGCAATTTAAGCTTAAAGGCGTTATTCTTTTCTCTGCTGAATTTTTTTGCTAACCTTTCTTTCAGAAGAAGCCTACTTTTACGCCATGGCTTGCTACCAGCAATTGCAAGACATGCGTGTTTGTCGAATCCACCCCTCTTAGGCCCAACAGGGTGTGTCTTATTCTTCGTTCTTGTTTTTTGCGCTTTTACGTTCAGCATGGAAAACCAACTCGCCCAAACTCGGCCTTTATTGAATCCAAAGATAGCTGCCGTTCACTTAGCTGGATTGTTTTGTACACCAAATAAAAACATCGTTCTTTTTATATCAGTCGCCGTAATTCCTTTGACGCATTCTCCCTGGACCACACAGCTCAAGAATTAGGCTGGCATGGGAGTAGTACATTTCAAATCAGCTCCCTCATGTAATGAAATAAACTCCTTTGAGCACCATAAACGCCACCTTATAGTAAGATGAACTGCTCCTAAAAACCTGAAATTGTCTCAAAATCTACTTAAAAAAACAACCACATGCTCCTAAATTTCGCTGCAAAGTCCACTGAACATAAACGTGTAATACTTGTGTCAGTTGTCCTGCTAACTTTATGGTGAGCGTAACTTTTGCCCAAAATAAACTCTAGCCGAGAGGGCAGTAGTACTTTACTCCTTCTTACGTCGTTTAATTAATCGTATATAAAAGTGTGGAACCGGTACATTTTTTCGAAGAAGTAACTGGACCACATTTTTAGGAATACGGTACACGACAAGCCATTCAGTCCTATTCGCCTGGTTTTCTCTGTGCTGTGTACAGCCCTGCACAAAGACGTGCACCGAGCTAAGCAAGAGTGTGATTAAATGGTCAATGGCAACAAAGAGTTAAATCCAGGATGCTTGTCAATGACGGCGAAAATTCCTTCCGACAAGACAAGAAAAGAGCAATAAAATAAAACTTAAATAGCGGCATAGCGATAACAACAGCCCTACAACAGTTTTGAAGGACAACAGCTCCAATCCTGTCTAGCCAATACTCGACAGAAATAGAATATCTTCGTGCAATCAAAAAAGACCCACCCTATTTATAATACTCGAAGTATTCTCAAACTCAAAAACTAGGCAAGCGGGTTTTTTAACTGGAAGTTGTGTTGAACGAAATTTGATATTGTCACAGAAACGGTTGGCGTAAGCAGGGCTGGTTTACTTGCTTTAATTAGACGCGCAAGACGTTGGAACGCGCAAGGAAGCAGGCAGCACGAGAGATGAAGAAGACGAAGCATCTAGCCCCGAGATGCCTCAAGGCTTGCCAACTGCCAGGAAATGCAGTTTAACCGCTGTACGGCGCCACTAGAGTAGTTAGTAGCGTAGCATTGCTCCCCCTCTCTTGAAGACACCGAATCGGTGTAGTAGCAATTGCAGGCAGGACCACAAGGGTAGTCGCACGTGTCTGGCGTGTGGTGTAGACACGCGCGATGGGCTAGCGGGCGTGGTACGGCTTCATCCGAGCGACGTGGACAACTTTGGAGGTCGGCCGTCTAGAAGAGCGAACTGTTCCTTGGGGGAGAACTTCGTAAGTAAGTTGACTGAGCTGGCGGAGCACCTCGTAGGGGCCAAAGTATCTGCGTAGAAGCTTCTCAGAGCGTCCCCTCATGCGGATTGGGCTCCACACCCAGACTTGTTCGCCGGGCAGGTACGCACATTTCGGTGGCGGAGGTTGTAGCGCTGAGCGTCGTGAACTTGCTGGTGCTGGATGCGCTGTCGAGCGAGTTGGCGGGCGGCCTCAGCGTAACGAACAAATTGGGCAGCACCCATAACAGAGGGGGTAGCGCTAGCTGGAAGCAGCACTGCATCCAGCATGTCTGTGGCTTCGCGACCATGTACTAAACGAAATGGAGTGAAGCGTGTCGTTTCCTGGACAGCAGTATTATAAGCAAAGGTGACGTAAGAGAGTATGGCGTCCCAGTTTCGGTGGTCCGCGTCGACATACATAGAAATCATGTCGGCGATCGTCTTGTTGAGCCGTTCGGTGAGGCTGTTCGTTTGAGGGTGGTAAGCGGTTGTTTTGCGGTGACTGGTGCTGCTTAGGCGCATAACCTCCTGCGTAAGGGCCGAGGTGAACGTTGTTCCCCTGTCAGTTAAAATGATAATGGGTGCACCGTGACGAAGCACAACGTTTTGAATGAAAAAGTTCGCAATTTCGTCAGCAGTACCACGGGGAAGAGCTTTAGTCTCACAGTATCGGCTGAGGTAGTCGGTGGCGACCACAATGTAGCGGTTGCCCAGCGCGGACTCCGGAAATGGGCCGAGTATGTCCATGCCAACTTGGTGGAAAGGAACCTGAGGCGCATCAATTGGCTGGAGTAGGCCGGCTGGCTTAGTCGGCGGCGTCTTGCGACGCTGGCACTCGCTGCAAGTTCTTACGTAACGTTTCACAACTGCAGCAACCCTTGGCCAGCAGTATTTTTGCCGTATTCGTGCCAAAATTCGACAAAAACCCAGGTGACCAGAAGATGGGTCATCATGGCTCGCCTGCAGGACTTCGTCGCGAAGGGCCGTAGGCACGACGAGTAGATAGACAGCTTCTGGTGGACTGTAGTTTTTCTTATACAGGACGCCGTCACGTAAACAGAACGACGACAGCCCGCGCGAAAAGATTCGCGGGGGAGACTGAGCGCTTCCTTCTAGATACTCAATGAGGGGCCGTAGTTCGCTGTCATCCCTTTGGTGTTAAATGAGGATGGACGTGGAGATGGCACCAAGAAAAACAGAATCGTCGTCGGGGTCAGCTCGGTTGTTCTCGATAGGAGCACGAGACAAACAGTCGGCATCACTGTGCTTCTTACCAGACTAATAGACGATTGTGACATCGAATTCCTGAAGTCGAAGGCTACAGCGTGCAAGCCGTCCCGAGGGATCTTTGAGGTTCGCCAGCCAACAAAGCGAGTGGTGGTCGCTGACGACCCTGAAAGGGCGGCCATATAGGTTCGGGCGAAATTTTGTTACTGCCCACACAATGGCCAAGCATACTTTTTCGTTGGTGGAATAGTTCGCCTCAGATCGTGACAATGTGCGGCTCGCGTATGCGATAACGCGTTCGAGACCATCCTGCCTCTGCACAAGGACCGCACCGAGGCCAATGTTGCTGGCGTCTGTGTGTCGGCTGACTCGTCGAAGTGTCCAAGGATGGGCGTACTTTGGAGACGAGTGCGGAGGTCTTCAAAGGCTTGCTGTTGCTCCAGGCTCCAGAAGAATGGTTCGGAATCTTTCGTGAGTCGCGTGAGAGGCTCAGCGATCTCGGAGAAGTTCTGCACAAAACGCCGATAATAGGCGCAGAGACCCAGAAAGCGGCGCACACTGCGCTTATCGGTGGGCACAAGAAAAGCAGCCACGGCAGCAGTCTTATCGGGGTCTGGGCTAACCCCTTTAGCACTCACGATGTGGGCCAGAGACTTCAACTCTTCGAAAGCGAACTGACACTTTTGGGGCTTCAGGGAAAGATCGGCCGACCGAATTGCTTCGAACACAGCGCGCAGGCGTCTCAGGTGCTCTTCGAACGTGTCAGAAAAGATGACAACGTCATCTAAGTACACGAGACAGGACTGCCATTCGAGATCGGCAAGAACGGTGTCCATCATCATCTGGAAGGTTGCAGGAGCCGAGCGCAGGCCGAAAGGGAGCACCCGGAATTCGTACAGACCGTCCGGTGTAATAAAGGCGGTCTTTTCCCGGTCGCGTTCGTCCACCTCGATTTGCCAATAGCTGCTTCGTAAATCTAGCGATGAGAAGTACTTGGCGTGTCGCAGCCGGTTCAGGGAGTCATCAATACGCCGGAGAGGATAAACATCCTTTTTAGTGACTTTGTTTAAACGTCTGTAATCAACGCAGAACCGTAGGGTTCCATCTTTCTTTGCCACTAGAACAACAGACGACGCCCACGGGCTCGTCGACCGCTGTATCAAGTCGTCCTTGAGCATTTCTTGCACTTGGCGGCGAATGGCATCGCGCTGCTTCGAAGAGATGCGGTAGGGTGGCTGACATAACGGCCGTAGGTTGGCGTCAACTATAATTAGGTGCTTTGTGAGCGGTGTCTGCCTAACCTTGGAGGTCGAGGCAAAGCAGTCGCAGAAAGACTGGATAACGCTTTCCAAGCAGTGTTTCTGGTTAGTTGGGAGGTTTGGGTTCACGTCAGTGTTTATGGGAGTGGTCGGTTCCTTTACTGATGCCGGGGCTCCACACAAAGCGTGCTGTCCCGCGAATTCCCTGAGTTCCTCGAAATACGCAATAGCTGTTCTGCCAGGCAAACACTGAGGTTCACAACCAAAATTGGTCACCAAGAGTTCGGTTCGGCCCTTGTCCAGTTCAACAATTCCTCGAGCAACACACACTTGCCGACCAAGGAGCAGCGAAATGTTGGTTTCAGCAATGGCACGAATTTTAGTGCTGTTATCGCACTCTACAGTAAATAACATGCTGGATCTTGATGGCATCAAAACGTGGTCGTCCCAGACACATAACTTAGCCCTGCGTGGCTCGGTATCGTCGACGACAGGACCTTGGGTGGAAAACGACACGATTAGCTCCTGGATGGTTGATAACGGCACCGTACTCTTGAAGGAAATCCAAACCGAGTATGAGTTCTTTGGAGCACTCGGGTAACACAGCAAAGCAGCCAGGGAATGTAACACCGCGGATCTGGATTCGCGAAGTGCACACACCGATCGGAGTTACCACGTGGCCACCAGCTGTCCGGATCTGCGGCCCAGACCAAGGGGTCAGAACCTTCCTCAAGACCGTGGCTAGCCCTCTGCTCATTACCGAAAAATCAGCGCCGGTCTCCACGAGTGCGGTAACGTCGTGGTTGTCGGCGGATACCGGAATCTCGGCGGAGGCCAGTCGGTCGCAGCGCGTCGTCGAGGTCGTCGGGTCATGTCGTCGTCGGTCGGAGCGTCGCGGCGAATCGTCGGGTGGAGGCTCTTGACTCGGTCCAGTAGCGGCAGCCCTACCCCCGGAGGACGCCGTCTTCAGTTTTCCCGACGTGGGGGCGTACCTCTGAACTGGCCAGAGGATTACGTGCGGCCGGGCGAAGAGAACCGCCTTAGGGATGGCGATCGGGACTGGCGTCGGTGCGGGGTCGAAGATTGCACGTTTTCAGCCAAGTACTGTTCGATATCCCGTGGTCTCACCGTAGCGTGGTCGAGGTGCGTCAGGTGAAAAACCCCTTAAACCCATCTTGCGGTAGGGACTGTGGCGGAGGATGTGGCCAGGCTCTCCGCAGTGGTAACAGAGCGGCCGATTGTTTGGCGTACGCCAACGTGCGCTTTGCTCACGGGGGGCCTGAACTCCTGCGGCACGGAGGGTGTGCTGTTGCGATTGGCTCCTGCAGGTATTGCACAGGAGCGATGGAGGAAAAGGCTCGCATCGCTGGCCCGGGACTTCGTAGCGCCTCGCTGTACGTCATAACGGAGGGCGCCGGGTGTGGAGCGGGGGGTGGCTGCACAACTCGTCGGATTTCTTCGCGGACCACGTCCGTAACGGCAGCGACGCTGGCCTGTGGAGTTTCAAAGCGAAGTTTCGCCAGTTCCTCGCGCACCAGGCTTCTTACAAGCTCCCGAAGGTCCTCGGCGGGCAGCGACGTAGGCGTGCACTCGGACTGCGAAGCGGCTGCTACAGTACCCTGACGTCCGTAGTGGGCGCCCCGTTCCTGTAAAGAGCGCTCGATACTCCTTTTTTCCTTGGTGAAGTCGGACACTGTTCGTGGCGGGTCACGGACCAGTCCGGCAAACAGCTGCTCTTTTACGCCACGCATTAAGTGGCGTACCTTCTAGGCTTCGGGCATAGCAGGGTCGGCCCGATTGAATAATCGGGTAATGTCCTCGATGAACATCGCGACGCCCTCGTTCGTCTGCTGTGATCTCGAGTGCAGGGCGATTTCAGCTTTCTCTTTTCTTTCGCTGCTGGTAAATGTCGCTAGCAGCTCTCGACGAAAAGCCTCCCAGGTGGTAAAGGAAGCTTCGTGGTTCTCAAACCACGTTTTAGCCGAGTCCTGCAGCGCAAAGTAGACGTTGCGCAGCTTGCGCTCGCCGTCCCACTCATTGAAACCCACCACTCGGTCAAAGCTGGCCAACCAGTCCTCGACGTCCTCGAACCTGTCCCCGTGGAACGGTGGCGGCGATCGAGGTGCGTGAAAGACAAATGGCGGGGCACTCCCGGAGTGCTGACTTGTCTGGCTAGCCGCGGTGGATGTCATGGCCCTTACCGGCGCTGTCAGTTGGCCGAACTCGGGTTGTAGGCCTCGCAGGCGGCGGCTCGCCTTGTGGACTGGTGTTGTAGCCACGTAGCTGACGTCAAAGGTGTCCTCGAGGTCAGCGTACATGGGCCATCACCCCGCACCTCCACCAAATATGTCACTGAGAAACGGTTGGCGTAAGCAGGGCTGGTTTACTTGCTTTAATTAGACGCGCAAGACGTTGGAACGCGCAAGGCAGCAGGCAGCACGAGAGATGAAGAAAACGAAGCATCTAGCCCCGAGATGGCTCAAGGCTTGCCAACTGCCAGGAAACGCAGTTTAGCCGCTGTATGGCGCCACTAGAGTAGTTAGTAGCGTAGCAATATATCATAAAATTTTACTACAGCAATCAATATATCCACAGATCTCCACGGCAGGCTTGACTTTGCTGCTATAACATTTTTGCGAGCTTAACAACGTTCCTCGTTGGCTTTAAATCGCAGTCCTAACTACTCGATGCGAGTGACGAATGAACTTAACAAGAAAGTTTTTGCTACACATGATAAGAATCTGCCATTACCTACAATATTTCTTAAAACGTAGCTCACAATATTCAACATACGCATGACAAAAGAAATGTCCAAGAATCCTCGGCTTGTATGAAGCACCCATTCTAATTTCCTAGGCAGACACACTGCTTTCTGAAGGAACAAAATATATTTGTGCCCGAAAAGCAGATACCCGTAACAGTTTGTGATTATAAATGACGGAAACCAATGATCACCGAAAGCAAATAGCGCAAGGGATGTTTTCTCTCTCTTTTTTCAAAACTTGACGTTCAGCAACGGGATATAATGAAATAATTATTTAAAAATAATTGATTACAAAGCACAAGAGAAACAACCACATGTCGTCGGTAAGATCCGAATCCGCCACCTCCGAATTTCGCGTCCAGTGCTCTAATAACGCAGCTAAGGCAACGGCTGTCCAGTTTTCTGTTTTCGGCGGTGTTTGCGTGCAGTGTAGCCGAACCTTGAGAGTGTTCAACAGCGCCACCCTCATTCATAGCAGAGGGCGGTGACGGTTAGCTTCCGTCATGTATTCATAACTAGCACCTCTTTCCCTTCTTCAGTTTGTGACTGCAATTCATTGAAATCATCGTCGACAGAGGGAGGCTAGGGCAGGAAGTTAATTTAATTGTATTATGTTTGCCCCCGCAGTACGTGTAAATTTGCCTTTTTTTCTTCCGAAAAGAAAAAATAACGATTTGGGTTACCTTTTGTGTTGAATGGACCCGCTGCAACCCCAAGAGCCAGGAGAACAACTGCAGCCAAGACTTTCACGAACGCCATGTTTCTTGGTGACCTGCATAGTGATACGCGTCCCCAGTAGACATCAGAAGATGAACAGCGATGTTAATACGAAGTAAATAAATCAATAATACCAAATCAATTGTAGCACAAAATGAATTTCATCAGAATTACCTACTGATAGCTGCACAGCAATATGCGTCATCATTGAGAGTGAGAACAGTGTATGGTTTTGAGAGGTTTCGCAAAATGCGTTTGGAGTATGATGAAGCAGCACTGTTCACGTCAATCTAATACTTTATACCGGTGTCAACACTATACAAAATAAATCATCCTTTACGCAAAACATTCTATAAGTGACCTGACGGAGTAGTGAGGTTTTGATTAATTGCCTTCCTAATGAGAACTTGCGGTATGATGTTATTTCTACCCTGAACATAAAGTTCAACAAATTTCTTGCAGCCTTCTCCATTCGGTTTGGTCTTGTTGAAATACTGCATTTGTTTACCTTGTTCTCTTCACAGATAGGTCTCCGTATCCTTTTTTATAAGCAGCGCCAGAGTATTTAGTTGGAGCAATTCCACAGAGATGTAGCCTTGCAAACTTTGGTTCCCTCCTTAACTTGAATAAGCAGTATGATTAAAGTGCTTTACGCCCTAAGATTACACAGGAAGATGGACTCTAGTACAAAGCCTATACATACCCTATATATACGAATGTTAGTGTTGCAGTTTTAGTGTAGCTTCCAGGGGTCGCCTAAGTATTTCTAGCAGCTTGAAGACTAAAATTCTCAAATGTGACAAGGAAAATTTTATTGCATTTTTGTGTCCAACTTAATAATAATAATAATTGGTTTTGGGGGGAAAGGAAATGGCGCAGTATCTGTCTCATATATCGTTTGGCACCTGAACCGCGCCGTAAGGGAAGGGATAAAGGAGGGGGTGAAAGAAGAAAGGAAGAAGAGGTGCCGTAGTGGAGGGCTCCGGATTAATTTCGACCACCTGGGGATCTTTAACGTGCACTGACAACGCACAGCACAAGGGCGCCTTAGCGTTTTTCCTTCATAAAAACGCAGCCGCCGCGGTCGGGAGGAAAAACGCTAAGGCGCCCGTGTGCTGTGCGATGTCAGTGCACGTTAAAGATCCCCAGGTGATCAAAATTATTCCGGAGCCCTCCACTACGGCACCTCTCTCTTCCTTTCTTCTATCACTCCCTCCTTTACCCTTCCCTTACGGCGCGGTTCAGGTCTCCAACGATATATGAGACAGATACTGCCCCATTTCCTTTCCCCCCAAAAGCAATTATAATTGTATAACGCATGGTTGATCTTTCAAGTATGTGCATGTCTGGATGAGACAAAATAGGAAAGTCAAGAAGAATAACATGGCATTCTAAATTCCGTGCGTGCAAAAGCAATAAAATCTGAAGCTCTCGTCGTGCCAAAATAAAGTGACTTGTCCTTCGGTGCCGTGAAAATAAAATAGTGTTTCTTTAATCACCTGTGATTGTCCACCGCATCAAAAATACAACGTCCGGCGGCATACTACTGCACTAAGACAGTTTGCGTTCAGCTATGCGATTAATTTTTAATCCGAAATTAGGCTACAGCGTGCTGATGCCTCATTTACCTCTACTTTGCCTCCGCTGACTATGACGTAATGCTCGATTCAGTAAGAAAGGTTACTTCACATGTACATCTTCAGTGTTAATGATGAAATCATGCATTCAGTATTCTCGTTCTCAGCGTCGAACTAAATTAGTTCAATACACAATTTTATTAATACAGAAAGACTGACGTTCAGACTAAGGTACGGTCGTGGAGTGTACATAGGTGTATCTCTCGTGATCTCAGGTTTATCGCTCTACATCTCGGCTTCATCCTAAGCACTGGGCGTTTCCGCTCGGCACATTTCTTGGACTACTCCGCGTAGCCAGCCTCCATTGCAAGGGCTCATTCACGCGTTTACCACATCCTTTGTTTTCTATGGACGGATACAGTTGAGGTCGGAGCCACTTAGCCTAAGCACTCTCTGCGTTTTCAAGAAAGGTTATTACGGTATTAGGATCAGTGTCCACTATTCGACGGCTAGTGCGAACACATAGGAACTGCGGGAACACGCCCTGTGGAAAGGCGGCGGGGTGGAGGCAATGTTGCAACAGCTGGTTCTTAGGGATTCAGCTGCCGATGACCGCGGGTAGTGGCAAACGGACTGTCGATCTTTAAGGAAGAGCGACGAAGGACATGGTCTCATACACTCGTTTACTTTGAAGGACGACTATATTTCTCACGTGTCGCAAAGCTCAGTCTAATATTTAATTGCGCCTATTTTTTTTTCAATTGCATTGCATTGTTGGGTTTCCACAAGTGATTTCACTAGCTCACTTTGTGGCTCAACCTTATTTGCTTCAGTTGACGTCATTACTCAGCGAAGAAAAAAAAAATTCTATCTACAAGGAACAAGAAACGATCCAATGCTACTAGGTTTACTTAAAAGAAAAAGAGAACTCTATAATTTTACTATAAATACCCATTGGCGTATTTTTTGCGTATTGGAGCACGGCAATAAAACCCAATGGTCTGCTATCACCAGAGGTCACTTCGAAGAAAAAATTCGCCTCACTGAATACTTGCTTTTTATCTCACTGATAGGATATTCATTGCCCAGTGGCCATGAAAACATGTCTTCTAAAATATGAAAAAGAACAGCTACGCCATTAGACCTATTTCTGGCTGCGCAGAAGCATAGTTATTTTTCTGAGGGTACTGAGAGGGTTTCTAAAAAGTCATGAGATTTTAAACGTTGTTACAAGGCTCAGACACTCAACCTAAAAAGCTGAACAAGTTCATTGATTCTCCATAAAAGTGACTCTCTATAAATTCTCAGTTTTCTCACTTGTGTCGTGCCCTATGCTCTATAACCTTGTGGGCATTTTTTGTACACCCAAGGAAAACAATCATGGTTTCGCTAAGGCTATAGAACCCAAAAAATTATGAAGATTTTGCCACTGGCGGTGATTGACCGAACGCCCTTAGGCTTGACTTCCAGCGGTTGTTTGTTTACATTTTCTTTTTATTTGTTATTTTTTACAAAATTTCAATAACTTTTTAAACCTCTAGTTAATTTAAGGTACAAAACAAGAAATAGCACGCAGACAATATTAAATATATATGAAGTAATATGCGATAATATCTGGGAGATTGACGCAGGACACATCGAAAAACAAAAAAAACTTGTAAGGGCAAAAAGTCCAATTACAAGATAACACTCTTTACCTGAGTTCAATCTAAGCAAACATTTGAATTACAAAGACAACATAATGGGTACAATGCAATGGGAACAAAAGTTAAAAATTCCAGGAGCGTAAAGAATTCAACGCGATTAGGTATGTTCAAGAAAAAATCGCAAAAATCACCACACAAGTCCCATATTAGATACCAGTTTAAAAATTATGCGCAGCACGACACAAGTCGCACAATGAAAAAAAAAACTACGTAATAATGCGAAACAATCATATCATGCTAGTGAAACGTTTCTTCAGAGCAATAATGAAGCTGGTGTGCAGTTTTAATTCCTGTGGTAGACTCTTCCAGTCGTTAACACCAACGGTCTGCAGAAGTCTTTCAAAGTAAGCATTACTAAGAAGGGACATAACAAAATTACCATTAGGGTGGTTTCTAGTGACACGGGATAATGAGTGAAATAGGTATACATTTAGCAGATGATCTTGCTTCACAATTCTGCTCATGCAAATTAGTGCTGTTTTTAGTTGCCGCAAAGGCTCAAAAGGCAATTTTTGTAATTCCCCAATCAGCGGTGACTCGAATATGTGAACTTACTGTGAGTTATAGTTCTAACTGCGCGTTTCTGTAATTACTGAAGGGGAGCAAGGTAAGCACTGCCGGTTGAGCCCCAAGACTCAATGCAATATGCTATATGGCTATGAAAACCGCGAAATAACGGATTTACATTGTGGAAGCATTCAGCTGCTTTTAACAGCGCAAGACAGCCGGGTGGTAACTTCTCATAGACTATATCAAAATGATTACTCCAATGAAAATATTGCCCACTATGACGCCAAAACGTGAAATTGGATCAATTCGATCAAGCTGACAGCTGCTCTTGCTAATTCTGATAACATAAGCATTAATATATTTACTTCGCTATTGACATATGACGAATTTTGTTTTATTAGAATTGAGCGTGGGTTTAGCTTAGTCAACCGTGCCATGAATAAAACCTGCTAGATTTCACATCATGCTTGCGACATCTGAGCCGAAGTCCGGTCTTCCTACTGTCATCGTTATTCTGAAAGATGTTTGACACCATGAACGCCGATAACTACTCCACCATGATCAGACCAACGCATGGCTACGTTACTACAGTACTTACTATTCTGGCCGCTTACTGCTGGTGACTTACTCGACTGCTACACTGGGCCTCTAAGGAAAATAAAGCTTGCAGCGGACCACGCGCCTAGCGCAAGACTTCAAATCGAGGCCTACAGCAGCGAATTATAAAGTGTCGTGGACTGCCAGCTTCCGCCGATATGCCGCCAGGGGTTGCGAACATTCATGTCACCCGGAGATAACGTAGCCCGTTACACTCTCAATTAAGAGTTCGAAAACGCCCCATCCGCTGAACCTCTCAAAATGGAAAGCCTTGACTCGAAGCATGAACTTTTACCGGAAGACGACGCCCCTTTTATCACTATCCGGTCTGGAAACAATTAGACAGGGTGCGCTTTCTATATATACTCGCTCAAATTACACGATTGTTTCTTGATTTAATTAGATTTAGCCGTGCATTAAGAAAAAGGTTTAGGCATGTGCCCAATCTTTCGCCTATTTCGAGGAGCTGCCCTCACTTATTAGGGCCAGTGATTTGAAAGAGTTGAAAGCGGCCCGCATGTATGTGAAGAGAAATTTTCCCACTCGAAAGAGTCGGCAAATTTGTTATACTCTCTCCGGTACCTGGTACTGTCGCCTCACAGAGTTATTTTACCAGGATAAAAACTCGGCGCAGAGAGTAAGCAAAGCATTACTGTCACCTGGTCTATTGTTTATGCGCAATGTCACTGGAGCGAGTGCCGCATCGCAGGTAGTACGTTTATCTGCCTCGCCGTTTCTAGGCGATGTATGGCACCACCCATAAGCACAGGTGCGCGTATGACGTCCCCCAGAACGCTGTGCGATAAATGGTTCCTGCACAGTTTTGGTATGAATGTCGTGAAAACTGGTGCCACACGGAGGGTCGGCCGGAGGAAAATATACGCAGACGAAGGACATGCATAGGGTTAGCTGAAGTGGCGATGCTAGGCTTTCTGCGTTCATTATACTTCCGCTTGATGGCGTTACCCTCATTTTCTAGATTTTTTGTTGCCATCGCACTAAATTTGTGGTACATCTGCGAGTGCACAAAAACTGCCAACTTTTCTCCTAACGGGACTAGTAATGCTTTTGAAATACAAGCATATAGTCTACAAAGATGATTTTTGAAGACACCGCTTTGGAACAGTGGAAATGGTGCTCGGCTGCTCACCGAAAAGACGTGGGTTCGATGCCGGCCGCGGTCGTCGCATTCCGATAGAGGTAAAGTGCTGGAGGCCCGACTACTGTATGATGTCAGTGCACATTAAGGAACTGCAGGTGGTCGAAATTATCCGGAGCCCTCCACTACGCTGTCCCTCATAGCCTGGTACTTTTGCGGCGTCAATCCCCATCAGGACATCAAAAAGCCTAGCAGACAGAAAAAGCCGTGTCAAGAATAATCTTTACTATAAAGATAAACATAAGAGAGACCGCGGAGATCGGGAGACATGCCATGAGAGCGCAGAAAAGTATGTATCTAAATGGCGAATCTGAGCTTTACAGAGCGCACCTTTAAATCATAACCTATACACAATGGGTGTCAAGAAATTGAGTTCCTTGGCTAAAGTCGCGTGCGATAAGCCTTTGGCAACGGGAAAGTTTGCACTGAACAACGACTTACTCTTTCAACGACAGTTTTTTCGGACGACCATGAAGCTAGAACCGGTAGAAATGGACCGCTGTCTGCAGGGAGACCTAGTAAGAATCTTCCTCGCCACAGTGTTCTTCTGCAGTAGTTCTTAAATATTGAGACCAATAGCGGTGTCTGGGTTGCGTGACGCAGGCAAGACGCTGGTCATCAGTGCAACAGCGGTACCTCCCTGCGAAGCCTTCGCCCCCGAGATGCTTCTATGAACGGCAACAAGCTACAATTGGCAGCCGTGTGTTTCTTGGGGTTGAAAACGTCACAGCAGCTTGCAGTCGTCACTAGCCACATACGCGCTTACGCGTCGCTGACGTCTCAATTTTTTTTCTTTTGCACTTGCTGCCGGGAAGGCTGTTGTCGAAAGCAGCTGCAAATGCATGATTGCACCACACTCACCTACGTACTAAGTTATTGCTGTGAACATGGAATCCACTGCTTTATCAAAAATATTTGAGAAGCGCTAATCCTCAATGCCCTCCCTATTTCAAATAGACTTAAAACTGCAAATTTTGTTCGAGCCTATTTTTCTGTAAGTCACGGAAACGTCTGCAGGTTAGAATATTTTTCTGGAAGGGCAACATCGTTTTGTTACTGTGTACTATTATTTTACACTGCTAAACTTCCTCTTCAACATTGTGAAAATTTATCTTCGATTTTTTTTACAATAGAACACTGGTGGTTAATAGTTGTTTTATGTCACAAAGTAAATCTGGCAATGATGAACGCGGTAGTGAAGGACTCCGTAAATTTCGACCACCTGGGGTTCTTTAACGTGCACAGGCATCGCATAGCACACGGGCCTCTAAAATATCGCCTCCATCGAAATTCGACCGCCGCGAGCGGGATTGAACCAGCGTCTTTTGAGTCAGCAGCCGACCGCCATAACCACTGAGCCACCGCGGCAGCCATCATAGGATTCTTAACAGCGTTTTCTATGTGCATTTTATTCATGAATATAAACTGTTTGCACTGCACTGTAAATGTTTTGTATTTGGTGTAATAGAATACACAACGATGGTTATCTGAGTTGTGCGTTTTTGGTTTTAGGCCTGATAATCTATTTTACTTTTCCACACGCGTAACGTTTTTCTACGTTTGCTAGGTTCGTTGTTTATTGTATATTTACTCCTCCGTGTTGATGCTTGTTTGCATGTAATTCTGTTTGGTATTAATAAAACGAGGGTTCCGTTGCATTCTCCTGGCTCTGGGACACTTGTCTGTCTGTATACGGACGTTTTTACTCGTCCCTCATATATTGACTAAATTTTTATTCTAATATAAATCCCACAAATATTGTACGATGCAGCACAGATAACGTCGCATTATATTATAAGGCTCTGGAAATACTTCACTCTCCTTCTACTTTGAAAAGGCATGCTGCAATGGTTTATTGTAAGCCTGTAAGAATTGACTGACGCGTAGTGATAACTTTGAAGCTATTCTCAATGTACAAAAGTTTTTTGAGCTGCAAAAGGTAAAAAAAAATTATAATGCCACCACTGAAAATTTCCCCAAAAAACTGCGGCATTACAAAAATACTTGCGGTGATTCGCTTTGCTGGGCTTCAGAGAGATTGCTACGTATAACATACAGACGGATTGTTTTAGCGCGAAACACTACTTCACGATGTCTAACCTGCTCACCAAGTTTGTGTGAAGCTTGACTTCAAGGGTGGTCTTAGACAAACCGTAAATAAATAAAACTAACAATACCGCGACTGGGATTCGAACACGTGGCTGTGCGAACAGATCAGCTTCGTTGGGCACTGCACGAGAGCAATATCACATGGCCGCAGCCGTTCCCACCACATGTTAGAACTGCGACACACTCTCGCACTGTGCAGAGCGCATAGTCGTCTTCAACTAATACTACTGGTTTATGGGGGTTTAACGTCACAAAGCAACTCAGGCTATGAGGGACGCCGGGTAGTTGAGGGCTCCGGAAATTTCGACCACTTGGGGTTCTTTAACGTGCACTGACATCGCACAGTACACGTGCCCCTAGAATTTGTCCTTCATCGAAATTCGACCGCCACGGCCGGGATGGAGCCCGCCGAGGTGGTCGAATCACCTAGTACTGCTATCGGACTAATATACACACACTCGCGCTGCGCATTGCACATCTTCTTCTTCATCAACTATTACTATACTACGTAAAAACTATTGTTGCTAGAAGTGCGGCCGGCCCAGCCAAGCCGAACCATAAGCCAACCAGGCTAAACACACGCTTTCGGGAGGCTGCTTGGGTTAACTGAATTAAAGCTATGCTGATTTCTTGTTTTCACATTATGAGTAAGAACCGAACGGCTGGAAAATTTATAAATAAATTTCATCATAAAAATGTGGAATTTCATGCCAAACCAGATACCATCCGAGCCTGAAAAAGCCATAAATAAATTTTTATTAAATTGGCACAGTGATCACGCAACGAACACAAACAAATGTTATGATTTGTTTCGTGGGGGTCAGGAGGAGCCTATAGTACTAGCAAGTTTCAGTCCCGACGTATAGTAGAACAAAATTTAATGTGAATCGGAATATTATCCGTTGCAGCTCGCTGGACATTTCTGAAACCAGCATCGAGTGATGTCAACGTGCACTTCCCTTAAATATTGTGACGTCACCGAGCACAGTAAATGTTTTCAGGAACAACCACTGCTTGCCGGCGACTACGGCGTCATCAACGTTGTAATTGTACAGGTTGATTAGCATACCTTAATGTGAAAGTCCACTTCAGCACTAGCACTAACCTCGACTGAAATTTCCGTTACCAAATCGCTTGTAATTTTTCAATAACTCGGAGCAGAGGTCTTTTCAGCTCGTTTTCATAGATACTAAGCAAGTACATCTCTTTCAAGGCAAATAAAAAAACAAACAATCGAAAACTTTCGATCCGTATCCATTTAAGAACGCAAATTCTTTGGAATGGTTGCATTGGCCATTTACAGCGCACTGATATGTAAGCTCACGAGGATTTCAGAATTTCGTCCTTACGAAAATTCGGGTTCCGTGCCCTGAATCGAACTTGGTACCTTGTCAAGAACAGGAGATTGCAAAAGTTTCGGATTCCAAAAAAATTCTGCGAGGTGAGCACTACCTGAGGGCCTTATGTAAGACTAATGTGATGTATTGGCACATCGTCTTTCTTTTCACGCAGCTTCGCGTTTATTACTACTGAAAGCCTGCATCGAACTTCAGTTTCATTACCGTGCATTAAAAATCTGTCGGTAACAAGATGCCTTTTCAGATACTTTTTTTCAGTAGCTGTAGTAGTTTTTGATGTGCAAGTTGCGCAGGAACAGCGTTTTGGAACCATGCTGGTATCTAATTTACCAACATCATGAGCCAAGGTGCGTTTACTGCACAAGAAAGACCACTGCGGTAGTGCATTATTCTTCCTATCCGGTGCTAGCTGGAGCAATATAATGAACGCAACTTTCCTATCTCGTCTTCTGCCTCCCTCTGTCGCCCCTTATTTCGTTCACCATCGTTTGGAATCCACTTAGGTACTATAAGAGGCTATACTTGTTTCTTCTTTTAATGTAGTTTGTATTTTTTTTGTTTTAACGCGTTCCAATCCTTAACATCGCCCTGTAGTTTTTATCTTAACTTTACCTCAATTAATTTGCTACCATTTAATTTCTTTCCATTGCTCACTGCGAAGCCCCAGTTATGTGCGTAGTGCTTCAAGTGCATTTAGGACAACTCAGGGCGCAGTGCTAATTTTAGTTAAGTCCATACATACCCTTTTGGTTAAGTCCGTGGAGTACATTATGAATAGCAAAACAGAAAACCTGTGGCCATAATTCTTGAGTACTGTGTAGCACTTTAGTTCTGTTGGACCATTCAGAGTAGCAACCCTGGAGCGCGTGCAATGTAGGAGCAACAAAATATTATTTTATCAGGTGTAAAGGTATAAATTTTTTATTTCACAGCGAGCGAATACTTGGTGTTCTATCAGGCTGTTTGTTTCAAAGTAGCATATCCCCGAAAACAGCCGCAGATTGCATAAAACGTAATACTTTCATGCCGGTTAATTTTTATTTACTAGAACTCGCTCTTCATGATACACTTAGGTTTCAGCTTAGTACCGTTCTGCATTAACTACTTGAGACCGAAAATGGCACGTTACTTCCCACGAATCCCTGCACCGGGTGTGTTGAAATGATACTTAAAGTTTGTGCGAGCGGTGAAATTTAAGCACTTAACACAAGCAATATGCAGCTCGAAACCACAACGTGTAGGAAACAACACAGTGCTAACACTGGAAGCAAATGTCGACCTTTTTATTGCCAGGCCCGAACGCAGGTTAGAAACGCAGCTTAAGGATGCCTGTTGTGTCACGTTCATTATTTTTGCAGCCCAAATTTAATCGCAATTCGAATATTATTAATCGACTGAAAGCCATCTTCTACATGACCATATATCACGACTGCTGACCAACATATAAATCGTTGCATCGATTCGTTTATTTTTGTTGGTATACACCTAGTATATACGTATTGATATGCATTTTTCCAAATCTGCAGTAGTTATTTTTCCACTCACTTAGTGTGGTGCCTAATGGGGCAAGTTCCCTCTCTCAGCGTTACAAGGAAGAAATTTCAGTTCTTTCTCGTTATTCTTGGCTAGTCAGAGATAAGAGTAATACTGGCGCATCGCTGTGCCAATAGAACACTTTGTAGCTTTTCATAACACACAGTTCATGGAGATGCGTCAGGACAGTTAGCAACAGGAAAAGAGTCAAAAATGAAAAGCTTTGTATGAAGTTTAACCACTTATACTTTAAACAAGAATTAAAATATATAGAGGAGTAAAAAGGATGCTAGCTGAGGGGCCCTTCACTACACTCTCTTAGAGAGGCAGGTTATGCTGCCCAAGTCTTTGGGAAGACTTCCTTGCTAAATATGAATATTTACCATTTGCAATGCACCAAAATTCTCGCTCCTAGACATTCGAAGTTCCAGCAGTTCGGAAGAATTTAAGCCAGGCTTCAATCACCTCTATTTGCTAACCTCAAGACCACCTGTTCCTCGTTTAAAAGCGTCCTTCCATTTCTACCTGCATCAAGATTCTATGTTTTGCTATATCAATATGCTTCTGGGACTTGCGCAGTCTTCTCGTGCTCTGGAAGAGAGTGTGCTAAAGAACTCGTTGCTACCATCTCAAGCCCATACAGGATTATTCGTGTTTATAGTGTAGGGACTGACGTGGCACAGCAGGGGTGGACTAGTGGTTGCATCGGTTAGATATCCACTGCTGCTAAGTACGCATCGATGAAACAATGCTTACAAGATTTTTCTGGCCTGGTGAACACCTTATTAAGGGTAAATGCTTGGGAAATTTGCCTTTAAATCTACCTTAACAGAAAACACCTTGCCCTATTTCTCTCTGCGACTACCGATGCTCCTGCGCCATGAAAAATGGTCATCATCAGGTACTAACAGGTTTTCGAGTGGTCTGAGAATGAGAAAAATGGCACAGGGCCCGCATATGGAACATTATTCCATAGGAAGTGGGCTCGTGACAAAAAGTCTCAATATATAAACAGTAAACTGCAATCATACGCAGCGATGGCGTAGAGGTAGAACATCCGCCTCGCGTGCAAGAGGACCGGGGTTCAAATCCTGGTGCCGCGCAATTCTCCACCGGGTTAAAAAAAAAAAAAAAACCGCGTGTCGATGGAATTGCATAACCAGGCCTGGAGTGCGGCCTTATCTCGGTGACCAGAACCGACAACGCACTCTCTCACCAGAACAGGATTTGGCCACTCTGGTGTAGTACTTGGCCACAACCTTCTATGATCAAACCAATTAACCCTCGGCCCTCAGTCCCCAGCGGCTGCAGAGCAACTGACCACGGCGGCGGTCAGACCTGTGACGCAGCGGAGGGTGCTAAGAATCTCTGGCTCCGGACAGGCCGCCATTGGAATCTGAACCTGGCAACGTTTAACGCTAGAACTTTAGCTAGTGAGGCTAGCCTAGCAGTGCTGTTCGAGGAACTAGCGGGAATTAAATGGGATGTGATAGGGCTTAGCGAAGTTAGGAGGACAGGTGAGGCGTATACAGTACTAAAGGACGGACACATACTGTGCTATCGCGGGTTAGAGGATAGACGAGAACTAGGTGTGGGTTTCCTCATTAATAAGGATATAGCTGGCAACGTAGAGGAGTTCTACAGTATTAACGAGAGGGTAGCAGCTATAGCAATTAGGCTGAATAGGAGGTACAAGCTGAAAGTGGTGCAGGCCTACGCACCCACATCCAGCCATGATGACCAGGCCGTTGAAAGCTTCTACGAGGACATAGAATCAGCAATGAATAAAGTAAAATCACAGTACACTGTACTGATGGGTGACTTCAATGCGAAGGTGGGCAAGGAGCAGGCTGACGACCACGCGGTAGGTGACTATGGGATAGGCTCTAGAAATAGCAGGGGAGAGCTATTAGTCGAATTCGCGGATAGAAATAATTTACGGATCATGAATACCTTCTTTCGCAAACGAGAAAACAGGAAGTGGACCTGGAAGAGCCCCAATGGTGAGATTAAAAATGAAATCGACTTCATACTATGCACTAAACCTGGCATCATTAAGGATGTGGCCGTACTCGGAAGGGTGCGTTGCAGCGACCATAGAATGGTAAGGTCTAGAATTAGCTTAGACTTGAAGAGGGAACGGAAGAAGCTAGCGAAGAAGAAGACCATTAACGAGTTAGCCGTAAGAGGGAAAGCACAGGAGTTTAGGATAGCGCTGCAAAACAGATACTCGGCTTTAACTGAGGAAGATGATCTTGATGTTCATTCAATGCACGATAACCTGACATCAATAATTACGGAGTGCGCAGTAGAAGTAGGCGGTAGGACAGTTCGAAAAGATACCGGGAAGCTATCTCAGGTGACGAAAGATCTGATTAAGAAGCGCCAAAACATGAAGGCATCTAACACTACCGATAGAATAGAACTAACGGAGCTATCAAAGTTAATAAATAAGCGCAAGGTAGCCGACATAAGGAAGTTTAATATGGAGAGAATCGAGCATGCTATAAAGAACGGAGGTAGCCTAAAAACAGTGAAGAGGAAACTAGGCATAGGTAAAAACCAGATGTATGCATTAAGAGACAAGCAGGGCAATGTCATTAGCAATATGGATAAGATAGTTAACGTAGCCGAAGAGTTCTACACAGACCTGTACAGTAGCCAATGTAATCAGAGCGCTAATGAGAAAGACAGCAGTGCACAGCAATGCGTCATCCCGCCAGTAACGAAAGATGAAGTAAAGAAAGCCTTAGAAGCAATGAAAAGGGGAAAAGCAGCTGGGGAGGATCAGGTAACAGCAGATCTGTTGAAGGATGGAGGGGACATCGTGCTAGAGAAACTAGCCACCCTGTATACGCAATGCCTTATGACCTCGACTGTACCAGAAGCTTGGAAGAATGCAAACATTATCTTAATTCATAAGAAGGGAGACGCCAAGGACTTGAAAAATTACAGGCCGATCAGCTTACTATCCGTTGCCTACAAAGTATTTACTAAGGTAATCGCTAATAGAGTCAGGGCAACGTTAGACTTTAATCAACCAAATGATCAGGCAGGCTTTCGTAAAGGATATTCTACAATAGATCATATTCACACTATCAATCAGGTGATAGAGAAAAGCGCAGAATATAACCAACCTCTATATATAGCTTTCATTGATTACGAGAAAGCATTCGACTCAGTGGAAACCTCAGCAGTCATACAGGCATTGCGTAATCAGGGGGTAGAAGAGCCTTATGTCAAAATACTGGAAGATATATATAGCAACTGCACAGCTACTATAGTCCTCCATAAAGTCAGCAATAAAATTCCAATAAGGAAGGGCGTCAGGCAAGGAGACACGATCTCGCCAATGCTGTTCACCGCATGTTTGCAGGAGGTATTTCGAGGCCTAAATTGGGAAGAGTTGGGAATAAGAATAAATGGAGAATACCTAAATAATCTGAGATTTGCTGATGACATTGCCTTGCTGAGTCACTCAGGAGGTGAACTGCAAATCATGATCAACGAGTTAGACAGGCAGAGCAGATCGATGGGTCTAAAAATTAACATGCAGAAAACCAAGGTAATGTTCAACAGCCTAGCAAGGGAACAACAGTTCACAATTGGCAGCGAGAGCCTAGAAATGGTGACGGAATACGTCTACTTAGGGCAGGTAGTGACAGCTGATCCGGATCATGAGAGGGAGATAACTAGAAGGATAAGAATGGGGTGGAGCGCATATGGCAAATTCTCGCAGATCATGAGTGGCAGTTTACCAATTTCCCTCAAGAGGAAAGTGTACAACAGCATAATCTTACCGGTACTCACCTACGGGGCAGAAACGTGGAGGCTAACGAAAAGAGTTCAGCTTAAATTAAGGACAACGCAGCGAGCCATGGAAAGAAAAATGATAGGTGTAACGTTAAGAGATCGGAAGCGGGCAGAGTGGGTGAGGGAACAAACACGGGTTAATGACATCCTAGTCGAAATCAAGAGAAAGAAATGGGCTTGGGCAGGGCATGTAATGCGAAGGCAAGATAACCGCTGGTCTTTAAGGGTAACGGAGTGGGTTCCAAGAGAAAGTAAGCGTAGCAGGGGGCGGCAGAAGGTTAGATGGGCGGATGAGATTAAGAAGTTTGCAGGCAAAGGGTGGATGCAGCTGGCAAAGGATAGGGTTAATTGGAGAGACATGGGAGAGGCCTTTGCCCTGCAGTGGGTGTAGTAGGGCTGATGATGATGATGATGATGAAACTGCAATCTTACAATTTCGTCGTCATCATCTTCAGCCTGACTATGCCCACTGCAGGACAAAGGCCTCTCCCATATCTCGTCAATGAACCCTGTCCTGTGCAAGCTGAGGCCGCCTTGTAGCCGCAGACGTCTAAACATCATCGGCAAAACTAGCTGTCTACTCCCCCGGCTAAACTTTCTCTCTCTTGTTATATCCACCTCGTTAACCTTAACGGCCGTTGGTTACCTTCCCTTCGCTTTGCATGCCCTGCCCAAGCCCATTTCAACCTCCTTACCTAGACTAGGATGTCATTAACCCACGTTCGATCGGTGGCCAAGTGTGCCCTCTTGTTCCTTAACGTTACTTCTATCATTTTTGTTTTCATAGCTCGCTGCTTTGTCATTAAGTAAAACCCTTTCCTTTAGCTTCCATGTTTCTACCCCATTGGTGAGTCACTGTGAGATACAACTGTTGTATACATTCCTCAGTAGGGATATTGGTAAACTGCCACTGATGATCTGAGAGTACATGTAAGATTCTCTCCACCTAATTATTATTATTCTACTTATTTCTCTGCCTAGGACCGGATCTGCGGTCCCTGCCTTCTGTAAGTTTAAGCATCCTCTTACAACTTCCAACGCGTCGCTACCAATCGTAGACTGGTGTTCTCATCAGAGAATTTTAAGAATTACTACGTACTATGCGCCCACAGGCATTGCGAAATCAGGGTGTTGAAGAGCCTTATGCGAAAGTACTGGAAGATATATACAGCAACTGCACAACTGCCATTGTTCTCCATAAAGTTAAATATGAAAGGGCATCAGGCAAGAAGGCCCGACGTCGCCAATGCTATTCTTCTCCTGTTTACAAGAGATATTTCGATGCCTGAATACGGACCAATTCGGGATAGAATTTAGAGAGAATACCTAAATAACTTCTGATCCGCTGATGACATTGCCTTGCTGAGTCACTCAGGAGATGAACTGCAAATCATGATCAATGAATCACATAGACATAGCAGAAGAGTGGGCCTAAAAATAAACATGCAGGAAACCAAAGTAATGCTCATTACTCTAGCAAGGGAACAGTAGTTCACAGTGGCAGCGAGGTGCTGGAAGTGGTAAAGGTCTACTTCGGCAGGTAGTGACAACTGCTCCGGATCATCGGTGGGAAATTACTAGAAGGATAAGAAATGGGTGGAATGTATATAGCAGGTTCTCTCAGATCATGATTAGCAGTTTACCAATATCCCTCAAATGAAAACTCTACAACAGCTGTATCTTCCCGGTATTCACCTACGGGGCAAAAACTTAGAGGCTTAAAGCGGGGGCTACATGGGGCGTTTTTCTCCTGCGATTATCGCACGCGAAAAAAAAATGCGCTGGCAGGACGCCGGCCAGGCTACATGAGGCGTACGAGCGGCGAACGCCGCCGCAGTGTGGCCAGACAAGGCAAAAATGTTTTGGCTACAACTAAATGAACAAACAATGCTTATATGTTGTTTTCTTGTGTTATAATTAATAAATTATGCAATAAATGCCCTACTAATATATCTATACACATTACCAGGTATGTTTAGTATTGTATCGATATTTTTGTGGAAGTTCAGCGGAGGGAGTTGGCCGGAAATGTTTCGTCTGGCGACCTTGTGCGACTGAAACGGTGGACCGTTGCGGATTGCGCAGAGTTCTATCTGAGCTTCGTTCTGTACATTGCTTGTGGCTCTCGTTGCTGAAAACTAATTTTAAAAAGAGTTTTCATTTACTTCGCGCGGACGGCAAGCAGGAAGCGTTACTGCGAGGGAGAACGCGCCGCTTCTATTCTTGTGACCAAACCCAGTGTCCATGGGGGTACATCGGCGTCTTTTGTTGTTAAAGAAAAGATTATTGCTGATGAACATGAGGGACCTAGAAGAAAAGAAGAAAAGAAAGAGGAAATTCTGGGTGCACCCCATCTGGCAAGTCAGAAAGGAGGAGGGTGAATACCACACCGCGGTAAGTAACTTGTCGGTCTGTAGCGATGGATCTCCTGTTGTGCGTTCGGGAACTTTAACTACCCTCAACTCTTCGTTTTGTCTTACCTGCTTCCTTCCTTTTTCTTGTGTTCGTCATTTTTTTGCTATGTTTTACATGATGTATCTGTAGCAACTCGCCCAGCTGAATGTTTTGCGGCTTGTGCTTGCCATAATCAAATTTTGTGCCAGTCGGAGGTCGTAATTCATAACTAGCATATTTTCCTTTTTTTCCATGCTTAAGATGCCAGCTGAATGCCACCCACGTTATGTATTTATCACTTGTAAAAGTGCACGAATGGCTTCATACGAGCTGTATTAATTGCGATGAATCCAGGAACTCCGTGGTGTGTCATTGTAAGCGGCTGCATTCTCTAGCGTTGCTTTTCCGCATATGCCTGAGAAACTGGTTGCCGCGTCGGCAGCGTAGGCCAACGTACCCTTGACCAGTTTTGCTTCATCACCTGCGGCGTTTTCGCATTGATTAAGATTCGCATCCGAGAGCTCAGAATGCACTCGGAAGTCACTTTGTTACGCTTGGTGTGTACCACTCCCGATATTGCGTTAATGTCAACACACGCTGTTAAGAAACAGTACATGGTAGAGATGCTGGCGGTGTGACTTTATAAAACGGGACGATGTAAACTGTGGTCCGCGTCGCTAGAAAAATGCCCACTCCAATATTAATAATCACAAAATAAGCTCCACATCTCTGTACGTCACCTACCATTTGTGTAATGATGAAGGGTGGGGCAAATATTTGGTGTCAGTTGGTAATTTTTGTTTCACTGTTGTCATTGCAGTTTCAAGTCATGAAGACAGATGAAGACATGTTCTTCCGATACTATCGGATGAGTCCGAAGCAATTTGCCGAACTGCACAGCATTGTCCGCAGTGACCTGAGGAGGAATTTTGTTTGCCGGGAGCCTCTTTGCTCCGAAGAGAAACTTGCTATAACCCTCAGGTACTGTAGCACTTATGACTGCAGTGACGCTCTCACACAACTTTTCAACTACTTTCTTATCGTACACAGGTACCTATCCTCGGGAATGGCAATCAAGCAGATAGCACTGACATTTCGAGTTGCACCAGCAACATGTCGGCTTGTGATTCACAATGCCTGCAGAGTGATCTGGAAGCACTTGGAGCCGCTCTACCTGCCTGTAAGTATTTCTTGCCTAATTCTGTTCCTGACTCTGGTTGTGGAACTTTAATAGGCGATGTAGCAATCTTAAATTTGCATGAAAGAGCCAAAAGGGCAAAAGTGTAGAGCATTGTAGTGGCTTAAATGAACTAATTCAGAAAGCAAGACCATTTTTAGCATCTCTCACTTCCAAACCATCCGCCCAAATATTCAGGTTTGCTCTTTTTTTTCATTTAGGAGCCAGGGTCTGCACAATGGGAGGAATCTGCACAAGAATTCAGCAGGCGTTGGAACTTTCCTCATTGTGTAGGAGCAGTAGACGGAAAGCACGTCCAGATTACTGCACCACGAAATTCTGGAAACAGCTTTTTCAACTATAAGGTACTGTTCACTCCATAAGCTGAACCAGATGTCATACATATACAAGGGGTGCTCATGCATGTCTAATGTTCTCCTTTTATTAGGGGACATTCTCTATTGTGTTGATGGCCATCATGGATGCAAAGTACAAGTTCATGATTGTAGATGTCGGTGCACCAGGCCGACACAGTGACGGCGGAGTCTTCAAATCGTGCACATTTGGAAAAAAGCTCAATGATGGCGTCGTGGCCCTACCAGCAGCAGCACGCCTTCCAAAAAGCCAGAAGGTTGCGCCGCATGTTTTTGTCGGGGACGAAGCATTCCAATTGAGGACAGATTTTTTGCGTCAATTCCCGGGCAAATGCATGCTGCCAATCCAGAGGGTGCTCAACTACCGGCTGAGCAGAGCAAGGTATTGAATGCCATTGTAAAAATATGGCATTTTTTTATTTGTGTTGTTGGAAAAAAAAGGACGAACTCAAGTGTTCTTGCACTGCTTTTCATGCCCAGCGATGGCTCAGTAGAGTATCTTATGCTGTGATTGAGTGACAAGGAAGCAAGAGAAAATTGTTTTCTGCAGTACATACTTCTCGTTCCGGCCTGTAAAAAACTAAGTTTTAAACACCTTTTCTTGATAGTGTGTTTTCTTCTTTGTAATGATTCATGAGGCATTATAAACATAAATCACCACATTGTATTTGTCTACGACCAATGCATAGTTTAAAAATGAATTCCTTTAGTCACGCTGTTCCGGCATAAATAGCCAAATGGTGGCTTCGATACTACAGTTATACACAGGTCGCATGAGGCACAAGAAAACTGCAATATGGTCCCCGTTTTTTCATTCATTGTCACACTTTCTTTTGAGGCAGCATTATTTAGTCTTATGGTGAATTAAGGCAATGAAGCTGTGAATAAAGCACTAAAGTTTGGTGTGTATGCACCTTTGAAACAAGATTTAGCAAATGTTCTCTCATGTGATATTCTTTCAATTACTAATAGATGAAGTGCACTCAGAGAAACTTGTTTCAAGTAAAATAACTTGTGTAATGCTAAAGCACAGCTACAAATAATCATGTTTTTACAAAATGTGCAGGCGCATCTTGGAAAATGCGTTTGGCATTTTGACAGCTCGCTGGAGAATCTTGCTTGGGCCCATGAACCTTCTACCCCAAAATGCAGCCTTTGCTGTCCTGGCTTGCTGCGCTCTCCATAACTTCATCTCTTCTGCCCGGGAAACAACCTACTGTCCACCAGGCTATGTGGATTCCGAGGATGATTATGGGAATATCGTCCCAGGCCAGTGGAGAAGTGATGCTGTGTCAAGTAGCCTGCTTGAACTTGAAACAACGCAGTCTAGAAACTACAGAGCAAGTGCTGCGGACACAAGAAATCTTTTCGCCCAGTACTCTTTTAATGAAGGTGCCGTTGCGTGGCAGTGGGCTCACACTGGACTTGCAGTGCCACAGAATCCATAGTGGATTTAAAGCACCCATTGTCACTATATGTTGTGTCCCCTGTGCTGTGTCCCCTTCTTTCGTTCTGTTCTGTGTCACCAGTGTTCCATTCTAACGGCCACTTGCCCCTCTTCGCGCGCCGTCGCAAGATGCCCCCCACGGCGGGCCCCCGCGCCCTCTTGTTCTGTGAAGCCACTCCCTCGTGTGGACGCCGCGCCGTCCCCTCTGTCCTTCGGGCGGCAGTTCGGCTTCCGCCTCGGTCAACGCTGGTCGCACCCTCTTTAGTAGTAAATAAACAGTGTGAAATTATCGCGTGTCTTTTGCTGCATTGACAACAACTTCCGGACACGACAGTGGCGACGAGAAAGTGGATTCGACCCGCGCTACGCAACGCTATTGACAAGCCATGGCTACGCGAGGGTTTCCCAACCAAATACCAGAATTCAACGGCTCATCGTGGTCATCGTGGGTTGGACGCCTCCAGTTCTACTTTGAAGCTAACAACATCACAGACCCAGCCTTGAAGAGGGCCAACCTGCTGACGCTGTGCGGGGAGCAGACCTACGACACTGTCTGCGCCCTTATTCAGCCAAGCACACCAGCGGCAGTGTCTTACGACGACATCATAGCAGCACTGCAAAAGCACTACGACCCAAGGCCATCCGAGGTCTACAGCCGGGCTCGCTTCCAACGAAGAGATCAACTGGAAGCAGAAACTGTGAGCGCCTACATAGCAGCGCTCAAGAGGCTGGCTGCCCACTGCAATTTTGGGACGCTGACCACAACAGCTACCAGGCCGGAAAGAGACGCAGCTTCTTCTGCTAACCCCACCATGCTTCCCTTGGACGTGATGTTACGTGACAGATTTGTGTGCGGACTGTGTGACGAGTCACTGCAGCAGCGCATGTTCGCTGAGAAGGATCTCACGTTCAACAAAGCTTACGACATCGCCGTACGAGCGGAGAGCGCCGGTCACCAGCAGAGAGAGATTCGCCGGAACACCGAGCCGGTACACCAAACAAGCAACCAGGTACGCAAAACTTCTGTTGCTGCGAAATTGGTAAAGAAAGCACAACGCTGCTGGCGGTGTGACGACCAACACAACCCCCAGGAATGCCGATTCCAGTCAGCCACGTGTAATTTTTGCCACAAGCGAGGGCATATCGAGAGAGCTTGCATTAAGAAACGGAAGCTTGTCAAGATAAAGTCGCCTTCCCAGCCTAATCACAGCGTCGACGCCTCAGAGAATACGCCGCCATCTGGTGTCCATGGAACAACATCAGCAGCACCATCTGTGTTGTACGACCTGAACACCATGAAACTCGGCACGCGACCGAAGATTTTTACCGAAGTAAGCGTACATGATCAACTGATTAAGTTCGAGGTGGACTCCGGCGCAGCCTGTACTCTGATCATTGAGGACACATTCCGAACTTCGTGGCCATCTGACGCACCAACCTTGCAACAAGACGACACGCACCTGCGAACGTGGTCAGGACAAAACCTGCCGCTATTGGGCTCTGCCAACGTGCGGGTTAATTACAACGGCAAGACCCATACGCTACCTCTGCTTGTTGTGAAGGGCTCAGGATCAAGCCTCCTAGGTAGAAACTGGTTTGCTTCATTAGGCGTGACCATATGCGGCATACACCAGACGCCGAGCCAGGATGTGGTTCAGCAACTGCAAGAGAAATACGAAATAGTATTCTTGGAAGAAATTCCAGGAAACGAAGGGCCCCCCGTCACACTGGAGTTGTTGGGCAATGCGCAACCAAAGTTTTTGAAGGCCAGGCCGGTGCCGTTTGCTCTCCGAACTTCAGTTGAAAAGGAGTTAGACAAGCTGGAGCAGCAAGGTGTCATCGAGCCGACGCAACATTCACAATGGGCCACACCACTTGTGGTAGTTCGCAAGAAGAACGGAACCATACGCCTCTGCGGAGACTACCGGAGCACCGTCAACCTTGCGACTAAAGCATCCTCTTACCCGCTACCGACACCTGAGGAAGTGTTCAGTATATTACGTGGCGCAAGAGTCTTCAGCACATTGGACCTCACCCAGGCGTATCAGCAGCTGAAGGTGAGCGTATCAACGGCAGAATTACTGACAATTAATACACTGAAAGGCTTGTACAAAGTCAAGCGACTGCCTTTCGGCGTAGCTGCAGCCCCGGCCATATTTCAAAAGTTCATGGAGACAGTGCTTCAAGGGATCACAGGAGTTTGCGTCTACCTTGACGATATCATCATCAGTGGCGCTTCCATTGAAGAGCATGCAGCGCGCCTAGAGCTTGTTTTTAAAAGGATAGCAAGCGCAAATTTGCTCATAAGCAAATCGAAATGCTGTTTTGCGGTTCCAGAAGTGCAATTTCTGGGATACCGAATTGATGCAGCAGGCATCCACCCTACCGAAGACCGCTTACCGCAGGCGAGCTACAGAGTTGAGCACCCATCGCGGCTGCATCATTTTTGGGTCTCGAGTTGTGATTCCGAGAGAACCACGCGCACAAGCCATGTCTCTCATCCACGCTGGACATAGGGGCATCGTTGCGATGAAAAAGTGTGCCCGAAGCTACATGTGGTGGCCTGGCATTGACCACGACATCGAAACAGTGGTCCGAGATTGCAAGCCTTGCCAGAGCAGCCGCAGCGCCCCGCCTAAAGCTCCTCTCCCAGAATGGGAAAAACCAGACACACCCTGGCACACCTTGCACATTGATTTTGCAGGACCAATTGAGGGCTGTATCTTCCTCGTGGTCGTAGATGCCTACACCAAGTGGCTTGAGATAAGAGAAATGAAACAGACGACTTCGGCAGCAGTCATTGACAACCTGCGATCACTGTTCGCAACGTTCGGCCTGTCTCGCAAGGTAGTGTCGGACAACGGAACACCGTTTGTGTCTGCGGAGATTCTCAAGTTCTATCGTGACAACGGGATTTTATCAGTCACATCAGCCCCCTACCACCCAGCAACAAACGGACAAGCCGAGCGCTACGTGGCCGAGCCAAAACGCGCCCTTGAAAGAAATAATACAGGGTCGCTGCAGCGCCGCCTTGCGCGCTTTCTCTTCAAGCAGCACACGACGGTTCAGAGCACAACGGGCCAGACCCCAGCGAAAATGATGTTTGAACGCGACATGCGAACCCAGCTCACAGCCATCCTCCCCGAGCCCAAAGCGGAGACGTTCCGAGAAGAAAAACCAATTCCGCGCTGCGGAACGCTTCATGAGGGGCAGCGCGTCCTCGCCCGGCAGTTTCTCAAAAAGCCACGCTGGGAGCAAGCTACGATTGTCAAACGCATAGGCCTGCGCTCTTGGCTCGTCAACATACATGGAACAGTAGCACGCCGACACCTCAACCAGCTGCGTGGATTTACGATGCCTGCTGACAGCGGTCCGGCATCCGAGAAAACACGAGCACCGTCTAACCACATAGCCTCCCCGGAGGAAAAGACTTCGCCCAGGGCAGATCTAGAAGACACAGCGACTAACAGCCAGCCTACAAGTGCTTCTCCCCCGAGCGCACAAAGCCAGCGCGCCTCCACGCGTCCGCGCAGACCCCCTGCACGCTACCAGGCAACTTTCTAAAGGGGGAAGGAAGTGTTGTGTCCCCTGTGCTGTGTCCCCTTCTTTCGTTCTGTTCTGTGTCACCAGTGTTCCATTCTAACGGCCACTTGCCCCTCTTCGCGCGCCGTCGCAAGATGCCCCCCACGGCGGGCCCCCGCGCCCTCTTGTTCTGGGAAGCCACTCCCTCGTGTGGACGCCGCGCCGTCCCCTCTGTCCTTCGGGCGGCAGTTCGGCTTCCGCCTCGGTCGACGCTGGTCGCACCCTCTTTAGTAGTAAATAAACAGTGTGAAATTATCGCGTGTCTTTTGCTGCATTGACAACAACTTCCGGACACGACACTATGCGAGGTCTTTTAGAAAACTATCTGATGTGCATTTATTCAGGGTTATCATGAAATGTATACTTCGCTATGAATTGCAGCAAATCCATTTCCATGTCCCGTTTCGCATGTTTCGGGCATGCACGCAGCTTGTGGGCAACTAGCTGCCCATAGACTGACGCTTGGTCCTTGTCCTCAGTTATCAAGGCGTCAACTTTTTCAATGTCGTCCTGCCACCGAGACCTCTCTTTCCTTTTCTTTCCTGTGCCAGACCGAGGGGCTGCCAGGGTTCTTGCAGCGGTGCTGGCTTGTGAGCTCCCGTTTGGTGTGTGTGGCTCTGGGCTGGTACTTCTTGAGGGCACAAGTGGAGAGAAAGCACCATCTTCAGGAGGTTCTGCTCCATCTTGAATAAAGAAAAGAATTGCAAATTTTAAGCACTCAGAAAGGTTTTTGGATCATTTTAAAGAGTGGAAAAGTAAAGAAATGATTTGTAAACTTCCCATGCTGCTTCTTCAAATGAAAGCATGTATTTCAGAACAGAGCCCACACAGGACAAGATGGTGTTCAGCATAAGTTGAATGCAGTGCATACAATGATCGCTTCCTGCTCTTAACTAAACCACCTTGCAGTGTTTCAGCATCAGAAGTAAATAAATTATTTTCACATCTGAGAGACTTCACTGCTGGCTCATTATATTGCAAGTGTGGGTACTTGTGAACGACAGTGTTTGCAGGTGCATAGCAGCATAACTGGAATGTAAATTTGCACCTTCTGTTTCACTGTAGATCGATTCCAGGACCGGCTCTGCAGTTTCACTGTCCTGCACATGGCTGTTTGAGAAGGTGCTGAAAGAAAAATTAAGCGTCAGATGACACGGAACACCACACGGTTTACATTTCACAATTTGGTTTCTCGAATGTTTTATTGATTTCCTTGTTTGGAAGCACAGGCCTCGTATTGAAATGCAATTGATTAGCCTAGTGGTGGGCCCAACAAATGTGTGTGCATAACAAGACAGAAATTTCAACATCTACTGTACAACAATTTATATGCCATTTGGTCTTACTGAGAATATGCTTTTACCTGCCCAGCATCCTTATGTTGCTACTTAAGGCTTTCTTCAGCTCCTTTTGCAAGTAAGTTATTTCGAAAAGTAACCCACGAAGCATTGGGGACATACCTGCCAATATCCACCTGATCTTTTAGAAACATCATCATGTGGAAATAGGGCACTTCACGTGCTGTGCATCAGCAGCTCCCGAGCCACTTGGCGCACCAGTCTTCCACGCGCGGTGCTTCTTCGTGAATGTATCACGAAGGCTCTTCCACCGCCCCTGTAGATTATTGTCTGCAAGTAGAATTGCATAGATTAACCTCGGTTTACTACCACACATTACCATCAAATAAAACAGTTAAATATAATACTTTTGTAATATCAATGACAGCTGTTTATTGCAGAAGCATGCCAGTATTTTATCTTGGCTTCCATTGACGTGGTTGGTTATTTAAGCAAGTCGGCGCGGATATACCGCGCGTCCCTTTTTATCTGACCTGGTTGTAAAACAAAGTTATTGCACTGTGTCTTGCTAGAAATACTAGTAGCAATGCAACCATACCTTCCGGGTCACATCCAACTTCGGTGGCCACTTCGGCCCACGCCGCCATCCTCTTCCTCTGCTCCTTGAAATCCTTCCTTGTGCTGTCCCACAATATAGGACGCTTCTGTATCGCGCCTATAAGTTTGTCGTTAAACTCCACGCGTGATGCTTTCGCCGACGTAGCCATGGTGGTGACCAGCGCACGCGCGCGAAGTGTTCAAGGGACGGCAAGGAACGGCGAGACGGCTGGCGCTCCCGCCGAAAACAGACGGAAGTGACTCCGACAGGCATTTCCGGTAGCGTCAGACGCGTGCGCGCCGCGTCAAAATCTAGCCGGTCCTGATCGGCGGCGGCGGGCGTTTTTCTCGACGCCGGGCGTCAAATCGGCGCCGTCAGGCGAAAATCGCCTCAAAAACGCTCCATGTATCCCGGGCTTAAGCTTAAGAGAAGGGTTCAGCTTAAGGTAAGGACAACGAAGCGAGCCATGCAACGAAAAATGATATGTGTAACGTTAGGCGACTGGAAATGGGAGATTTGGTGATGGAACAAACGCGTCTAACCGACATCCTAGTCGAAATCAAGAGGAAGACATGGGCTTGGGTAGGCCATGTAATGCGACAGCAAGATAACCGCTGGTTTTTAAGTGTAACGCAGAAGATTAGAAGAGAAGGCAAGCATAGCAGGGGGCAGCAGAAGGTTAGTTGGGCGGATAACATTAGCAAGTTTGCAGGCACAGGGTGTGTGCAGCTGACAAAGGACAGGGCTAACTGAACAGACATGGGAGAGGCTTTTTCCTTGGTGTGGGTGTAGCCGGGCTGACGATGATGATGATGATGATGATGATGATGATGATGATGATATTGCGCTCACCCTGGCATCGTGCATGATGAAGAGTTCCTCGGAAAGGTGCGACGTAGCGAGCGTAGGATGATAAGGTCTCTAAACAGCTTATACTTGAAGAGGGTAGAAGAGGGAATAGGAGGAACTAGTGAGGCGGAAGCCGTCAACGAGTTAGTGATAAGAGGTTAAGCAAAGGAATTCAGGATATGACTGCAGAACAGATATTCAGCTTTAACTGTAGAGGATGACATTAATGTTCAAGCATTGAACGAGAAGCTCTCATTTGTCAATATGAACTGCGCAGTAGAAACAGGCGGTAGAATCGCTAAACAGGATACTGGCAAGCTCTCTTAGGAGATCTTATGGTCGAGCGCACTTTATTCTGAATGTAATATAAAACCGAGGAAATGCCCCAAATTTAGCTACCTTAAACGTTACTGAAGCCACTAGTTTTGCAAGAACGAGAAACACCAGGTTGTTTCAGTCTATAGGGCTGTGTCGATATCTGTCATAGATATTCTTTTTCAAAATATATTACTTCCTATACGCCTTGATTATCTGATAGGTGTGTTGGGGTAATTTCCTGCCCTAGACAGCAGAAAATGAACATCTCGGCGAACTATTGTGCTACCAAGAAATGATTATCCATGTAAAAATGGTGCAGCTCTCACCACTGTAAGCTCTCACCACTATCTTCAAGGTGGTACTTTCCCTACGGGAAGAGTACGGCTGCTCCGGCGCCGGCAATCCTAAAGGGACCACGCCAATCAAAGGAGACTGGCTCGGAAGAGGCGGCTATGGCTTCCCGGGCTGTGGAGCGACCAGGACACGGAGACGACAACCCGTCTAGCGAGACCTCATCGCTCGGTGGGGATGAGTCAACGATCGTGGACGGTGATAAGTGGCCGATATGGCTGACGTGGACAAAGAGGGCTTCAAGTTGGTGAGTCATCGCAAGCAACGAACGGTCGGGATCCCGGTCGTGGTTTAGCCCACAGAAAAGGGGGTTGATTTAAGAGAGAAGAATGCCATCTTACTTTTCGCGGCCATTCAATCACTGCTGGGATCAGCTCCGATTCGTAGTCGGTTCACCATTCACGGGGCTATTCAGCTGGATGTCTCGACGGAAGAGCAGGTTGACGAGCTCCTGCAGAGCTCGCAGATTTTTGGCATCAAAGTTAACATGCGGATCCCCGTCCCTACATGAAGAACACCTGTATTATTAAGGGGGTACTAAAGTGGTATTCAGAACGCGACCTACTTGATTATCTTAAACCACAATGTGTACTCCACGTGAAACGACGTGTGCGTCCTGTGGAGTCTCCAGGAAAAGCATGGGCTGCGAAACCTACCAACTCTATTGTGTTGGCATTCGCTCCCAACTCAGAGCGCCCCGAAAAAACTGATCTGGGATTCACAAAACACGCAGTTGCAGATTTCACTGAAGCTCCTCCACGGTGTTTTAGATGCCAACGGTTTGGGCACGTGGCCAAAGTTTGCACAAAGGATCGACGCTGTAAGCGGTGAGCGCTCTCCACAGTCGAATATCCTTTATTGCTGGCCCCAAAACCAAACGACTGAGACGCCTGTCCTAGGATTAGACGAGTTCTCAGTATTGGAGTCTGATGTTGCGTTACCCAACAATGTACCTATGCGACCTGAGTCCATCAAGGCGCCAAGGTCCAGTGTGCGCGAGTCGGTTTTTCGACCTCCAGCAAAAAGTTTCCATGTTCCTGAGCGGCAGGATCACAGCCAGACTCCACGGCAAGAGGGACCCTCATATGCACAAGTGACAAAAAAACCAGCTACTGCGGCCAAGAGTGTGTCCCCGTCGGCATCTTTTGTTGATGTTGTAAGTGAGAGCGTTGCGCAAAATAAGGAGGTCAAAAATCAAGGTATCTCTGATCTTCTTCATGTTTTGTTTGAGACCCTGCGTTCACATGTTCCAGCGATGGCGCCTGGTAACCTGGAGAACTTCCTACAGCTGGTGCTTTCTTTTGAGTGTCTAATCACCACCTTCGCAGCAAACTTCCTTGAGATCTAATATGGATGGGGTAAACCTCGTGGATCTCATATGCACCTAAAAGTGCCGTTTATATTGCTGTGGAACTGCGCTGGGATTTTAAGTCGGTTAGGTGAACTAAAACTATTCTTCAAAGAGACTTCTGTTCCAGTGTTGGCCCTGTCAGAAGCTGGCCTGCCAAGCGGCAGATGTTGGACTGTATATGTCACCCATAAAAACTGCAGCATAAAATCATTTCCTGCAGGAAGTTCCGCGCTTTACATAAGAAGGAAAATTCCACATGTTTCTCTAAACGTTGCCGATATTTGCACGGATGACACTGAGGTAGCGGCTGTGAGAATACAGCTCGGCTCTCGAACCATTTCTGTAGCATCCGTGTACGTGTCCCCGCGGAAGAAAGTAGGATTGGATTTGTTTCTACAGCAGCTCTGCGACCGCTGCCCAGCTCCTCGAATCATCTGCGATGATTTCAGCGCCCATCATGCCGTTTGGTGTGAGAGGAACGCTGATTCCAGTGGACGCAAACTTGTACAAGTTATTGACAGTTTGGACCTGTGTGTTGCCAATGACTAAAGCCCCACTTTCTTCCTGCCTCCAGCCTCAGCGACAGCTGAAACCTGACACTGCATTCACCTGACGTACGCGTGAGGTGGCCAACAGCGCCTGACCGCATGGGAAGTGATCAATATCTGATTTTTGTGCTTGCTCCCGACTTTCATACACATGGTCCTAAAATTAGCAATGTGGACAACTAGGACAAGTACAGAGAGCACCTAGAACGTGTTTCTGGTGATGTTGTAGACAAAATGATTTTAATTAAGCTAGCAGCAACTAGGGCGGTCAAGTTACCTGATCCTTTTCCGGCCCCGGATTTAAAACTCAGGAACTTTTGCGCAGCGAGAAGAAGGGCGGAGCGCCAACTCGTGCGGAAGAAGGACGACAGACGACTGAAGACGACCTTCAATAGGCTGAATTCTGCTATTAGACGGCACACGAATAAGCTGTGCAGGTCGCAATGGGCCTCATTCTGCGCTAGTTTTACTGCGGTCTCACCGATGGTGTTCTCCAGCAGCCTTGCTGGAGAATCTCGGCCTTCGAAGCCTTTTGAAGCTCTTGCAATACGCAAGGATAAACCTTTTGCGTGCTTAGCAGAAGAATTTGCAGATGCACTCGTATGTGCTAATACTAGAACAGATATATATACACCACCTGCTTCCTCCAGGTCTATCATGGACGTCGCGTTCACACTTCGTTAACTTCAGACTGCGTTCAGTGGCTTGTGGCGCCGGTGTGCACCAGGTCCCGACGGCATCAGCAATCAAATGCTGAATAATCTGCCCTTGCAAGTCACGAAGGAGCTCATCAACTTCATCAATCGAGTTTAGGAGACTGGCGATGTTCCTCCGTCATGGAAGGTGGTACATGTAGTTCCAGTACTGAACCCTGGAAAAGACATGACGGACCTTGCCTCGTATTGTCCTGTGTCATTGACCTCCTGTGTAGCTAGGTTGATAGAGAAGCTGCTAAATGAACGCTTATTGTGGTGGCTTGAGGACAGCAAGGCACTGCCAACATGTATGACAGGATTCCACCGAGGTCTTAGTGCCCAAGGTAGCGTCTTGGACTTGGTGAGTCAGATAGAACACCAGAGAGCTTTCGGCCTTTCCACGTTATCCATTTTTCTTGACGTTGCGAAATCTTACGACAACGTGCGTCAGAGCTCAATTCTAAACAGTTTGCAAGGCATGGACATACAGGGCCATATGTTAAGATTCATTTACAAGTTTATAAGTGATCGCGTGGTTCGTGTACGGTTAGGGAGTACGTTAAGCACCTGAAGGGTTCTATCACGAGGTGTGCCTCAAGGAAGTGTTCTTTCCCCCACGCTCTTTAACGTCATAATGGCTGGCCTTCCCGACTCGTTGAAAAAAAGTTGCAGGCAAGTTCGTATGTGAATATATGCTGACGACATCTCTATTTCGATTATTGGCTACCAACACAAGCGAATAGCCCTGATAGCTCGATAGGCTCTACTTTCTGCGCAACCTTACCTTCAAGGTATGGGATTGTCTCTGTGAGTGAAAAATCCGTCTTTGTTTTGCTTCGAGGTGTAGGAAGACGTCCAGCACGGTTGAAGATAAACCTCGCTCACTCTTGCATCCGTCAATTCAAACACACGCGTTTCCTGGGTGTCATTATTGACTCCCGTCTACAGTGGCGAAAAGCTGTAGACGCGATTGTTTCATCTATATCTTCGCGTCTCAATGTGATCCGTAGAATTGCATGGGAGCAATGGGAGAACCATCCTTCTTCAATGGTCAAACTTCATGAAGCGCTGGTGGTCAGTCGCATAATGTATCAATTATTTTAATTTCCCACTCGGCATCACAACTTGAACGTCTCGAAGTTGTCTACAGAAAGGGCCTAAGAAGAGCCATTAGAGTTTCCCAGGCGGCTACGAATAAGTCAGTACTTCATGAGCCTCGATCGAAACCTCTTAGCCTTATCGCTTCTCAGAGACTACTAATCCATCTTGGCCGCCTAGGAGAGAGTAGCTGGGCGATCCCTTCTCCAGCGGCTCTGAAAGAGATATGAGTCGAAGGCTTACTTGGCACTCAATACTCTAAGTTCTTTGGTCCTTAATGTCCGAAGGCAAAGGAAACGGTTGAAACCCACCTGGTTTTTTCTGACCCTCGACTGTAAGGTGACAATTCCCCATGTGAGAGCAAAGCGCAGCTCTCCTTTGGCAGCAACGCGTTCGATTGTACTTGAACACTTGGAAACAGAGTATGCCCGCCATCTTCAAATATTCACGCATGGATCTGTGGACAAGGTCTAACAAGCTAGCGCAGGGGCATTTTACTTTCCTTCTTTGGACTGTAAGTGATCCGTACGCTTTACTGCTGTCGTATCCTCCACAATGGCTGAAAGTGTTGCTATTGAGGCGGCTTTACGGAAGTTAGGGTCTTGTCCGGCTCAACCTCTTGTCAACCTGATTCAAAATCTGCCCTTCAGAGATTAGAGCGCGCATTCTCTACTGACGCCTTGTCTATAAGCTCTCTGCGCTTGGTGAAGGTTCTGCACAGCACAGGCTTTACTCTATATTTCCAATGGGTGCCCTCTCACGTAGGAATAAACGGTAATGAGGTGGTAGACAATCTCATCCACAAAAATCTCTCAAGGATTTCAACAAAAAAGAACCTCAAGATGGATAAACTTCTCTACAGGAAAAAGGTGTTCTATTATTTCAATACTCGGGACGACGCCACACAAGCTATGTGTGACGAAAGGACTGAGCAGATCTCTGGCGACCCTACTACATCGAATTCGCACGGCCTCTGCTCGCTCTCCTGCCTGGATGCATAAGACGGGCATAGCATCGTCTCCGCTCTGTTCTTTACGTAGTGTGTGAGGAGATATCGAACATTATATTATGTACTGCCCAGAGAAAAACGCGGAAAAGTATGTAATGTTCGGTTCCTTAAGGAAAACAGGAACCTTTCACAGTACAGTTCAGGACATTGGCTACCCGAGTGGAAACCAGACATGCAGAAGGGAGGCTGCACACCTTCTTTTAACATTTCTGAATGACACGGATCTTGTTTCTAAATGGTGACAGCAGGAACGGACTAGAACCTACTGTGATTGATTGTGTGCGTAGGTGGTGTCTTCCGGAGTGGACTACGTTATACTGTGAGTGAATGCGTGTATGGTGGATTGTGGCACTACAATGGCCTATGTTCTACTGTTACTTAATATGTGCATAGATGGTGACTTCTGGAGGTTACTGTGATGTGGACTGTGTGGATTGATTGTGTGCATAGATTGTGACTGCGGGAGAGAATGTGTGCTATTATAAGAGACTGTGCGCATAGCGGGGTAGACGCGACAGGCTTTAGGACATTGTTAATATAAAAGGGACGCTACTGTGGAGCATTTGCCGGCAGATAGAGCAAGGCTAACCCCACCTGTTGCATTCAACATCTCACCTCAACTCAACTTGGTGCCTGTGTGCACGTTTACATGATTTTTTATTTCATTACGCATAAAGCCAGTGCGAAAGAAGGAACACTACAACCGCCATATTAAACGCAAGAGGAGCGTGCCAAATGAATTTTAAATACCTTCACGCTGCATTCAAAATGGCAACGTTTTTTGGCTTGTGGTAATAAGACATGTGTTCGATTGTTTATAAAGCGTTTTCTGGAAGCTTCACTGTTTCTTTCAGTGGTTTCTTCTTCTGCAATAAATACCTATATAAAGTAAGAACGTATTGCAAAAACTGCCCGAGTGCAAATCCGTTGGTTCGCAGCCCTTCGCGCCAGTGTTCGCGGGCCCTGAAAATGGCAACGTCAGTCGGAAGTTGCGGCGGCGAGATATCGGCTCCATGGAGACAATGCTCGGGAATGGAAGGAATCATCAGGCTTCGCTCATTCCTTATGCGACTAACTACACAGCATCGTGTCAACGTGTCGGGGTCAAGCCAGGATTCCTTGCTTTCTTACATTGGACCTGCAGTGTCAGTGACTACGAATGGCTCCGAATTTATGCTGGAGGATGCTGAAGACATCGCCAAGCAAACCAGCCTAGGTCTTGGCTTGGTCTTTATGCCAGTGATCCAGCAGCTGTGGACGGTTATCTTCTATCGCGAATTCGACTTGACCCTTCACAAAACCCTGGAGGAAAACATGCAATGAATAGTTTGAACATGCGTCGCGAAGAAAGGATACGAATGTCATTTGAGGAAGATGTGCGGACAAGTGATTTTGGGACACAAGACTGGCAAATATTGTAACGTACAACACGACGAAGAACCACCGAAGCAGAGCAGATAAACTTCTACTTCTTCGTCAACAATGACATGTATCAGTATGATTAAACCCTAGCTAAAGGAAGTTTCTTTCAAAATAAAACTGTAAAAGCAAACAATCTGCATTGAAAACAAACCTTTCCTGTCAATGCACAAACCACGAATTGATGTCGGTGCTTCATCCGCATCACTGCAAGTTACCTCATCACAAAGGCCATCTTCCGAAGGGCTGCACTTCACCAATAAAACTTCGGTTGTGTCCAGTTAGTGCATCATATTCTTATGATGAACGACGAGCGCAAACAGTAGGCAATCCATAAGAGAGAAACACAAGCACAGTTGCGCCTGCCCTTTCGCTTATTGCGCTCATTGCTCACCATAACAACACTTTGCCGCCCCCCAAAAACACATAGTTTTCCCGCCTGTCTTTCCCCTTGACAGCCTCATCCTGCAACGCCCTCAACACACCGTCTGTTCTAACTGTAGAGGATGTCCCTAGAACGAGCACTCCTTCTTTTCCTGCTTTTCTGCTTATCCCTGTCGCCAGTACTTTCACCTCTCCATTACCAGCTTTAACCGCCCATCTTGCTTGCTGGAGTTTCTTTCTACCCTCAGGGTTCTATGTAGATGCGCCATCCTAGGCGTGCTATATACAGCCGAGTGCAGAAATCTATGCTCTATTGGGCTCCAAACTGACTTTGCGAATCTAGCGTGAAGCACCCAACAGACTTCAAAATTCTCAAGTCGTTCATGCGAACTTCCTTCGGAAGGTCATAGACTTTCTTCATCCTATTGAGCGTGCTCTTCGTGCGAGGATACATTGCCCATATGTGACCGAGATTAACGAGAAATTTACTTTCCTAACCCGAGTTACGCGGTAAGGAATTGACATAATTTTCCGGACATTCGTAGACGCCTAAATAATCGGAGTGCTTTTATGATAAAAAAAGTATTACCGAGGGGTGCTGCAAATAATTCTCTCTGCCCCTTTTTTAGCGATTGTACGTCCGCCAGGCCACTTGCACCGCACGGGATGAACGTCCGTCATCTTTATTCAGTCATTTTTCGTCAAGTGTGCACGTCATGGTGTAGTAGTGATCGCGGAGCTAGAATCAGTCGAAGCTCCCTTCACTACCGTGGCCTCACGGCGCAAGGTGGCACCAAGGATCACTGTCCAGGAAATATCCCTCTTGACCGCAGTCGTGAACCAGCCCAGGATGTCCCTGTACTACAAAGAAACGGAGTTAACGCAAAAATAAACTTAAGCAAAAATATATTAAGTAACATGGAAAGAGATAGCTAGGCTGTGAATTTTCCACCACGGCAAAACGCGGCGGGACTACTTCCAGATCAGGAAACTCTAGAACCTAAACCTGCAGTGGAAATAGAAGGTCGCGCAAAAAAAGCCACAGTTCCACAAGACCGGTAAACGCAGTTTGCAAGTATTACGCCATCGGCCAATTTGGACGTGTTTACATTTTTTCTTTGTGGCCTGCAATGTTTTGTATTTGCTAATCAATGCGCGACAATTCAGCGTTCTAAGCATGAATACAGTCGAAAGCGCCACGTGCTCGAATGCATAGTAAAGAGAACAGTACGGCGCAGAAATATTCTCCAAGGCATATTTTCATCTTGCTTTCGCGAAGTTTGTTGTTTGGTTATTTCTTCATCACTCCATATGTGGACCGTACAAGAAGTAACTGGGCGGCCGTGACTGCATAAAAAGTGGGCCGGCGGCGGGGCGGTGACGTCGCCGTCTCCAGCTCTCGTCAGCTCCCGGAATAACCTGCGCCACGTGCGCGTGCTTCTCAGCTATACGATCTGGATAGGCAGAAAACAGGAGAGGCGGCAAGGGCATCCTATTCACATTTGGCAAACACAGTACCTACATCGTGCGTTACGCGTATAAACGGTGTCTTTACTATTATTGTGTTGCTGATGCATTTGTGAACGCATGCAAACGTAACACAAGAGCAGCAAATAGTGCTGTGTCGTACAACGTGGTGTACAGTATCAGTATTGAAATAAAGTTTGCAGTCATCATAAGGAAGAAATAAAAGTGGAGGCATTTTATTATTGAAGTACTTCGTATGTGAAAGGTGGCTTCACGCTGTACTGACCACACGATTTCAATTTAGGGGGAGGCCTAGCACTTGCCGCCATCACTCCCTTCACCGAGTTGATGGGAGTAGACGCAGGGTGCATGATGACTTAAATACAAAAATGGTTTTGGCTAGTGGCAAACACTGATCCCCAGTAGAAAGTCTGCCCGTCGTGAAGCTGCTTAAGTCATTGCTTGACGGTGCAGATGACGCGGATCTTGACTACACAGGTAGGATGTTTAACTTTAGGAAAGCACCGCACTAAAAAAGAGACCATTTATTTTCCTGAGTACTTTTTTTAGTCCTGAGCACGAAATTTCTTAATTCACGCTCCGTGGCGCGTGCCTTGCGAACAACCAATGTGTTGAAGATCGGGTTGCAAGTGTGACAAATGCTGAAAGGCTGGATCGGCGGGCATTGCAAAAGGGTAGCGTGCTCCAAGCAACGTCTCCACTAGATAGCACAACGAGGATATGTTTGCCTTGGCACCATTCATGCCTGTCAGTAATGTGCTGCTGGTCGGTAGCAAAAAGCAGAAGGTAAGCTGAGGTGGTGTGGTAAGTAGTGAGCGTTGGAAGTCTCGATACCTTACCTGTAATCACTGATATAGTGTCATCTGGCTACTTATTGTTCTTCAGTCTGGACTAGTTATTCTTGCAATTTAAGGCAGCTTTAGCATGAGTGCAGCTCCTTGAAATCTGTCACACTTATGTACGCTAAGTTTCACACTTTTAAGTACTCGCACAGTGTGATAAACCCCGGGTGAGCTAATGCAATTCTTTCCCCAAGTAATTATTGGAGGTTCACTTTTCGCAGAACTCAGAAGCTTGTTTATAAGTTGAATGCCTTTTTCAGGATACCATCAAAGGGCCTTCTCTTGCACGCGCGAACGGACATTCACACCACCGAAACGCTTCCAATTTCCTTTTTTTTTTCGTGGCGTTATGTATTCGATGTGCATTATACATCTCCATACTTATTTCTCGCCCTGGTTTGTACTTGTGCCCAGGTAGAAGTAGAGACGTCACGTGATGATTCTGTAACCGGTTTCAACGCAAGCTTTAAGCGTCAAAAAATACAACGCGTAATCCCTCGGTAGTTGTCTTTCTCAGCGCGGGGCATAAACGTGACAAGCCAATTTCAGATATACCTTAAAATTTTGCTCTGGCGCTGCACGAATTGCCCCGTTAACTTTTGAAAGCGAAAGTGTTAAAGAAGCACAATTTAGTCCGTTATTGAAAATTATTACATCTTGATATAGTTGCATTCCATTTGCACCCTAGAGATGTGAAATTGAAAGGTTTGCAATTCGAAACCTATCGCGACAAAATGACCAGAGGCTTGAACCGTGCCACATTGCTTCGTGAAGTATGACCGAGTAATCATCACTATAATCAAAATTCTTTTCGACTTATACTGCGCCCGGAACTGGAGTGGCATGATCTCCCTTAACGCAGCTGCCTGACGTTAGGCATTTCTCTCTGTGGTTAACTAAAAACCATTTATACATCATCTGAGTATTGTTTTGCACTAATGCCAGAGCTGTGAAGCGCGCAGTGCCGACACTTTTGCTCAGCGTACAATAGTACATGTTGAAAAAATTCCCGTTCACCATGAAAAGAGATATGGGAAAGCAGCGTTTACACTGGTGCTGGTAGGTTTACATGTGCGGTATCGAAATGCTTTCTAGCGAGAGCTACACTGGGCTAGAAGTCGAGCATTTCGCGCAGCATGGGAGAGGCCAGTTGGGCACACGCGCCGTTACCATGGCAGCCGGAGAGGAGCACTGGGCGGAGTGTGCCCGCGCCCGCTTGCCCGTCGAAGCCGAGCTTGGCGTAACGTGGATGAGCAGTTGTGCGCATGCGCCAATACCACGGTAACCAGACAGACCCCACAGTTGCGCCGCGTTCTTCGTCGCCGCCTCGCTAAACGCCGCTCTATCATCAGAACCGCCCGTCGCATGCGCAGCATTGCGTGTTAAAGGGGGGGGGGGGTGTAATGGGCGTCTGAATCACAACGTTTTACATACATGCGGAGAAGGAGAGTCCAGCTGCTGCTGAACGGCGGAATTTATAAAAGAAGATTAACTCTTCCGATCCTTAGGTTACCGCCTGGCAGTTATTGGCTACTCAACAAAGAAAGAATGAGCGAATAAGCATCAGAAGCCGAGAGAGCAGCGGAGACACCCAAGCAAAGAGAGGAACGCATTACCAAACGGAGACGCCAGACTGCCGATCGTAATAGACGGCGCATAGGCGCCGAGATAGAGCCTATGGAAGGCTTCAGTCAACATCAACCAGCACAAGAGAATGTTAAGGCTTGTCATGTGACTAATCACACCATTCGAGTTTCCGAAAAACAAGCTCAGACAGAGAAACGCACCTCTAGCTAAGTATATCCTGGCGTAGCCTAGCTAAGCCACTGCCAATTTTTTTATTCCACTGGACACTATATTCAACTAATGTTTATGTTCCAAGGCGGGAATATTTAAAAAGAAGTTCGCTACATACTTCCATATAAAGGCGAAACAACAGTGTAGAAATGCATCGTTTTTAATATTTAAACCCTGCTGTTTGGGCACCGGTAATATATATTAAGGGCCATAGATTTCGGGTTTTATTTTTCTGAAGTTCTGTGGATTTTTTTGGTTTTTATCTCAGAACCCATCTTTCGGTTGATTTTTTTTTTTGGAGGGGGGGGGATCATTTTTTTCTTTCACTGCAATACCAGTGACATAATGCGGCAACTCTGCGGTAGAGAGACACTTATACGTTCTTCTGAGCCTTTTTTTTTTAGCTGGAGCTTACGACTGACGAAGAATTTACGCATAAATGACTGAAAATTTGCGCTGTGCTTTTTCGGATATGATATCTCTATTAGCGAAAGAAACAGACATATAATTTAACCGTCAGACGACACGCTAAATGGAGTTTGGCTCCTTAAACGCGGAATATTACATCAGCGTTTAAATGCTGCACTGGTTTGAGCTATAGGGTGACGGGGCGTTACAGAGCTTGTGTGTTGAATTACAGCCAAAGAACTGCCGCTTAGCAGTCATGGCAGCCAGAACATGACATTATTCGAATAATTTCTGCACGTTTCCTTGTCAATGTTCTTGTATGCAGTGGAGGAACCTGCCTAATGAAATTAATGGCCTAGTGGGGCAACGGCAGTGAATAGCGCTACGCTAGCATAATAGGCTTGGCGAGGAGGTACAGTGATCTCTGGGTACGCAGAGGCGTTCAGGGTAGTGGATCATTGCCTCAAAATACACGACTGCGCTACCTAATGCAGGCGCCACGCCACCCTCACCACGCCGTTGCCTGGCGTCTGTCTGTCTGTTGTTGCCAGGAAGAAAGAAAAAGCCGAGCCACAATCGCTACCACGTGCAGATAGTAGGAGAGTTGAAAGAGGGGATGGAAAGACAGGAAGTACAGACGCGCTAAAGACAAGGCCGATCCCGGAGGTAGTGCAATACCCGCCCAACCGGTGGCGCGAGTGAATGATTCTTCAAACTCTCTGCCACATTTCCAAAAATAAGTCCATTAGACCCGTAACAGACACTCTACGGGCGTACGGGCGTTGCCTGGCGTACATGATCATTTCCTGTCTACCGGTTGTAATTGCTGCTTTGCAGAGAGTATGCTTTGGCGTTCATACAATAGATACGCATCTTTTTTCGCTTAAAATCGGATTTCAAAAACACAATCAAGCACACCGTTTTTCGCTTATGTCGGTTGGAAGTGAAAGGTCTAACCCTAATATAAAACGTGTCGCACATTTCTGTCAGCCTTTTACTGGATTGGGTCAGACAATCGTATTCATTGTACTCTTTACTTTATGGAGCTTTGATGCAAGCTTTGATACCCACATGTTTTGGGCGGCCATCGCTTTCACGTCAAAATCTAAGGCGCCGCAGGCATCAAGCTGTGTGCGCAAAATGGCGTGAAAAATATTCGAGTTCCGTGCGCCATCCAAAAATTCGTGGCATTTTATTGCCCTCAGACTCATGTGAAAACAAATATTGTGTGCTATTCCTACGCAATCCTGCATGTTCGAGGCCTGCCAATTCTTCTATTATGAAACACGGAAAGCAGCGCGCAATAGAGCAAATACTAATTTGTGCAAATTGGTGACGGGCCCATTTTTCAAAATTATTCAGACTAAAAAAATTACGTTAACGGCTTTTGAATCTGGATACAATCGCTACCTAAATGCACAGAAAAATTTGAAAAATGGTTTTTAGGGAAATAAGATGACGCATTAACTGTCCGACTTACCTTGGCGGATACTTGAACCGCGCCGTAAGGGAAGGAATAAAGGAAGAAATAAAGAAAGAGTTGCAATGAGTCAGGGCTCCGGAATTATTTCGACCACCTGGGGATCTTTATCATGTATTGACATCGCACAGCGCACGGGAGCCTTAGCGTTTCGCCGGCATATATTGTGCAATGTTAGTGCACATTAAAGATCCCCGGGTTGTCCAAATTATTCCGAAGCCCTCTAGTAGAGCACCTCTTTTTTTTAAATGCAGAGGTAAATATATTTTTCTGATTTAGTTCAGTTTGGAATATAAAAGAATAAAATCACCGTTAAATACCCTGACCATAGCCGATCACAGCATGACGATTGCTCTTGAACTTTCTGAAAAACAGGTTCTGACGTCTCTCGTGCAATGAATGCCACCCGGCTCGTCTTAAGCGGCAGCTTTAACACAGGAGTGACTCAGCCTTTTTGTTCAGTTCGATCCGTAGAGAAAGCTGCAGTGTGTAGACGCAAACGCAACACAACCATTCTGGCGTCGAGAAGGATGTTTTCGTGGTGGGTAACTTATGACAGAAGTGCGCCACTGTCGCCCCGATATGCATGAGATATTTATTTATGGCTGCCAGACAGTGTTTCTGTACCGTTCTTTCCTGAGGTCGCCATTCTGAAAACCGCGCATTGTTGGAAAAGAGGCGTACTGCTCGCGGCGTTGGCTGAAGCGCCGCGAACAGGCGACGAAAAAGCGGTAAGAAAATTTTTGATCTCTAGCCCTTCTGATGTGGCTTAGGAGGTCTCAATCTTCCATAATACTACAAGGAAACGTTGAGCGAGAATTTAGCGCTTCAGGCGACGTCGTAGTGAACGAATTCAAACTCTTGAATACACCATCCGACATTGAGATAGTGACACCACACTCTGTAAAAGACGTTCATAAAGGGCTTTTATTGGTTCAGTCATCCATCTTCCTTACTCTTGGGAAGTGTGGTTTAAGGACGCAATTCAACCGCCGCTCGGCTCTGTGCTAGCTTGGGAGTCGAATCGTGGAGCTGGCAGTCGATAAGCACAATTTAAAAGACTTCATTGCTTTCCTTCAGTGCATCCCGTAGCGCCTTATGGAAACTCGAGAAGAATCCTTGCATCCAGATTTCCGAGAACAACGATGGGAAGAGCTTGCTCAACGCTACGCTAGAAATCTTGCCGAAGTCACCTAGGCCCTTCACAACAAATTCCACGTTGTATATCATCACCGGCTTCGTAGAAAACTCGTCACCCATCGAAAGGTAGGTCCCACTGCTTCCCTCTCTGTCAACCATGAGGTGTAGAGTGAACCGCGAGAATTCAGCTCTCAGCTGCATCGTGCCCTCATCTCCGGAGCAAACCCTCCATGGAGCAGTATATGCGACCTCGCCCAGGTTGATCAGTTCCACCTGGACCATGCTTGAGCCTTTCTTGCAGTAAGGAATGACTGGTCCAGATCGCTGAATCTTGTTCATACCGGTCGCATTCACGTCACCGAATTCTAGGCCATCAAAGATAACAGTGTATCCTCGTTGGCCCCCCGGCAAAAAGGATTTCGGTAACTTCTCCAGCAGTTTGTCAACTTCGTCCTCAAGATCAATGTCCGGCATGTCACATTTAGCTCCTGAAACGAAAAAAAATAGTTGAAAGATAAAAATGCCAGCACTCTTTTTCATGAGTGCAGTTGTTGCATGTGCCTACAACATGCTAGGGTCCTCATCATAAAGCTGGTTCCACATGGACTAGGAACTGGTGCTTGCTGCGCGAATGAAGCTGCAGCAGTTTAACTTTCAGCTGCTCAGCTCACTTAAATACGAAATTGTAGATGATGTCGATATTTCTTCAATGATTCAATAATGAGCAAAAGAATAATAGATAAGTAGCAAAACGAAAGTTTTATAGGACAAGAAAACTGTGAGTGATTCTGTTCTCCTAAAATACATTTCCTCTGAGTTCTTGTTGTCATTCCAGAAGACGTTGCCACAGCGCAAAAAATAAAAATCAAGACTATGGGTTTTAGAACGTTCCTATATACTCTGCAGATACGTCAATTTGGGCGTTAAACGCTAAAGGATATTAGGGCAGTGCTTAGAGTAGCGTAGGGATTTAATATGCTTACCATGGGGGTATATTTAACATATATCTCACTTTGCAAAGAGATATCACTGCACTCGGAACTTTCTTTAGCGGAGCTCTTTTTGTTTCTCTCAGAGCTCAATATCATTGTGCGGACTGTTCTTTAAAGAATTTTTTTTTACATCAAAAAACATAGCGAGTTCTAGCATACAATCATAACAAAATGAAGGTTGAAAGTATGCAGCAGATTTTCTTTCGCTCAAGTTTTATTAATATCCGAATGTGACTGCACGTTAAGGTAACTTTTACAGGACAGAAGCTTGTATTGCACCAAAACCTTAAATTCGGAAACGGAAGAATCGCTAAGCAAAAGCAGCAATCCGGGAAACAAAGTAGTACAAATTAAATTTATGGATGGTGGCACGTGGACTACACTATACGGCGACAGCTTTTCTCTTCTATTTGATGCCTTTTCTCTTCCATCTCTGAGTTCAGCCTAGATTTCAAGATAGGAAGTGTTCTCTGTAAGTAGACTGTGTGTACGGTTCAAGAGAAGGACATTAGGAGTATGATAAGGGCACGAAGTGCGTGCCTTAGCAGTTTCGAATTCCATCTATTTTAGACCGTTGTGATATAATCAAAAAGTCAGCCCACAAGCTACTCTCCATTATAATTTTAGTTTGATTTCTGTGTATCCTCAGAGCCATATTCTTAATCACAGATGTGCTTGACCAGGCACTCATAGCTCTCAGTTTGTGCGATTGAAGCAGCTGCACGCAATGCCAGCTTGAATATGAAAATAATTCAAACATCTTGTTTTTCTTTTTTTCTCCACATGATCGGTCAAACCGGCAATTTCTGTGTGAACAGAAAACTGAATTCCGGCTAATGTGCAATATGCCCTTTCTAAAGTGACCTATACACGCACGAAAAGAGTTTCTCATTCGCTGTTTAAAAGCAGCAAGAGCAGATTGACATTTTAAATACAGTCTTACAAGGTCGCGAGTAAGCAACATTTAGCTTTTAGCTTTTAGGAAGCCAAACGCTCAAGAAATATTGTGTTCAGCCTCACGAGCACCACCAGAAACTAAGTTGAAAAAAATTGCCACTATTTGTAATTATGTAACACTTCTTACAACACCCGTGCTGTTGCTTGATATCTTCATCCAGAGTAATGGTCTTGTGTTGTCTTTACCCACTAACACATGCAGCGCAAAGCGCATATATACGCGAATATAGCACATAAAGGCTTTCTGGCATTTAAGTAAAACTGCATACACGATAGCAATGAAGTATTTTATAAGGGCTTTTCATATATTTTCGGCCGTCTTGTCTTAGCTGTTCCGAAGCATGAAGTGCGCGCACATTTTACGCAACCTGCTGAATAGCCGGAAACAGGACCGGGGTATATTGTACCTTCATGTCTCCTTTTTAACATCGTCGGAGTTAGAGGCAACTCACACAAAAACCTTGTTCCTCTCCAGCTCGCATTTTTTCTGCCAACAACCTCCTTTTGTTTTCCAAACGGGGCTACCCTGACTGCAGCGATAACTACGCAGCAGAACTTAGCTTGAAGCAACAATATTACTATCCATTTAGTTTTGCTTCCATGCTTAGGAGTATGATTTCATGAAATTTGGTTCAAGGCTTAAGTTGGAGAGGTTTCGTTTCACCGTTTTGATGGCCAATTTTGAAAACACCTGGAAGGATATTAGTGCGTAATAAAACAAATACTTGAATTTTTATATCACAGGTATGTAAAATGTTACCTGGAGAATACACATGCATAAGAATTTCCTTTCTCGTCCAAAGAATAAAAATTGCACACCTATCTCAAAACCGTATATGCGTTCTGACAGCCTGCTTTACTTTAAACATAAATATGCCCGAATAAAGATTGTATAATGTCCGCCGATCCCTTTCAAACTCCGTATCTTTAAATAATGCAACCAGCAATAAGAGGTGATATGAGGAAATTGACCTTTTGTTACTGCCGTCACTAAATCGAAGAGTAAAAATAGAGCACTAACATGATTTTACTACCTTTCCAAAAAAGAGTACGTTGGCTTGAATTCTTCTTCAGACCCTAAATTATTACTCAACTCTTACCATCTGCCCGCGCTAACAAGTGACGATGCCGGCTTCCGCGTCGCCGCTGGCTAGCTTTCCTTCTCTGCTCTTGCTGCTTCAAGCACGTTTGTCGTGATACAAAGCACCGAATCTGAGCAGCTTTGTGCAGGATACTAATGCATAGACTGTGCATCTGAAGCAACCAGCGAGCTCGCGGAACGCATGGAGTAGCATCGCCTGGGCTGCCATCCCGCGGCAGGCGTTGGCGGTGTGTGACGGGTCGGGCTGCCTGTCGCCGCCATATGAGCGACCGCGTTTTTGCGAGCGCTTGCCCTGATAGAAGGGAGTGGACATCAGCGACCTGGGCTGCAACGTGAGAGCGACCGCGTTTTTGCGAGCGCTTGCCCTGATAGAAGGGAGTGGACATCAGCGACCTGGGCTGCAACGTGCTGCGCTGAACGCCTCACTCAGGTCGTCTATAAGTGCTGAAGCAACGAATGACCATTACTAAGCAGCACATGCAATGGGCCCAATATTGGAAATATATTGGTAAAGGCCTGCCCTACAAGGGACCAGAGTGAAACCGTATATTTCCAATATTGGGATGATTACCTGTGCTGTTCGGGTTCATTTTCAGCACAGCAGAGATATGTTAGCAGCTCATGTTTTGTAGCGATGGCATGGTGTGTGGCGCATAAGTCTTTTCAATACCGGGTGCCCCTGATTCGTTTGCTGCTGCTTCTCGTGCACCTCCGTGAAGACCGGATTGTCTTTGTCGTGCGCAGCGGTAAGCAGCATTGCGTTATTCTCTGAAGCCACTGACACAAATGCAGGAAACCCACTTCGTTTTCTGAGTGCAGTGCCATGCATTGAACGCCGCACAGATTTTGCGTGCGCTGATAAGAAAAGCTTCATCCTCACCCGAAAGAGCCAATTCACACAGCGGTCACTAAGTGTTTGAGAAATTTATTGCTGCATGCCTCTGAAAAAAATATATGACACTACATCTGCCGCTTGTTACGTTAATGTGTAACTGGACTTACGGACAGTATTCTCAGAGGGGGGGGGGGGGGGAGGAGCCGCTCTCTGTCGGCTGGGCACAGAGCTGTACGGGCTAGCAGATTAGCTAGTAGCGCAGGTGCATAGATTTTTTACTACTACCTAATAATTTATCATGAAAAACGTTTAAACCTCGAACATTGCTCTAACTACACCTGAAGCATCTGATACAATTTAAGCTTAAAGGCATTATTCTTTTCTCTGCTCATTTTTTTTCTAACCTTTTTCAGAAGAAGCCTGCTTTTACGCCATGGCTTGTTACCAGCGATTGCAAGACCTGCGTGTTTGTCGAAGGCACTCCCCTTATGCACAACAGAGGCAAATGTATCTGTGGTCTGTAAACACCCAAAGCTAGCTGCTGCACACTTATCTGGATTGTTGTGCATAACAAAAAAAAACGTTTTTTTTAATCAGTCGCTGTAATTTCATTGACGCATTCTCTCTGGACCACACAGCTCAATACTTAGGATGGCTTGGGAGTACTACATTTCAAATCAGCTCCCTGATGTAATGAAATACACTTCTGTGAGCACCATATTCGCCACCTTATAGTAAGATAAACTGCTCCTAAAATCCTGAAATTCTCTCAAAAACTACTTAAAGAAACTGCTCATGAAATGTGTTCTAAACTCCGCTTCAAAGAAAAATATGATACTTGTATTTGTTGTCCTGCTAATTTTATGGCAAGCGTAACTTTTTCCCAAAATAAACTCTTGTCAAAAGCAGGGCAGCGCCACAAAACGTGTTCGGCCGTGCCTCTAGCCGGGCATGCCGGCTCTGGCGGGCTTTTCTCCTATACTTCAAGGAAGAAGGGCCTGGCCGTTTCTTCGCAGAGCCGACCACAGGACCACCCTACTTCGAAGAAGAAGTGGAGACCGGCCCTCCTCCCCCTCCCCCACCTCCACCCCCATGAAGCCCCTCATTTCTGCCGCATGGCTAGGCCTATTTTATGCAGAAATAAAGACGTATATAAAAAAAACTCTTGTCTAGGGAGCAGTAGTACATTACTACAGCAGTAGTACATTTGTTGTACACCAGTAGTATAGCAGTACTACAGTACAGCAGTGGTACATTTGTTAGCGCCTGGATTTATCATCAAGTACATTGCTCCTTCTGACGCCATTTAATACACTTAAATAAAAAAATCTGGAATTTGTACTTTTTTCGAATGAGTAACTGAACCACACATTTAGGACTTCGCTACGCGACAAACTTTTTAGTCCCGTCAGGCTGATTTTCTCTATGCAGTGTAAAGCCCTGCACCAAGGCGCGCACCGTGTTAAGTAAGACAATGGCAACAAAGAATTAAATCCAGGAATCTTGTCGCTGACGGTGAAAATTTGTTCTGATAAGACTAGAAAGAACCAATAAAATAAAACTTACATAAGAGCATAGCGGTATCTACCGACACCCCTTCAACAGTTTTGAGGACAACAGCTCGAATATTGCCTAGGCAATACTCGACAGAAAGAGAATATCTTTGCGCCATCAAAAAAGACGCACCCTATTTATAATACTCGAATTATTCTCAAACCGCAAAAAAACTAGAAAAATGAGTTTTTTAAATGGAAGTTGCGTTGAACGCAATTTGTTTGCTATCTCGTAATATTTTACTACAGCAGTCAATATATCCGCAGAACTCCCACGGCAGGCTTGAGTTTGCTGCTGTAACGTTTTTGCTAACTTCACAAACGTTTCGCATTGGCTTTTTATGTCAGTTTTAAATACTTGATGCGAGCGACAAACTTTTCAAGAAATCTTTTGCTACACTTGGCAAGAATTGGCAATTACCTAGAATATTTCCCAAAAAGTACCTCACAATATTCAACAGTCGCATGTCAAAAGTGTTGTCCAAGAATCCTGCACCTGTATGAGGTATTCATTCTATTTTTCTAAGCAGACTCACTGATTTCTGAAAGAACAAAATGTATTTGTGCCCGCAAAACAAATACGCTCAACAGTAATTGATTATAAATGACGGAAGCCAATAATCACAGAAACCAAATAGCGCAGGAGATATTTTCTCTCCTTTTTTAAAAATGGTGTTTAGCAATGGGATATAAAAGGGTAATTATTTAAAGATAATTGCTTAGAAAGCACAAGAGAAACAACCATTGTCGTCGGTCAGATCCTTGTCCACCGCCGCCGAATTTCGCGTCCAGTTCTCTAATAACTCAGCTAAATCAACAGCTGCCCAGTTTTCTGCTTTCGGAGGTGTTTGCGTGCAGTGTAGCCGAAACTTGAGAGTGTTCAACAGCGCCACCCTCGTTCATAGCAGAGGGCGGTGACTGTTGGCTTCCGTCATGTATTCATAACTAGCCCTTCTTTCCCTTCTTCAGTTTGTGACTGTAATTCATTGAAATCGTCGTGGACAGTGGGAGGGTAGAGCAGGAAGTTAATTGAATTGTATTTTGTTTGCTCCCGCAGTACGTGTAAATTTGCCTTTTTTTCTTCCGAAAAGAAAAATAACGCTTTGGCTTACCTTTTGTGTTGAATGGACCCGCTGCAACCCCAAGAGCCAGGAGAACAACTGCTGCCAAGACTTTCACGAACGCCATGTTTCCTGGTGACCTGCATATTGATACGCGTCCCCAGTAGACATCAGAAGATGAACAGCGAAGTTAATACGAACTATATAAATCAATAATACCAAATAAATTGTAGCACAAAATGAATTTCATCAGAATTACCTACTGGTAGCTGCACAACAATATGCGTCATCATTGAGAGTGAGAACAGTGTATGGTTTTGTGAGGTTTCGCAAAATGCGTTTGGAATACGATGAAGCAGCACTGTTCACGTCAAACTACTACTTTATGCCGGTGTCAACGCTATGCATAAAAACTCATCCTTTACGTAAAACATTAAGTGGCCTGAGGGAGTATTAAGGTATTATCAGAAATTGGCTTCCAAATGAGAACTTGCGGTATGATGTTATTTCTACCCTGAACATAACGTTCAGCACGCGTACTACATCTTTTGTATTTTTTGTCGCCTTCAGATGACCTAGGAAGCATTTCGCTTAAGTAGAGTTCATTTACCAGATATGTTGTTACAATATTAAGATAAGTGCACACTATTCGACGGCTAGTGGCAACACATAGGATCCGCGGGAACGCGGCTTGCGAGAAAGGTAGGTGGGGAAAGAGTGGGTGGAAGAGGGCATTCTTTCAACAGCTCGTTCTCAGATATTGAGCTGCTGACGACCGCGAGTAGTGGGCAAATGGACCGTCGATCTTTAAGCAAGAGCGACGAGAGACATCATCTCATACACTCGCTTACTTTGAACGACTGCTATATTTCTTACGTGTCGTAAAACTCGGTCTAATATAAAATGCGCCTGTTTTTCATTTTCAGTTGCATTACAATCTTAGGTTTCTATAAGCGGGTTCACTAGCTTACTTTTTGTCTTAACCTTATTCGCTTCAATTAAGGTCCTTACTCAGCAAAGCAAAGAGGTTCGACATACAAGGAAAAAGAAACAATCCAAGACCACTAGGTATACTTAAAAGTAAAGGAGAACGCTATGATTTTACTACGAACAACCGGTGCAGGTATCTTTTTGCGTAATGGCGCACGGCTATCATACCTAATGGTCTCCTAACACCAGAGGTCACTTCGCAGAAAAAATTTGGCTCACTGATTGCTTGCTTTTTATCTCGCTGATAGGATATTCATTTCCCAGTGGACATGGAAAACATGTCGAATAAAATAAGAAAAATAACAGCTACGCCATTAGCCTTATTTTTGGCTGTGCAGAAGCATATATTGCTGAGGGTGCTTAGAGTATTTCTAAGAAGGTTACGTTATTGTGGACGTCGTTAAAAAGCTCAGGCACGCAACATAAAGAGCTGATCGAGTTCATTGGTTCTCCATAAAAGCGATTCTCTATCAATTATCAGCTTTCTCACTAGCGTCGTACCCTGTACTCTATAACCTTGTAGGCGTTATTCATACACCCAAGAAAAACAATCACGGTTTCGCTGGAGCTATAGAACACAAATTTTATGAAGATTTTGCCGCTGTCGGCCATTGACCGAACGCCCTCAGGCTTTACTTCCAGCGGTTGTTTCTTTATTTTTCCGTATTAGTTTTATTTCGTTAAAGAATTTCAAAAACTGCTTTAACCTATAGCAATCAGCTAAATGAAGGTCCAAAACAGGAAATAACATTCAGACAACATAAAGAAATATCAAGTATTATGTGATAATATCTGGAAAATTGACGCAGGACACAAAGAAAAATAGAAAAAAAAATGTTTACGGCAAAAATACAAATTAGAAGACATAACTTCTTACCTGAGTTCAATCTAAGCAAACATGTGGCTTACAAAGACAGCATAATGGGTGCAATATAATGAAAACAAAAGTTAAAAATTCCAGGAGCGTAAAGAGTTAAACGCCATTAGATAAGCTCATGAAAAAATCACAGAAACACTGCACTAGTCACATATTAGATACCAGTGTAAAAATAATGCTAAGCACGGCCCAAGTCCACAGTTAAAAAGCAATGTAGTAGTGCGAAACAATCGTATCATATTAGTGAAATGTTTCTTGATAGCAATAATGAAGCTAGTGTACTGCTTTAATTCCTGCCGCAGAGTATTCCAGTCTTTAACGCCACCAGTCTGCACAAGTCTTTCAAAGCAAGCATTACTAACAGACGACAGAACAAAATTACTATCAGATAGGTTTCTAGTGACACGGAATGATGAGTAAAATAGCCATACATCGAGCGGAAGATTGTGCTGGGCTATTCTGTTAATGCAAAGTGCAGTTTTTAGTTGCCGCAAAGGCTCAAAGGAAATTTTTGTAAATCCTCAATCAGCGGTGACTCGAATATGTGAACTTACTGTGAGTTATAGTTCTAATTGCGTGTTTCTGTAGCTGCTGAAGGGGAGCAAGACATGCACGGCCGGTTTAGCCCCAAAACTCAATGCAATACTCTATATGGCTATGAAAACCGCGAAATAAAGTATGTACATTGTGGAAGCATTCGGGTGCTTTTAACAGCGCAAGACAGCTGGATGGTAACGTCTCTTAGACTATCTCAATATTATCACTCCAATGACAATATTGCCCTCTATGGCGCAAAAATGTAAACTTGAAGGAATTCAATCAAGCAGACAGCTGTTCTTGCTAATTCTGATAACATAAGCATTAATATGTTTACTTCGCGAGTGACATATTGTTCGCGAGTGAATTTTGTTTTATTAGAATTGAGCGTGGGTTTAGCTAATTAAACCGTACCATGAATAAAGCCTGCTATATTTCACATCATGCTTGCTACATCAGACTCCAAGTCCGGTCCACCTACTGTTATGGTAATTCTGAAAGATACGCCTCACACCATGAACGCCGATAACTACTCCACAATGATCACAGCAGCGCATGGCTACGTTGCTACAGTACTTACTATTTTGGCCGCTTACTGCTAGTGACTTACTCGACTGGTCCAGTGGGACTGTAAGGAAAATAAAGCTTGCAGCAGACCACACGCCTAGCACAAGACTTCGAATCGTGGCCTACAGCAGTGATTTATAAGGTGTCGTGTACCACCAGCTTCCGACGATATGCCACCAGGGGTTGCGAACATTCATGTCACCCTGAGATAATGTTGCCCGTTACACTCTCAATTAAGAGTTAGAAAACGCCCCATCCGCTGTACTTCTCAAAATGAAATGCGTTGACTCGAAGCATGAGCTTGTTTACCGGAAGACGACGCCCCTTTTATCACTATCCGGACTGGAAACAATTAGACAGGGTGCGCTTTCTATATATACTCGCGCAAAGTACACGATTGTTTCTTGACTCAATTAGAGTTAGCCGTGCGGTAGAAAAAAGATTGAGGCATGTGCCCAATCTTTCGCCGATTTAGAGGAGCTGCCCTCAATTATTACGGCCAGTGATTTGAAAGAGTTGAAAGCGGCCCAGATGTATGTGAAGAGAAATTTGCCCACTCGGAAGAGCGATAGAATTGAAGAGAATGGTGGGAAATGTATGCGAAAGAAAAAAAAAATTTTCAAAGCGATAACTGATTAAGCAAGCTAGCGGAAAACAGACGAACAAAAGAAGCGCGCACAAGATATTCGTCAAACATGCAAGTTACGATTTTATAACAACCCAAAATATCTACATATCGATGAAGATACGTAAGCTATTCATAGACATTTATGGCCATCCTCACTCACGTGTACCAGGTACTGTCTCCTCACAGAGTTATTTTAGCAAGATGAAAAACTCTGCGCTGACAGTAAGGAAAGCATTACGGCCACTAAGTGCATTGTTTATGCCTAATGTCAGTGAATCGAGTGCGGCACCGCGGGCATTACGCTTAACTGCCTGCGCCGTTTCTGGGCGTTTCTGGACGTCACGCAGAACGCTGTGCGACAAACGGTTTTGTCATAATCTTGGTATGAACGTCGCGAAAACTTATGCCGCACGGTGGGTCGGCCAGTGAAAAATAAGTAGACGAAGGTCATGCGTAGGATTGTCTGGAGTGGCAATGCTAGACTTGCGGTGTTTATTACACTCCCACTCGAGAACGTCACCCTCAATTTCTAGAATTTTTGTTGCCATCGCAGGGATTCTCTGGTCCATCTGTGAGTGCACAAAAGCTGCCAACTTTTCGTCTCATGGGACTTGTAAGGCTTTTGCAATACAAGCAATAATCTACAAATATGATGTACGAGGGCGCCGCTGTGGCTCAGTGGAAATGGTGCTCGGCTGTTTGCCGGAAAGACGGGGGTACGATGCCGGCCACGGTCGTCGCATTTCGATAGAGGGCAAGTGCTGGAGGCCCGACTATTGTATGCATATTAACGAACGGCAGGTGGTCGAAATTATCCGGAGCCCTCCACTACGCCGTCCCTTATAGCCTGGTCCTTTTGCGGCGTCAATCCCCATCAAGACATCAAAAAAGCCTAGCAGACAGAAAAAGCCGTGTCAAGAATAATCTTTACTATAAAGATAAACATAAGAGAGACCGCTGATATCGGGAGACCTGCCATGAGAGCGCAGAAAAGAATGTATCTAAATGGCGAATCTGAGCTTTACAGAGCGCACCTTTAAATCATAAGCTATACACAATCGGTGTCAAGAAATTGAGTTCCTTGGCGCAAGTCGCGTGCGCTAAGCTTTTGGCAACGGGAAAGTTTGCACTGAACAACCACTTACTCTTTCAACTGCAGCTCTTTCGGACGACCATAAAGCTGGAACCGGTAGAAATGGACCGCTGCCTACAGGGAGACCAAGTAAGAATCTTCCCCGCCACGGTGTTCTTCTGCAGTAGTTCTTAAATATCGAGACCAAGAGCGGTGTCTGGGTTGCGTGACGCAGGCAAGACGCTGGTCATCAGTGCAACAGCGGTAACTCTCTCCGAAGCCTTCGCCCCCGAGATGCTTCTATGAACGGCAACAAGCTACAATTGGCAGCCGCGTGTTTCTTGGGGCTGAAAACATCACAGCAGCTTGCAGTCGTCACTAGCCACATACGTGCTTACGCGTCGCTGACGTCTCAATTTTTTTTTCTTTTGCACTTGCTGCTGGGAACGCTGCAGTAGAAAGCACCTGCAAATGCATGATTTCACCACACTCACAAACGTACTAAGTTATTGCCATGAACTTGAAATCCAGTGCTTTAGCAAAAATATTTGAGAAGCGCTAATCTTCAATGCCCACCCTATTTTAAATAGATTGCAAACTTCAAATTCTGTTCCAGATTATTTTTCGGTATGTCACAGAAACGTCTGCAGGTTAGGATATTGTTCTGGATGAACGACGTCGTTTTGTTACTGTGTACTTATTTTTACACTGCTAAACGGGCTCTTCAGCCTTGAAAATTTGACTTCGATTTTTTTTTTTACAATGGAAGACTTGTGGTTTATAGTTGTTTTACGTCACAAAGTAAATCAGGCTATGAGGGACGCCGTAGTGAAGGACTCCGGAAATTTCGACCACCTGGGGTTCTTTAACGTGCACAGGCATCGCACACTAGACGGGCCTCTAAAATTTCTCCTTCATCGAAATTCGAGCGCCGCGAGCGGTATTGAACCCGCCTCTTTTCAGTCAGCAGCCGGCCGCCATAACCACTGAGCCACCGCGGCATCCGTGATAGGAGACTTAAGAGCGTTTCGAATGTGCATTTTTTTTCATAAATATAAATTATTTGCACTGCACTGTAACTGTTTTGCATTTCGTGTAATATAATACATAACGACGGTAATTTGAGTTGTGCGTTTTTGATTTTTTGCCTGATAATCTGTTTTACTTTTCATCACGTGTAACGTTTTTCTACGTTTGCCAGGTCTGTTGTTTATTCTATTATTGCTGCTCTGTTGCTGCTTGTTTATTTGTAATTCTGTTTGGTATTAATTAAACGAGGGTTCCGTTGCATTCTCCTGGTTCTGGAAAGTAGGTCTGTATACTGACGTTTTTAGTCGTCCCTCATATAATCAATAAATTATTATTCTAATATAAATCCCACAAAAATTCTGCAGTGCGGCACAGATAGCGTGGCAATATATTTTAAGGCTCTGGAAATACTTCTCTTTCTACTTTGGAAAGGCACGCTGCAAAGGTTTATTCTAAGCCTCTAAGGATTGTTCGCCGCGTTGTGATAACTTTAGCGCTATTCTCAATGCGCTGAGGTTTTGTGGCCTGCAAAAGGTAAAAAAAAATAATAATAATGCCACCACTGAAAATTTTCCCAAAAAACTGCGGTATTACTAAAATAATTGCGGTGATTCGCTGGGCTAGGCTTCAGAGAGTTTGCTACGTATAACATACTAACGGATTGTTTTAGCTGCAAACACTACTTCACGATGTCTAACATGCTCACCAAGTTTGTGTGAAGCTTGACATCAAGGATGACCTTAGACAAACCGTAAATATATAAAATTAACAGTTGCGCGACTGGGATTCGAACACGTGACTGTGCGAACAAATCAGTTTCGCTGGGCACTGCACGAAACAATATCCTATGGCTGCAGGCACTCACGTCACATGTTAAAACTGCGACACACTCTCGCACTGTGCAGGGCTGATAGTCGCCTTCAACTAATACTACTGGTTTGGGGAGGGGGTTAACGTCCCAAAGCAACTCAGGCTATGAGGGACGCCGTGCAGTGGAGGGCTCCGAAAATTTCGACCACCTGGGGTTCTTTAACGTGCACTGATATCGCACAGTATACGTGCCCCTAGAATTTGCCCTTCATCGAAATTCGACCGCCACGGCCGGGATGGAGCCTGCTGAGGCGGTCGAATCACCTAGTACTGCTATCGAACTAATATACACACACTCGCGCTGCGCATTGCACATCTTCGTCTTCATCAACTATTACTATACTACGTAAAGAATATTGTTGCTAGAAGTGCCGCCGGCCCAGCCAAGCCGAACCATAAGCCAACCACGCTAAACACACGCTTTCGGGCGGCTACTTGGGTTAACTGAATTAAAGCTATGCTGATTTCTTGTTTTCACATTATGAGTAAGAACCGAACGGCTGAAAAATTTATAAATAAATTTCATCATAAAAATGCGCAATTTCCTGCCAAACAGATACCATCCGAGCCTGAAAAAGCCATAAATAAATTTTTATTAAATGGGCACAATGATCACGCAACGAACACAAACAAATGTCATGATTTGTTTCATGGTGGTCGGGAGGAGCCTATAGTACTAGCAAGTTTCAGTCCCGACGTATAGTAGAACAAAATTTAATGTGAATATAAATATCATCCGCTTCAGCCGCTTGAAATTCCTCTGCTGCAGAAGAAAGCCATTCGTCACGTAGCAAATGCTCCCTATGATGCCCATACACAAGTACTATTTTCCTCCTTTAATGTGCTTCCTTTACAGCATGTCCACCAATTTAACCTCATTATGAAATACAAAGAAGCCATAAAAGATGACAGCGTCACTTTTATAAAGCTTTGTAATCTCAGGAAAAATCCAGAAGCACCCTATCCCATTAGAGAAAGAGAATTCTGGTGATTCCCTTTTCACGCACAAATTATGGCCTACACAGACTACAGTACCACATACCGAGGTACCTTAATCTATTGGAAGCAAATAATATTGACATATGTAAAATCTCAAAGAAAAAATGGAAAGAATACCTCATATCACAAAGCATGTAACTCTGCTATTTTTTTTTATGATTTCGGAGTGGCAAAGACTGTATTTGACACAAATTTGCATTTGAATGTTCTATCCTTTTTATGTTTTCTGTCTTATTGTTGTTGTTAATCTGACGTGTTGATGACTTATGCGATGTTGTGTTTGAGCGCTTGTATGATTATGGCGTTATTTAAGTTTTGTACGTAAGTGCCTGTTGTCTGCTACACATGCCAGGACAGGGGCAGGAACCCCGTCAGGCTACTAGGATAGTAGCTTTTTGTTCCTGTCCCACTGTTTTTTCCTGACTTATTATGGGAAAAAAAAGCTGAATAAAAGGATTTGATTTCACACTAGCATCGAGTGATGTCAGGGTGCACTTCCCCTAAATATTGTGACGTCACCGAACACAGTTTTTGTTGTGAGGAACAACCACTGCTTGCCGGCGACGATGGCGTCATAAACTTTGTAATTGTACAGGTTGATTGGCATACCTTAATGTGAAAGTCCATTTCAACGCTGCCACTGACCTCGATTGAAACTTCCGTTGCCAAATCGCTTGTAATAATTCAATATCTCGGCGCAGAGGTCCTTTCAGCTCGTTTTCATAGATACTAAGCAAGTACATCTCTTTCAAGGCAAATAAAAAAACAAACAATCGTAAACTTTCGATCCGTGCCCGTTTAAGAACGCAAATTCTTTGGAGTGGTTGCATTGGCCATTTACCGCGCACTGATATGTAAACTCATGGAGATTTCGGAATTTTGTCTTTACGAAAATTCTAGTTCTGTACCCTGAATCGAACTTGGTTCCTTGTCAAGAACAGGAGATTGCAAAAGTTCCGGATTCCAAGAAACTGCTACGAGGTGAACACCATATGTGTGGCTTATGTAAGCCTCATGTGATGTATTGGCACATCGTCTTTCTTTTCACGCAGCTTCCGGTTTATTACTACTGACAGCCTGCATCGAACTTTAGGTTCACTACCGTGCATTTGTAACACACTCCAGAACACATTCCAGAACGTAACACATTCCAGAACGCAGAGGCAGATTGCATAAAACGTCCTATTTTTATGCCGGTTAATTTTTATTTACTTGGATTCGCTCTTCAAGATACACTTTGGTTTCAACTTAGTACCGTTTTGCATTAAATATCTGAGACCGAAATTGGGACGTTACTTCTTACGAATCCCTGGACCTTTTAAGTTGAAATGGTGCCTAAAGTTTGTGCGAGGGGTGAAATTTAAACCCTTAACACAAGCAATATGCAGTTCGAAACCCAACGTGTTGGAAGCAACTCAATGCTAACACTGCAAGCAAATGTCGACCTTTTTATTGCGAGGCCAGAACGCGTGTTACAAAAGCAGATTAAGGATGCGTGTTGCGTCATTTAAGTTAATTGTTATTTTTGCAACCCAAATTTGATCGAAATTCTAAAATTACTAATCGACCGAAAACCATCATCTACATAACCATATATCAAGGCTGCTGACCAACATATAAATCGTTGCATCGATTTTTTTTTATTTTTGTTGGTGTACACCTAATATATACGTACTGATAGTCAGTTTTTCACCTCTGCACTAGTTGTTTATCCAGTCACATAGTGTAGTGCCGAATGGGGCGAGTTCCCTCTCTCAGCGTTAGAAGCCAGACCCAAGCAATACCATTCACAAGGAAGAAATTTCCGTTCTTTCTCGTTATTCTTCACTAGTCAGAGATAAGAGTAATGCTGGCGCATCGCTGTGCCAATAGAACACTTTGTAGCTTTTCATAACGCACAGTTCATGGAGATGCGCCAGCTACCTCCTTCAATGAATGTCTTTTCTATTAATATGTCTCATTGGCCGGAACAGCTCTTAGTTTTCAACAGCTGTTGAAATGTTCTTGTTCTTTTCTCTTTTGTGGATGAAATAAAGATACATTGATTGATTGATTGATTGATTGATTGATTGATTGATTGATGATTGATTAATTGACTAACTGATTTATTTATTGAAATACCTCTGAGCCAAGCAAGACAGCGGGAAATGAAATGTCATCTCGTCCCTTGCTTAGCGTATTACCGCTACGAAGAAAAATATTTGTAATACAACGAGACTATTATATTATTTACATCCAAATATCTGTCCTCAGGTGAAATGTTGCCAATGCTTGAATGCTGCCTTACCTCAAAATCAATCAACTTTGCGGAATATTGTAAGAGACACTGTAAAAGCGTAGCAAAAATTGAGGAAGGTTGGGAACGCTGTAGTTCTATTAATGGTTCAGTTATTTCTTGAGGGCCTGTGACGTGGTTTAGCGATTCCCATATTTCGAGGGTTTACTGTAGTTATTGTTTCGTGTCCCTAATACGTCCAATACACTGCACTGAATATTTGCTCCACAGCGTAAAATCTCCCGCTCAACTATGAACGCGGTGGCGCCGCCGTCAGCGGCGCGTGAGAAAATGCGGATCAATCAAAAAGCTAGTGACGTCACACGTGGAGCGGTGGCATTGTACTTTGATTAAAATATGACATATACTGTCGTTATAAAGCCGCAGTATCACTAAAATGTCCTTATGCCGTTTAAGAATGCCATCTAAGAATTTAAGAATGCCATCTAAGAATTTAATGTACATCAATTGCAGTGAAAAAAAAGTACGCGGGACTGAAAATCAAACCCGTGCCCCGCCATCCCTAGACCACTGAGGCGCGTTAGTTCAATTTGGTTAAAGGATGGCTGGGTGAGTATTGTCCGACATTTTACGTTAAAACAAAGTACAGTGCAAAGGACCTGAGCTCGCTGAAGGGAGCACTTGACTTCGTCGCATCACACGCTCAAGTCTGAGCTTAAGTATCTCGTCAAATTTTCTTTTCGTCCTTGTTTTTAAATTGTGCAAATGGCACTGATACCAATCAGACTCTACATTCCAAAAAGGGTGTGTTTTCGAGGCCATTTATGGCTCGCACCGAAGACGTTTTGGTGTTCACGGTCAAGTAGTGGAGACTGCAAATAAACTGTCGCTTCCGTCAACTAGGAATCCAACAGGCACATCTCTGTTGCAAGAAAGAAACGTGTCGCCGCTATGACTGTGTATCATCAATGAGTCATTGAATTGCTGGCCTGACTAGAAAATAGATTTTGAAAGAACTTCTGAGAAACAGAAATACTAGGGTGGAAGCAAAAACTCAGAAGAAATATTTGCATCAAGAAAACAGCATTGATTCAGAGTGCAGAAATAAATGCAGGACCCTAAGGAGAAAGCACAAGACAGTGTCAATGAGGATATAGAAAAGACTTTGTTAACCATTGCCCGTGAAAAGGGAGAAAACTGCGAAGGAAGCATATGAAGAGAACGACTTAAGGTGAGTGAAAAGGCTGCGGTGAAATAATTTGAAGCGTTATCTGAGGGTCTTAGGACACTGAGGTATGTTACGAAACATTCTGAACAGGACAGCTATCAACAAGAAAATAGTCAAAATTGAACAGCTATTTATGGAGTTTAACCACTTACACTTTAAACAGGAATTTAAATACATAGAGGAGTAAAAGGATGCAAGCTGAGGGGTACTTCACCGCACTCTCTTAGAGACGCAGGTTATGCTGCCCAAGTCTTTGGGAAGATTTCGATCACTAAAAACGAATATATACCATTTTCAACGGAAAAAAATTCTCGCTTCTAGACATGTGGAGTGGCAGCAATTAGGAATATTTTAAGCCAGGTTTCAATCTCCGCTATTTGCTAACCTCAAGAACATCTGTTCTTCGTTTAAATGCGACTTTCCATTTGTACCTGCATTTAGATTCTATGCTTTGCAATATCAATATGCTTCTGGGACTTGCGCAGTCTGCTCGTGCTCTTAAGAGAGTGCGCTAAAGAACTCGTTGCTACCATCTCAAGCCCACAGATGATAATACGCGTTTAGAGTGTAGGCACTGACACAGCACAGCAGGGGCGGACTAGTGATTGCAGCATCCGCCTCGCATGCGAGGGGTGTGCGGTTAGATCTCCAGTGCCGCTAAGTATGCATCGGTGAAACAATGCTTACAAGCTTTTGCTGGCCTGGTGATCGCCTTACTAAGGGCGAAAAGCTTGGGCAATTTGCCTTTAACTCCACCCTGAGCAGAAAACACCTTGCGCCGTTGCTCTCTGTGGCCACCGACGCTCTTGCGCCATAATAAATGGTCATCTTCAGGTACTAACACGTTTCGAGTTGTCTCAGAATGAGAAAACTGGCACACGGTCCGAATGTGAAACATTATTCGATGGAAAGTGGGCCCGTGAAGAAAACACTCAATATACAAACAGTAAACAGCAATCTGCCACTTTCGCCGCCATCATCATCAGCCTGACTACGCGCCCACTGCAGGACAAAGGCCTCTCCCATATCTCGTCAATTAACCCTGTCCTGTGCAAGCTGAGGCCATGTCGTAGCCGCAGACGTCTTAATATCATCCGCAAAAGTAGCTGTCTTCCGCCCCTTGCCACGCTTGCCCTCTCTTGTTATACCCACTTCGTTAACCTTAACGACCATGGGTTATCTTACCTTCGCATTACATTCCCTGCCCAAGCCCGTTTCAACCTACTGACCTCGAGTAGGATGTCATTAACCCGCGTTCGGTCCGTGACCAAGTGTGCCCGCTTCCTGTTTCTTAACGTTGCTCCTATCATTTTTCTTTTATTAGCTCGCTGCTTTGTCCTTAAGTAAACCCTTTCCTACAGCCGCCATGTTTCAACCCCATAGATGAGTATCGGTGAGATACGACTGTTATGTACATTTCTCTTTAGGGATATTGTTAAACTGCCACTGATGGTCCGGGAGTCCATGGCAAATTCCATCCACCTAATTTTTATTCTTCTACTTATTTCTCTGTCTCGGTCCGAACTGCGGTCCCCGCCTGCTCTAAGGCGACGAGTTACCTTACAACTTTCAGGGCGTCGCTGCCAATGGTAGACTGCAGTTCTCATCAGAGACTTTTAAGAATTACTCCATACTATGCGCTCACAAGCATTGCGGAATGAGGGTGTAGAAGAGCCTTATGTAAAAATACTGAAAGATATATATAGCAACTGCGCAACTACCATAGTCCTCCATAAAGCCAGCAATAAAATTCCAATATAAGAAAGGGCGTCAGGCAAGAAGGCGCGATCTCGCCAGTGCTATTCATTGCCTGTTTGCGAGAGGTATTACGAGGCCTGAATTGGGAACAATTCGAGATAGAGTAAATAGAGAATACCTAAATATTCTGTGATTCGCTGATGACATTTTCTTGCGGAGTCATTCAGGAGATGGACTGCAAATCATGATCTATGAATTAGACAGACAGAGCAGAAAGGTGGGTCTAAAAATTAACAGGCAGGAAACCAAGCACAGTAATGCTCAACACTTTAGCAAGGGAACAGTAGTTCACAATTGGCAGCGAGGTGCTGGAAGTGGTAAAGGAATACTACTTAAGGCAGGTAGTGACCGCTGAACTGGATCATGAAAGGGAAATAACTACAAGGATAATAAAGGGGTGGAATGCATATGACAGGTTCTCTCAGATCATGAATAGCACTTTACCAATCTCATTCAATAGAAAAGTGTACAACAGCTGTATCTTACCGCTACTGACCTGCGGGGCAGAAACGTGGAGGCTAAAGAAGAGGGTTCAGCTTAAGTTAAGGACAACGCAGCAAGCCATGGAAAGAAAAATGATAGGTGTAACGTTAAGAGACAATAATTGGGTAGAGTTGGTGAGGGAAATAACACGTGTCATTGACATCCTAGTCGGAACCCAAGAGGAAGAAATTGGCTTGGGTAGGGCATGTAATGCGAAAACAAGATCACCGTTGGTTCTTAAGTGTAACGTACTAGTTGACAAGAGAAGGCAGGCGTAGCGGAGGGCGAAAGAAGGTTAGGTGGGCGGATGAGATTAGGAAGTTTGCAGGCATAGGGTGGGCGCAGCTCGCAAATGATAGGGTTAACTGGACAAACGTGGAAGAGGCATTTGCCCTGCAGTGGGAGTAGTCAGGCTGATGATGACGATGATGATGATGCGCTCACCCTGGCATCGTGCATGATGAAGAGTCCCTCGGAAAGGTGAGACGTATCGAGCGTAGGATGATAAGGTCTCTAATTAGCCTAGACTTGAAGAGGGAATGGGAGGAACCAGTGAGGCGAAAGCCCATCAACGAGTTAGTCGTAAGAGGTTAAGCAGAGGAATTCAGGATATTACTACACAACAGATATTCGGCTTTAACTGAGGAAGACGACCTTAATGTTCAAGCATTGGACGAAAATCATTCAGTTGTCAATATGGACTGCGCAGTAGAAATAGGCGGAAGAATCGCTAAACACGACACTGGCAACCTCTCTCAAGATATCCTATGGGTAAGCGCACTTTACTCTGATGTAGTATAAAAGCAAATAAATGCCGCGAGTATAGCTACCTTCAAGGTTACAACAACAACTTTCAAGCCCGAGAAACACCCCGTTATCTCAGTAGGGCTATGTCACTATCTGTCATAGAAATTGGGCTTAAAATTATGTTACTTCCTAAACGACTTGATTGCCGGATAGGTGTGTTGGAATAGATTCCTGCCCTAGACGGCAGAAAAAGAACTTTTCGGCGGAATATTGTGCCACCAAGAAATCATTATGCATATAAAAATGGCGCAGCTCTCACCGCTATAAAAGAAATGACGGCTTCAGGGAAACAAGACTGTCCCGTCCATGCGGAAAAGGCGACTGCAAACATGTCGGAGAAAAAGCGATAGTAGTGGCGGAGGGGGAGGTGCAGGAAATTTGTTGCATGCGTGCATGTTTACATGATTTTTTGTTTAAGTATGCATAAATCCAGTGCGAAACAAGGAACACTACAACCGCCATATTAAACGCAAGAGGTGTGGGCGAAAGGCATTTTAAGAACCCTCACGCTGCATTCATAACGGCAACGTTTATTGGCTTTTGGGAACAAGACATATTTTTCATTGTTTATAAAGCGTTTCCTGATAGCTTCACTGTTTCTTTCTGTGGCTTCTTCGTCTGTAAGAAATAATTTAATAAAGTACGTTGGCGATTTGCTCCCTGATGCATGGATTCATTCAAATGTTTACAACTAGTGCCACGTTGTCTATGCAGTGCTACCAGTAAGTGCAGAAATTAGTAGCTTTAACACCGGCAGCCCTACAAGCCCGGGTAGCTGTATGCATGTGATTTAAAATGACACCATGTGCGAAGATGAGTAGCTGAGGGCACGACGTGAATTACAAGAAAAAATTTAGTTTAAAGAAAGCGCTGAACATTTAAAAAACGGTTCCCAGAAAAAATCTTCCCCTGTATTATGCTGGAACTTTTCTCTGAAGTTTTGAATTGAGGCTTGCGGTGAAAATATCCAGCCAGCCATTCAAGGACACAAGTTTACTCCCCAAACACACGCAAGTTAAACAGTTTAAAATTTCAACTCATCAAATCAACATTTAGCAGTAATTTCGGCGCATTGTAGGGCTCAACAGATATGAGACTGAAGGTTTGCTCTGTACTGAGAAAAAAACGGCCTTATGAGTGGAAAGCACGGCAAAATCTTCGTGCGTGCGAACGCCTGATTTCTCACTTAATTTTGTGTCACCGTTGGATTTCGTTTATTTTCATTTAGAGCTGTAGCTAACACAAAGAAATTACGTTATTTGCTCGTTCTTTGAAGCTTTTCTTGCGATAAAATGTACAGAACCTAATTTTCGTCATATCAGCATGACACTAAGTGGCAACAGTGGATAACTTTCAAAGCTCAGCCCCCACGCATGTCTTATCTGTAGCGAAGTTATCAGAAAGAGTTCCGTGGGATATTGTCAGCGACAAACGTAGCGCGGCTCAAAAAATGGTTTTGATCAAACGACCAAGCAGTCCAGCAGCGCTCACCGGAGCGGGAAAGTCGTCTGCCTCGCTCCGCCACGTACCAAGTCATGCCGCTTGGCCGCATGGCAGAATGTGAGCAGTGTGGAAATATTTGCGACACCGAGCAGGCTGTGTCCAAAAGGGGATCCGCCATGAATTAAAAGACTAGCCCATAAAACTGGGACACAGACAGAGAAGAAGACAGGACGAGCGCTAAACATCAGCAGAGGTTTTTACTGCGAGATAAAAGGTACATAAACGCATTTGGGGTGGTGCATGCGCACACTAGGTTGAAACATTGCAAGCACATTTTAATCAAAATGGGCAAAGTATTCCTTAGATACATTTTTTCCCCCTTTTTGGACAGGGCAAGGGATGTCGTGCTTACACAGTTATCCCCTTCCCTGTTGATGTGATAAGCCTCAAAAATCTCATGCCCCAACCTTGTGCCTCCCCTACCAAGCACACACGTGGCATCAAACGCCGGCACGCACCCGCACTGCTTACAATGCTTGGCCAAATGGCCGCCCCCCGCCAATGAATCTACCAGCGTGATCCGCCGTCACCGAATCCAAGGAGACGCTAACGCGTTATGTGAACGCTAGAAAATAAGCTTGCAGGAAGAACCACAAAAGCTGCAGCCGCAATAAAACAATGGATGATCATTTCAACTGTTGTAGGGACCTTAACAAGCTCCGATTAACTGGCTTTTTACACAATAAGCATGTGATGAAGGATCCACGTGGATAGTGTCGAGACGCGTTCCGGTGGTACCACTGTTTGCTCTGTGATAAAGAGTTTGTAATGCTACAAGCGGCTTGCATGAGAAAAGAGCGGAAGGAGGAATATAGCTCCACTAAGGGATCACAAAAGTGGCATCGTATTTCCAGCTCTATCAATGAAAAAAAGAAAAAAATACCATGCATGACGTAATGATATCACGCGTTTTCATTACTATTCTTCGCAAATTTTTACTTTGTTTCTCAACGGACGAGTCGTGTTAAGGAATAAGCCTCTGATCATCCAGATAAAGAAAGTAGGCAGACCGATCTAAGACTGCTTACGCGTCATAAGGCGCAAGCCCACCCGCTCACTTCGTGAACGCAATTGCCGCGCGCTGCGGCGCGATTTAACCCGATCCCACGCTGCTGGCAAATCTACCCGTCGAAAATCTGTCCATCGTGATAAGCTGCTTAAGCCGATGACAGACTGTGGAGATGACGTGTATTTTGACTACACAGGTAGGACGTTTGCCTTAAGGAATGAACACCACTATTAAGGAAACCGTTTCCTTTCATGAAATTTCACAATTAACGCTCTGTGGCACGCTCTTTTTGAGCAACCAAGGTTGCTGCGTAGGATAGGGAGGGCTGATTCTCTTATGGGTAATAAATAGTCCTGGATGTCTGAAAACTAGCTGTATACAGGTGTTGTAGATGGGGTTATATGTGCGGACAAATGGTGAATGGTGGCAGCGGTGGGCACTGCAAAAGGGTAGCCTGCTCTACACAATTCCTGCACTAGAGAGCCCAACGAGGAGATGTTTTCCTTGGCATCATTAATGCATGTCAGTGGTGTACTGCTGTCCTTTAGCAAAACGCAGAGAGTGAGCTCAGGTGGTGTGACGAACAGAGAGCGTTCATAGTGGTGACGCCTTACCTGCGCCCACGCTGATATTCGGTCACTTGGCTGCTTATTGTTTTTCCAACTAGTTTAGTTATTCTTGCATCGTTCTCGTTCTGAGAGCTGTAAATTTTAAGACAGTTTTGGCATGTGTGCCGTTTCTTGAAATCTGTAGGTCTTATGTCCACTCAGTTTAATTCATACCTTTGTGTACTCGCACAGTGCGGTAATCCCCAGGTGAGCTAATACAATACTTTTCCCAGTTGATTATTGCTGCTTGTCTGTTCGCAGAGCTCAGAACCTTGTTTATAAGTTGGGTGGCTTTCCCATCTTGTTCTGGTTTCTTTATTGAGCGTCCGTGGTGTATTCTTTCTTTTGTGCGCTGTCTTGGCGCTGAAATTTTTTTATTATATCTGATCACCAACTAGCCCAGTAGTTAACCGTTCTGTTTTATATGCATCGGTTTTACTGCACAGCATTTATTTATTTCCAGAATCAAATTTTATTTCATAGCCTGTACTTTTTTTGTTACAGTATAGTAGCGTGGTGTTTATAAAATGAGTGCAGCATGAACCTGCTAACCTTTTGCGCTTCTCAATATAGCACCACTGACGCCAGCGCATGCGCACGCAGGCAATCTCAACAGCAATGTTTATTCAGGCAACAACAAAAGTGCAACACCGCGGATACGAGAAGAAAAGAACTTTGTCAGTGCTTTATTGTATGGTCTCTTTATTTGCAACAATAGGCAGTTGTGCACGCTTTATTTACATGACAGTACTTTTGAAAAAAAAAATAAACCGTAACGCCTGAAATGCAGTTTAAGTGCTGATTACAAGAGCGACGCTGCCTGTGATCGTGTAACACAAGAACACTGCAGCAAATGTAGTGCGTACTAATCCGATCGGTACCAATAACGCCCAAAATCGTCCGATGTCTGTTCCGTTGTTTTTTCGCAGCTGGCCTGGTGTGAGCACTCCGTCCCGCTCCACTGACGGCGCATCGTCGTCCTCTACGCAGGAGAAATGCGTGTTTTCACGTTGATTGAAATGTAGCAAACATTCTCTGTAGTTTTTCAGTTGCCGTCCGGCGCAGGAATGACACTGGGATGCATGGCAAACAGCCAGTGTTGCTCTCAATCTTTTATATGAAAGAAACAAATAGGATGGCTGCTGTTGGGACGTAGTTTTGGACATACGAGCTCGGAGATATATTTGAGCTCGGACACAGGACCTCTGGGTACGCACTAGCACTGTCAGACCGTAATGATAGCGATCGGTTTCTACGGTTATCATAAAAAATGCAGCCGTCGCAGGGGCTTGAAAAGCAGCTGAGGACGACAAAAGCATCTCTTCGCCGTTTGTGCGGCGTGACGCTGTTACCAACCCACCTGCTCCTGGAGCTCAGGACAGCTGCAACATTGCAGCAGCAATGACCGCTGGGTGGACTGGTAGGTGCCGAGAGGGGGGATGTCGTCTTTACAGACGACATTGAAAAATGGACACGTGCCGCTTTCCTGCGGCAATTTCTAATTTGTTTTTTTTTTCTGGAGCTGCGCGTCATTCGTATATGACAACCAGTCACCGCACTCTTGTACAGAAACTAGGCGCAGAACGAGCGTACGTGCATTTTTGAAGACCCTAGCACTAATTCATTCGCATATGGATTTCGCCTTTGTCTGGCTGAATTATGACAAAGTGAAAGTGGAAGACGAAGTGGCCTCTCGCGTGAGAGGACGAACGAAGAAGAGGAGGTTAATGTGGCTCGGGTTCACGCTGGTGCTACCTGCTAGAAACTATTCATTCTAAACCCCTAACGCTTGTAAATAAATGTAAATAGTGTTTCCCCGCAACAATATTCTTGAGATAATTTTTATAGCTGCTAGACAGCGTTTATCGTCCGTCCTTGCCTCAGGTCACAATTCTAATGATGGCGCGTGGTTGGAGAAAGGGCGTCTGCTTGCGGCGTTCGATCAAGCTCCGCGAACAGACGACAAGCACACAGCATCAAATTTAAGTTCTCAGGCCCTTCTGATGTAATTGATGAGGGCTATATATTTCATAATACTACGAAGGAACGTTGAGCGAGAATTCAGCGTTTCTGGCGACGTCGTACCGAACGAATTCCAACTTTTAAATACACCATACTGCATTGAGCAGTGACATCCATGATGAAAAAGACGTTCATAAAGGGGTGTTTTATTGGTTCACAATCATCCATCTTCCATAGGTTTGGCGAGTGTGTTTTAAGAACAAACTTCAACCGCCGCTCTCCTCTGTGCTAGCTTGGTAGTCGATTCTTGAAACTAGCAGTCGAGGTGCACAAATTAAATGTCTATTGTTTTCCTGCAGTGCACCCCATAGCGCCACATGGAAACTCCAGGAGAATCCCTCTATCTACGCTTCCAAGAGCAACCTTGGAAAGAGCTTGTTCAATACTACGCTAGAAATCCTGCCGAAGTCACCCAGGCCCTCCACAAAAAAGTTGACGTTGTATGTCATCACGGCCACCATATACGGCCTCTCGCCCATCGAAAGGTACTTCCCATGTTTTCCCTCGCTGTCAATTACCATGAGATGTAGAGTGAACCGCGACAATTCAGCGCTCAACTGCAGCGTGCCCTCTTGTCCGGTGCAAGACCTCCAAGGAGCAGTGAATTTTACAGCGCCCGTGTTGACCAGTTCCACCTGAACCATGCTTGAGCTTTTCTTGCAGTAAGGAACAACTGGTCCGACTCGCTTAACCTTGTTCATAACGGTCACGTTCACGTCACCGAATTCTAGGCCAGCAAAGATAGGACTGAAGCCTCGACGGGCCTCCCAAAAAAAGGATTGCGGCATCTTCTCCAGAACCGCCACAGTGGCTCAGTGGTTAGGGCGCTCGACTACTGATCCAGAGTTCCCGGGTTCGAACCCGACCGCGGCGGCTGCGGTTTTATGGAGGAAAAACGCTAAGGCGCCCGCGTGTTGTGCGATGTCAGTGCACGTTAAAGATCCCCAGGTGGTCGAAATTATTCCGGAGCCCTCCACTACGGCACTTCTTTTCCTTTCTTCTTTCACTCCCTCCTTTATCCCTTCCCTTACGGCGCGGTTCAGGTGTCCAACGATATATGAGACAGATACTGCGTGATTTCCTTTCCCCCAAAACCAATTATTATTATCTTCTATAGCAGTTTGCCAACTTCGTCCTCAATATCAATATCCGGCATGTCACATTTTGGGCCTGAAAAGACATAATATTTTAAAGGAGAAATATGTGAGCACTTCATTTCAGAAGTGTAATTTTTACATCTGCCTACAACTTGCCAGGGTCCTAATCGCAATGTGGGCTTCAAATTAGGTAGGAACTGGTGGCTGCTGTGCGAATGAAGTTACAGCATTTGAATTGTCAGCTGCTCAGCTCAGATAAATATCATTTTAGATGTGGATATTTCTTCAACAATTCAATTCAACAAGTCTATAATATGGAAAAGTTTGCTAGAGATGTAGCACAACGTAAGTGTTTTTAGCACAAGGAAACGGTGAGGGATGCAGTGTTCTCCTAAATTGTATTTCCTCTGAATTTTTGTTGCCATTCCTCAGGACGCACTCAAAGCGCAGAAAAAATTAAAGCTACTACTTTTTGGCCACTCTCGTATCCACTGCAGCAGCGTCAATTTGGGCGTTCAGCGCTAAACACCACTAAAGGAGTGCAGAGAGCAGCATAGGGCTTACAAATACTTACCACATCTACGTAGTTATATTTAAATTATGTCTCGCTTTGCAAAGTGATAGCACTGCATTTAGTAAGCTACAAACGGTATCTTTTCTTTGAAGCCATTGTCTTCATTGGGACGATTTTTCAATAAATTCATTCGCTGTTTCATGTCACCCACTATAATACCTGTCGCCTATAAATCACGTCCACCACTATAATTTCATAATAAATTCGTGCCTTTTGCTTCCAACAGAAAAACCTGAACTCTTTGGCTTACCTTTAGTGCTGAACGTACCCGCTGCAACCGCAAGAGTCTTGAGAACAACTGCAGCCAGGACTTTCATAAACGCCATGTTTCTTGGTGACCTGCAGTGCAATGCGTGTCATCCGTAGACATCAGAGGATGAGCAACAAACATTATGCTATGAGGCTTGACATCATAATATTAAGTCAGTTATACCAAGTCTCTGTCATCACCATTACATAGTGATAGCTGCACAAGGATATGCGTCAACATTGAGAGAAGAGTGTATGATCTTGTTGGGATTCGCACAGTGTTGTTCGAAGTACGATGCAGTGACACCTTTTACGCAAAACTTGGACTTCATGCCGTTATTAACACAATGCATGGTAAACATTTAACACGCGAAACATCCAATAAATATCTGAGGGAACCGTAAGGTTTTATCAGGAATCGGTTTCTAAATGAGAATGCATTGTTTCGTCTCGTTGAAATATTGCCTTTGTAAACTACGTTTTCTTCTTGTACAGTTCTCCTTACCACATTTATATTAAGCTGCGCCAACACAATTGCCGGGAATAATTCCGCACATATCTATATAGGTTGCGTTGAGACCCATGTAACCGGACAAACTTTATTTTCCTTTTTAAGCTGAAACAAGAAGTATGATAAAACCGCTTTACGCACGAATATTACAGAAAAATAGATAGGCTTCAGCAGCACGACAACAAATGTTTGTATGAATATAAGTTGAGGAGTTTTGTGGAGCGTCTTGAATTCTCGTAGATTTGTGGGAGCTCAGAGACAAAAATTGGAGAATGTAACCCTATGAAAAATTTTTGAGCATTTTTGTTCCCGCTCCAGCAATGCCGAACAGCAGCGTATGGTCATCTGCCCTTTACTGAAACACATTTAACTGCACTTCCTCAGTCTCCCTAGAATTTGACCTATTTTTAATGAAACGACAGTCTTCGTTGTAAATGCTGCACTCATACTAAATAATACTAAATAAATAATAAATACACTGATCTTATTTTGGATAATGCACAATTATAATAAATATATGGCAGTTATAGTACAACGCGCCATACTAATCGGGCCAAAACAGCTTTGTTTTCCAAATCAGAAGGACTGACGTTGAGAGTTTTGTATGATCTAGAAGTGTGCACGGGCGTATACGTTCTCCTGATCTGATTTTCATCGTGTACGTCTTTGCCTCATCGCCTAAGCATGGGGCCTTTCCACTGGGCTCATTTTTTTTAGCACTTCGAAATATAGCGAGACCGTATTAGGCGGGCCCTTCCAACCGTGTGCCTCTTTTTTTTTTACTCTCTCCCTCAGCGAAGCTCTGAGCCACTTCGCCTAAGCACTGTCGGCGTTCGCCGGAATTGTCCTTTCGCTATCAGGATCGGTGGCTGCTATTGGAAGACTAGTCCCGGCTTAAATCAATACATAGGAACCGCAGGTACGCGCCCTTGAAAAAGGTGGGGTAAGGGGGGGGGGGGGGGAGGCGTTATTGCAACAGCTGGTTCTTAGAGATGGAGCTGTCGACGACCGCGAGCAGTGAGCGAAAGTACCGTCGATCATTCAGCGTGAGCGACGACGCCCATGATCTCATACATTGGCTTACTTTGAAGGACTGCTCTATTTTTCTCGTTTAGCCGAGCTCAGGCAAATCGTTATCAGCGGCTATTTTTCAGCTTCATTTGCACTGTATTTTTGGTTTCCAAGAATAACTTCAAGTTACTTCTGTCTCTCAACCTAATTCTGTCCAATTGAAGGAATTCCTTCGCGAAGAAAAGAAATTCAACGTACAAGGAAGAAGCAAAGATAACCGGGATCGCCAAGTCTTCTGAAAGGAAAAAGGGGAACGCAAAAATATTACTACGAAAAACAGTTGCAAGGGTTCTGCGTAATGACGTGCTGCATCTATTTCTAATTGCATGTCTCTAAGCAGAGGAAAGTTTGCAGGCCAAAATTCGTCTCACTGAATCTTTCCATTTTATTTTCCTGCTGGGATATTCACTTTCCGGTGAACATAAAAAACGGGCCAACAAAAAGATAAGAAACAACAACTGCACATGAGCAATATTTTTCGCTTCGTAGAAGCCTATATATCTAAACACCCTTAGAGTTCTTCGAATAATGTCATGGCATTTTGGACATACGGACACAGATACGCATCCTAAGAAGTTGAAAAATATAAATTATTCTCCCTTTACGTGAGTTTAAAATTCATAGCTTGCTCTCTACTTACGTATTCTGTTTTAAATTTTTTATTACTTCTACGCATTTTTAATTCACAGAATGAAGACTATCAGACTCTAACTAATGGTACAGAACACAAGAATTTGTTGAAATTATGCCGCTGGCGACTACTGACCAAGAACCCTTAGGGTTGACTTACAGCGGCTGTTTTTTTTCCTTATTTTATTATTTTTGTTACGTTTTGTACAAAATGTGCAAAAATGTTTTTACCTATATAGCATTTGGCTAGCTTAATGTCCGAAACAAGAAATAACATGCAGACAACGATAAGAAACAAAGTAATATGCGACAATACCTTGCAAATAGAACAGTACACATCGCAAAATACAAGAAATTGTAAAACATAGATATTCGAGAGCGCCTATGGAAAAACGTGGAATGGAAAAATATGAAATAATCACGAGTATTCAGCACAAGCCACATATTAAAAGGCAGTGTAATAATGCGTACCACAACACAAGTGATAGAATTGAATAGCAATATAATAGTGAGAAACAATCATATCATACTAGTGAGATGCTTCTTCATAGCATTAATAGAGCTAGTAACCAGTTTTAAATCATATCGTAGCCTATCCCAGACGTTAATACCTGTGAACCGCAAACTTTTTTCACGCTAAGCATTACCAACAAGCGAGAGGTGACAATTATTATCACAGTGGTTTCTAGTGATACGGAATGATGACTGAAATAGAGATACAATGAACCGATAATTGTGTTTGGCTATATTTTTAAGGCACAGTACTGTTTTTATCGGCACAGAGAATCAAACGACAATGCTTGTTATTCCTCAAACAACTACTTAGGAGTATCGGTGAACTTGGTGTGAGTTATAAATATAACTGCCCGTTTCTGCAAACGCCGAAAAGAATCGAGATATGCACTGGAGGGGGAGCCCCAACACTCAATGCAATAAGCTAGATCGGTACGAAAAAACGCAAAATAAAGTATTCGCTATATGTATATGTCGAAGCATCACGTGCTTCAGACAGCGCAAAGCAGCCTGATGGTAACCTTCCACACATTTTGCGCAATATAAATCGAAAATGTTTAATAGTATTAATTTGCTCAAGCAGACAGCTGTTCTTGCGAATTTTGATGACATTTTTAATATGTTTACCTCGCGAGTCACATATGAGGAATTTTGTTTTATTACAATTAAGGGTGACTTCAGTGGAATCATCCATGGGCTCAAAAAAAAACGGCTACATTGTAAATCATGCTTTCAACATCGCAGTCCAAGATCAGCCTTATTGTCATCGTAATTGTAAAACATCCATTTGGCATGATTAACGTCAAAAACGGCGCTGCACATTTTTGAGATCAGAACATGTCTATGGCACTGCTTACTTTTTGAAACGCTCACTGCTAGTGGCTTACTTCATTGCTCTAGTGGGTCTCGAAATCAAATAAAGCTTGCAGAGACCCACACGCCTCGTCGCGAAGTTTGGATTGAAGCAGGCATTGCCGACTTATAAAGCGCGTGTGAGCCGCCGGCTTCCGTCGATAAGGCGCCAGCCATTGCGAGTGTTTGCGTGACCCTCATATAATGTCACCCTTTACATAGCCAATTAAGAGTTCGAAAACGCCCCATCCGCTTCACTTCTCAACACGCTAAAAAGCTTGGACTTGAACCCTTATGTTGTTGGCCGGAAAAAAACGCCCATTGATCAACATCAGGAGTGGAAACAATTACGGAGGCTTGGTATTTTTTTTATTTGCTCGCACAAAATGTACCGTCGTTTCTTGACCAAAATAGCTTCAGCCGTGCTCGTAGGCTAGGACAGAAGCATGAACCCGATTGCTTACTGATTTTTATGAGTTGGCCTCAGTTATTACTGCCTGTATTCGGCAAAGGTTGAGTCGGACCCACATGTACGTGAAGAGAAATTTACACGCCAGACAGAACCATAGAATGTAATATGATGGAGGGAATGGATGAAAACAAAAGCATTTCACAGCTGTAGCTTGTTAAATGCAACTACCGGGAAAAAATACAGACAAAAGGGACGTGGACACAATATACGCCAGGCCCCCAAGACACGATTTCATACCAATTCCTAATACTTATGCACAGAAGCAATGCGTGGGCAATACATAGACATCTGGCCATGTACTAACCTATACCGGTTGCTGTCGCCTCAGAGAGTCTTCTTAGAAAGACAGAAAATTCAGCACAGCCAGTAAGGCTGCTTGCGCATGGGGCTGCGAAAGCATTACAGTCCCTGGGCGCATTGGTCACCACCCTGATATAAATGGCGTAAATTGCGCACCGCAGCCATTGCGCTCAACTTTGTCCACCACACAGAGACACAGGGGCGTGTGGTGCTCCACCCGGAACGCGTGCGACATATGGTTGGCCACAATTTTGGTGCAAATGTCTGGGAAACTGGTGCCGCATGGTGGCTGGCCAGCGGCGAGTATATATAGAAGAACAACATGCATAGGACTGCCTGAATTGGCGGTGCTCGGCTTGCTGTGTGTATCATAATGCCGCTCGATCACGTCACCATCATGCCTAGCAATTCTGGGCAAATGCCATTTGGGAAGAGAGGGAGCCACTTATGAACGCAATTTTTGCAAGTAATGTGAGATCTCATTATAACAATCAACATAGCTCCAGATCGACCGATGGCAGTATTGAATTTTATTTTCTATTAACGTTGTTGCTGTTGTCAAAAGCTTTCCCTCTCGGTTTTCTATGGGAGTATTAGCTGCTTGATGCGACTGATGGAAACACTTTAAAAGAAATAATTTGTTACAGATCAGATGAATGCACTATTACTTTCAATATCACCTCAAAATTATGTTACAATGTTTTAATTTTCAAAATTTTTGTCCGAAATTGCTGAACTTGTTCCTTCCATTTTTCTTCCCGTCGCTGCGATTTTCTAATCATTGGGCGAGTGCACACACGCCGCCAGCTTTTCTCATAACTGGACTAGCAATCCTTTCGGAATAAAAAAATATAGTGTGAGGAGCCTCCGCGGTGGCTCAGTGATAATGGTGCTCGACTGCTGACCGGAATGACGCAGGCTTGATACTAGTCGCGGTGGTCACATTTTGGTGGAGGCGAAATTCTAGAGGCCCATGTATTGTGCGATGTGAGTGCTCGTTAAAGAATCCCAGGTGGTCTAAATTATACGTAGCCCTCCACTACGGTGTCCTCCATAACCTCAGTTGCTTTGTAATGTTAAAACCGACAAAACAGTCATGTACGACCGGAAAAATTCTAGCGAACAGGAAAAGCGCATCCAGAAAATATAAAGCAGTAAAGAACCCAAAGGCGGCCTAGCAGATCGGAAGACCTGTCATTGCAACGCGGAAAAAGTGAGCGCACAAAATGTGGCCTAAGCACAAAGAAAAATAAAGATAATGAGACGAGAGCAAACATCTGACAAGAAAACGAAAGCAGTACCTGCGCTTATTAGTATGTTCACTTTTCAGTAAGCGGGTAGATTGTTTCGGGGGTTCCTCGCCTTTTTCGGGCTTTTTGGGTTTTGAACAGCAAGAATAAAGCGCACGGACACGTAGTATGTTAACGTACGCAAAGTGGGTAAAACAGCCTTTTCCTAACCATTTCACCCCAAATAAACCGAGCACGAGGCCATGATAAAAAGTCCCCATTATGTCACCAGTGGTTGCTGAGCGCTACAACTGATCAAATTCCGCATGTGAGGCTGACGCTGTAACTACTAGGCCTCCACCTGTTCCAGCAACGTTTATGCAACCGAGCCAGGAAGACAAGAATTAATGTGAGAGGCTCGAATTGGATATAAGGCCAAAGATAGGAACCACTAAAGAAAATATGAAAAACGTGCAAGAAAAAAACAGCTGAAGATAATTATAACTCCGGCTCAGGATTCTATTCTGACCTTGGAGGCGAGTGTAATCCTGCGCACACGGATGTAATTTACAGTGCGTGCCCTGTGGAGGTCTGTGATTGTGACCAGTGCCGTTGGGAGAGCGCCTTTTTAAACGAAAGCTCAACTGTCTGTTGAGAATTCGGCGAGATTCAAGTAACCGAATGTGTGATGCTAGGAGGTAAAGGCGCCCAATGCTTCTTGCGCTAGTATTTAGGATGGTGATGAAGTTCAAGCAGTCATTGTCCCTTAAACGAAGTGAGAATTGAGTACTTGTGAATAGCGAGTACTACTTGCACAAGCATCCGGGTCAAAATGCAATTTTGAGTAAATTCAAGTGCCGCATACGATAAGGACCCTCACAAAACTTTCCAAAATATATTTGAACAGAGTGTCTTGGCCATGACTTTTCCTTCCAGGATATACATTGGGTGGCCAAACTATTCGCCACTGGGATTTTCTCAAATAATTGAGAAGTGGCCGACACCAGTGTTGGATTAATTACTAAAACGCCACAGTTTTCTCCAACCGCATCCATTGCTGTCCTGACCACAGAGTGGGATGTCCAAACATGATGTGGGATGTCCAGACATGAAGTCTGAAGTCTCAAATTTCAGCTTTAAAAATGAAAAACGATGATCGCTACATTGTTGCCGGCTAACAGTTGGAGGCTGCTAATCGAGTATCTCCAGACTAAATGTGTGGCGATTATTACGTACAGCACAGTCTACGGCTCTAATCCTATACCAGCGCTTCGCGCCTGTTTCCACAATCGCAAAGTACGTTGCCTGCCAGACATATTTTCGTAACCCGCAGCCTGAAAACAACCTTGGAAATTTAAAAATATAAAAAAGCATTATAGATATTTTCGAAATTTATCATTAAAACAGCACTATACGGTACGTGTGTGATATGAACCTCATGTCAGCGCGATGACAACTAAAATATTGAATGGAATTTATTTAGTTTTTGGAGAAAGAAAATGGCATAGTATCTGTCTCACATATCGGCAGACATCTGAACCGCGCCGTAATCGACGGGATAAAGGAAGGAATGAGAGAAGAAAGAAGAAAGAGGTGCCGTAGTGGAATAACACCATTTTGGGCAACTTCTAGTGCTCTTCAAGCAAGAAATCACAGCAAGTTATCGCTCACCGATACAATTTTACAGCAGCCGTAAAGCCAAGAAAATAAAAAATACACGTCGTGCTTTCGTTGTTACGCGCATACAAATCGTCGCTGTATAAAATAAAAGGCCTGTGTTATGCTGATGTCATGTTCGGCATTATGTGTGGAATGAGATAATGCTTCGCCAGGAGAGGCAGTACACGCCAAACGTATAAACAACAGAGGCTTAGGACCCGATAAGAGCGTTAACGATTATAGCCACGAAAATCCAGGGCATAATTCAATGCATTCGGTCTTATATTAAATAAGCATGGAGGTGATAGCATACTCATTAGCTTTAAAGAGAGTTGACTGTTCTTCAGTTCGTCACATAAATCTAGTCTGTACTCCGTATTCAAATTTTTAAGCTTCTTGGTTGTATGGAAGGTTAACGGGCACTCCATAATATTTGACTCAATATCAGTTTGGATTCGGTATGATTATTTAATGCGCACCATTGCGTTCGCTGCCGATGAAATACTGCCACTGCTACCTGGACAGAACGTGCGAATTTGTGCTCGATACCGCAGAACGCTAGCCACTAAATGATAACGCATAGAGGATAATGATCGGAAATTACTTTCACTGCCAGACAAGACACTTGTTATTTTTTTTCATTCTCCTGTTTAGATTTCGCAGGAAGTTGAGGACAATATATAAAATTTCACAAGTTGAACCGCTTTGCACACTTACCGCCTAAGTGTGTTATACACGAGTTTACTCAATAGCTCCTGTGCGGATTGTCACCGGATTTCATAACACCCTCCTGCGATTTCGTAACCCTAAATTCTTACTTGAAGCAGCTCTCTAATATATGTATTATTCAGGGTGGTCTGGGCACTTTCACATAATCCAGTCACGAGGTGCAGCTTTGCTTGAGAATTGGCGTTCACCTGGACCGACAGCATAAGCATGGCTGCATGTTCTTGACTACTAAATCCGTACTTCAGGTGACTGTTTTTTGACTGTGAAATGATTAACGTCAATGCTGATCACAATCTTCATTGTAACAAATCAAAATTAAGTATACCTCACTGACGCCTCAAAATACAGTTGTAGTCGCGTCCTCTGTCGTAGAGTTTTGTCACGAAACCTTCTAAGCAAGCGGCGAGTTTACCCTCTCCATTAGCACCTCTATGTTGCAATTTTGGTTCCAACTGCGACAACCATAATTTTCCGCTTGGTTACCTTTCTTCATTTTAACTCATAAGACCACGGCTTCTCAGCTTCCTGGAAGCGACTGCTTAAGGAAGGCTCGACAAAAAATGCCTTGAGTGCGGTTCTTTGCAGAGAGCTTCTATACATTTGATAACTATATTTTTTCCCAAAGTTCAGTGCATTGTAATTTTTATTGCAAGGCTCTAAGATAAGTATTTAGAGTGCAAAAGACCAGAGTCGCCGTGCGCACGGCCTAATTAAATTCAGTGCATAATTATAGCACTTAATGAGATAGACATGAAGGAGGAGCAAAGGTATCAAAAGTTTTTCTTCTCGCTCAGAGTTTTTATTGCGATTATTTTGCCACTAGAGGGTGTAGGCTTATCGAAAGCGTGGTAGCGTACACTCATACTACACATGCCATGGTCTAGCGCTCTATAGAGGTGTGGACTCGCACCCATTAAAGGCGCTCGAGCAACAATATTCAACACGCTGTGGTAGAACACTCAAACGAGGAGGCTGCGTGCGAGGCAAAGTGAAAGCTTGCAAGCGCTGGAGCGAAAACGCTGCAAACTGCGAGTAGCACCTTCGATTATTACTGAAAGGCTCAGCTCTCTTTATTCCGACTTTCTTTTTTTACATATTAAATGTGAGACACACGAGCACCTGCGCTATTCGCTGCAGCCAGACTTGATTCTAAACCACTCGACGAAAAGACGTAGCAGTGACGAGACAACACAACCAATGGCTATATTGGTGCTTGAAAGAGCACAATTATGAAGCACTTCCACACCATGCTGTCTTCTATGGCAGTTTGACAACTGCTCTTTTTAGCGTGCATTTAAAATCACTCTTTCTCTAACGGTCGTGTCGCGATGACACGTGTTTTTTCGAAAAAAAAGTCGAGTTATAGCCCATATGAAAGCAACAGATCCTGAGATCTCAATATCTTCTAAATCCACAATTCTCTTGATGGTCGTGATCACTGAGTGACGGAAGCGCCATATTGATGCTAAGGATTTCATTCGGGCTTGTTGGTTGTAGCAGTGAAACATAGTAACTAGCGCAAACACAGACAGGGACCAAAGTAAGAGTAAGAGACAGTGTCCTGTCTCTTACTCTTACTTTGGTCCTTCTCTCTGTTTGCTCTAGGCACTGTGTTTCACCGCCATATTGAATTATTGGTTTACGAGCAACCCAGCTGCTCTGCACGTCGCAACTGGTCTCCTTTTCCAGAGACACTCGAACTATCAATGATTGTAGCAGTGAAACAACTCTTAGTTGCAATGAATGCTCAAGAAAAACATGACGCGTGTTTCTTCGTAGAATGCATGCAAAAATGTGTAGAGCGACTTCAGTGGAGCGAAGTAATTTAATTGTCACTTTTACACGCAGCGTTGAATGTAAGTATGCAGCGAGATAATGAAATTGTGCTTTATGGGGCCCACCTTTAAATCTTTATCGATACACAATGGGTGTCATGTAATTGATTTCCTCGGCCTAAGCTTAGTGCCATAAGCTTATGTATGGAAGCGGGAGCGATTTCACTGAAAAGCAGCTGACTGTTTTAACGACAACTTTTTCGGGCAACGATACAGCTGAAACCTTTAGAAATGGACCGCTGCCTACAGGAAGACCATGTAAGAATCTTCCTCGCCACAGCGTTCTTGCGCAGTTCTTAAACAGTGACACCAAGAGAGCCATCTGGGTGGCGTGACGTAGGCAAGACGCTGGTCGTCTGTGCAACAGCGGTAACTTCCTCCAAAGCCATCGCCCCCGAGCTGCTTCTAGGAACGGCAACCAGCAACAAATGGCGTGTTTCTTGGACAACAAACATCACAACAACTCGCAGTCGTCGCTAGCGACATCCGCGCTTCGCATCGCTGACGTCTCAACTTTTTTTTTTCTTCCACTTGCTCCATAGAAGGCTGCTGCCGAAGCCAGATACAAATTAATGATTGCACCAGCCTGAGCAACGCACGATGTTATTCCCATGAACCTGGTTGCCACTACATTACCGAAAATATCTAAGAATCGGTAATTATCAGTGCTCCAAGTTCGAATTAGATTGCGAATTGAAAATTTTGTTCGCAGTCGCTCGTACTATATATCACGAAAACGACTGCAGGATAGAGTATTTTTCCGATTAATAAGTTGAGTGCTTATAAATATTTTTCTATCTTACGTGTTCTTCACATTTGAAAATTCAACTTAGAAAATTTTTCTTTCAAAAGTATAGAAGTATAATTGGCTCACACGAAGAACAACAAGAGCTGTAACCGTATTAAAACAATGGATAATCATTTCAGCCGTGGTAGAGGCTGTAACAAGCTCCGGGTACCTGACTTGCTTACACAGGAGCCACGCGACAGAAGGCCCCTGGCGGTCAGTTCCCAGACGCGTTCGGTAATATCACTGTGTGCCCTGTGACGAGGTCTGCATTTCTGAAGAGTCTGTAACGCCACGAGTGGCTTGCATGGAAGAGGGTATGAAGAGAAAGTGAGCGACTATGAGTCAAGCACAAAAAGAAAAATAAAAAGCTTGCATGGCATGAAGACGTCACGCGTTTTCATTACTCTTCTTATATGGTTTCTAAACGCGCCAGATGAGCTAAAGAATAGGCCGCTGACTGTCGACAAAAACGAAAGTAATGAGTAACGTTCGAAGTTGCACAATTTATAAACCTAATGTTGCTGAAAGGCATGTTGTTAACTCAACGATAGCTGCTTCTTGCTATAGACCGCTAACCTTCGGTTGCGTTTTACATAACTAGGTTGCCTGGAGCACACCAACTTCGCCACCAGCAACCTCTACCGACTTTAGTTCATTACGATTTTTTGGGTACAAAATATGGTCTTAGAGTATTGTGAGGATATTGAGAAGATAATTACATGAAGAACAAATTTTAGTTTTCCTGGAGTTGTAGGTCAGGCTGACACTCAAGTCAGGCCGAGCCACTGCCCACTTTGTAGTGCTTTAGTCCGTGACAATATAAAAGCTTAATTTTTATTGTACCCACATCACACCAAACGGCACCTGTGCATACCTTTGAAAGCACCCTTCGTAGGCAGTTGTGGGTTATCCGAAGTCCGGTTACCAGTCAGCGGCCCAGGAGGACATTAAAGCTTAAAGCACGCTGTGCGCGGAAGCGGATAGGCTGTCAGCGCATCTGCACAGAGACTGGATAAACATGTCGACTAGCTCCGCTTGCGCAATCGTTGCACAGGTGCGCGTTACTCGAGCGCGGGTAAATATCCTTAAAGGTTGGCCAACCGAAGCTTCAACGCGAATAAACCAGTCAATCATCATGCCATCCTTTGGAATAGAACCATTTGAAATGCAGTTGGCTGACATTCTTACACTGTGGCCGTGCAACGATGAGCAATGTGGGTTAGCACTGAAACCCTATCCCGGATTGTCGCTATCTGGCCGACCACGAGGACTTGCTTTCCAGACTTTGTAACGCGACACATACCGCGCTGAGAGGGGAGTAGCAAGAGGAGAAGCCTACTTAGAGATAAAAAAAATAGTATCGTGCGTGTAGATTCGACGGGGAAAAAAACAACACGTAGCACGAGAAGAAAATACGCTCCTTATTTCCTTTCTGGCGGAAATTTTGCTTTGTTTTTAAACGTACGACACGTGTTGAGGTCTAAGCAGCTGTTGATCTAAAGAAACGTAACCATAATGACGACCAGCACATATTCGAAACAAATGCAGCTGATATGCACCACCAAGGAGAGAAGTTTGTGCTAGGGACCTCAAACACTACGTGGCGCTGTAAATAATTTTCTTGCTTAGAGTATGTTTTCTTTTTTGTAGACTACGCTCACTGACTGCAGAATTTTACAATTTGTTTGATACAAAAACAATCCTCTAGAGGGTGCCAAAGAGAATGAAAGAAAACGAAACGGACAGCAAATTTTAGTTTATGAGAAAGGCGCCATAGGCTCAAATTCCCTGTGATATATGGGGTACGTACATACGCAGGCATGAAGGGCATACAAGTGGCAAAAGTTGAAGCGAGCAGTCTTCAAAGCGTTAATTAACAAAAAACGCTCACTAGTCCAATGATCACGGCCTTTAGACTACACTACTTAAAGAGACGTTGTAACTCAGCCTTTCCATGGGCACTTTTCGCATCTCTGCGGGGAGTGAAAGAAGGACTCTAAGAGGAAGCAAGTATCACGCTTTTACCATGCCACACATCTCGGAGGTGCCGAGAGGAAAGCAAACTCTGGTCTGTCGCCTAACCGAAAATATACCCGCCATCTGGATCCGAGGCACTATCTATTTCCACACAACCAGAAATATTGTACCGCCATTAGCTGCACGCAAAGCGGTAGAAATCGTAGTTAGGGAATGTCAAGATTCTACGGCCTCCACATAAGAAAGGTCGTAATCGTACCCTTAAAGTTTGTTCTGCAGCTCATGGCGACATGACTATACCATTGATGGGGCGGCCAGTTCAATCTGCAGTAAAGGAAGTATGGCAGCCCCGAAGTTATCTCTTCTAAGGCACCTCCCGGATTGTATAAACAGAGTTCGGGTGCCTCCCGCTCTTGCTGGAAGCGTGTCATGCACTGAAAGAGTCACACTGATTGTTTAAAAGTGAGCGTAATAAAAATAAATGAGCCTGAAATATGGAATAGGGAGGTTTTCTGGCGCGATTGCGTTTTATTGCACTAGTGAAAAAAAGCGACATGATGAAATAACACTATGCAGGTTTGTCATATGGATGTCCAATAACTATCATTCAAATGCAACACAGCACATTCTGACATTTGTGACGACAATTTTAAACAATGGTATGCAAATTTTACGACATTTTTATAACAAAGCCTGCAGAGGTTATTTTATAGTGCAGTTTTATTTCAGTAGGGTATCGTTCTTGTGCCGGCGTCTCCCCATTGAGCCCATGGGCAGCGCAGCTGCTGGACTACTGTGAGAGACAATAATAAGAATAACCGAGCGGACGAGTGCCCAAACTGATGTGTCTAAATAGTCGGTCTTTTAGGGACAGTTTTCACGACATGAGTGAGGTGCCCAGTTAAGAAATGATTGCGAATGAATGCGAAATTGTTCTATGAGGTGTCATTGATTGGCGCTTCTCTTTTCGGATTTTTGCTGTTTTCTTTTTGCTATCATAGCGCTCCATGGATTGATTAATATATTTTACCGTTCCACACTTGATCCCTGGTTAGAAGATTGAGGCACTGCTCTTTTTCGACCCATGCAACGATGATACTTAAATCGCATTTCTTTAGCTGTATTGCTCTGCTTCATAGCGTATTCTTTGGTAAAAAACTGACATATTTGTGTGTTTTCAGTGAAGTAATTACGTTCGTACAAAGCCTTCTTACGAGGCACCTTTACAATAACCTCATCTGTCTGATACACGTGTGCCCATATAAAAATATTTTTCTTTTGTCATCAAGTTGCCCTTAAACCTTCACACGTGCTTAGGGCACAATCCGAGGATAAATACGCTATCATATCACGAAAAAGTAAAGAATACACTTAAAAATAGGCAGTCAGATATTTTCCTCTGCTTTCTCTATCCTGTTACGGCCGATAAGATTAAGAATGCAACACTGCCAGTTTTCCAACCTTCCTGAAACCTCGTACGCAAGGAAGCACCTATTCTATATCGAAACAACCAGATTTAGTTTCAGGCAGACGCCTAAGTGTAAAAGGCACGTTAGCACTCCTTCCAATCAGAGCTCTAGCGTATCTGAAAGAGAGCCAAGGCCGCGGTGGCCGCACTTTTATCGCCATTACACCGAGCGGTGTCAAAAAGTCGTGCCCTCCTTGGAAGGGAGCCAGAAAACAGACGTACAGCACTCGAGACTCGAGCACTATATTAAGCCTGCGCGCGAAGAGAAACGAAGTACTCAACAAGTGCAGACAGTCACAAGTGCAGACAGCTGACTGCCCTGCTTAGCCACTCGCCTGTCCGATTCCTGTTCAAGAAATATTCCAACTCGGAAGAATAATTCTAAAGTGAGTGTTGGTTTTTTAGTTTTCTTGTTTTTGCTGTTCATTCGCACTCTTAGACCTGGTGTCTAGAAAATTCTTAGAAACTCTAGCAAGTAATCCGCAAGGTAAATAAATATTTTAATCGAGGAAGTGACAACCTTATCTTGAACATGATTTAACTCATATACTGGAGATGAAAGGGTTTGATAGGAGTCTTTATATTCAAAGGCTCAGCTTTGAATAACAACGCAGAGACAGGCGGAAGAGAAGTAAACTGGACCGTCACTGAACCTCCCTCTCTCCTACTCTCTTCCTGTGTACATTGTCTCTGCAGCACTGTTATTCACAGTTAGTGTGTTCCAACTAGCTCAATCCTCCGTCTTACTAAGACTTTACTTCGCGAGAATACAAAAACGCTTGGACAGCCAACATGACTTTAAAATAATATCGTTATGTTCATAGAGTGAGTGCCATTCATATGCGGCAATTTCTCTAATCTGAATTGTCTTCTCTATATGAGAACTCTACAAGATCTATTCGCCTAAAACGAATCACAGCTCCTAGTTAGGCCCTTACTCCAATGCGCTCGTGTTAAATGGTTGCTTTTTGTTTTCTGGATCTTTATTTCACGCGCTATTCCCTAGACCTTCATGTTTATCTTGCGATTATGATACGAAATGGGCACCTCTGTTGCACTACATACTATGAAGACTTAGTTGGCCATAATTGCCAAGTAACGAGTCAGTTTTCTGAGAATGAAGGTTTGGAACAATCAAACATAGCACAGCCAGAAACTAGATCTATAAAACAAATTTTTGATAACAAATTCTAGTCACAGTAAGGCCCTCAACTAATGACCTACTTTCCTGAGCACGCAACATTTGTCATCTCACAGACGTTGTGATGACTGTATATACATGTCTGCTAAAACACTGCACCAGAATTACCCAGTGCTCGTTTTGATCTTGTCAGCAGTAGGCCAAGCAGTTTCAAAAGCTTTTATAAGTTACTTTGAGCCACACAGTTTTCCCGTGACACACCGTTCCAGTAGGTATCTATATGTGCTTGATAGGAAAAAACCTTTTATTCTAGGTGCAAGTTTCATAATGGGCTCACTGAAAGCCATTTTCATCATCAGCTTTGTTGGAGCGGCTGTTTCTCTGGCCTACGCAACAGGTAAGAGCTAAATATCCGGGGTGAATGGCACAGTGTAAACTCCTTTGATGTGGTATGCCAAGGTACACCCTAAGGAGGCGACAAGAGGCACCGCAATGGTGTGCTTTTGATTTATTTCGATGCGCTCTAGTTCCTTGACACCAGCTGACATTCTGCTTCACAACGGCTTTGCCCTGTTTCACCTTTCTTATGAATATCGACTCTACGCTCATGATCTGATATATATATATATATATATATATATATATATATATATATATATATATATATATATATATATATATATATATATATATATATATATATATATATATATATATATATATATATATATATTTGTTCGCCTCCTTATGTGAATCCTCAAATTTATTTTCAGCATTCGAAAATTATAGCTTTTGCGCTTCTGCAGAAATTCTGTGGTGACGACAACTTCCATCTCGCAAAACAATGTTTTTTTGCGTCAGATACGGTTTTGAACAAATTGATTTTGTGAGAAATGGCTTCCACCTACCTTACTTTCAATAATTTTTCGTTCACAGATTTTTTAGCTCGTGCCTGTTGATAAAAGCGAAGAAATATTTGACACAACAGGTAAAATAAATAATCACTGCCCGCAGCAAACTTTCAGTGGCTTCTGACGTCTCAGCTAATTAATATGCGAATCTATGAGCGGGGTACGATCTTGTTCACTGATACAGGCAGAAACCCGCCGCAAAGACCGGTAAAAGGAAAGCCAGTTTCTCGCCCAAGTAAGCGTCCAAGCACAATGAAAACTGTTGTCAGTGACTCTAAATTTGCGCCGCTCTTATATATTTCTTTTCCGTAAAACGATGCCTACCAACACAGCTACGCCTGTTAATCAGGAGAGCCATTCGGTGCGATCACCAAATCGACTACGCGCATACAAATGGTTTAATTTAGGCCGTCCAGAATACTTCATTGATAACTACACATTATATCACATGAACAGCCCTTTTCAAAATTGTTTTCATTTCTTATTTATTAGAGTGCTAAAACCCTTTCGTCACGTAGAACCAAAAGGCTTGATGCGGGAACAGTAAGTAGAATCATGACAAATATGGGTCCCACGCGTCACTTGCAATATAAAAAATGACAAGCAATCATGCTAAGTTCTGATCATAAGTAACAGGCTAGTGGCATAAATGAAATAGCATTGCTTTCGGCGACACTTGCTTGGAAAAGGCAAATGACCCTTGCTTACGAAATACACGGAGTCATAACGATAAATATAACAAAAAAAAATTGGAGGACACTTAACGTACGCCTTAAAGACTGTGACGCTATAACGCTAATGAGCGCTCTGGAGTTGTCTTTGCATATGTGTGGAGACACGGGCACTGTATTTTTATTTATATTTTAAATTGTTAGTTTTTAAAGTTTTGTTTTAAATTTACCACTAATCACACACAAGGGCACCCTTCAGTCAAGTCGAACGGACGTTCTTCAGTGCTCCAGGAAAGCCATAAGCCCTGAAGGGCGCCTCGTTTCCCATTGAGCCAACTATAATCCCTTGGAGTTACCTAATTTAAGAGCTGCACCTGGCGCCTCCCCTAACACCCTATTTACCTTGGGTCTCCAAAGTACCGAATTTCTAATAGTGGACTCCTCTAGGAGGCACGGATAATGTGCATGAGGCGCCAAACCCCGGCTTCGATGCGTAGGAAACTGTCAGTGTTTCCTCGACTTCAAGTCTGCAACATTTTTTTTTTTGTAGTGAGAGCTACACTGGGCTACCAGTCGAGCATTTCACGGTACATGAGAGAGGCCAGTTGTGCGCATGCGCCGTAACCATAACAAACGAAGACGAGGAAAGTGCGGCGTGCGCCGATACCATGCCTACCAGAGAGACCCCTCAGCTGCGCCGCGTTCTTCATCGCCGCCTCTACGCACGCCGCTCTATCACCCGAACCCGCATCGCATGCGCAGGATTGCTTATAAAAGGCGGAGATGTAGTGGTCGTCTGTATTACAACAGTTGACATGCATGCAGAGAAGGAGAGTCCAGCCACTGCTAATCGGCGGACTAGACAAGAGAAGATTAACACTTCCGATCCTGAGGTTGTCGCCTGGCACTTGGCTTGAACCAAATAAGAACTCTGAACTCTGTGTGTACGTGAAACAAGGTATCGCCGCGGTCAGACATCTCCCTCCGATCGCGGTGAATAGTGAGGCTTGCTGTGTTCGGCTTCTGGAAAGCGGCATTATCATCCAAGGAGTCTGCGTGGCACCGGGAACATCTGTCAAGCAGATTATTGATGTGGTTGCCACGTGTATACCAGCCTGCGACAAGGTTTCACAGCTGTGTTTGACTCTGGGTGATTTCAACCGGAAACAGGACTCTCTAAGTCAGTGTATGAAAGAAAAGTTTTGACTTTAATTTAGGTTCGGACCCTCACGTCCCGACTACACAATGGGGAACTACTATAGAGCTTGTATACTACAGAGGCTCTACCAAATCGAGATCACCGGGCAGTCTTCGTCTCTGCCAAGCAAAATGAATCATAGATGTGCATACCCAATGTCTCTCATTGCTAAATATACAGTGACAACAAGCTCAGCCAGGGAAACGTGCTTCTCGCTACGTATATCCTGGCATAGCCGAGATAAGCCACTGCAATTTGTTTTTTCTTCAAAACTCGCCTATGTCTGCACGTTCTCCATTGTGCGAGGTAGAGAGTGCAGACGAATCATGGAATATTTGCTACCGTTGTATGGTACTCCCTGTGGGAACCCACGCGTCGTGGAGCCTTTTCCTTTCTGCAAAGTGGTGGAATAGGCCTTGTTCTCCTATTTGTGTATCACCTTGTTTTATGTTTTTTTTAAACATCAAACCGCCGCTTTTTAGTAGATGTTCTTATTAGGCGTCCTAACGCTCAACTGCATTTTTTGTCCGCACCGAGTGGACACACTCGTGAGGTGCCTTTATGATGATTTCGTAACGAAATTTCTGACAATTAAATTTTTCTCACAGTGCGCTTTCTTTAGTTTACCTGTATAGCCTCTCCTGAAGGCAGATGACTCAGGTACTTGCAGCGTATTTCTTTCCTATACCTTTCTATCGGCAACCTGTTACGGTCTTTCTTGACAGCAGTGTTTTAAAACGTGTTAAGCAAAGGCGCATTACAACTTCTGCAAAAACGTTTTTTAAACTGCACACATCGACGCTACCTCTCAAGACGTGGCTTCATGCTAAGGAGATTTTTTTTGCCATGGACGGTGAATTGTCGCCTGTGCAATACACCAGCAACAATTCACCATTGTCTTATTCTGTGCAATGATGCTATGTTTTTTTTTTCGGACATATTGCAGCCAACACTTTAGAAGGACACATCCTGCAGTATCCGTTTCTTTTTGTCTCTTGGGAAAAACTTTTGCGCCATGTGGTCTATTTATGCTGATGGTACCATTTATTCTCTGGAAGAGCCGCATGATGGACCGCCACGCGAAAACGCTGTGGTCATTGAAATCATTGTTCAATGAGCAATGCGCTTTGGTGCACGGGGGTATATGCTGTCCTGGAAGAGCCGCCTAGCAGGCCTCCCAATCTGGATGCATGTGCGTGCCTCCCAGACTTTTGATGTTTTTAAGGTGAAGTTGTGGAGGGGTATGGTGGCCTGGTGTTTTGTGGCGTAAGCATGCTTTGATTTTTCTTTTCAGCACTATTTCTGTGCAATAAAAGATAAAGCTCATCAGTGCTCGAGTGGTAGAGCGCCCGATCGATTGGATCGATTGAAGTACCTGCTCGAGCATTTTTTTTCAGCGCAATTGCTTTTTTTTTCTTGAGAGGCACAACATATTCGAGGTAAAATGACGCCACGACCACGTAGATCAATGAGGAAGTCTGTCATGATGTATCACATTAGTAGTGTGGAATCCTTCTTGAGTTCTCGGACAAGCTGGGTGAGGTCTTATGGTTGTGACGACATGATCTACTCGACCAACCCAAATTTTCTCGACACCAACGCCAATTACAGGTGGTTTCTCATATGAGAGAGACTCTTAACGCTATTGCATCAAAATAGATTATAAAAATCACACGAAGAACTCGTATACTGCGCAATTAACAGTCATTTTCCTCCGCTTAAGAAACTGTGCACGCATAATTACAAAGAACAAGGTTTTGCAGTACATATGCAATCAGGGGGAAAGAAGCGCCGAACTCAACCTCAAGGACGGATAAGGAACGTTCATTAATTATTGCGCAGAAGCCCCGTCAGAGCCGGAAAATATAATGTGGCTGGCTTGATATCTTCAGGCATATGATTACATATCAGGCCAATACTGAATTGTAATTGTATTACATATGCATGCCTTGCCATGTAAGAAGTTAATTGTGAGATTTGTTGTTGCGGTGTCTTAACGGAATTTGATCATTCACTTGGATAAGGAACGAATGATTTCGTCGTCAATGATGGTGATGTAAACACTCTATCTTAAGGGGTCAAATTGTATCGTAAGCGGTACAGTAAACTTCTTGAAACACTCCATCCAGCCAAACTTTTTGAAACTTTGCTCTTAGTCTAATTTTTGCGCACGCTAAAACAGCCGTGCCCTAGATGCACTCTTTCATCTTCGAAAAAGCGACTTGGTTGGTATCCTTCAGTAGGCTGTAAAATATCTTTGGAACACTTATTTATCGATTTACGGCCGTTCCTTCTTGTTACTGTGACCAAAACGTGCCTTCAACCAGTATTGCATTTCTAGGTTCTATGCTATTTGAATGCAAACTTCATTCAGGGTGCAGCGTTGCTGTCTGCTTTGGCTTATTTTGAATTTATTTTCACCTTTTTTAACAGAAGAATCGTGCGACTTCACTGGCATCAATATTCACGGCGCTTTCAAGAAAATACTGCAAAAGTTAACTGCTGCTACATACGTTGGCTCGGAGTCGTTCAGGCCAGTGTTCGGAGGCCTTGAAGTCGGCAGTGCTACCATCAATGGCCTCAACAAAATTCGCCAGTATGGGCCACTGCTGCCCTACTGCATCAACGGCGCACGGATGCTGCAGGTGGACCTCATCGCAAGTTCCGGCGCCGAGATATCAGGCCCATGGAGACACTGCTCTGGGGCTGAAGGAAGCATCAAGTTTCGCTCATCACTCGTGCGAATGACTGCACAGCTTCGTGTAAACGTGTCGGAGTCAAACCAGGAAGTCTTCCTTTCCTACGGGGGACCTCTTGTGCCAGTCACTACTCAGGGTGTATTATGTGAGCTAGAGGGCGCTGGAGACATCGCCAAGCAAGCGAGCATAGGCCTTAGCTTAGTCCTTAGCACAGGGCTCCAGCAGCTGTGGAATAATATGTTCTACGCGAGATTCGACGTCATGTTTTACAACACACTGCAGGAGAACATCGCATAAAATCTTTTGATCATGCGTCGTGAAGACAGCTGAATTGTGATCACAAGCCTGAAAATATGGTTAAACTTTAAGTAAAGCTCTCAAAGGAGTATTAAAAAGCTAATTTTGGCGGCATGTTTTTTTCTCCACAATGATGCGGAAGACACGACTACACACGCATCACCATGTGGTATTCGCCTACGACCGCTAAATAATTCGTAATTGATTTTTTTTTGGTCCTGCTGTCGGTTTCGGTTTCAACAACTGAACGATGGCTGTGACGTCAAAGAATGCTTTTGTCTCACGTGGGGCATAAAAAACGTGCATATAATCTCTGCTTTATCGTTTTAATTTACTGCAGTGCTGAAGCCAGCCCTTCTCAAGAGCCGGTATTACAAAGAATGTGGAAGCAGTGATCATATTCAAGTTTTTCATGTCTCACGTGACCTTTAAGCACACGTTGACGTCACAGTCCTCATTCGACTGTTGAAACCGAAACAGCACGATAAATAAATGCGATTATAAATTATTTAGCCGTTGTAGGAGAAAACCCGGTGGCAATCCATGTATAATAATGCCTTATGCATCATTACGAACAGCAAAACATCCATCCAAATGTTAGGTGTCTTATACTCCTTTAAACTAACGCCGGCAAAGCCAGTATCTTGCAGTGGAAATAAACTTTGCTCTACAATGCGCAAACCACACACTGGTGTCGATCTTTATTTCGCCCCACTACAAGTGGCCTCGCATCAGCATGCCCTTTCCCCGAAGGCCTACACTTCGCAGTGCCCAAACACAAACCATCCTCCCCGCCCCCTCCCCCCCTGTTTCCCATCTCTTTGGCAGACAGCCTACAACTGCCTGAACATCCCGTCTGCCTTAACAGTAGAGGATGCCCGACAACGAGCACTCCATGCGACTAGCCCTATCGCCGCTATTTTCTCTCCCTTGCCAGCTTTCACCTCCACACTTTCATGCTTGAGTCTTCATACAGATTAGCTATTCTAGACGCGCTACATGAAAGGGCGGCAAGAGGCCGGAGGGGCCAGTTGCTGCCTGCTCAGTCAGCCTCATTCTTCTACAACATCGAGCGTGCTGAAATGACGGCCAGATAAAATATTTGTTTTCTCCTCCTCCTGGCTACTCCTAACAATCGTAAATATTGGCCATTTTTTTGGATACATACAGTTTAGACTTTTAAGATTCAGATCATTTTATTTCATTTCAGTTGAAAGTGGAAGACGAGGAGAAAGGCAAGGAGCCTGGCAAGGCCTCGTCTCCCGTCAGTAGGTCGGAAGAGGCAAAACTTCAATACATTTGCAGGGATTTCTCCTGATGAAACACTGTGCGTATAGACATAAAATCGACTAACGTCGACTTACGCAAGTTTCGAAGAGAATCAATGATTCGCGTTGAGACAAAACACATTAGAGGATCCGCGACAACACGCAAGCGAGAAAAAGAAACCGCGTTTCAGAAGGATAACATATGGACAGAAACATGTGAAAAAATTTTTTTTTGCACGACTGGTGATTTGCATGAGCATTTGAGTGCACCTATATACATAAGATGTCTTCTGTGATCATTAGGAATGCTTTGTACTTTAATTTGAAGGTCTTAAATGGTAGCGTAATATCATTGTAGTAGTCACGATGGTTTTATAACGGTTGCTTGATAATCAACATCCTGTCTCCCGTAATTTGTTCTCACGTTTCTTGTTTTTTGTGTGCGGGTTCGAAAGCTATAATGTGGCGATATATCTGTAAATCTAGTATAAAGCTTTTTTTATGAATTAACTGCGTCAGTTGAGAGTAATACACCTTGTTGGCCGGCAATATATCGTGTCTTATGAAGAGTGGCTGGGTTGGTAGGTCACGTATTCTACCTTTATAATTCTCAAATAGACGTAGAACGCGTTTTTTCAGTACGAGCAGCCTGTCGTAATTTCCTTTCGTCGTAGTGCCCCACACTAATATTGAGTAAAGTAGCCGTGAGTGAAATAACGTATAATATAAAGTCTTTTTCTGCTAAAGAGAGATAAGTGGAGCTATACGGCTAAGCGTACAGTAGTTTACGAAGCTGAAAAAGACACCAGCGGATACCGACGCACCCCAGGTGCTTTCATTTCAAGGAACAAAATTGTAGAAATGAAATAAATTTTCACCAGTGTCCCCATTCTGCACATCGTGGTTGTTCCGTATTGTCTGCTCTTACCGCACTGGAAAGGACGCTACGGAAAGCTATGAACTCCACTTAGTGCGGATCAAACAGCACCCATTTTGGTGACTGCACGTTAACTCAACATATGTAGTCGACTCACGAGCGATGAACGTTACAGCAGCACAGATATTTTGACCTCGCGTTCTTTAATTTGGTGTCGCCGAAATCCTTTGTCTTTTATGGAGAGCAAATGTACCTAGCTGAATTCAGCATCACTGAAAATTATCCAACCACTTTTCCATAGCTTTCATTACAAGATTTGTTTTATTTCACAAATAGCATTGTTCCCTTCGCAGGAGAATACGCTGATCAAGATTAGTAAAGGACTCAACTGACAATAGTTTTAAATCACAGATGACTGGAAACAGCTTGGTTTGAATTGGAATAGCCTTCCACTCACATCTGTTTCAAAAAGAATATCAGTTCTTAGTTTGCAATTAATTTTTCTTCATGTTATATCGTGTGTACGAATGTCAATACCTATGTGCACTTCCTGGCAGTCTTTTTCCTGGTTCTTGTTTCCTGCTGTCTTCCCGAGAGTTTAAGCCATTTCTCCTTGAATTTATAGGAGTGGTGGAGTGTATATTGTGTCACTTCTCAGTTAGCGCTATGCGGCATCTTTTCTTTGCACTCTCTCTGCTCCCGGACAGCTGTCCCACCATCAAAAATTCGCCCTTCCCGTAGCCGTTAGAGCACATGTCGCAGTGCGAACGAACGAGTCTGTCGTTTGGCATCTTCTGTAGTCTTCGAGCTTCTTATTCCAATATTGCGTGACTTGAAGCAATGAGAGCCGGGAACCGTTTTTTTTTTTTCACCTGTGAGAGCCAGCGCCTATTGTGCGGTTGGCGGTGCGGGCGGGACAACTTCTATTTTTTTAGTGTGTTTTGGGCTGCTGAACATTTACCGAATATAAGAGCCAGTGATAGCACTTCTGTTCTCAAACTTGGCGCAGAAGAAGCGTAGGTGCATGTTTTTGGTTATTTCGAGAGGCGAGACGAATGGACATCATCTTTCACGTGTCAAATTGAAACCGGCATTTTGGGATAAATAAAGCTCGTGAGGCGCGATACCTGTGCGGCGAAGCTCTCATTCGAAAGTTGTGAGCGCGCTGAACCCACAGTTTCGAAAAAGGTCTGTTCATGCCTCCGGAAACTCGATCCCACGTAGGTCGCGTGGCGAAAAGGAACCGTTCAGGCATGCTTGGATACTTGACATTAGACACGTCCCACTGGTTGACCGTTGCCGACTAGTACTAGTTTGAAGGGCGCAGTTTACGTATAAGGAGACAAACTGTATGCTAGTTGTGGGGTGAACTGGCGAATCGTGATCCCTGTGACTCCGCCAACTGAGTCAATGCCACCTAGGTTGTAAAGATTGTGACCTTGCTCCATTCTACAAGGCTGACATTAAAGAAATGGTTTTCTTCTTCAGGGTCAAAGCATCAACAATTCTGTATACCATCGATCGACCCTGAGCCAACTGGTGAAGAACAGCTTTTCGTGAACGTTATTCGCATCTTCGAAGCCAAATGAACCTCGGGTGCTCCTTTCAGCCTAAATGCCGAAGAGCGCAGGCCTTCGGTGCCATGATTAACTCTCCTGGCTCACAACAACTTAAACTGCTACCACGCTCTTTCTCTTCTCCAGAGGCGGAAAAAGAACCCTGTGATTCTCTAAGATGTGCTTCACTCACGTAGAGTATAAAAGTCGCTCTCTGAGACGGAACGAGATGAACAAGAGGGGAGGAGGAGGAGGAAAGGCAGGGAGGTTAACCGCTAGATGAAACCAGTTGGTGCCCTGCACTGTGGGAAAGGGATGAGGGGACTAAAGGCAAAAGAGAAAAGGCAGTGATAAGAAAAAGCAAAAGATGAAAAAACTTCCTGTCACCTTTTTCCATGCACGGCGAACTCGATTGAGCACCTGACGTTATGCCGGGGATGCAAAGTGGCTGCTTTTGTCTTCTTTGTACGACAAATTCCAGTGACAGCTCTAAAGTGAGTGTATCACTGATGGTAAAACGGCCCAACGACCGCTGTAAAACAGTATATTTCACGGCGCTGAGATAAAAATCAATGTTCCCTTTCGATCAGTACTCCTGCAATTACTTTCCACAATATTCCTAATAAAAAGAAAATAAGGCAGGAAAGACAAAAGTACAGTGTAATTCAGTAGACTCAGTTCTTGGGCTAGTTGGTATTCTTGAGTCACATTCATGGTATTCCAGCGCAACGGCACATAGCCAAAGAAAGGAAGACGGAAAAGAAGGACGAACACAGCGCTGCGTTCGCTTAAGTGCCCTAGAGAGTACAGTGTATTCTCTGGGGAACTTAAGCGCGCACCAGACATCGAAAAGGCAAGCATCTTGGGTAGCACTAAAATTCAGTTAATAAGCAGAATACTAGGGGCCTTCAGGACGAAAAAAAATCGCGGTGAATTATGTGCTAGCGATCCCTATGTGTCATCACTGGCGAAAGAGCTGGCATATCCTGGGTTCAATGCCAAACAACAAAAAAATGGTGCAAAAAGCATTGTTGTTTTCGTGTTGTGCAAGAGGGTAAAGATTTTCTGAATGTTAATTCCTTTGCTGCAGTATCTTATTCTGTACAGCAAGAAATAAACTATTAGTTGTTGCTGCAGCTACGTTTATGTCACGTGTGCTCTTTGGCTGCCGTTCATTTTTGCGCCATTTTTAAAAGCACGTGAGACCAACTCACTTAGCAGTACGTGTTCAGCGATTGCTTTTAATAGGCAGAATTGATTGAATGCAAGGCAACCATTATGGTTTTCACTATCCTTCAATAATTAACGCATTATTCGAAGCAATCAAACAGAAAAATTTCGCGAAGTTTTCCGAAGATCAGCTGCTGCTGCTGCAGCAGCTCAGCGGCATCACAAATCGGTTGGTGCTACCAGACAATTCGGCTTCATGGAGTTTCAATGTCGAACTAACAGTCAATGCTTTCATGCTATTATCACTCTCTCTTGCCGTACCTAAAGAAATTTTAGCATGGGCAGCGATGAAAAGCTGCTCGAACATGATTTCTGCAGGAAGATAAGAATATTTATTATATGGGGGCACCAAATCATTAGGAGAGCACTGAAATCCCTACTTGAAGTCAATGGTGGTTGAATTCGATGAATGAAGTTCAATTTTCTGAAAAAACGGCTGTTGTATCGAAGCAGACGACCTGGGAAACAGCCGTCCTACATCAAAATGCAAGGTTTAGTAACAGTTTGCCTTTGTTCGAAAGAATTAAGATGCTACAGATATAGAATTTTGGCGATGAACTAAGCTCGAGGGCTTAGGAAGGCGCGAAAATAATCTGTTGCCAGCTATGTCTGCGTTTGCTGCGGTATTTAATTATGGTCGCTGCGTTTTCCACCATCTTCCAACCATTCATCCAGGTATTTTTCCTGGTGCAGTCAACGACCTTGCCAGTTTATATTCGCTGTGGCTTCTTCTCAGATACCAACGATCTGCTGCTTGAGGAGAAAAATCCCTACGAGTTGGTTTGAAATTCCCATAGTGGGACAGTGTCGTCTCTCTCACTCTTACACTACGTCAGGTTCTAAGGAAGCTCTTGGGCTTCCTGTGCAACATATATAAAGGTGTGTGCCTTTGTTCTAAGTTGTCCAACGGTCATAAAGGCAAAAACAACAGCGCAATACATTTCACAACAAATTTGATACTGCTTATCGTTTTCTTTCCGTATTATCCTTGAGACGTATAAGATGCGGCCAAAGCATTGCCTAATTTTTGCTCAAGCGGTGCTCCTATCTTTTCTTTTCGTGCTTATTCTGGTGCACCTAAGGAATAAAACACAGAAAGGTTTGCCTTAACTTTTCTGCGCTTTTTTGCCATGCTGTCCTATTCTCTCTGCAGAAGTGAGTGAGTGAGAGTTTCCAAGAAAAATGTGTTGGTTTTTCTCCCACTTGCTAATTTTCTTTATTACAAAGTTAAGCTTTCCACTGGATTAACAACATGCTCTACGTTCTCTTTTTACCTCAAAGCTTGCAGCAAGCAAGAAACGAGGAAGTGGTTTTTAATCCTGAGTGTTTAACGAGAAAACCAATAATGAAGCGATTACAGGACGACAGTGCATTATGATAAATTAGTAGTGAAATAAACACGGCTCCCAACCTCTCTTTTGTACCTAAGGTTACGCCAAAATCTTGAAGGCATGACACCGGCATAAATGCTTTAACTGGATATTACGCACTTGCTTACAAGTACTGCCAAAACCAATGCATTTGAGCTTGACATACCCGCTGCGTCCTTGGAGTTGATCATAAGAGAATGTACAGCATGAAAAGGCCCTAACTGAAAACGGTCGACTGGAGAATCATTTGAGAATATACGCTCGACGCCAAACATGTCCTCGAAGATACACATAGAGGAACGAACCTCCACCTTTGTATTTTTGCTTGCAAGACTAGCGTCACTTTGCAGGGCAAAATATCAATTCATTCAAGTGCGCATTTCAAAGCAGACTGCGAGCTGTTTTTTTAAATAGTAGAGCTGAAAGGACTCAATTTTTAACGAGTGGTAGTTTATTGCTTCCAAGCTCAGTGATTCTTAGCAAGCTTTCTTCCAGAGCATATTCCAGCACACTCTAGATCAATGTGTTGCTCTCGAACTTCACAGTACAAGCCAAGTAGTGGAGCCTTGGAACAGCTATGCGGGAAAGCCGGCTAAAAGACTTCCCTGCTGCCCTCCACAGCATACCGCAGTGCCTCGCGAAAATTGGGGAAAAAATTCTCTATCCAGAGTTTCAGGGGAATTGAGGGGAAGAGGCTGCTAAGGATGCTGCTTGCAATCTTTACCCCGTCACTGACACCTTCCACAATGATTGCAGCTCCGTACGTCTCCACAGGCATGATGGGATACTCGGAAGTCATCGCCAGGTATTTCTCTCCGGCGTTCCGGCTGCGTAGACGCAGGTGTACAGTGAAGCGTGAATACTCTGCTCTTAGCGACACTTTGCCCTTCTGCCCGGAGCACAACCTCCACGGAGCAGTTAACTGGACATCGCCGTCGTTGATGAAGTCCATATGGGCCATAGCCGTGCCTTTAAAGCAGTAGGGAACTACTGGCCCGTATCGTTTGATTTTGTCAATCCCGGTCGCCTGCACGCCAGCGACATCTAGGCCGGTAAAGATGGGCGTGAAGTCTTCAGGGCCGCCGGCGTGGTAAGTTTTTGGCAGCATGCTGACAATCTTGTCCACTTCCTTGTCCAAATCGATTCCAGAGAAGTCGCATTCTGTGCATAAACAAAGACAGGCACACAAAGGCCCAGTTAAGAACATAAAGACACTCCACTCCTTGAGGAAGAGCGACATAAGGTTGACACCATACACCACAAACATACTGCGCTTACAAATACCACGTGAGTGAGCTAACGAATTGGTACCGTTGCAGAAATGACAACACCAGAGTATATTTGTGAGCTCAAAGAAAATAGAAAACGTTTCATGTTGCCGCTCCTTCCCAATATACATATAGCATTTCAAACAAAAAAGTTTGCTTTCAATGTAACATTTCTCTACTACTGAATGAAACGACTTGTCACAAAAGTTGCAAACAAACTGTTTCCTCAGGATGTGTTTTCACCTTACGACTAAAGCTGCAAAAATGCTGCCATAGAATGCACTGTGGTTACTAGTCATTACTGATAGCCGGGCGTTTAACATCGACGTGCCTTGTCATTGGCCCCAAAGCCACCAGTGCCAGCTTCGGTATTCATGACAATGCTGTCCAGCTCATAATATCAGAAACATCTGCACATTTTTCTCGAAGCATGAGGACTGCTAAAATGGCACTGTGAACTATTTATTTGTGATTTTTTTTCTCATTCTTACAATCTTGCGAGCAAATCAATTTGTTTGCCGTTATTGAGCGGCTTGACGCTTCAACAAACGGCAAGAAGTCAGTATAATTTGCGACTCTTTCGGCTAGTTTCAAAATGCCGCTGCCAGCCCTGTAAGCACCTCAACGTGGCCAGACCTTCTTTACATATTTGCTCGGCGTTCAGTTGACGTCTTCTGAACGTACATTTAGAGTACTTGCTGTCCTGAGTCGCTCCTAGCCAAATAGGCTTTAGGCCAAACGTTGCCCCCACCAGCTTGCCCAAATAATTAAAGTATTCCCTAAGCCGATCGTTTAAACAACATCCTGTCTGCCCAACATGCCATGCGCCGCCAGAACGGGGGAATTCTATACACAACGCCTTTGATGCAGTCGACCCTCCTTTCAGCATGGATAACGGTACACTCAACATCGGCCGTCCTTCCTAGTTGGGAATCATGCCTTCGTTGTGCAGCTGGGCAAATATTCCTTAATTTCCTTCGAGAAGAAAACATAACATCCACTTCAAATTTGCGCCCCACTTTCTTCATACGATGACATACTGAGTGGATGTATAAAATAATCGCAATATTTTGTCGCCTGGCTGCTTCACGCTTAAGGTTAGATTTGATGATGATGATTACGGATTTTTATGGCGCAAGGGCAGCTATGGCCAAAGAGCGCCATGTCACAAGGTATTTTTTTTTCTCAAGGTGGGGTCAAAGACCCATTTCCCAAGCATTTCACCCTAAATAAGCCGAGCACCAGACCAGGGGAAAGATTGTACCCATTGTATCACCGGTGGGTACCCGGCGGCACTGGGGATCGAACCCCGCACCTCCCGCATACGAGGCGGATGTTCTACTACTTGGTCACCGCTGCGGTGTCGGCTAGATTTCCTCTTGGAAACCATTCTTCCACATAATTTTCCGATCGTACCGTCTGAAAAGCCTGCCTCCCTACGCCTGGCAATTTGGCCTTTCACACTTTTCTCTATCAGATGGAAGCAAGATTTGTCCTTTTTGTGTTTTTTTTTTGTCTTGCGGCTTTTTGTGTGCGCGTTTCATTTTGCGGGAAAATCTATTAATGTCGTCTCTCGTAATACATCTTCAGGTGAAAGGCAGCGCCGGTGCTGTTGTACTTGTTCCGTCCTCGTGTTTCTCGCGCTTTTCCATGTGGGTAATAAACCAGCTCGCCCAGCTTTCTGTTCTTCAATATATTTTACTGTAAGGTCAAACAAGACCTTACACACAGTCTTCCGGCAAGCGAACAAGCGCTAATTGTCGACGTGAGCAGCTGAGGGCAGCCACGCCTAGCGCACTGCCCTTCTCTAAACATGACGGGCGAGGGCAGCCGCGCCTACCACACTTCCCTTCCCTAAACATCGCTGTCGCGGGCAGCCACGCCTACCACACTGCCCTTCCCTAAACATGACGGGCGAGGGCAGCCGCGCCTACCACACTGCCCTTCCCTAAACATGACGGGCAAGGGCAGCCACGCCTACCACGCTGCCATTCCTAAACATGAGGGGCGATCGGGCAGCCACGCCTACCACACTGCCCTTCCCTAAATATGACGGATGAGGGCAGCCACGCCTACCACACTGCCATTCCTAAACAAGACGGGCGAGGGCAGCCACGCCTACCACACTGCCCTTCCCTAAACGTGACGGGTGGAAAACCGCTTGTACGTGAAGTCCCTTATGCACATACCTCGCACACATGCTGCAGACTGCCTCCGCCACACCACCAGTTTACCGCCTCACATTCTTACACATTTAGAGCAGAACAACTCATAACACACATTACCCCGACCCGACTGTTCCTACAGTCGAGCCAGAATATATCGAACCCCTATATTTCGAATTACTGGCTATATCGAACGCACACATTTTCACTTTAATATACTGCTTAAAAATATGCGAGATTCGTGCAGTATATAGAACTGATTCGCCAGTCCTTCGATTCATCGAAATTGGCACCGCAAATCTCCAAGTGGCGCTTCAACAAGCGCCACTTTTTCACATTTCGCCACAAGGATCACATTTCCCGAGCAGAGACGGGCACGCTGCGCGGCCTTGTCACCTGCTAGCAGTGCTATATTTGTGAAAGCGTGAGACGAAGCGAAATTCGGATGTGCTTGAAGCTGGCCGTCGAGCTCTTGCAGTCAATTTCCGCTCGATGGCGCTGCTAAGCGGTTGAGTCAACCTACTTATAACTTTAATCATAGTGGCACCGCTAATCGGGCGTGCTTAACAGCCGAACCCGTTGCAGTAACCAAATTACCTTAATTCATATCAGCGATTGTTTTAGTCTTAGTGTACTCCTAATAAGACACCTTATGATAGGCAGTGGCTAGTTACAAGAATAGACCAGTGCGTCTGTGATGCTAAGCTGATTAGGCCTAGCAACCTATGGCGAGCGGTGCGCTGCCAGCTGGCCTGTGGGTGGCACATCGCTGCGAGAGTAGCGCCATTAGCACCGGTTCAGGGTGTTGTTGCTTCTAGGCTACGGCTAAAAGCTAGCTATTGCCATTTTTATACATCAGATTATCGATATATCAAACTATTTCGCGATCCTCTTCAAGTTCGATATAGCCGAGTTTGACAGTATACTTTTTCAGCGCGACTCCTTATCAGTTTAGACAGCATGTTAAAGAACCCCAAGTGGTCGAAATTTCTGGAGCCCTTCACTACGGCGCCCCTCATAGCCTGAGTCGCTTTGGGACGTTAGACCCCCAAAAACCAAACCAAACTATGAGTTTAGACAGGAGGAGCTGGGGAACATCTTCTCTAACGAGGAATGTCTTCTTTCTACGTCCCTCAGGGCCATCTGTTCCGCACACTACCCCAACGCGGAACTTTGTTTTGTCGATCGCATAGCGTTAATACGCAGCCTCTTGAGGCGCAAAATCTTTTTTACGCCATCGTAACGCTTTCCACGTCATCTCTCGGTTCTTATAAGCAATGCGCTGCAGCGTTTTGTCGCAGCCACACGTGGCGTGCGCCACTTCTAGTCTACATCGAGAGAACCTGGGCAAATGTCAAAGCTAAACGCCCCCCTGGTTAAAAATATGGCCTTGCGTTCGTAGCGACCCAGTCGGCCAACGGGAGCAGTTTTATGCGCCCAGTTGAACAATTTCAGTGTCTCCTGAAGGCTGCCCATAACAAATAGTTACTCGTGGTATATCAAGAGAATTCTCATCAGTACTTCAAGTGGAACAGATACATGAAAGACATTTCAAGGTGCCAGCTATTTTCTAAAAGCCTTAGCAAAACAGAGAAAACAACAGCGAAGTTATTCTTATTATGCATGCATAAACAAAGTGCATTTGCCTACCAATCTCTGCGTAGGTTCGGTTTTGATTGTAGTTTCAGTTTTGATTCCCATTTTTTCAGGTTATAGAAATGCTTTTTGGACCCATAGCCAACGGATAGTACGGGTCCAAGTTCACATAGTAATAAATTCAAAAGATAGCAAATATGCAGCAGTACGCAAAGAGTATAAATACAGCAAATAGCCTTGCTATGACAACAGTTGGGAATGGAACGATAAACATACGGACATAGAGATCAATTCCACATCGAGTGGAATTAAAAAATTCTGTGGAAGAGAAAAGAAAAGGAAAATATTTTCGGGGCACAAGAGTTTCTTCTTTCAGGAGTATTTAAGTGCATCAGTGAAATTTAGTGCCTCTTTCAGAGCAATTCGTAGCGTGTTCCATGTTTTCACACCGGTAAACTACACTAAACGTTACTTTGCGTAGTTTATGGACGGGATGTTGAAATTACCCAAGGAGAGGTGCGGCCCAGTAAACCGAAGCGGGGAGTGAGGTATTCATGCATATAAGGGGCGGTTATGTGTTACAATGTTGTGAACATATAAAGATGTTTTCAAGTTGGGCAATAAATTAAATAAGATAATCATAGATTTGTGAAACAAAGGCTTGATGCAATAAAGTAGTTGGACTTACTTTTCTTAGTACGGTGTTTTTCAATTGGATAATTCGATCGAAATAGTTATTGTAAGTACTCCCTGCCTCAAGCTGTGACGCAGTGTGACGGGTGGCTTTAAACAAAAGCAAAATAGAGCATGCGCCATTTCTATAGCTCAAAGTGCTCTTGAAACTGAGGAAGGGCATGACAACCAGGCGGCAGCATCTGGCGGATTTCATCAATCTGGACTCGCAAGTGCAAGTCGCTACGAAACGTTGCACCTCGTTCGATACTTCGAAAGAATGGCACAATCCATTCAAAGTAAGACAACATCTTAAGGTCATTTTTTGTTGATATTGGGACGCTCTCACATATTTTTTTTTTGTGTGTGAAATGTGCATGCGTAGGGTCTCAAGGTTCTGATTGTATTTATTCATCTGTTTCTCATTATTTATTTATTTATCCATAGTGCAGCCCTTTCGAACCAGTATTAGGAGGGCGCGCCCCGGAGTGTGGTATTGATCAGCAGCATGGTTCAGACAAAAACCAGAGAACACAAACGCATCACAACAGACTTAATACCATCAATACCCCCTCAAATTTGCTTTTCAGGATGGCACGGTGGCTGCCTGAAAACTGGTTTTAGTCATCAATAGTTCGCAGAAGCAATTTTTAAAACGTACGCAGACCATTATGCATTTAGAAAAATTGGCTCGAAAACTCTGTGACCAGAAACAAGCAATTTTTTCTTTGGCGTTTGTGAACTGCTTCTGGCAGGCAGAATATTCGGCGTGGTGCATGCAGGCTTCAGCGAGATGTGGCGTTTACTCAAGGGCCTGAAATACACGAAATTAAGTTATCTATTTAAATCTCTTACACTGCACCACCATTTCGTATATATTTCATTGTGGTCAAGCATTTTAAACACATATAAATTTAGGCGCGCCCACTCGCAGTTCAGTGAGACTGGCTTTGTCGCTGTGAGGTCTCGACTTTTGAGTAATTTTTCATTAGGCTTACCTTCTGTCTCCAGTTCCGCTGCGGTAATTCCAAGACCGACGGTTAGAATACCAACCAAAATCTTCACAGGAGCCATGATCACTAACCTGCACAATGAAAAAACATGAACTTTAAATTACTTGAAGAACTTGAATCACTAACACTATTTTAAGCACTTTCTTTCTGTATGAGTCCAAATAGTAGATAACTGCTTTTGCCGCTTGTGCAAGCAGCGAAAACGTGAGAAGCATGCTCTGAAAAATTGCTGTGGACACCTTTCTTTTAACCGATCGCGTAATGCCGCTTGCGCACACTGGAGCATACGCAGGTTGAGTATTAATCGATGACCCTTCAATAATATTTCAGCACGCTGCTTTAGCTGCGAAAGCATTCCATCATGCTCAGTAGTCAGGTTGTTGTTTCAACGCTTTCACAATTGGTACCACAAAGTACCCTTAAAAATATTTTTATCAACTGAGTCACTTTGTCAAATGACATTTCGAAATTGGCAATTTCACATGGTGTTCCTAATCTCGCAAGGCTGCACATGCAAAAGAGGAACGAATACGCTCTCAAGTAAACGAAAATGACAAATCGAAACTGAAGTTGTGCTCTAGTAAACGGTGAGCTTGCTTGAGCATGTGCAATCCACGAAATTAAAGATTGTTCAGGACAAGCCCACCAAGAAAAGTTTCTTTTTATCGCCCATAATTCTCGTTTCATAAGCAGCTGGCGCTTAGGAATGCATTGCGTCATTGTACCTAACATTTCACTTGTCTTTCTTTACGTGGCCAAGCCCTCTGCAGCTTGTAATGAAGGTCGTATGTGTGCATTTAGAAAGCTTTTTTGTTGAACTTCCTAGGCATACCGATTTTGTTAGTGGACCTCTCCAACAAAATGGTGCCGTTTTTTTTTTGCTATTCAAACGTGGATGCGTGCCAACAGTGCGCTCTATCCAATCCGATATGTTTTTTGCAATGGAAAAGTGGCCTAGGCCATAACATAGACAAAAGAGCATTGTGGCGCTCTTGCGCTGTAATGTGTTGCGATTCTTTGGGAAGCACTTTTATACAAAAAAAGTTAGAAAAATTCCATTAAGGCGTTTTGCCTTCATATTGATCAACAAATAATTCAGAAAAGATTCCGGATCACTCATATTAACGTAATAGTCCGGTTGGCACAGCCACACTCGAAGGAAATAAGACTTGTTTTATTTCCTACGTAGCGGATGTTTCCTGTTTAGGCCTTTTTGACAAGAAAAAAGCCCTCGAACAAACCCACAATGGCGCTGTAACCTTCTTTAATAATAATAATAATTGGTTTTGGGGGAAAGGAAATGGCGCAGTATCTGTCTCATATATCGTTGGACACCTTAACCGCGCCGTAAGGGAAGGGATAAAGCAGGGAGTGAAAGAAAAGGAAGGAAGAGGTGCCGTAGTGGAGGGCTCCGGAATAATTTCGACCACCTGGGGATCTTTAACGTGCACTGACATCGCACAGCACACGGGCGCCTTAGCGTTTTTCCTCCATAAAAACGCAGCCGCCGCGGTCGGGTTCGAACCCGGGAACTCCGGAACCTTCTTTGCAATGCTCGGATATCTAGCACGTCAAAAAAGTTCAAGTAGCGTGTGTTTTATCAGTGATATATAGCGAAGATTAAAATGGCAGCGTGCGATCATCGACGGCCCTTTGCCTAAAGCTCATTCAGCCGAACTTTCTCAATCTTCCTGCTGTCTCACCTGAAATGCTAGATCAACAAGGTCGTCTTTTTCCACGTGGATCATCGGCGAAAATGCAGCAATTGTGCCTATAGTATTCTATAGATCAGAATTTGATGGTTTTCAAAGTACAGTAGACAAGACTGACGGAAGCATAGCCACTTTCTTTGCCTTGGGATTCTTCGATTTACCTAGGAGCCATTTCGCCAATGCACTTTGCGTTCACTCAGAATGCGTTCCTTAGCCTTCTTCGGTATACGGAGCCCTGATCCCAGCTGCCACATGCCTCGCTCAAGACTTGTTTTCCTGAATGCACCTTGGAAGATTTTGCTAAAACTATTTGTGTTTCTGCAGGCAGCATTTGTTAAAATTTAAGGATCTGGGTTCTCACTCTTGGACCGTTATGCCCGATAGAAGCAGGGGGACATGCGTTGCGAAAAGGAGGAGGAGGGGAGAAGGGGGGACATATGGTTGCAAAAATTGGTTCTTGGACATTAAGGGCCGACGAATGGGGCCGTGGGCGACCACCCAGGTTAGGTTGTAGCTCGACAAGAGACGGCTGTTATCCTGCAAGCTGCTTAGCATGATTGACTGCTCTATCTCTCAAGTTCTCCTAGGGTTAAGTTTCTTGATAGCTGTAGTCGCCGTCGTTTTCGCTTGTACTACGATTTCATGTTTATAAAAGTGACCTTGAAATTACTATGTCTCTGAATTTATTCCCGCACAAATGAATAGTGTACACGGAGATAAATAAAAGCAGTTTTTTGTACGCAAGGATATCGGCTAAGCGTATTATTCAGGAAAATTTCTTAAAGCTTCGGTTTAGCCATTTAGCCACAAAATTGTTTTCGAAAAATTAATTTATTTGTGACAGAAAAGTACCTCAGCTTAGTCAGAGCTGAAGTTGGTGGAACTAAGATCGCGCGCTGTGACCAAAGAGAATTTCTGTTCGCAGATCGTCATGTGGCGACTAGTCGCTGGATGTGATAGATCTGAAGCCGAATTGAGCTGAAAGTGTGTGATGGCTTCCATAAAGGCGGAGCAGGACAAAAACGTTGAAACTTTCAATTAGCACGAGTCTACGTTTTAAGTACTGTTTCAGATACGCACAGACAGCACCAATCTGTTAAGCAAATAGATGGGACAAGTTTCCCCAATGCTGTTGTCGACATCAACCTCTAGAGCACTGGTAAGATGTTCTCCAAAGCATGACTGCCTTTGTGGCGCATACATTGCCACCCTGGCGGCCCAATTGTCGCTTCGCTGTTAACCACACTCGAATGTATAGTCACGGAGTTTAAAAGTTTCTCGTACAATTTTCTCTGGCGAGCACACCATATCCGTGTGATTTAAGACCTGATCGCGCACACTAACAGAGCGGTATTTTGAAGAGAACGAACGGTCTTAGCGACAATGACTTTCGTGGCCCCCTTTACGTGGTCAATCTAAAGGGCATCCAGTCGTAGAATAGCTGACCACTTAGCTGCGACCATATTTTGAAACGTTCTTCTCCAGCACGTAAGAATTTCCGGCTAGCTGCTATCGGCGTTGTCGCTTCTCGCATGTTGAAAAATAACGGCGTTCGTTATCCTCCGCTGTGAACTACAAGCCACTGAGATGCCTACACTTCGCCACCTGGCAGCCATCCCCTGGCAAGTCCTGTAACCTGCTAGTTCAATTGCTATCTGCCCACCTTTGCAGGCAACATTTGTCCTTATCCAATTAAATGGATATGAATTGCCACCTCCCCTGGTAATAAGTAAAGTCTATTATATTCACTTAAATTGGTACCTGCTCAACGTGCAGGTGGTGATTAAATATATTCAGTAGCAGCCATGGTCTTCCGGATGACGCTGTAGATTACATGGTGCAATTCATTGTTGTTATAACATTGTTACATCTACTACACTGTTAAAACAGCTGTTGTCGTAACAGCTATTGTTATAAGAAGATTGTTATGACAGCTATAACAATACTGTAACATCATTCGCTGTAAAAACGCGTCCTGTAAGCAAGAAGGTAATAACCACCCTCACAATGACTACAAAGAGAATAATATTACAGAGAACATGCCCAACTCCTTGTTTGTCATAATGGCACACTTTATTCTCTTACAATCACTGTTTCTCTTAGTGAGCGCTTCATTGCAGACCGAACTTCGGATCACTCAATACAGCCTAGCAAGCTAGCTACTGCATCATTCATTTTCTGATGGACTTGAAAGCATCTAGACCAAATATAAATCAGAGCAGTTCCAGCGGAAGGGACATTTTCGCTACCCACTTGGGGAGCTTACTAAGAACCCTACAAACAATGATGTTAATGTTACTGATTCTGGACATTATTGCGTGGCTCAGATACACACTCAAGAGAGCTTAACACGATCTTTTTTCCTACTCCGTAAGTTATATTATTTTCAATTACGGGCTGCGTTTGTAGTGTGTAATACTTTAATTTTATCAGCCTGTCTACCTTCCGTCTGGATAGTGACGCGGAAGACTTTCTCAGCCCTTTTAGGACATTAAAATTTGCGAAAGTTGGGCCGTCTGTGTCAAAGAATTCAGACAACAAACTGGTGATATATCATGGTTGATGCATAAGCGCACAAGTTCAGCTTTCGCGTAGTTAATGTGGGACGCAATCTCCAATTCATGCATTGCTTGCACAACTACTTACTTTTCGGCGCCTCTTAGAGCAAGTGGTTCTTCCGAACTCTGTAGGCTGAGCGGAATGGAAATAAAGCTTGGCGGTGGGCGCACTCTCTCGTACGAAAACATGATAAGAGGCCAATCATAAATTTTTAGACGCCGTGGATCGCTAGCTTCCGCCGACAAGCCGCAAGGCGTTGCGACATACACGTGACGCCAGAAAATGCCACTCGTTACACTCTTAAATGAGGCTTCCTGCGACGCCACATCCGCTGTGCTTCTGATAGGAATATGAAGCGCGCACTGGAAGCTTTAATTTTAAGAAAAGAGACCCGGTCAGGCCATTAGTTAAACAGTAAACAGTCATGCAGCGCGCATTATTCAATATAATGGCGCGAACAACGGAATTTATTCTTAAGTAGCAGCACCCGTGGCTCTAGAAAAAGAATACACAGCGAGGTCTGCCTATCTTTGTTTTTCAAAAGTCCACCTCAAGTTTAATTGGTTTTTCTGCTGGGGTGAAAACACGCCGCCCCAAGCAGCATATTGTTGTATTGAACGTTTTTTGTGTATTATGATATGAAGTGCATAAATTGGCGTTTCTTGGTTCTATCTTCTTTACTAAGCTATTGAATTTCAATATGCATGGCTAGAGGCAGTGCTCAGTTTGCCTCCGGAAAAAATAAAACGCACTAATAATGAAGCAATTGGTCGTTTACATGGGGCCGAATTCGATCTGCATACGTTATCTATTTCACATTTCAGGTTCATCTAGTCCCGGAACTGGTCACAGCAGTTCGGTGACGTTGCCGCGGCTTTAAAGCTTCAGCGGGAAGTGATCGTGCCATTGGCTCATGGGCGGACGGACCTCCCCATTGGCTCCATATCGCAGCCAATAGTGAGTCGGTGAGTGCGGCGAGTTTAGATGATTACCTTCGACGTGGGGACCCGCTAGCTTGGGATTTGTGTCAATGACCGCTTTCTGTTTTCGCCCCAAACTGCCGTCGCACTGACGTCATGCCAAATGAAAAAGAAAAAAATACCTGTTGCCATATCGTATTTTATTAGCTGATTATTTCTCATTGTCTATTTCACGTCCAATCTGCCCTCTGTCAGTGGTGACTCCAGTATACCCGCAGCTTTCAAGCATCTATGGCAAGCGATTCTGCCACTGGGTGGTTGTTCACCAGAGCATAAGAAGTTGACGCATAAATATACAGCGATTGCGCTGTGCATTCCCGTGACTGCGCAAATGTCGAAAGGGCCCAGTAATCTAAACAGTGAACTTCTTCCTAATGTCCGCATACTGCATATATCAAGTGATTTTTTTTTCTTTTATAGATTTTATATAGAGGATAGGTGTGTACTATCCTGCTGTATAGATTATTTCAAAAACTTCTGACATATATTATCTCTAAAGATGTACGGCAGGACGCTGCTGCGAATACCGACAAGCGCTGAGTATCAAAGCGGTAAAAAAACACCAAAATTGTCCCCATTCGTAACAACCTGAGAAATATACAGTGGCCTTTTTGCAAAGTTCCGCTCTTTACTTCCCTTGCTTTGCTGCATCCCAAGCAGCACAGGCAATTGGTCCAGTAATGGAAATTGATGGCTTTACCCTGTCCCTTTATAGAACAGGCCTTTACAAGCAAATTTCCAATATTTGGCCCATTACATGTGCTGCTTGGGATATGCCTGGTGCAAGCTAAAGAACATTATTAATCTTTATTGAGAACGAAACCACAGCTTAACACTAGATATCACAATAGATAACACAAAGATATCAAAATCAGCATACATTTGTGGTATAACCCACACTATGCAGCATGTGCCCAGTGTAAGCGCACGTAAGACTAACGTTGGCTGCTTCCTTGCAGGGTTTCCAAAGCACGCCACTCCCTCTGGACTTACTGCTAGGCCCTTATCCTCAGAATTGGAAAGCTGTCAAGGCAATGCGTCAGTTTTCACTTTTTTTGAGTGACATTGGTCTTGTTTCTTGATTGTGATGTCAAAAACTGTGTTTGTATAGATTTCCACCTCTCTCCTCACCACATCATCACCCATCAACACCCTGTTTCTTCTCCTCCTCCCCTTTCCCAGTGCAGAGTAGCAGGACTGATGCTCATCTTTTGGGCCAACCTGCGTACCCCTCCATTCAAAAAAATTATTCATCCATCATCCATCATGCACATCTCTGCAATGTGCGGACATAAAAGGACACAAATGACCACAGCTGAAAGTTTTATCTACAGCTAGGATAAAAGTGCATATAGTTATGCAGAAAATAGCATGTGTACAAATGAAGCTGTTCATCAGTGAAACAAGAAAAAGGATAAAGAATTTTTTTTATTAATAGTGTTGATTACACTGGGATTAAGGAGTGCAAGCATCGCTGGATAGGAAATAATTCAACTGAAAATAATGCAAATGGAAAATTAAGAGTGAAAAGCCACTTACATGCGGCCGGATAGATTCGAAAACCTGACGTCCGCATTTCACGTACGGCGATATACCAAACTGAGTTACTCGGCCAGCTGTCGCGCCTTTTGCTTCCGTGTGTACTCTTCCTTTATGAACGTAGAGGAAAAGTACCGAGCCTCTTCATTCCTTGTCATTGTGTTATCAAAGGTCTGTACTGTATGTGTTTAAAATAGTCAGTGTTCCGTGTAGCCATTTAACAGTATTTAGGCCTGAAAGCAAACTACTACGAAAAAACTTTTGTTCAAACGCGGCATTCCATTGAGCTATAGTATTAGTCAGTCTGTCTGTCTGTCTGCAAGTCAGTCAGTCAGTCAGTCAGTCAATCAATCAATCAATCAATCTATCGGTAAGTGATTTATTTTTCTGAAATAAAGAAGGGGACACAGAAATAAAAGTTCGCAAGCTTGACAGAAATCCTGCCCTTTTCTCCAACAGGGCGGTACGGGACACAAACAGCAAGATATCATTTTTTACACAAACAGGAAGTAGAGACAAAGAAAGAGACATCATAATGAATCTGCTCAACGCGGGAAGGTGCAAGTTACCATCGAAAGTACGTGCTATTAAAGAAATCCAGCGAAGAAAACCAACTATCTAAGCACAAACCTTTGCCATGTGGTTGGAACACAATATCTTACTAACCAAGCAAGGAGCCGTACATCGAGCATGAATTACGTTCAGCTTTGGCTTTCTGCTTCTGATGGCCCTCGGCAACTTTTTACTAGCAAAGTTTACTCGAAGGCTTCCTGCAGTGCCTTGCGGATGGCACCACGCAGGTAGATAAAGAAGTAGTCGTTCCATACACGGTGAGTCAATCCCGACAAGAAGGTGCTGAGGGCATCAGTGGCTACCTCCACTTGTTTACCGGCTCCATGAATGATAATCTTTGGGTTTTCCGTGGAGATCGACAAAACGGGTCCGACGTACGAGAGCTTAACGTCCTGTCCGGCTCCACCTGAGGCTACGCTAAAAAGAACAGTGAAGCGAGACACTCTGGCGGAGATCGTCAGAGTCCCTTCTCTCCCGCTGCACAGTCTCCACGGTAAGGAGAGCACGGCGTCTCCCTCGTTGAGCAGCTCCACGTTTAGGAGGCGCTTCTCCCCGGCGCAGTATGGCACGAGCGGTCCGAGTTGTCTCAGTCTGTTGAGGCCAGTCACATTCAGAGGGCCCGTCTCGACACCTTCGAAAGCTCTTCGGAATTCGTGGACGTAAGGTACATGGCTTTCAGGCAACTTTGAGAGGAACTTGTTCACAGCGCTGTCCAAGTCCCAGCCTTTAAAGTCGCAGGCTGCGGAATGGAAGAGCGTTACATTTCTTCTGGCATTTGCTAAAGGGCTACATTTGGTAAACTGTTATGTTTTTTTTGCGTAGCAAAAGCGGAAAATTGTACAGAATGAGAAAACTACAACGGCTAAGGTAAGGCTTAGCACGATGAAACAGAAGCTACTTCTCACTTCTCTGTGACTTCAATAGAATACTTTCTATACTTAATCACATGTTTAGAATGTGGCAGTTCCGTCGATTGTCCGGCCACGGCCAAGAAGTTAGCAAAGCCGTACGCTTCCTTGCTTACTACTGCGAAAATCGCCAATATAAGCTGTGCTTATCGCAAACCACATAAAGCGAGGCAAATACCCGTGCTACACCCGTGTTCGGTGCAATTTTAGTGCACGTTAAAAATCCCTAGGTGGTGTAATAATTTGCACCAACCACAAACGCACCTTTTCTACCCTCTTTCACATTCCTTCCCTTCCTGATGGCGCGGTCGGGGTGTCCACCGAGATGCGAGACATTTGCTAAGTCATTATTTTTCATCGATAACCAACTTACGCTGAATATTTGCTGGGATTAATGGTTACACCCGCTTTATGCAGTAATAAAGGTCCTATGCCCGACGTGAAAAAATCTACGTTTACGCGATACGATACACGAAATCGTTGTCAGCAATTGCTGAAAGGGTCCTTCTCTCTGTTGTTCGCACAGATGACGCTACTGCTCGCCTCGCCGAGCACCCTGAACTGCCACCAGGTCTTCCTCATTTGCTTACGGTGACGTCGCTCTAAGTTAGCAGTAGATAGTAGACACCTCTGTAAGTCACCCAAAAAGGTGAACGGAGCGAGCGCGTGGCGGCAGCGCTTTTTGTAGTGCCTATCGCCGCACAGTGCGTCATGCTCACACCCTCTCCAGGAGTAGCACACGCATCACAGGACAGTATTTGGACGCTCCAAAACGCTAGTTGCTTTCCGCCCCGCCAGGGGCGCTGATCAATAATTTCTTCACTCAAACTGTTAGTGACGACGGACGCCACGTGACCATGACAGATTGTTGTGGTCCTTCTAACATAAAACGCATTCTCATTGCCTCTTGCTAACTGCACTGGCTTTTAAAGATGTTCCTCAAGAAGAAATTGGGTGAGTGTAGTCATAGGAGGCCGCGGCCGCCCAAAGTGCTTCCACCACAAATTAGGCGGAGGCTTCGGACATAATATTAATAATAATAATTGGTTTTTGGGGAAAGGAAATGGCGCAGTATCTGTCTCATATATCGTTGGACACCAGAACCGCGCCGTAAAGGAAGGGATAAAGGGGGGAGTGAAAGAAGAAAGGAAGAAAGAGGTGCCGTAGTGGAGGGCTCCGGAATAATTTCAACCAGCTTGGGATCTTTAACGTGCACTGACATCGCACAGCACACGGGCGCCTAAGCGTTTTTCCTCCATAAGGAGGCTTCGGACAGCGGGTGCTCTTTGATGTCGAGGAGCAGTTATACTGCTCCCGCAGCAAAAATTATATGCACCATTTTGAAAAGCATTAGAAGAAATCTTCAATGCAGTCAAGTTTCAGGGAAACATATGTTGCTCAAGAAACGTGCGCTAAAAAGTTTCTTATTCACGAAATCGGCAAGCAAAATCACTGAAATGAGGTTACACCATGCTACCTTCATTTTTGGTGTGCGGTGGAACCGGGCCGGAGGAGTACAAAACAAATCTTCGAATTTGAAAGCATCGAAACCTTCTCCTAAGGCACCATTGAAACTCGGAGAGAAACCGCGTGGAGGTTATGAATGTACTGATATTGATTGAGGAATGTGAGACACAATGGATTTATTTGAGATATTTTGGAACCACGTTTTCTGCATACTCAAGCACTGAAGACACTGATAGTTTAAATAAACTTGCCGTCAGAGGCTTCTTACCTGGATTATAGGTTGTAGCAATGACTGGCAGGAAAACGCTAAGTGCAGTAACCAGTGCAGTCACGAGCGCCATAATTGCTTGCAGGCTGCGAGAACAGAAGAGAAAAAATGCTGAAAAGGTGTGCGTATGAGCGGGGGGGGGGGGGGGGCTTAGATAACCTTATTATCTTTATTGATCAACCAGCTTGGAATGCTTGTTCAGATGATTCTAGACGCATCCAAATTGCTTTACACTAACCCAATTTTTTGGCTACGCCAGCTAGAACACTGGCTACGTTAACCACTCAGACCACCCATTTAACTCCCAGGCTGTGTTAAAACGTCTTCAGGGCACCTAGAAAGCTACTGCAGTAAGGGGCCTGCTTGCTGTTCCGCGAAATGACATTTTTTTATGCGAAGTTATAGAATATTAGGACTGGCTTTTAAAAAGTTAGAGGTCGTCCGTGTTTTAACGCGACTCTTAAGAACACACGGACCTGCGACGAGCGCGTGTCACCAACAGGCACGCGGGTTGGGAAATTGATGACACCTGATGGGAACAGCATATGTCGTATCTTTACCTATAGCGCGGCAGTGACAAACAACGGCGCAAGTTTCCACGCCAATCCGCACTAATGCTCGCATTTCCTTACTTAGCTATAACGCCCTGTTTCTCGTAGAATTTGTGAAAGGTGGACAGCACCTCTGACTATTCCTGGGGAACATAAATCTCAGTTCTCCAATGAAAAATTACGATGGCTGCATCAGCAGGTGTGCCGACCGGTAAGGGACAAAGCATGTTTCCGTGTGCCGCCGCTTCATGACGACAAAATTGGTGCTGCTGTTCTCCGCCCGGCGCTTCGGTGCGGATTGTGTCGGGATTGCATTTGGCTTTTCGCACACCCAACTCTGGCTCACAATGTTACTGTTTTTGTTGATTATCAGTAGACACTGGAGTTGAAGCAGATATCCACTATTTGGCAATGAAACGCTAAAGGTAAGAGAAAGACGCTACTTTATTTCCTTGTTTCCGTTGCTTCTAGAACAATACATTTCGTAACAGGCCGAATGTTTTATGCTAAAAATGAGGAAAAGATGCTTATAACCAGCTTAAATCCGGCGCGCAAGCCTGCCTAAATTTTCATTGCTTTTGTGCCATAGCATCATCAAGCTGTGAAACACTACGAATAAAACATGCTTCTCTCGTCGTACGTACGGCTACCTATTTGTGGTCGCGGTGCAAGCAGCAGTGGTTGTATATTTAATATACGACTGTAGAAAGTGGGAAAGCACTTCGCCAGCGTTTAGAGGGTGTGGGCAATGATACTTTTGAAGCGAAAAGCTTCACTACGCTAGGTAAAGCAGTCGTCGCGTAGGCCGGATAATTACCTTGAACGGCCAAGGATAGCCGTGTATGACCAATTGTGGTACAGTTATGGTGTCGAACCCTTGACCTTGACCAATGATATTTAGTTGACCTTTGAACTTTGACATTGGGTGACCTTTAATTAGATCTTTGACTTTAAGAACATCCGATTGGGTCATGAGAAGCCACTAGATGGCATCCGATTAGGGTGTCGTAAGACCATGTGATACCACGTCACAGCTACGTGGTCGTGTAGGTATATATAGAACGGCTGACGTGCTCGCCTAGGTGGCTCAGTGGTTAAGGCGCTCGTCTACTGAGCCGGAGCACCCGGGTTCGAACCCGACTGCGACGGCAGCGTTTCGTTGGAGGCGAAACACAAAAAGGCCCCCGTGTGCTGTGTGATGTCCGTGCACGTTAAAGATCCCCAGGTGGTCGAAATGATTCCAGAAACCTCCTCCACCACGGCACCTCTCTCTTCTTTCCCTCCCTCCTTTATCCCTTCCCTCACGGCGCGGTTCGGGTGTCCACCGAGATATGTGAGGCAGTTACCGTGCCATTTCCGTTCCTAGAAACCAATTTTGATTTTCTCTGTCGCGAGCGTATAGAGGAATGTCATTGACAAGCCTCAGACGCTTAGCAAGCGAGCTTGCTTTTCGATGTATTCCAGGGTTAGCCAAGTTAAGCCACTGCCAATTTTTTGTTCAATGCGCGTAAGTTGTGACAGGATGCAGTGTCCTGCAGGTTATACCCTTTGTCATCATGCTTGGTTCATAATGTGACTAGGAATGACTGCACACTGATATTTATGCAGAACTCGAGTAAAAAATGCCGCAGTTTCATTCTTAGCTAACATTTCCCAATTTGTTTTTAAATTTTACCTTTTAGAGCACTTTAGGTATATTTACCTTTTTCTCAAATTTTTTAACTTTGCTATTATTTAGTTCATTTCTCTTCAAAGTAAAATAAAGGGTAAGAGCATCCTTGGAATTTCCCTCGTGTACCAAATCAGGCCCGGCTCCACATAATAACGTATTATTTGAGGGTTCGTAAACCACCAAAGCGCACCTAGTTATTTTTCATAAAATCTATTTGGTATAGGGAGGATATTCAAAATACCAACATCTTTGTACATGGAAACATTGTATCTGCTAGACTACGTAAACACTCAGAAGGAATATGCCGAATAGGGATTAAGTGAGGATATTTCTATTTTCACATTTCTTTAAAGCTCCGGGAAAATTCAGTTTCAGGAAAGTTTGCTCTTCAAATTCCTTCAAAAAAGGAAAGTTCTCCGAATGTAACATGATTAAATCTAATCGGTTAGTTTGTTTTAACGTGTCTCATTCGTTAATTGAATTTGACCAGCTAGGTCTACTAAACATACCCCTAAATCTCAGTGCCAGAAAATTTCTACCCTGAGCACCCCTAATATATGAGCACAATGGCCGAGATCGAATGAGAGACATTGTAGTATGCAGTGAAACACCACAGCCACTGAACTATCGGGGCAGGCTCATACAAGCACATACCTATAAGTGTACATCGATTGCATCGAGAGGTTCAGAAATGTCTCTCCCGAAATGGCGTAAATAAGTGAACAATAGAATCTGAGATGATTACGTTGGCCATCTAGCAGAATGCTTTTTAAGTATAATAAACGTAATTATAATAAACGTAAGTAGATAAATAAGGAGACTCTGTGGAAAAGGTTACTTTGTGAATATACAAGAAAATCCAAACAGTAACAATTTAGGTTAATATAATTTTTTTTAATACTTGGAGGCTACACCTAAGAATGTGACTCGCTAGTTGATCAATACAGTCGACAAACATAAAGCATACTATACTAAGTTAAAATGCAGTAGAATCAAAAAGCCTACCGTTTACTCCTTTTCGTTCAAAGGCGAACGTCCATAGACTGCGTAAAGTGTGTCGGGTCTGTTCTGCAGTCTTCAAGAAGGCTGACAACACGGCATGCTTGCGACTGTTTATATGTAGCCGGAGCGTGCTGCTTTCCGTCGATAAGACTGAATCTAAGGCGCTGGTGCAAAGACAAGAGCGCGTGCACCATTACGTCCTGCCTTCAAGAAAGCCTCGATCAGTCACCCCGGATTCTTTAATGTTACATCCGCGACAATATCAACTGCACCCGGAGAGATACATCCGTCAGGCACAGCAGCTGATTGTCGAAACGCGGGGTAGTGATTAGGCTGCTTCCCTTATTTCTTCTTATCGCTATGTGTGCAGCCTGAACCAACTGTTATTTTGGGTGTATCCGCAGAGGTGTAGTTGTAGACGGCAAAAAACACTGACACGGGTTTTCGGTTTGATATGTATTTAATGCACCACCAACGCGGGTTGCGTTAGTAAATTCTATTTAGCGCTTCACGAAAGCACTTTAATTGATTGCTTCCCCCACCTATTATATACTGCCTACCGCAGAGCTACTAGCACAACCATATTGCGTGTTTGTCAAGCACCCCTCGAGAAGTGCGCGTCTTACAAAATTTTAGAATATAATTGCAAACACAAGGCGTTACTGCATAACACGAACAATTTCTAATATCATAGCAGCGAAGCCGGGGCTGTGGAGGAGAACGAACACATTGCCCACGTGTCAGTCGCCTGGACTCAAAGGTCTATAAAGATTGCTGGACGGTCTGGGCAACTCAGTTTTGCTTAGTCATTATTTCACGAAAAACACGGAGAAAACGTAGCTTTCTGAGCAACTTACGTACGTGGTAGGCCAGAAACTTACTCGGTCATATTGAGCGCCATCGTACAGTGAGGAATCGAGGTGCCGCTTAAATGTGCCATGGAGCCATGAACCTTAATTCTGTATAACAAAAGGCTTCTCCAGTTCTCTTACACCTAGAATACATATTGTAGTACTGGGAACAAAAGTTTTCCAGAACGCGAGTTGCAGGAAAAACGTTTATTGCAGCTCCGTCTCGCTACCCAGTCACCTGATATTGTGAAGAGAGGAAGGAGCATTTAAGCGTTTAATGCCTTCATTCCATAGCAGGCGACTGGTTATAGCGAGGTGCAGCTACAATAAACGTTTTTCCTAGAACTCGCTTTCCGGAAACTTCTGTCCTCAGTAGTACATTGTTTAATGAAAACTATGTAAATGGTTCCTACATCTTGAAACGCCCAGAACTGCTGTACGTCAGGAAAGCGAACCACACCTCCTTTTCGCGTATGGTGCTCTACCAACTGAGCTACTTCTCCGGCTGTCCAATATTCTGCTTTGGGGGCTATTTGTGCTTAATCTAACCTAAAGTTCAGGGTGTTCGGGCCGCCGCGGTGGCTGAGTGGTTATGGCGCTCAGCTGCTGGCCCGAAAGACGCGGGCTCGATCCCGACCGCGGCGGTCGAATTTCGATGGAGATCAAATTCCAGAGGCCTTTGTACTGTACGATGTCAGTGCACGTTAAAGAATCTCAGGTGGTCGAAATTTCCGGAGCCCTTCACTACGGCATCCTTCATAGCCTGAGTCGCTTTGGGACGTTAAAAACCCATAAATCAAATCAAAATCGTTCAGAGTGTTCACTAGCGCCACTCTCGTCCATCGTGCCTAATGTAACACGTCCCGCAGTACCGCTAGTTTTACGTGGAACGTGATCGATCGGTGAAAACGGGAGCTGTGCGAGAACCCTTTTCTGCTGCCTATGAAATATAGACTGCGAGAACAGAGGTCCTCCTAATGCTACTTCGCAGACAGGAGTAGGGAAATGAGGGGCTCTTGTGACATACTAGAAGGAAGGTAATCGTCAGTGTACTGAAGGAATGCAGGTGTGACGTTTAGTTTTTCATTTGTGATGTTAATAAGAGATTGCTACTGTAATCGGTTTATGGCTGAGAGATAATTGATAAGAAAGCATTACAAAAAAGGTGCTTTTAAGCGCAATTTCTACTGAGAAGGAAAACTACATTTTTTTTATTAATTTCGGTTTCATTCACAAAATACACGGAAACTTGAGAAGCGTTAAATTTAAATTACGAATCACACCACTACATATCATATAATGCAGTATTTTCTAACGTTAACGCCTGTTTCAATCTCTCTTTATTTCTTTGCTGTTTGTTGAGATTTGTATTATATCTTTCATCTATTCACTCGGCTTTGTAATGCTTCTGAAGCCTGATGGAGAATAAATAAATAAATATATGAAGTGGATTTTAAAGTCATTTATTAGGTAAAGAAGCGGCATGGCATTGAGGAGTGTAACGATGAGTAGACAGTCTGCAATCTTCACTGTCGTGCGTCACTTCACTTTCCTCTGATCAGGCCGGTAAGGGAGCCGTGTCCTAAACAAAAAAGTGTGTAAATGCCTGCTTCCCTTCGATCAGAATATCCGAATGGTGTTGCTTGGACATTCCCTTTTTCTCACGGCCTACCGGGTGGCACGAAAAATCTCGAAGCATGCACTGATTTTAGCCACCATACCTGGATAACTACGATCATCGCAATGTAGCGGTTAAGCGGACATCGAAGCCAACAATCAAATTAGCTGCCCAAAAGTGCAATTTACCGCCGTATATATATTCAACCTAGGAAAACTGTCCCAGTGCTTTCCACGCGATGCAAGCCTCCGATGATGCAGATCAAGCACTTTCGTTGGTGTCGTATCAAGCCTCACCCGATGGAGAGTTTTTCGTGCCCGGTCTTCCCACATAACTTGAACCATTACGAGCACAAAACGTTGGCTCAAGAATCATCCTTTAAGCTCTGTGTTTGGTGGCAGGGCCGATTGAGTTTCTCGTCATTCCGTTTTCGTGTGGAGAGCACTATCCAAGTGGCACAGGGTTTACAACTTTCGGTGATTTCCTTCAATTTACTTTCTATACTGGATCTACATGTGCTCGTGCTATGACTGCTCAGGTACTTGCTACGTATAGAGGCTTAGATACTGTGTCCCACGAGAATAAGCAAAATGGAAGCAAATATGTGATCATAATCGCATTCGTTATCACGGCGACCCTTGGTCAGTCTGCTGGGCGGCAGTAGACGGAAAATTGCAAATATATGCCGCAACTTAACGAGATTGGACGCTACGTTTGAGTGACGGTGAAGCTCGAAATGGCTTTTGGTCGACTACGCTAGCAACGGCCGCTTCAGTAGCTGAAAAAAAAAATGAGAGGCCCAATAGCTTTCGAAGGAATATCTTGTAGCATACGGTGGGGTGTTGAAGGTTTCGGTGCTGTTTAAGACGCACGGAAAACACTGCGAAATGATTTGGGTTCAGAGAACTAATAACTAAGACGTACATTTATTTAATTCCACGCAGTGACATATTTTTCATCGCACTCTGTCCTGTTTGTTCTCCTCCTTTAGCTTATTCTCTCAAATGTCACAAAGGTACTGTTGTAGCTTGGTCCACTGGTATAAATATAATGTGCGTCGTATAAGCATATTTTTTCGCGTTTATTTTCGGTTACCTAAGGTACACAATTAGGAAGGTTATAAATGAAGCAATCAGAGAAGTAGAAAACATAGAGGTGTCAGGTATATTGCTTTGTTCCTAACGAAAAAAAGAGCACTGAATTTTGCTATGCGGGCGAATTTCACGCGAAGCACAGATCTTGCGCAGTGCACTTCACTAGGTGCACAAAAACGAAAAGGGCGTGGTAAACTACACATCGAAATTCTTTTATTGTATTCATACTGCGTCCAATAAAGCGGCGCTTATTACACTTATAAGACGTATATAGATAATTGTGTGGTGCTATCTGGCCGTACACCTAATTTCATGATATTATAACTCTTGTGCTTTATAAAGATGCAGTGCACGACGTTCCCCCGAACGCGTCTAGAAAAAAAAGTAGATTTTTCTGTTGTTGCTGACTAGCGTCGGTGATCAAATGGTTACTGGAAACGAAAATTTTCCAAAAACGTCGGACCCAAGAAATGAAGATACAGGGCCTGTTCTGCAATGCTCACTTCTGCACCCCATCCTTGACAGAAAATATTTGCGCAGGCGAAGGTACGCTCTAAATCTTCGAGAAGAGAGCGATTTATCACAGAAAAGGTGCAGTAAAATATGGAAATAGCAATAATTTTCTTGCCTTTAATACGCACATGTTCCTGCCTAGTTCAGTTGGTGGAGGATTTTCTCAACAATCGCAAATAGCCTGTGGGCATTGGAGACAAGAAGTAAAGTTTAAGCGAAGTTAAGTCTGGGGTGCCACAGGGGTCAGTTCATCGCCCCCTTTTATTTCTGATATATATAAATTACCTGATTCAAGATTCGCCACTGAAAGTAAGCCTCTTCGCAGACGACTGCCCCATTTATAGTGAAATTAAATCCGCTAGTGACCAAGTCCTGCTAAAAAATTTTTTAGTTCAAATAGAGAAGTGGTGTAAAGAATGGCAATTGACCTTAAACCCTCCAAAGCCGGTCTGAATGACGCTTACTCGCAAGGCTGAGCCGCTTCGCTACACATATACTTAGCAAGGTTGTCCGCTTTCACGGGTAAATGAATACAAATGCCTCGACGTGACCATAATATCAAATCTCAGCTGGACAAAACATATCGACAACGTTGACGGCAAGAGGAACAAAAGACTAGGCTACCTCACACGCGTCCTAAAACCGGCTTCTACAGACACAAAACTGACAGCGTACAAGATGCTTGTACTTCCCTTACTTCAATGTGCATGTGAAATATGGGATCCATACAACAAAAAGCCCATACCTAAACTTGAGCAGGTGCAGAGACGGGCCTTACGCTTCATGTTCTCTGAATACCGAAGGCTGGATTCCGTGACTCCTCTTTATGCGAAAGCTCATTTGCCCCCTCTTTCTCAGAGACGAAAAGAAAAAAAGAGAATCTTTTGATTGTGCTAATATTAGTTTAGTGCATGTGAGGAAAGACAGATACATAAACGAAACAAAGGCACGCATATGCCGCAATAAACATTGTAGACATGTTCAGATAGAGAGATTTCGCAAGGACTGTTTTAAATATTCTTTTTTCCCTGTAACAGCATCCAAATAGAATGGACTGCTAAACGAAGTTGTATTATGCACAATCTAGAGATTAATTTTTCATCCGTCTTGCTAAACATACAAAGCAATGAAGTATATAAAACGAACCTTTTATTACGTGGAATTTTTCATCTGTATTTTATGACTGTACTTTGTTAGCACTGTTTTATTGCTTCTATTGTATTGGCTGCATCTTGTCCCTGCTGGTCTGTGTAAGCTACAAGTCCGATGTTGTGTCCACTCCTATCTTGGTTCAGGTTGGACCGAGAGTATGTACAAATAAATAAATCTCCAGCTATCTAGTAGCATAACTGGCTGGCTTCTCTTGAAAAAGGATCAGCGAGGCCTAATGTAGCTGCCGTAGCATATCTGAAGCACTTGGTTTGAGCACATTGTGAAGAATAAAAGGAAGTGTTATACTGCTACTACTGCTTCTACTACAACTAGTACTAGTACTACTACTAGTACCCCAATACTACTGTACTACTTCGGCTACTACTGCTACTATACCCTTCTGCTACTACTGCTGCTACTAGTACTACTACTGCAATTACTACTACTACTGCTATGATAATTCTGCTACCACTGCTGCTGCTAGTACTACCACTACCACTAGTACTATACTACTACTACTAAGGTGAATACGCATATTGTGCCAAAATTTCTGCCACTAACATTTTTTTGTTTGGCTCCTCGCTTTAGGTGCATCCATTATTTTTTTCGTACACTCGGAAATATTTAGTGCGTATTTTAAAACCGTTTTTTCCCTCACTTTTCGTTTCCAACGTCACAATTGTTTCAGACATTTACGTACAATAAAGTTTCTTAGTACGGTAACAGAAGCAAACACCCCAAGGAAAAAGTGGAAACTGAAATATTTCCTCCAGTCCACATCATTTCCAGGTCCACTACAAATTTACGCTGTTTTCACCTTGAAAGGATAGTGATTAAGAAAAGCGGGTACCCTTTAGAGCCTGCCGACATATGTAACGAAATTGCAACCTAACGAACTTGTCTTTGAAGAGTTAGCTATACGGGCAGCGACCCACACAAACCGCCTATGTTCCAAGTCAAAAAAGACCTTGCGCGCACAACCAGTGATATCTCTATTTTTCTCCGATAGCTGCTGGCTTGCTTCCGCAACTATTGCACCCGCCGTCTTCACAGTATGCTTCAAAAAGTCGCAAAAACATGCAGAAAGGACCGTAAGCGTTCAACATCATGCCTGCCAAAGTTTATTTGACCACGACTAAGGGAAAAATGCAACGCTACCTCTTCCACTATCCTCGTGACGTTCCCCACGCAAGCCGCTCCTCGAATTACAAAGGCTCGAAAACAAGATTGCGTTGCAAGCCGGCTGAAATACGACGGGAGCCGGCAATGACGGTAGCCAAAACTTCTGCTCATACGGCGTTTCGCCATAGCGGCGGTTCCTTAGTAAGATGGGGTGCGCTGTGCTTGATAGCCCTACGAAGCAAATGGGTTATGAGGGCCGCCGTAGCGGAGAGCACCGTGTAATTTCCACTACCTACGGCTTCTTAATATACATTCGGATCGCCGAGCTCACCGGCTTTTCCGCATTTCGTCTGCGCCGACATTGGGCTGAGATTTGATCCCGCGGCTTTGATTACACTAAAGCGGTTGAAGTTAAACAAGAAGGAAAACTTTTTTCAAATGTTGAGTGTTATGAAGATATTTAAAAAGCGCGTAGAAAGCAGCTTAGTTAAAAATCATCAATTTTCATGATCTATCGCTTTATTGTATTAATTTGAAAATGCAAGGTGCCTTCATTGCGGTTCGCATACAGTTTTTGTTTTTTCATGCAGACTGGGCTGTCCTTTATAGGGGATATTTCTAAGATGCTTTTCCTGATGTCCTGGATGGCTGCCACTCATGCGAAATTTGAATGCTGCGATAGGTAGCCAATGTGTTTCAGAACTCCTTTTTCATTTTCTGTCGTTCAAAATTTCTCGCGGAAGCCAGCAATTTCTTTTACCATCCCATTTTATAAGAAATGCGCCGCTTTGAGTTCGTCCAATAAAACAGTTAGCTTGTCTGTATCATCCCGGTCGGCCTTAAGGGAATTACTCTCATATTATGGAGCGCTGCTTACTGCTTGACGAGCTTTCGAGTCCACCGCATGCGTTCTGTCCATGCCCATTGATGCAGAATAACTATTAAGTATGCGGACGGGGGCCCTTCGCAAACTGACAGAGCTGATATGTATTTTGAAAATAACCTGCGGCTTGGTCCATCAATATGTCACCAGCGACTACACCGCCAAGCTCACATCCACACCCTTGGAATGGCGTGAGCAGAGTCGTGTTGCCAGAGAGCGACGTGTTCTAGTCAGATTTAAAACATAGGTAGAATTGATTGACTATATCAAACGCGGTGTAAACAAAAACAGATAATTCTCGATATCATACTTATTTCATTGCTTGTATCTCTTAGCCAGTGCAACAATTTATATTTGCTGCTTTTTGAACGCTGCGGTAAGAAATAAATAAAATGTCTTGCATTGTCTTCTGATTTGGGAGGTTATTTAAATTTAGAGAATGTTTACCACTATTTTACCGCTTTTAAATCTTGCATGATTGTGTATGATGTCTCTCGATCGTCACCCTGTGATTATTTTTGTTACCTCTTACGTGTTTATACGAAACGTGGGTGTCAAGGAGTGAATAAAAAATTCAAACTCATCCAAGACAAGTTTGTGTTATCTGGAACTTTGACGAAATTGGCAAAGGAATGATCTTGCAACAATGCTTTGAATTATCCTTTACAAATGTGTTCCCAAAGCTATTAGTGTGATATGAGGTCTTCGGAATAGAAACACATCCTTCTGACTTGAAATACCTTAATCAAATTAAACTTAATGATTTTACGCACTGGAACTAACAAGAACAAGTTCAAGATTGAGAGAGCAGTGCCACCGACAATGGTGAATTCTCTCATACCCCTGTCACACGGGCAGTTTCAATCCCCATTGAGTCAGTGGACATCGAATGCACTGGGTATCGGAAAGTGCTACACAGCCGGTTTTAATGACCATTAAACTCAACTGAGATATACTGAATGGAAGTTTGTGAATGGCTATAAGAATATCAAAGGCCATCGAGAACAACCTCGCACTCACTATACGCTATAGCAACACTCTAATAACTATACACTATAACAACATTATACACTCTAAGAACAAATATAACGTCGAAATAAACAAAATGTATTTTTATTTATTTGCAAAATTTTAAAACTACATTAGCCAGTTAGAAAATTATTGATTAATTAGTAGTCGTAATCACAGCACCGCAGGACGTCTGGCAGTCATTCAATAAGCCGACACGGTTTTTTTGTGCGACATCGCGGCCTTCCGCTTTGTTTTTTTTCTTTTTTTTGCCTCATAGCGCACATTGTCACAACTGAGACCAAGAAGTGTCCCACAAATGCTGCAACGACAGTAGCTATGAACATGACAAGACGGTCACTGATGTGTGGCAACCTGACCGGGGAAAGGTGGACTCTTTCGAAACAAAATGCACATCGCTGCCTATCGTCGCCCTGCGATTGCTATCTGTAAATTATGCCGAACTGCGTACTATTTGAATGGCTTTTTGCGTGAAATGTTCATTTAAATTGACACTTACTCCACCACTCGCATCGTTTACTCAGCTTCACGGCGTACATTTTTTCCACTGTTGCTACCCCTAGCGCCATCTGTCGGAACGCATGCTCACTACTCACTGAATGATCACGGCAATTAGCCATGTGACCGCAGTACATATTGATGGTCAGTGCAAATTTCGATGGCCATTCACTCAGTGGTTGCCAGGTTGCCAGTGTGACACGGGTATAAAATTCCGAGTTAACACATAACCCCTGTATAGCCAGGATACCGCCTGGTCCAGTAAGCTCCCCATTCCTTTCTATGAGAGCCGGTTTTAGCTACGAGTTTCTGGGCATTTAATGTTTAAACAACCACATAAACATTCATCTGATATTTAGGCTTGACTTCGGGGTGCCTGGCTTTTTCCTTCCCAAACTCAGCTAAAGAAAAAGCTTCATCCTCCATGACTGAGCCTTCAAGAAATTTGCCAACGACTAACAAAATACAAGACTGCATGTCATTTCAGTCGCCCAAACAACCCTTGAGATAACCTAAACCTATTCTCCTACAGATCACAATTGAACACATTAGCCACTCTTAGTAGCGCCCACTTCTCTTTCTACATAGTCCATCCCAGCTGATTGAAACAATTCAGGCTAGCATATGAAAGCAGTATTTCTTTAGCCATGACATACTGTGGAGACAACAGCTAGCTACAAACGTCATAAAGGCATGAGGAACTTAGTAACGCAAGCAACACTATGAAAAGAGGACAGTTAAACAGCCTTGTTTTGTGATACCATTTGTCAAAAAAAGCGAGCAGAGGTGGCAATCTACGCAGCGTCATATTGCAGCTCTAGGGTCTATAATCGAAGCCTAGGTAAGGATTATGGTAGAAGAGATATTTTTCACAGAGGGGATGTAAAAAACCGACTTTTTAGGTGCTACCCATTGCTGCTAGAAGTCCGACATTGTACATACTGCACCGCACTTTTCAAGGATTAAATAAAGGATTAAATAAAGAAAGTGAAGCGCAAGAAACAGAATAAACAGAAATTTTTTGCAAGATGAGAGATATTTTCCTGTCTGTTTTTTAATCGTTAACCTTCTAGAAAAGGAAAAAGCGTCACCGGACGTTTTTGCTCGGTTTATCTCAAAGCTTCGCTGCAGATCAGCCACCACTCGCGTCAAGAGCACCCCTGCCCAAACAACACGATTTCTTCCCGAGCAGACACATGCATGCCAGACAGACGTCAGGACACGCTCAGACGTAAACGGCCTATCACGGCTAATTTTGTCGTTTAAAGGCCAGCAATCCTGCCAATCAGATACATTTGGCGCCGCTCAGAACATCCTATTGTAGGCTGGTTGCAGGGTGGTTTATCGCGGTTGCATTCAGTGCCGTTGCTCGACCGCGCGTCTCTTGAATGCGTGTCAAAAAACGTACAAAAACAAGGCCGACTGCGGCTCTATATTAGGTCCTGTGTGAGGCGACGTGCTTCAGTGTTGACCACAACCCCGTCGGAGACAACAGCTTTTTTGAGTAAGGTCATTTACATCGACACAGAAGTCCCAAATTATTTCGCCTTAGAAGACGTTGCTGAAAAGTGAGTATACTTATTCAGCTATCGTAGCCCAGACAGCAGTGTGCATTCGCTGCGATATATGTAGATCAATGATGGAAGCGCTTATATGGCGTGTGCTTATGTGAAAACAGCGGCCTAAGCCAGAATTTGATCTAATTCTTCCACTAAATAAAATACTTCAATACCTAACCTCGTTCGCATAGTGCAATTTAAGAGACAGAACTGCACTGATATGCTTCCGCCCGGGAGCATTCAAGGGAATCTTGTAGTTTGTCTCTACATAGCCATCAGGTTCAAAGTGTTGAAAATTTCATGCGATATTTATTTATGCGATATTTCATACGAAATATTCATGCGATATTTATTGATTATACTGACTGGAAGAAATTAGGGTGCTTGTTTGGAATTCGGCGATTGTGGTCTAGGGTTAAAAAGTAGCAGATTATTTCATGACCTCTATTCTTCCTTAAATATTGTGAATATAATCATTGTAGCATGGGACTTTAGCGGCCCTGAAGCCGCTAGATAAATACTTAGAAAAGCCTATGGTAAGCTTCTCTGCCGCAAAAAAGAGGTACTCTCCAAAATTTAACATTTTCTACGATCACAAAGCTCTCTGGTACCTAATATATTTTTAAAATTTAATCCACTTCAAAACGCGGTCTTCACAATCAGTCGGCATCGAAATTTTATCGAAGGAGGCGCCAAAATTGAGGCCGGGGTTATACCGAATGAAAGACGAAATTTCGGTTCGCTGGTAGCCTCGAGATCCTTACAAATCCAAAGATAACTGCTGAAGTTACCCAACCCTCTTCAAAGCTCCTGCTAACAGCCACCTCTAGAAGTTCTTTTCTATGGGATCGCTTGGTAGTACTAACGTTTTAGGCCCACTACATAACCTCTGACTACTTACAATTGTATAAATTTCAGCAAAAAACCTTTATTTATCTTGTGCTTGGCGAATAATGGCCTTAGCTGCCTATGTATCATTTAACACAACCTATCACAGCACAGGAAGACGCAATTTCTCTATGATTGTCTTAAAAATAACCTCTGGATTTACAGCTTCTCACGCAAATCAGCAGCAAAGCAACTGTCGTTAAACATTCTTTTCTAACGTTGGGCAAATGGGAATTACATCAGTTCAATCACCGCTCTGTTCGCGAGCCCACGGCATTCCAGTTCGCCAAACCAGCTTTAACTGTCCGGCCTATAAAAAATTCTAATTCATTGCGATAACCCTGTGGAGTACTTGAAAAAATCGCTATTTGATCTTTAAAACATTACATAGTACAAAAAGGCTATAAATCGAGACGGTAATTTTCTAAGCGGCAGTCTCGAAACATTTACCTGCGATCTCGGCAATCACGAATCTGTGAAAGTTTCTTCATCAACTTTGGGGTACATGAAGCCACATTCCTTTGTGGCTTGGCTGCCCAAGAAAGTAAAGGTCGTCTTCAGCTGCTTACTAAATCTATATTCGCTTTGCATAAACTACAAAATGGTTGCTCCAACGAATTCTTTATGGAAAGCAATCCTTTGTTTTTCCTTTCTTCTTTCACTCCCTCCTTATCCCTTCCCTTACGGCGCGGTTCAGGTGTCCAACGATATATGAGACAGATACTGCGCCATATCCTTTCCCCCCCAAAAACCAATTATATATAATATAAAAGCGATTCTTCATTTCAGGTTCAGCAAAAATAATGCGGTCACTATCTGCACTGATTTCTGTGTGCTTCGTGGGAATGGCTTCTGCTTTTCCCTACACAACAGGTAAGCGCCTGGTGTCAGCCGCAGCAGCAATGCGCTATAGAAATGTCTACGAGGGGCTCGGTATGCAGAAATCAAGTTCATGTATCCGAAGAGCGGTACGCAGAATAGAGTCGAGTATAATCGTTGTAATCATTGCTACTTAAAAAAAACGTTTTTATTGTTACTTATGTTTTATGTAACAAAACAGGGAAGTGATATTTCAGCAAAGCTGGAAGCCAAAAGTAGGTTTTTCCGGCGGGGAACTTTCATTAGGAAGATATATTCATTCTTTTCTACAATGGTCTCGCGATCCTAGTATACACCTAACAGACCTCACAAAGTCAGTGGTTCAACCAGGATTAGTGTCACCACTTGAAATAATGTCTTAGCCACGGTAACATTGTGTCTCTTGGGAAATAAACACTAGCGCTGTCAGAGAAGGTAAGCGCAGGCATTTGGTGCTCTCATTAAGCAGGTCAAAATGTTTTTTCTCCAATGAACTACGTGCACATTCACTGCCCTTTCGTTGATTTCACGGTTCCGTTTCATTGCTAAATCATCTCATTAAGTCGACCACAATGATATAATTACTATACTGTTTTTTCTGGGCTCCACTCTTACAAACGTATGAAGCGATTACAGTCGATTTCAAGATATATTTTGCAGCCACCAGGCTTGGGCTGGAATGGAATCATCAAAAAGCATAATTTCATGTTCGCGAAAATATAAGCGATGTAATTTCGCCCCGCGCTGGTTCATTTTTTTTTTTTTACTTCCAGAGAGCGAGCAAGAATGAACGCCGATGGAAATGTGTTGGAGTACAGGATCTGAACTTTTCAGTAGAGTGTTTACAACAGCAGCGTTAAAATAATGCCTTTTCTCAACGTTGCGAACGCTGTAGGTTTAGAAGCAATGGGTATGAATTTGCAGTCATAAAAGAAGCAACATTAAGTGAGAAGTCCAGTAGCAGAAAACACGTGAAAGATAAAGGCAAACAAGAACATAGAAAAGAATTCGCCAACGGTTCGCTGTCTCAAGGGTTAAGATAACGCGATGAGAGGTGTGTCAGATCCCCACAACAGGTATGATAAAAAGCATGCGAAAAATAACTCAGCGCGTTGAATGGATCTCTTTCCGAGTGCACTGAAAACATCGCTATTATCGCGTGAGAAAGCTGCCGAACTGTTATGATCCTTCTCTGACGTTCTCACGCCTATCGAATCTGGCCGCATGAAAGAAGAATAGATCCTCCTGCCTAGCGCCATTATCTTGTGCTTGCAATAATCATTTATTTACACGATTCGTGACATGGGCAATGAATTGCCTTTTACTGGTTCGTTGAGTGTTCCTACTTCTTACAGCGGCACCAAAATATAGCGCAAGGTTTGATGGTGATTGTAACTTAGCTACTATTTTTATCCGTAAACATCTCTCCAATTATCTATGGCTCGTCAAGTGCAACACAGCAGAGAATTTTGGGAAGACAACTGCCACTTTAACCGTATCTTTTGCGCAGACAACTCCTGCGACTTCACGCACATTGATCTGGACGGCGCCGTGGACAAACTCCTGGCCAAGCTCCCCGAGCACCATCTCGTCGGTTCCCAGTCGTTTTCACCACTGTTCGCAGGCCTTGAAATTGGTGGCCTCAACATCAGCGGCCTTGACGGAGTGCACGGGTATGGGCCACTCTTGCCCTACTGCGTCAACGGGACCCGAATGCTCCAGTTGGACCTCATTACTAGCAGCAACACCGCGCTCTCTACCCGATGGAGGCATTGCTCAGGAAGCGAAGGCAGCATTAGGCTTCGTTCGCGGATCACGCGCCTCACCACGCAGTTCAGTGTAACCTTAGACGAGTCGAGCCGCGATGTGGTGCTCTCTTATGAAGGGCCCGCGGTACCTGTGGCCACAGAAGGTCTCATTCTTGTGGTAGAAGGGGCTGGAGACATTGCGAGACAAGCCATAGGGGGCCTTAGCCTCGCCTTCAATGGGGCCTTCCAACAACTGTGGAGAATCCTTTTCAACGAGCACTTCGTAGTGGTTCTTCGTAACGCTCTGGTGGACAACACGGTTTGAACTATTCGCACCAGCGTCACAAAAGGCAACGCATGAAGACGCACGAAGACTAAGGAAAAGTGCCGGGGAAAAAACTTGTTCCAACGAAGCTGCAGTGAGATGCTGTAACACTAAGAGAAATAAAGATTTTTCGAAGAATTCAATATGAAACTTTCTGCAATTGGCAGCAAAGGTTGTGCTGCAACTGGAGAAGCAATATTCGAATAATTCTTTTCTTCATTCGGCGCAGGAAATGTTTTGTTAGAATTTAAACCAAGACATTGCACACAACTAAACAATGTTTAGTCACGATCAACGTCAATGGGTTCCAGTCCTAGCTTAGGAATCATTTTCACTTCTTAGAAGCTCTAAATCATTTAGATCATTTTGACATGTGTGGTTGTCTTTTCTGGATCATCTAGTTGATATTTTTTCATAGCTAGTTGTTTGCTTCCTATAACTCAAAATATATTTTCATTCTGGTAATTACAAACTGCAAAGATAGAATTATTGTCGCACATAGAACAGCAGATAATCATGTTTTACTTTTTCCATCGAAAACGTGCTAAACACGTACCCTCACGATCGCCGAATTTACTAGGTATTCTGGGCCATTTCTCGTTGCACCAGGGACAAAAAATGACCCAGATTACCTAGGACCTGTGGCTATCATCAGCGTTCCCAAAACCGCAGAGTACAATAAAGTTTTCTCTTCCTCTCATCCTCCTTGGTCATTTTTGGAATGTGCGACACTTTTTTCTTTCCATCACATTCTCACAAAGCACATCCTATAGAGCAAACAATTCCGCCAGTGGCCTTATCCTAAGATATCGCAAAAGGAAATTTCGCATACTCCAACTACTCAAAGACAATGTTAGAATGGATCGCCTGTGACACGTTAAGATATATAGGTGCAATCTTCAATGTGGTATCTACGGCGCTGTGATCTTAGGGGCCCTCTCGATGAATTCTTTTCTGGGGACGGAGGTTCCGCTAAGCTTCTGGCGTCGCTCTGCTGCCTGTCAAAGAAAAGCATGCGTATTTTCATAAATAATTTTGCACCCCGTTCCCGTGAAAGCACTCTGGAGAAATTAAAGCATCAAGCACCCAATCCGCCCTTTTCACGCAGCCGCTCCGTATATGTTAAATACGCTCCTCTTTTTCTCGGCACTTTCACATGCTCCACTGGTTGAAGAGAAACTGTGAGCATGAATATAATAATAATAATTGGTTTTTTGGGGAAAGGAAATGGCGCAGTATCTGTCTCATATATCTTTGGACCCCTGAACCGCGCCGTAAGGGAAGGGATAAAGGAGGGAGTGAAAGAAGAAAGGAAGAATAGGTGCCATAGCGGAGGGCTCCGGAATAATTTCGACCACCTGGGGAACTGTGAATGCGCAATTCAAGCCTGCGCAAAGCGCCAGATAACGGCAACTTTCAGATAACTCTCCGAGGAACTGGATAGTGCCACGTCGGTCACGTGAATTTGTTTTCAGCCAGTTTTCTGGGTAGCAGAACCATTTTGACGTAGTTCTCCCAAGTCGCCGCACGTTGTGAGGAAAGGAGGATTGGGAAGGTTGAACAATGAGCAATCACCTAACAGCGTGCACGCCATTACTTTTATTTCTCAGTACTAGCACGGGCATTTTACGTGGCATGTGGAGTGTCAGCAACAATTAAATGGAAAAAATTAATCGTGCGCCGAGCTTTCTTTCAAAATTGTATGTTTATACGGTTTATACGGTATGTTTATGCGTCCTCAATATCCACGACCTAAGTTGTTTTCTTAATTTTCAAGGCAGGATAACTTTTCTAACACCTTTAGAATCAAATTATATCTGCGACTTTTAGTGGCTTTTTATCTCTTGACTTTATTTTTAGATCTTGTGTTAGATGAAGTTTTAAAAATGCCTAAAATTATCAGGGAAAAGAAACGTAATAATTTAAACGACGTTAAGGAGGAGTATCGACTATTACTTTCCGGCCATATTTCGTGCGGTTTCACCGAAACACCATTCTCAGTCACGCCCGGCACGCAAACTGCACATGACTTTTGAATAATCTGCAAAGAATTCCTGTTCTTGTGCTGCTCAGACATTATTTTGCTGCCAGTAGATGCTGTTAACTTGTGGATATAATAAATTTTCAACGTTTTTAATTCTACATTTCAACCCGTTCTCCTTAAGTAAAGTAATTTGGTGGTCCTGGAATATTTATATTCCGGAAAAATTGCACTGTACCTAATTAAACTTTATTTTACGTGCTATTGTTCAATTAACAATTGGGCCGTCAATTAGGTTTTCAGAAACATTTTAAAAAGTTTCTGATACGATAGGGAGCACGCTAGTTCTTGTAACCAATGCATTTCTTCATTGCAATATCACATTTCCACTCACCGTTACGCTGCTGAAACCCAGCGGCACTGAGAGTTATGCCGGCCACAGCAATAGCTCACTATGTCATTTTTGTTTTGCTCTATTAGTCTCTAATAAGGCAAGACGTGTGTAAAAATTTCTTAAGATATCACTTTTGCTCCTGACACCATGTGCAAGTTTTCCTCGTCAACATGTAAGAACAAGGTACACGTAGTTGGTTGCGGAGAACAAAACACGCTTGGCATGCAGGTTTCTGCTGTTGTGTGTTACCAACATGAACCGTTGTTTATGTTGTTTATATTGGTATGGTAAACTGCTACTGCCAAAACAGCTCTTGATTCTAGGCAGCTGCCATCACAGGGATAACATCGACGATATCAACTAGGATCAAGTCTTAATTCATTCTGCCTTTTCAGAAGTCCCATTTCTTTATAAGATATTTTTGGGGTGAGGGTGGAGATTTGGCGCAAAAAAGTGATGAGCTAAGATTGATCGTGTAGGAAACCGCAAAGCAGTAGACGCACGCCTTTATAAAATATATTAATTTCTTCATTTACACTGGTTTGGAAGAGAGTGCAGAGAACGTGGCGTTGCTGCTTTTATAGGGGGCCTTCTAGGATCAGTGTACTCATCTCTTTGTAGAAACCGCGCAACTGAAAAGTTAGCCGTTTAGCATTTCTTCCAATGTCACCAGTCCAGTTCGGTCTAATTTCTGCGTCTCCTGAAGCAGATAATTATCAGCCTAGAACAAAAAGAACGCAGTGCACCCCGATCAGATCCACTGCATCAAGCGAGGTTCAAAACTCCGGCCACACTCACACGACAAGATCTGTGCAGCGAGCTTCAAGCAGAAGTCGGCGCAAGTGTGGTAGTTAACAAAATTTTTCACTTTCAAATGGTGGTCATGGCTATGTCGTGAGTGCTAACGTTAAGGTGCACATTTGCAGACAGATCGCGGATGCCAGCCGATATCGTACGCCAGAGAGTAAATTTATTTTACCTTAACGCACCTTAAGTGACCACACGTTTAATGTGCGCCCTCAAGGCGGATACCAAATTTCCCACGCAAGCACTCCTTCAATATAGCCAAAAGGTCTACATGTCCATGTACACCTTTTCGCTGTTCACAGCTTGATTGAGCGCGCGTGCGTGTTGGACTGCGCTGCGCGTGCGCAGTAGATGCCTGCATGAAATCCGCCAATCCGGACTCTGCTGAGACAGTCCAGTGGTAAGATGGCGGCGCTCAAAAATGCAAATGTGAAGAGGCCTATACGCGGACTTGGTCATTGTCTACATTACGCTCATAGATCCCTGGGAGTCCTCATACCGCACATGACGCAGTGATGCAGCGATTAGGCGAAGCGCCACTGCCTTGCGATGGCAGGTGCTGCAAACGGTGGATCTTGTGAGATCCAGCTTACTCTTCCCGAGCAACCACTCGCGACCAATTGTTTATTGAGCGGCCACCTGCCATGGTGGGCAGTTCGCTTACAGTGCGGCGGCCAGGTTGGCAATTTGCAGCGTGGGCAAGTTCTCATGACCTCTCAAGGCCACGTGATCAAGGTGTCAGGTGGGCCGCCAGGCCCCAGCTCACAAAGTCGGCTACTAGGATACTGACGGCATTGGGTTTTACACAGAGCGGTAGCCTTAACGCTGTCCAGTTAAATAGCGGCCAGCGCATACACCCCGATGGTAATATGGGACTTCCTCTATGAAGACCGCCGCATCTGGCATGTGTCGCGGAACATCTAGCAGGTTTAGTTTAATGTTTTTTTTTTCCAGTGCGCAGTGGGCGATAAAGAAAAAAGTTTGCATTTAGTCAGGCACGGGAGTATGAGTAGGAATGGCGCCTATCAGAAGCCGTGCAGAATGGGGTTATAAGTGTCCGCCCTATGACATTTGCATATCGACACGTATTGGTTCGCTGTTTTTTGTCGAGCCCGCCTTAAAATTCACATGGTGTCAGAAATTCGGTTAGTCGTCTCGTTGGATTGTAGTTGCGGAAAGAATATGGTCAGCAGCTTACACTAGCACAAGTCTGACGACGTCAGCACGTTGAAAACAATATTGGGCACAACAAAAATTTGAAACAACGGTGTTAGGCATAACAGCATGCATTTGCGATGACTAAGTAGTGATGCGGTGAACATGCTTTCATTGCTACATACGACGACTCTCACGTAGTTCTTAGGACGGTAAGAATATATTGCTGCTCATTATTACCGCACTCCAAATTTTTAACGCCATTTCAAAGGTTAAAAGCCTGATTAATTTGCCACACGAACGGTGACCGTGAGACTTAAACAAACAGCCAAATCAAAAGAAAGAGGGAGGATCAGTCTATGCCTAGAGAACTGTGCAGCGATGACTATCGGAAGTGGTTTTAAGGCGCTCTCTTCCGATGGATTGTGGTTTACGTGGCTTCACTAGGATACGGTGGGCCATACCAGCGCCATTGAGGTGAATGAATGTACACTTCGCGCTAAGCCACCTGTCCTAGGGTGCACTAGGGAGGAAAATGCTGCTTGAGTAGGCTACTCGAAGAGCACTCAAAAAACAAAACTTTCACTGAGCACTCGAGATCACCCGCGATCAGCTCCGCGATAACCAAAGGGAGTCAGTAAGGAAAGGAAAGAAGCGAGAAAGGTTGCTCGAAGGCATCCGTCCTGTTCTTGCTTGGTGGTTCTTGGAGCAATTGCTGAGGAATGTGGGATTTCATGTCGACGTTCTTTCCCAATGACGACAACGAGCCAGAATAATTAGTAAGAATGCAGGAAAATAACCAAACCAAGAATAACTTTCATGGCGGTGCTTTAGCAGTCGATCACGCATAATGTACGAATGCTGTGTACTAAACTTGATTGTTTGTTTTAAACGAAAACAATGCATTTATTAGCCTACTACATAAAGCTCTATACAAATCCTTCTTAATTTAAAAGAAGAAAGTGTTTATTGATATGAGCCGCAGAGCTAACTGGGGCGTTGTGAAAATGGCAGCAATTCATTAAGGATGCAGGTGACTGTGAACCTTGTCGAGAACTGCCTGAAACCACGTGAAGGACCGTCACGATATTTTTTCGGCCATACTAGCTCCAGCTGAAAAAAACTGGCGAAAACAGCTGATTCTAAAAAGGCTGCATTTTCTGTGACATTATTGACAAGCCATGTCTCTTTCACGATTAATCCACTTTTTCGGTATGACAACAGATATTAACCAAAACTACGCGCTTAAGAAGAAGGCTGCGTGTATTGCTGTAAGTCGAAGTCAATCGAAGATTTCTTTTCTGAGCAGTACGACATAGTTTTGCACCCACATCCAATTAGTCTGCGGTTGATTGATTTCTGCTTGAACTTCATAGAGGCGGTCATTATTGCAGAAGCTTGAACACGTATGTATCTTTCTCGAGCAGATTTCCAGACACAAGAAACATGTCGGCTGGGTCCTGACAGGAGTATGTGTCAACCCCGGTTATACCGTTTACGTGGGAGCGTAACAAGTACTGTCGGGTCGGCGAGATATGGGTTGGTGTATAGAGCAGTTGCTTTCACTTATTTCTCTAAGGATATGCGAAAGATCTTTGAATTTTTAATTAATAATGAACTTGCTGCGCTTTTACAATACGCGCGTGTGGTCTCGCTAGGCGTTTCGTTGTGTAATATAGGAACAAAAAATTGAAATTTACCTTCGATATAAATCTCTCACGAGAGCCTGCAATTAGAGTACTTTATATTTTTATTCAGGTTCCTTCTCGTATCATAATGGCCGTGGGCGCCCGGCGGTTACACTTTTTTCAAGTTTCAGCGGTTGTCACCCTAGAAAACAAGAGCGCGGCCACCTGTTCACCGATGAGAACCTAAACTACAATGCCACCTGCGCACAAAGCAACTGTCACGAGCAGTACCTGATGTTGTTGTGTGGTCTACGCTTTTACAACTTGCATTCTTACTTTGACGCCTCTTTCCTGCACCATTGAGCAGTATCGGCTGCTGCAATAAGAAGTCACTGCCCTTTGAAGGCGGACATAGAATATTTCCAAATGCACTTCTAGTTTGTAACCTAAGTGAAAGCAGATCAACATTTTACGTGACTTCCCACTCTGGATGGCGCATTTAGATACTGTTTTTACTGAAAGCAAACCAAGCGGAGAAAAATCCAAAATGAAAAAAAAAACCCTGCCTGACTGTATTAGCAGCCGTGTGTACCCTCCGCAGCTGGTAGTTTTTGGCCTAGTCTGGATGGCATTACCTTGAATAATGGTGAGTGATGAATTCTCTGAGTTATTTTACATTATGAGTTACAAAGAAGAGCACGTTCATGTATTATTTTAGCGTATTCTTGGTTCCCCCACAAACACGTGAAGGTGGGAGCACACCGTCAGATAAATGCCACCAGCAGCTAGTACATTCGAACATACTATAAAGACACAAACACTGCTTCATTTCTTTATTAGGTCAAAACTCGACATCCTGTCCTCTGTTTGTCATTCTGATTTATTTGTTTTTATGCGGATTATGAAATATTCAAGTAAACAAGTCATTTCCAATTATTCCAAGGCAAATAGGCCTAAAATATGAATGTAAAGTTTAATTTTTTTCAAACATTGCATATTTTACCTTGCAAAGTTCATTTCGTTTATAGTTAAGTGGAAATAATTTTCCTGCTCAGTTACACCGCTGATGAATTTAATGCCTTACTAGAGCCATTTTCTCGCGGAAAAGCTCACGCCAGAGCCTGACTAATTGACACGTAGAAGTAGTAGGCGAAGCGGGCGTTCCACAAACTTCGCAAAACGCCGGGAAACGCCAGAGACAGCAATTCAGTGAACACCTTCGCGGTGAACCCAGCCCCCTCCACTGAGAACTTCACTTCTTCTGTGGTCACTGGGAGCGTCGGCCCTTCGTACGTAAGCTTCACTTCCTCGCCCATTTCTGCCCTCTCCACACGCAGCACAGTCGTGAAGCGACTCAGCCTCGGCCGGAGCTCGAGGCTACCTCTCTGTCCGGTGCAGCTGCTCCACGGAATTGCGAAGTATACGTCCCCGTCGTTGGCAAGGTCCACCTGAACCATGCGAGTGCCGTTCACGCAGAAGGGTATCACCGCTCCGTATCGACGAAGCAGGTGTATACCGGTCATTTCAAGGTCGAGCAATTTCACGCCGATGGGGACTTCATTTGGTCGTATTGGTAAAGTCAGGGGTTCCTTGGGAAGCTTTGCAAGCATCCGAGAGATGGCGCCTTCAGCATCGATTTCGGTGAAGTCACATGACTTGTCTGCAAGGGAACGGGTATAAAATAAATGTTTATTTTCGCAGGTCAAACGACCTCTGAATTCATCATTTTTACCGCAGTTGCCAATTAAGAAGGGCAATTTATGTATAATGATGACCAACAAAGCTGATGTCGAGGAAATTCAAGCCGTGGATATAGCTTAGAAACATACAGACACAACTGGAACTCACCCATCAAGCGTGTTTGGTTCAGTTACTTCGGTACGAACTTTGATAAAATAACCTCTGCATACAATTGTACAAAAATTGATTTTAAAGGGGCCATGACAGCCTATTTTCACGCATACCCTACCTTGTCGCATATAATTCTCAAACTGTTAAATCAAAATTCCCTCAAGTTTCAGTTCATTCTGTGTGGTAAATATGTTTAAAACGAATTTTTTCCGTTTCTTCTGCGAACTGCTTGCTGGTCTGGCAACCTCTCATCGCTGACGTCATCGCTGACGTCAGACGCACACTGTGCATGGCGGTCGCTCGAAAAGTTTTCTTTTTTTAGCTTATCGAAATAAAATGCATTTTCAGTGTTTTCTTTTCGGAAGCCGTCAGCTTAGTACGCGACCTGAGTGATCCTTAAGAAAGCGAACTTGCTCGTGGCACCCCTTTTCTGATTATTGAGGAAACAGAAATCGATTGACCCCTGCTTTATTATTTACGCTCATAAACATGGTATTTTTATGTTATGAGTGTGATTTCTTTTGAGAAGTCAAGTGCTCCCGTATGTGAAAAGCGGCACGTGCCGTGCATGCCTTCACGATGTGCGCCGTGAAAGCCGCGGTGTTTTGTAGCTGGCTACCAATTTCTTGTCCGCTTTTCATCGACTCGATGATTAAACTCAAATTATCAGAAAGTGGCACTATAGTAACCATGAGGCACGAAAAGACCAGAGAAAAGTGCCGAATAAGACGACTTCCCTGTTGCATGTGTGCATTTGTAAGTCGAACACACATTCCCTTCGGCTCGTATAGAGCCCTTTTGCAGGACCCAAGCCGCTTGCAAAACCCTACGCGTCTCGAATGCTTTCACTGCCCGCACCGATGAATAGTAACCGCCGTCTAAACGAGGGCTTGAAAATGATAGTACATCATTAAGCGCATTGTGGCCTAGCAATTCGACGATCACGACAACTGCAGCCCCCCGCTGGGGTTGTTTACACAGCTGTGCGCAAACAGCAGTGCTCGTTTGCTTGACATAAAACGCAAGATGGGCTCTCCTTATCTTAAATATTACGTAGCGTTACCCACAGATTGTAGTTTTACTCATTTACACACTATGATAACACTGCAATAAGCGCGGCTGATGCTATATCGCCTGCTTGGGAAACGCTTCGCGTAGGACCAGCACTTCCCGCTAATTCTATCCGCTTGTCATCGGTATTTGATTTTAACGCGCTTTAGGTAAAAATACGTTCGGGCATTACTTCAATTAAGGAAAACAACCAGATTTGTCCACAGTCCACGCCGATGGCTGCTGCCGGATGCCTTCAGCACATGCTGTGCAGACCGGGTCACATATCGGCACTTCCCCCTTATTGTACTCGCGCCCCGCGATGTAGGCAGTCATCGCTTTGAGGGCACTATGGCCAAAACTACGCTCGACAGCTATTTTCAGGCGCTAAAACTTGCGAATTCACTCTCCGCAATAGCTGAAATCGCACACACGAAAGCTGCGTACTCGCTAGGCCTCGTCACGAAAGGGGCCGACGGTCCATCGTCGTTCGAAATTCAAGCATCTCGCAGGAGTTCCCGGATGATTAGTAAGAAAGTGTCAAGATATGAAATGCGGCCGCTCGTTTCGCTTTTTTCGATGAAGATAAGGTAGACACGCGCAGTTTTTCGGGATGTCTATTCACCGGACGTGAAGCTTTCGCTCGGCCGCACAAGCCCAGGCGACGGCGACGAGCGGCACCGTCGTGCGGCGTTTTCTGCCAGTGTCGCTCAATTGTCTCGCTTATAGATTCTATGCGCAGGCACCGAATGAAAGCACATCGCGTATTTCGCCGTGGCTAGCATCAAGTACAATAAGTTTTAAAATTCTCAAGTTTATAGAATGTCATACCAACTATAGTCCCCCACCACACTCTGCCAGTTCCCACTAAGTTCACTCTTTACACTACTGCGATACGGGGTCGTTGGTCGGGCTGAAGTCGTCGTCGGTGTAGCTTTACTGACCAGTGCGTCAGCGATGGCATTTGCATACCGACTAGCCAACCGACCGCCGATCGCCGTCCCATCGGTGTAACCGGACGCTATACCTATACCGAAGAATAACAGCGTTAGTATTATTAACGCTCTTGCGGCACCTGTCACTAATATATGGGGGACGACTGCTACTTCGATCGCCCAGGAAGTACAAGGGACAAGAGACCTCGCTGCGCACATTGCAGCAACGAGAGCAGACAACGTTGCTCCGTGTATGCCCTGGTGACGTCACGATAGCATTCAATATGGCGGTTGCTGCCGGTTGGAGTGTTTACCCGTTCTCAATTTTGATCGCAATTTTTGGAATATAGAGCGCGTCCAGGGCAGCTAAATTTCGCAAACTGAATCATAAGCTCTTGCATTAGTTGCTGAAGCACAAAACTGCAATATGAATAACGACCATGTCATGGCCCCTTTAAGGCACACTCCTATAAGCAATCAGAAAGCAAAAAACGAAGCACATATCAATGGTGTTCCTCTTATTGTTCTAAGCTTGTATGTAGTGACTTCCTGGTGCGTACATGCGAAGGCACTTTTGGTCAAATAACTGTTTCAAATGGAGGTCAGCTTAAAAAACAGAGCATATATAATTGCACTTTTGCAGACGGACACACAATTTCGAACTGCATCAAAATGTTCGACATCTTCGTTAGGATTCAAGTATGTCGAAATATTACGAGGTGTACAACACCCAGGAACCTCTTACCCAGGTCGTTCTTGAAGTAGCCAAAACCATTTTTACATTCGGTGTGTTGGTTATATTCTGAATTTTGGCGACCGAATGAGGTTCACCTTTGTAGGTGTCAAATGCGGGGAAATTTTCTTGATGAACGGAATCTAAACGCATCATTCATAGAACACTCAGATCACTGCAACGCAAGCTGTCACTGCGTCAAAGATTCATTGCCAGCCTTTTGGTGGCTTCATGCCACCGTATGTCACAACGATAGAGCTTTGAAAGTCGCATTATTTTTCTGAGAAAAAAGAATACTTTAATCACCTGTACTGTAGCGAAATCCAGCAGCTGACACGGCCATGCAGACCACACCAATAAGGAAGTTGGATGGCGACATGCTAGTTTTTGAAGCTGCAATAAACACAGTGAAGGACAGAAAATATGGCTGTAATGTACATTGAGATATACGTTTATCGAAGTTATTTATGATTTATGGGCGTTTAACGTCCCAAAGTGACTCAGCCTATGAGGGATGCCGTCGTGAAGGGCTCCGGAAATTTCGACCACCTGGGGTTCTTTGCTGTGCACTGACATCGCACAGCACACGCGCCTCTAAAATTTCACCTCCATCGAAATTGGACAGCCGCGGCCGGGATCAAAGCCGCGTCTTTCGGGCCAGCAGCCGAGCACAATAACCACTGCGGCGCCGTAGTGGTGTGTTTATATAACTGAACGTGCATAATTTTCGTGCGGAGAGATATAAGTTCAGCAAGCTTTCGTGGGTCATTTTAAATCATGTTAACGCATGTTGCAGAGCTGAATGAAAAAGTGGCGCTAGAACGTTAATCCGGTCATACTGATTGCTGCTGCCCTTAAAAACCCGAAAACTTTACTAAGCCACACTGAGTAGGGCGCCCAGCAACGTCAGTTCTAAATAATGTGTAATGAATTGTCACTGAGTATAAATAATGGTGTGGTAGCAGAAAAAATAACTAGCTCTTCATTGGTGTGCCTTTTATTTTTATACGTGCTATATCTAAACGCTGAAAGTCGCATTGGTCAGAACTTTGAGAAACCTCGTAGCGGTAGTTAAATTTCTGCCAGCACATATGTTGCCTAAACATAACGCTTCATGGCAGACGTTTTCGCATGTGCACATCGCATACACATTTGTTACAGTGAGGTATAAAAGTAAACCAGAAATGTAAGGACTGCTCCGCCTCATAACGGGCTGCACACCACACTCTGGAAGCGGAGATGATATCAAAAATAATTCATTTTTGCCTATAGTGTCTACCAACACTTGTTATGAAGACAGTCCCACGTCATTTTAATTCACGGTATTGTTCACGTGCGTCTGTTCTTCTGTACGACCATCCTCTCCGGGAGTAAAAGCTATTTTGAGCATGGGGAGGGGAGGGTACCTCATGATAGCAGAAAGCTATAACACGACCGCGACACCCGCGTTTCGATGGAGGCGGAACACAAAAGGCGCCCGTGTGCTGTGCGATGTCTTTGCACGTTAAAGATCCCCAGGTGGTCGAAATCGTTCCGAAGTCCACCACTAGAGCTCCTCTGTCTCCTTCCTCTTTTAATCCCGCCTTCCTTCTCTTATGGTGCGGTTGAGGTTTCCATCGAGAAGTGAGACGGTTGCTGCGTCATTTCCTTGGCGGAGAAACCTCTAATCGGAATCTTCATTTGTTTGATTTTTCTTGGAGGATGCGGCAAAAAAGCTTAAATTTCCGGTGCCAGAATATTCCTTGGCAAAGTGGCAACTTGTCCTGGGGTTGAGAATAGATCCTAAAAATTTCATAAATACTCACTATGTACGTATTCCACTACCACGTTGTCGTCAGCCGCCGGGACGAATTACTATGCGTAAAATGAGTACTTGCGACTAAGCTTGAAAGAGAAGTTGTAGGTCTTTGAGTTGCCTCCTCAAATGTTATGCCGCTGCAAAAAAAAAAACAGTCCAGCGGAAACACCCCCCGCTCTGTCGCTCATTAAAACGCGATAAAGCCAGCTGCATCCGCTCTTCGCTTCATGGCTCTAACAAGGCTTCATTTGATGGGTGACTGCACGCGTTCCGCGCACCGAATAAACTGCGTACTTTCTCCGCAAGAAACATCTAAGCAGATCTGTCGACGTCAAAGAAGTGACAAATTGAAGTAATTGATCACAATGAATACATAATCGTCTTCTAATGACGAAAAGCCTACTTTACACAAAAACGCTGGTGTTTTCAATCTAGCTAAGGCTACAGTGTGAAATACAGGCATCCGCACGAACATCTTTTGCCCCAAGGGAAGGTAGCCCTACGCGATTCACTGCCAACTGGTAATCGCGTGCTTCATTGGGTCATGCATGACGTCAAGAGTTTGCATAGTGCGGAGGAAATGAGGTGTTCTATTTTTTATCCCGAGATTTTCAGGTACCGCATTTATGCTCACGATATAGCAGCCCTTTTTTTCGACTTTGCCCGAGTGCGCCATTAAGACGAGCCAGGTCTTCATGGATCATACATGTCTAGAACGATGTTCCCTGCTGCGACTTCTCGGCAAACTAAATTTAGCAGCTGTGGACAACTTAAAACCGTGTTCATTGAACACTATTTATTGCCACTCCCGATCTCGGTACTCTTTCCTGACCTCGCCTGATCAGCGCGCTCCCAGGATCATCACCTTCCAGTGATGTTCATGGCGTTAAAAATCCCAGTCAGTTTAAATCCCTTTGAAGCTACGTCGGCCGACAAAGAGCGCCACACGCGGACTTGTCAAAACGCTGATCTCTTCAGACAAGAAATCAGTCATTTGATGGCTCCCCACAGCCATCCACATGACATAAGAGCGCTGAAACTTCGCATCAAATGAACCATCCAAGTACACAACAAGCGGCTGCAGCATGCCTGTCATGCCTCCAAGGATTATAGCAAAGTCCGTGCGCACTTTGGGAATTCGGGCTTGGCTCGAACAGTAACCTTTTACCAAAACTGTCGACAGCGAGAATGGTCTTGTTTCGCAGGGATCTCTTAGTTCTGATTTGGTTCTGCCAGGCGGTCTTTATCTAATCAAGGACTAGCTCGTCCGACGTCCTGCCCTTTTCTTTAACACGCATCTTGATGCCTTCGGCAAAGTTGCCCTGGACGACATCTTGAACACCACTTATGGAAGAAGTTTCCTGCCTTACAGCAGTAGTTCCGCTCCTCTCCTGCACACCGCAACGTTTTTTAGCATCATTTTAGTGCGTAGTGGAACTTCTGGTCCGTGGAACCAGATAGCGGTCTGACCCGCATTTCCAACCTATGGCAAAGCCTACTCATGTTCCATCGTACACACTTTTACAAAATGACAAAATCTCAGCAGCTTCTCTTCATGCTCTGTTGGTAGCCTCTGGCAAAACGTCGTTGGATGACGTACGGACAAATGATCCCGGTCCATAAATCGATGAATCTAATCTTGCCTTCAAGTCCGCTGGCATGAGGTCCGTGTTGCGGGCTGTAGCCAGTGCTTTCAAGCGTACCATCTCAGTCACTCCGCGGACCGATTGCTTATGCTGCCGCGAATATAACTGAGGACCTCCTCTTTTGGTTTCGGAAACTTGCATAGCTTTCTGCTTAAAGCCATTCCGGTCTGGTTGGTCACAGCGAGAGTCGCTTTTTAGGATACGCCGAGGGAGCGCGCAGTTCTTCATTGATGTTCTGCTTGCGTCTATCCGCTCGACCACACTGCTCCTGGGTGTAGACAATCCATATAAGATTAGAGGCCGTGGTCAACAACATCAGGCGCCTAACCATTGCCTCCGAGATTTCGCTCCCGACAGCACAGTCTCCAACACGACAGCGCAACGTAGCCGTAACGTAATTGAGACAAGATACTTCGAAGCACAACGCCCGCAACGCATACCTTAACAGAAAGCAAACATGAAGCCTCCAGGAGCGGGGTCACGTGATTGGGTGCTCAAGCAGCAGCGACAATGATGACGATGGAATGCAGAAAAGCAGCTGGCGCCATCTAGAAGCGCATCGGAAAAGTTGGTAGTGACGGTGGCGGTTTCGGCTTTCGTTTCTATTCCCTCGATTTCTGTGTCCCTAAGGGGAGTGCTGCAAGCTTAACGCGTGTGAATGCGGTAGATGTGTCTTGGTGCTAAACAGAGATTAACACAGGCAAAATGAGCGAAACAACCAAATTGTTACCTACAACAAACATTTTACATAAAGGTCCGTAGTGTCTCTTTATAGAATACTGAGGGCAAATGGACGTTGATCTGCATGAAAGATTCGCGAGTTCTGATTTCGAAGAGAGGGCATTCTCCGAAAGCTTAGTTATCCTAAACTATGAAACGCAAAAAAGCACGAATACAAGCGTCGCCATGACTGGCCACTTTCGCAAGTACACTGCGTCGCGTTGAGAGATTTTTTTAAGCTTTGGTTTCAGAGATCAGGGGATGCTCCAATAACTTTGAAATGTGATCGCAGAGTTCTTTTCTGCGTAGACGCCACGAGTCGGATCCAAGGTGCGGGGGGAGGATTTTCAAACGCACTTTTCTCATGAAATACCCCTTCTTAAGCCGAAAACCTTCCAATGCATTCTAAAGGAGGTATAAGATATAAGATAAGGAGGTACTAAGATATAAAAATAGAGTTATCCTCAGTTTTCTTTATTGCACACCGTGCTAAGGAGGTATAGAATAGACTTTCGCTAAGATATAAAAATAGATAGAGTTATTCTCAGTTTTCTTTATTGCACACCGCGCTAACTAGCGCGCATAGTGCACAATATTTTCTGATTCTGATGAGCACGATGGTTAAATGGTTGTGCAGAAAACTTCCCTGCTGTTCTTCCTGGCTATCAGAAAGAGTCGCCTTGCTTGGGAGCTCCAGCAGAAACCGGGCGTTTCCCACTTGCGTCATAAGTATACAATGGGCACCCAACATTTGTTTCGACGAGTTACTTCAAATGAGGGCGTACTACTGGCGTCAGACGGAATACAAATTGGGCAGTTTAAGCTCGATTTCACGCAAAATGATATGCCATGGTGATTAAATGCAGGAATGTTTTTATAAAACTTTCTGGTGCGCAGGAATAAATACCAGAGGCGACACTCGGGTGTGGCGCTAGTTCTTATTCAGCTATGGCTATAGCTATCAAAAAGCGAAACACTGATAGTGAAGAGGAGCTGTCGCCACGATGTCATCGCATCATCTCTATCGTCGACAGATTTTACGCAGAAAGAAAGAATATATTGTTGATGACGACGGATGGGTGGAATAAACTTTAATGTCCAACGAATAAGGGTGTACTACCCACCCCCCGACACGCAGGTGAGGGGGCGGGTGCCGCCGTTTCAGATGCAGGCTGGGAGGTCTTGGGTCCCACCAGCCTACCTGAACGGATCGTGTCGCAGCGCTAAAACCTACCACCCTGGCATACCAATCGCGCAAGCAGGGTAGGCTGCGTGTGTGGTCTCTATTTTTGGAAAACTCGTTTGAAGAAAAATACGGTGGGTCTTATTGCAACTGCGCGTCAGTTATCTGAAAAGTATTCGAAAACTTAAAACCTATTCTATTCGTTCCGAATGATTTTGCGCATGATATTTCTGAATCGTCCGACGAGTCGAATAGATGTATGCTTTCGATTCGCTATGCGAAATATTTGATCATTTACACATCTCTACTGATTACTGATCCTTCGCTAGAGCCAAAACACTAAAATTCTAGCCCGAACCACCATCATGTCGACTGCAGTGTTTTTGATGGCCTAATGTCAATTTGCAAATAGTACTATCATCCAATGCCCCATGAAGGTTCTCTTCTGCAACCTTCAGTTAAGTATCAAGCATTTTACGCCGAGTTATTAATAAATCGGAACATCCTGCCAACGCTCATTATAACACAACAACTTTCGTTGATATAATTGGGCATGATTGAATTCAAATGTAATTTAATTTTTCCCGTAAATAACTAATTCTTTCATTCGAGTGAACTACTTAATGATTAATGGAGTTATTTATTACTTGAACTAAATAATTACTTTGCACTTTTCATTGATTTCCAAATGAATTAACCGCTTTGGTGACTTAATTATTAATTCGTCATAGTTAAATAATTACTTATCAACTATTCTATTAATTGCCCCTATAATGGATGATTGACAGTTCGTACGGAGACGCTCTGCTGACAGGTCCTATGCACGCCACTTATTAGACAAGAAATGCTGTCGGATTAAAATGATGCCACATCGGAGGCCGAACAGCAATCCTGGCATCCGGCAACTCTCAGCGCGAATGGTATTTTTCCAGCTGATGCGTCCAGAATTCATATTTCGATTCTATATCTACCCTTCGTTCGGATGGTGCATTCTAACTAGTATTGCGATATAAGATCAAACTCAATTATGAGCTATTAACTGTTCGCAGGGAAACAGCACGTGACGATTTTTGTTACCGGGTCGTTACCTGAAAAGAGACTATTGTGCTAGCGAGCTGGTTCACACTAAATTAAACAAGCTGCACAAATGTCGACGTAAGACGAGCATGCAACGGAAAGCACGTGCGCGGACTACGAACAGAATAGACGCATGAAACCTGAATATCAACGTGCAATTTGCACGGCAGAGCACTAAATCTCAATCAACACGCCATGCGTAGAGAAAGATATTAAAGTTCTTCTTGGCTTCCCATAAATATTAGACGAAGCGTGCACATAGGAACGTAAGTGAAACATAGAATACTTTAGGTTTTTTTATTTTTCACGCCATCGCCTATATATTTTTGCAGCGATAGCTACATTACGGTAGCACTTTGAGCCTTCAGCGTGGCGCCGCCGCTACGCTGTCACGTGGTTGGTGGCGTGGCGCGGAGCAGCTGCCGGAGGCGCGGCGCCATGGCTGATCACCTGGTTAGTCACGTGGTTGGTCACTTGACCAGCCACGTGGTGCGGAGCAGCTGCTGCTGCCGGCGGCACGGCGCGCCGGCGAAACCGAGTTGATACAGCTGTTCGCAAGCGCCAAGTTGGACGGAGATGAAGGAGGAACACTCAGCGAAACGGACCGGCGGAAGACTGACTTTTCAATTCAACTGAGTAAGTTCCACTCGGCCAGCTGTAGCTATCGCGTCATTCCAGGTTTAACCATAGCTAAACCATCGTCAATTTTTTTTACATGGGCTTGACATCAGGGCTTCTTGCATTTCCAGAGCTACCAACTTCCCTTTTTCCCGCTTCACTAGCCTAGTTTTCAGAAGGGATGAAATCACACAAGCACCTCCTGAGCTGCAGTTTCGAATAAGGTAAAGAACTCTTTGTTCCAGATTTCCAGAAAAATAGCAGGAAAGCTAAGAAGGAGTATTCCACCGCGATGCCAACGAAATGCCCGGCTCCATGTGTGGTAGCCTTCAGCTGTTCTGTGGCCAGTGGAAGCACGGGTTCCTCGCGAACGAACTTGATGGCCTCGCCGAGCTCAGTGGCCTCTACGTGGAATACAGTGGTGGAATACAGTCGTGAAAGCCGCAGCTTAAGCTGGAGGATCCCTTTTCTCCCGGTGCAGATCTTCCAGGGCACCGTCGTGGCGATCTCGCCAGGCTGGGCGAACTTGAACTTTGCGGATTCCATTGACGCAGAAGGGAAGCCAGGCTCTAGACCGCTAAACCTTGTTGAGGCCGCTATTATTAATTCCAAGGAACTCCACGCCGGTAAATTCTCCCTTGTAATGTTGAGATCGGATCAGGTCGTTCTAGCGAAGCTGTGCGAGCATGCGGTTGATGGGACCGTCCAAGTCGATTCTCAAAAAGTCGCAAGCGCTTTCTGAGAAGAAGAAATAGTGGACGAACAGCGTATTATTAATATTATATATTCCGCCTAAACTAGCGTTATGTTCTATGTTCTTCTCATTGTGCTATTTTTTCTCTCAGTACAGAACCTTGAAGCAATGCATGCCGCAGACTACTTTAATAAGAACTGGCTGTAATATGTCACGCGCCAATTACTTTATATAATGAACAAACTAATAAGTTTTTTTTAATTCAAAGTTTTGAAATATATTTTTCCGGAAAAGATTGCAGCATATAAAGCGGTATCATATCTCTGCAACATAGAGACTAAACATAGGAAAGACAACGAAAAATTCCTTGTCTGTTTCCTCCACCTGAAGAGGTAAATAAATGGAACAAAAGAAAAGTGCAAAATAGTAAAATAAAGAAAACGAAATCAAAGAAAATATATAAAGCAGACAAAAAATTGTCTCTTGCAGTTTATTTTTCTTTTTTGGCCTAGTCACGAAAACCATAAATTGCATTTAATTTAAGTCCTTATAAGACCGCTTAAGGAGAAAGCAAATTTATTCAGCCGCCACATCAAACAACTTATTACACGACCAAACCATACGAAACAAGAGGAAAGCCACCATGATGGCTCAGTTATTATGGCGCTCGACTGCTGCCTCGAAAGACGTGGATTCGATACCGGTCGGGGCGGTCGAATTTCGATGGAGGCGAAATTCTAGAGGCCCGTGTACTGTGCGATGTCAGTGCACGTTAAAGAACCCCAGGTGGTCGAAATTCTCGAAATTCTCTCATAGCCTGAATCACTTTGGGACGTTAAACCCCCATTAACTAAGAAACAAGGCGAAATTTTAGTCAACTTCAGTTCAGTTAATGCTGCGGTTTTCTTTCTCTGTTATTCACCGCTAAAATTGAAGCTAATTTTTCAGCTTAGAATAAACGCTGTCCGGACAGTTTATAACAGTCAAGTTTTCACAGCTAGGAACCTCGCTTGCGAATACTTCAACAAGAGAAAAAATTTAGGGGCGATTTTTGTGAATATAACTGGCGTTGTTGAAACGAAACCTTGCTCGTGCAGGGGCTTCACCATGTTGTATAGGCACAGATGCTCTTTCGTTACCACAGGTTTAACAAGCCGCGGCTCCATCAACGCTCCGGGCAGAGCCAACGAAGCAGCAAGTTCTGTTTCCTCGGCCTTACAGTTGAGAGAATCCCAAGCACACGGAGAGTTCATCTGGAGACAATTACCTGCTTTACTGCGAACGATATGTGTGTGATTAGAGAGGCACTAATTAACGTAGTAGTGATTAGGCGAGTAGCTAACTGCTTGTCGGTAAGGGATGAGAGTACGCCAAGGACAGTATGCTTGTCTCACGTGACAAAGGCGTGTCATGTCAGCTGGCAATATTAGGAGAACACGTGATCGGTTAATATGGTATTTATATCAAGAGGCGCCGCTCACGAGACTCGTTAACTCTATCGCGTTGTATCTTTCAAGGTGAAGCTAAAGTGTTTTCAAATTTTTGAAAAATAAAAATTGGTTTTGATGAAACGAAATGGCGCAGCAACTATCTCAAATATATCGGTGGACACCCGAATCGCGCCGTAAGAGAAAGGATAGAGGAGGGACTGATAGAAGAAAGAGGGGCCGTAGTGGAGGGCTCCGGAATAATTTCGACCACCTGGGGATCTTTAGCGTGTACTGACATCGCACAGCACACGGGCGCCTTACCGTTTAGCTTCCTTCGAAACGCGGCCGCCGCGGTCGGGTTCGAATCCGGAAACTCCGGATCAGTAGTCGACTGCCTTAACCAGTGGGTCACCGCAGGGGGTAAATTTTTTACAGTGGCTGATCTTGGGCTCCCGTGTCTGCCACGGCTAAGGAGCTGCACTCTCCGCATAAACTCCTGCCTGAGCCGGAAGGAAGCGAAAGGGATTATGGACATATAAGAAGTGGTCGTTCTCTGTTGTATTTGTGCTTAGCGACAGGTGAAAAAGATCACCGAGTAGAGCTTCTTGTAACTGGTTTTCGGTCTAAAATGCTTTAGCCACTGTATATTTAATAACACCTAGCCAAAATCGCTGCTGCTGTCTCTGTTGTTGACTCTTAGCAGTGTTGAAAATAGAAAAAGAGAGAAGGCTTCGCCAATAGCGATGCTTTGATCACGTACGGAATGAGCTGAAGGTTTGTGCTACAATAAAAACACACGTTGTCGTCCATATGATCATCAGGCAATTATCTAGAGTAATTCGTGGTGTGTTAAAACACGAATATCTGAAGTTTAGTACAAATTGCACTATTGAGATATCGCTCATTGGCCCCAACTCCTGAAGTGTCTTCAATCTAACGATGGTGTTAACAATTCTTGGAAAACGAGTGCTCTTTCTAGCTATCAGAAATGCGAAACTTTCTCTTACCTGTTTTGTACTAGAATCCAGCCCCAGACATAGCCGTGTAGGCCATAGCAGCGAATACTTTTCCTGATATCATGCTGTTCGGTGATCCTAACTTCAAGAAGGTAAGCAATATGTAGTATTAGGTTGTGGATGAAGATCGTCCGTCCTACGTAAAACGCGCATGCGCACAAGCGTTCACTATTGCGGCTTGAAGTTTTTGACAGAGAGTCAGGGCTGCATTGATTCCTGACGGATATAAATTGATGACTTTTTTGGTGTTTAAAAAAATGCTATTCCTCTCACACTTGTCTCTAGCGCTGTTGTTTTTGTAGTTTTCACGCTTTTTAGTTTTCACGTTTTTATTCCACGGGCCTATCGTCATTTCAGTTTCGGAAGTTTTTGTCCACCGCAGTCACTTTGTACGCGTATGTATGCTCAGTTTGTTTCACTGCCTTCGGTTACGGTTTGGATGTAATGCACACTGAATGGATCAACCTTACATTGTGAATAATTCCGCACAGGTAATTTTGAGCAAAGAATGCAGTATGAACCCAGAAAGTTGTTTTAATGGAGAATGTGTCCCGTCTTCACGAAAGCGCCACTGCGCCATGGAATGTATGCGAATGCGTTCGCTCGTTCTGGGCACGTCAGAAATTTAAGAAGCCAGAAATTGAGGTGCATCCTACCACCATAAAAAAATGTAGGATCATGGCGCTGAGTCAACTCAACCCAAGAAAAAGCGCATAATTAAAGACCAGGGAGGGTTGAAAATTCTTATAACGCATGTTTGTAAGTAAAATTTTAAATTTTTACTTTTCTTTCAATATCATAGTATTTTTCAATTGAATATTGGGTTAATGAAAGTCACCAGTGGTGCGCCAGACTTAGCATTGGCTCAATAGACCATTCTCACATTGTTCAGCGACCGAAAGCGCACCACACTTCCGGACACTCTCAAGGTTTTTTTGGCAGTGCACGACCCCAGCAAAGCGAATAGGATAGTCAGATCATTTTTCGCATGTCCGGCTCTTATTTGACGTTATTTAGGAAATACTTCAACGTCAACTATATCGACATTCCTGGGAATGTCATATATTGACTAGTCAAGGTTTAAAACGCGTCTTAAACCTAACTACTTTTCTGCTCTTTGGTGCATGAGTGAATGTTATACCACCTGCTATCAAGGATTCGCAGTATTGTAGGCGTTCGCTTCTTGGCCCTTCAAAGACAAGATGATAGCACTTGGGAACTACAGTGTGCATATATTAAAAAGAACAGGACCCCTTTGGTTCCGGCAACTGTTCAAGATTGTGTGCATGTGGTGCTTACGTTCTATGTTTCTTTTTTACCTTTCTCGTTATTTTTACTACCCAAAAAAGACCTTGGAAAATAATCATTCTGGTGGGGGCAAACTCAGAGTTTTTACGGTCAGCGCATGAGAAAGCCCGACGTGTTTCCTAGAGGATGCCGGTGTTAAGAAGCCACTGCATAGGGAGCGCTTTAATTATGTCGTGCAATTCAAGCATCACCGACCAGAGTCGGCTTGAATTGATAAAATTAAACACGTTGCCTAATATCCAGGCAAAGGAGGGAGGCTTCAAGGAAGCTAGGACGCTAGATTCTATCGGTTCCGTTGTTGATACACTTAAAACGAATGGTTTCTGTGCTTCTGTATACATAGTCGTTTTGGCAGCATAGTGAGTATTTATTGCCGATCGCTTCATGTGTATACGCACTGCTCATCAACTAAATCTCATCAACTAAATCAACTAAATCTTGTAGACTTCAGATCATTCTACGTAGTTAGAGTTTAATAATAGGGGCCAAATGCTTTATATTGTCAATCCATTCATCCGTCCGTCCGTCCGTCCATCCATCCATCCATCCATCCACCCACAAACCCACCCACCTACCCATCCATCCATCCATCCATCCATCCATCCATCCATCCATCCATCCATCCATCCATCCATCCATCCATCCATCCATCCATCCATCCATCCATCCATCCATCCATCCATCCATCCATTAATCAATCCGTCAGTCCATCCGTCCGTCCGTCCATCCATTCATAATTAGCGTCGATCACAATAGTCATCGTGACTGTGGTGCTGGAGTAGCTAGCGACGTCCATTTGTTCGTAGTCAGGGTAGCCTATTCTTCGTTGTGGTGTTCTTTTAGCTTCGACTGCTGTTCTGCGCTGGGGTAGGTTGGGGTGCACATGGAAAGGGATGGGGTGGGAGCCCTATCTGGTCGGGATCGAGCGTCTGCTATCTTCTTAATTTTTCCCACACTGTCCCAATAACTAAGTTTTGTGAAGAGCACCCTTCCAGTGGAGGTTCGGGGATGTCGTTCCTTCAAAGGGTGAGAAGCTGTGCTTCCTTGTATTCTGTGAAAGTGTTGGATATCCCCGAGTCCATCAGTTTGCTGGTTGAGGTATTCACAGGTAGCCCGAGTGCTGTTTTGAGTGCTTCCCGTACGATAATTTTCATCTGCTCTTGTTTTTACATGTTTAAGTTTTGGCACGGCAAGCTGTACGGGCCTCTGCTTACTGCTAAGGCTGGTTGGATAGGCGGAAGACGAAGATGTGTACAAGGGTCCACTGACTCGAGGCGATGTTTGAAAAAAATAAGTCCCTTTTTTCTTGCGGAGAGCCTGCGCTAAAGCACATGATTGCGAAGCCCAGCCACCGTGATCCTATACAGGGATGGTTATATGAACGCCCATGTTTTGGGGAAATAAGGCGGCTTTTCATAATATATGATGCCTGCGACATACGTACCAAGAGGATCATAAGTGGGTATGTCAAGAATGACGCCACATCGCCTGTGACCTTCCGTAACACAAGTTTATGTGCAGAATAGTCCATGTCTTGCACATGAAAACCTAAGATTAACTAAGGATACACCATTATGACATGAGGATATACCATTATGACGTATATGGACATGACGCAGCAGATTCTGGATCCGTTTTCAGTCAGTATATTGCTAATGAAGTGTCGTCATGTTGCAAAATGGGTAATCACTATTTTGCAGCCACTTGAACTCAATTACACGCCTTCTAGCACAGTTTGACCGATACATGTTTCTCGTGTTCAATGAAGGCTCTTAAGTACGCACCACATTTGGTCATATGGTACAGGTAGGCCTTTGAACAAGACAAGTCGTGGCGACTTGAAGGTAGGTGACGCGGAGAGTTCGCATTCACTCGCCTTTTCCTTGCGAAGTGCGAAAGATCTCTTGAAGTCTTTGATCAGTGGTGAACTTACCTTTCGTATACCACTTTCTTGCATTCCCCAAGGACCTTCTTTCAGGGGTATATTTTTGGTCAGCAAGACAAAACTATTCTGAAATATACGATAAGTTCGATTATGTTATCGCGTCCTTCGCATGCACTAATGACTTGCGCATAACTAAAAAAGCCTCCAGATGCTAGTTACTGTGTTCCAGTGGGCGTAAGGTATCCAAACACCACATTTTAATGCGTCACCATCAGAGGGGACATGTCACGGAGTAGGCTAAGCCATAGGAGTTCAACCCTGCCAACCAGATCGTGAGCAAACTGCCAATCTTCCCACTGTGGCAGGTGCAAATAAATAAATTATTGGTCGCGAAAGGTTGCTCGGCAAGACTAACCTTGGTCGCACAAACCCATCGGTGGCCACACCTGTCATCGCAGGCAAGTGGCGCATCGCTTAACCGCCGCACAACTGCGCCAGAAGGGTTATAAAGACTCCCAGGAATCTATGAATCTAAAGTGAGAGTGACCTATTTCTCTGCATTTAAAAAAGACGTCGAGACCAAGCATAAAGAGAAGCCAAGAACGAAAAATAAAATAACTTAACCGGATTCGGTGTTGGTCAATAAGTGTAGTTCGTAACGGCAACCGCTCAAGCCTTTCAGTGGTGTCGTCCAAACTAGCGCCAATGACTTTTTTTAAAGTGATAGAAAAGGAAAGAGGGAGGATTGTAGGGCTCACAAGTTATTCCCCTTCAAAAGCATACCCATGGCAGGGTTTCTGGCTGATCCGATGCTACACCAAAACCACCTACACGAAAACCTAGAACCGGATCTAGCTGTATGTGACGCTGTGGCGTGGGCAACGAACTATAGCATTGTGGCACTTGTCCCACGCGCAATTCTCAGGTGACAAAAGAGAGAGAGAGAGCGAAAGAGATCTGAGTGCATTTTGTAAAACGTGTAATTTATTGCACAAAATGTGAGCAAAAACGCGAACGTGAGAAAACGCTAGCTTCCTGGGTGTAATCGCAGCCCCGTATGCCACTCTACAACTGTAGTTGTAATGGCCGCATTGTTATGAAGTGCTGGGAAAGGAGAGGAGGAGGGCGATATTCTTGCGAAATATTCCAAAACGGTAATGGAAAGCACATTTGCTCATTTCTTCTGGTTCCTGTGGCCATTCTGGACCAATTTCGTGGAATAGGGCACACCCCTTTATTAAAACTCCGCCAAAACGTGGTGCGTTCGGTGATGACCGGAAAGCCACAAGAAATGCAAGCAATGTGTGATCCGTAGCACCACGACTCGCTCGCACGTCCTCACTTTACCCCTGTGGTCTACTTTTTTTGAAACAGATAAAGAAACGTGTTACAAACCAGCCTGTTGCGATTATCACAAAACACGCGTTACCTGAATGAAGGAGAGTTTTTATTACCTTTGAATAGTTCATTTTGTTTAGCCCGCGAATTACACCTCTTCCCTGGGAGCTGTCGCCAGACTTCGTTTTGTTAAGACTCAACCGAGAGCATGGGTAACCGCCAAATCGAAGTAGTAGGCGAATTGTATGTTCCATAAGCTCCTGAAAACGGCTGGAAACGCCAAGGAGAGGTATTCACTGAATAACCTCACGGTAAACCCTAAGCCCTCCACTGAGAATCTGAGCTCTTCTGTGTTCACTGGGAGCGTCGGTCCCTCGTACGCCAACCTGATCTCCTCTCCGAACTCTGTGGCTTCCAGGCGAAATACAGTAGTGAATCGTGTCAGCATGGGCCGCAGCCGGAAGCTACCCCTTTTTCCGGTGCAGATCTTCCAAGGGATTGAAAAGTAGATGTCGCCTTCGTTCACTAGGTCCACCTGAATCATGCGGGTGCGGTTTACGCAGAAGGGAATCACCGCTCCGTAGCGACGCAGATGACGTATGCCACTCATTGCGAGGTCGAAAAGCTTCATGCCCGGCAAATTGGGCCTGGGTAAAATTGGCACGGTCATATGCTCCTTCGGAAACTTTGCGAGCATCTGTGAGATGGCACTCTCCACGTCCACTCCGCTGAAGTCACAAGAGGTTTCTGCAAGAGACAAGACGTAGAGGAACTGCTCATTGCCACTTGTTATATGTTCGTAGGCTCAAAAAAATCCTGTTTTACTCTATTTGCCCCCACTTCCAGAAATGAAACACCATTAAACTTTAACAAAAAGACCCCGTGTTGTCTCACTGGATTTGCCGTTTCGCTTTATTTCAAGATCTTGGGTTCGATCGCGCAGCAGGTGAAATAGAAAAACACTCGTGCGCAATGCGATGTGAGCTGGGGTAAAAAACCCAGGATTTCTTTACTAATCCAGAGAATTCCATTAGGGCGTCCCTCAAGGCCCATGTATCGTACCGAAGCATTAATTCTCACAATTTGCAAATCTACACAGCCTTGAAAAGCTCAACCAGCCGCGGTGGCTCAGTGGTTAAGGCGCTCGACTACTGATCCGGAGTTCCCGGGTTCGAACCCGACCGCGGCGGCTGCGTTTTTATGGAGGAAAAACGCTAAGGCGCCCGTGTGCTGTGCGATGTCAGTGCACGATAAAAATCCCCAGGTGGTCGAAATTATTCCGGAGCCCTCCACTACGGCACCTCTTCTTCCTTTCTTCTTTCACTCCCTCCTTTATCCCTTCCCTTACGGCGCGGTTCAGGTGTCCAATGATATATGAGACAGATACTGCGCCATTTCCTTTCCCCCAAAACGAATTATTATTAAAAGCTCACAACTGACGTCAAGCACCCGAGTATATTTTGCACAATGGGCGACAGAACGAACTGGGATGACGTTTGCATTTTTGCACATTTACGTGATCTTTGTTCTGGTGAAAGCAAGATGTATAGTAGCTATTCTGCGAAGGAGGACTTGGGACGAAAATTTTCAAGCCCGTTTAGAAGAAATACTGAGCAGCCGGCAGCAACGGCTCTGTACGCACTTTCATTTGACACCTACAACTTCTTATAAATATGGCTGTAACACAGATATCGTGACGCGACAAAATAGGAGGTATTAGTGTGTAGTAGCAGGAAGTTTGGAAAGCTATTTATTAGAGCACAAAGCTTCAACGAAAAAGGTGTCAAGAGAAGAGCACGCATTTTAGTGTTTACCAGTAGAGTGTTTTGAGCTAGAGCCCAGGCAAAACAAACTGTACAGTGTAATTTCGGCCGCCTTCTAATAAGATCGAGTTTTACCATGCGGTCTTAATGTTCTACTCAGAGTTGTAGCTTAACTGCAGAGATACATGAATTGATTCTTAAAGAACAAAGCGGCTGAATAATTACACAGAATTAAAGCCAGAAAGATGTTTGACCGGAACGGCTGTAGCACTTGATTGACATTGGATGATGAACAAAGAGCGAAAAACAGGAGTAAAATTCCATTCATGGTATAGGTAGTGAGTGAAGGCAGGTACAGCAATTCAGATTTGCGAAACGTAACATAAATTCGGCGCTGAATTTATAAGCACTGCCAAAGCTGCTTCGTGAATAATTACGTAAAGCGTTCAGACCTTTCTCCTAAATTCCACTGCCAATGTGCCCATACCTTTTAGTTGGAGTTCATAGAGTGCTTTGAAATTAGTCTTAAAATTTCCCGCGTTTCCCTAACCAATATTTTATTTCTAAGTTGGAGTACTGGACGGATGCTTTCACGATGCGTTTTTTTCATCCCTAAACAATTCTTGAGCATTAGACATGCGAAAAATACATTGAAAAACCTTAGGTTACAAATAAAGTTCTTTGTGCATATCTTAAAGCTCTCCGGACAATTGAAATCCTCGAAGAAAACCTAAAGACTCATTTCTCTTTTGCATGCTAACCTTTTTGTTTTCACAAGCATTTAGCCACTTTTTCCCGTTTTTCGAGAAAATTCGACACTTTGTCTCAAAAGAGACGTTATATTGCTCACCTGTACTATTGTGAAAGGCAGTGGCCACCATGGCCATGCAGACCACAGCAATGAGAAATTTCGCCAGTGCCATGTTGATTAACAAAACTGCAATAAAAACGCTCAAGTAGTTAGAACACTAAATGGAGGTAAACTATCATAAACCTGAATAAAAAAGAAAATTGCTAACTCTCTGTACCTAGCGGAATTAGCTCAAGTTTAGCCAGTTGTGAATCGTACAAAATAAAGGTGATGCCAAACTGAACTGCCCATGCGTAACGCCTCTTGCAAAGAACGGTATTTTTGTCAATTTAGAAGCTGCGATACACTCTAGCCCAATTTTATTTATACATTTCTTTTGCCAAAATCAGCATGGGCATTTTGATATAACAGTCTGCTACAAATTAGCTATGATCAAAACTTAAAACTTCGGATAATTCAGAGGCCTCCCAGCGGAGATCGCGCTTGAAATCTAACATTAACCTTCGATAAATAAAAAGCCTACATGCAGATGTTTCGTCTTGAATGTGTCAGACTTCATTAGAAAGAGAGGGTTGCCAAAATAATTATTTTCCAGCTACCTGTTCTCTAGTTGAGGACATTGTGACTTGCCATCCTATTTATATCACTCCGGGGATCTGATATAAGCACTCACTGCAAAACACACGCTGCAGGTGTTAATCAAGCTCACTTTTTTGTTCGCGGTGCGCAGAAAGAGACCCAAGTTCTCTCTTCGAAGGTTGGAAAGAGAAACACTTTGTAAAATTGCTGCTCAATGGCACGCGCATGAAAATTACTGCATAAATTGCAATTGTACTTACTTTACTGGACGTGAAACCTTGGGTCAAGTTCCGGAGAGCTTGTGTGCAGTTTCTACTTGTATGTTTCGCCACTGTAATGCCGTGGCCCTGAAGGTAGAGTGCCAAACTTGAACCTCGGGGTTCTCAGGCCTTATCCGCAAGTCTGCCGGGTCCTCCCGCGAACATGTCGCTGGAAATAAAGTTTGTAGCGGATACATCATGCGTGTGGAGCTCATTTAAACTCGATAAAGTTCGCCGCATCCGGCTCTCGTCTCAAGACTCTAATAAGGTCCTATTTCAGGGAGTGTTGCTTGCACTTTATCCTTGAAATCAACTCCGTATTTTATCCTCAATAAGCCTCTAACTAAGCGGGTCTGCGCTTTGAAGTGCCCACTGAACTAATTATAGGAGGCTTTAGACACTCGGTTATATGGAGCGTTATTAACTAGGTGATGCGAATAAATGACCTGAGGTCATGCTTGCTTTCCAAAGGGATATCCTTCCAACGGAAGCCGAGCGGAAGCCGGATGCAGGGAGTACCCCTTGATATCCGCAAGTCGATAGTCGGGATGTTTGGCGTGATGATGCAGGCCTACTAGCGCAAGCACCCACAGGCTCTTGTGGACGTGGCATACCCTTAAACGACGTCCCAGGAGCACTTTTCTTAACCAATGGTAGCAGGAACATAGGCTTTTGCATTCAGAGCTGCTTGAAGGGAAGTCTTTGGCGTGTTTGCCGTTAGCCTCACCAGTGCATCCGGAATATATCTGTGTCGTCAGTCCAATGACAATGCAAAAGAATGGGCTTGCCATGAGTAGGGATTTCATCCTGGAGCAACCGAACTACGTTGGCTAACTGGCTCACTTCGAATCGAATAGGACAGATGTACTGCGTCACTGCTTCGTCTAAGTAGATGGAGAAAAGTGAGAGTTTTCTTTCTCTAGGAACAGCTGAAAATAGAGGTTTTTGGCATATGGCTACTACATAAATGGTTCAACTTCGTAACATTCTCCACATGCGGCCTTAGATTAAGTAGTACATTATATCGCATCGCGAAGGGGAGTCTGAACTCCTAGGTTCAAATTTAAACAAGTAAACGCACCAAAATTTGGCTTCTTTATTTGTTACTCTACATCTTGAGCTAGGCACTGCCATGGTCATATGTAAAATTCCATTGAACATTTCTCTTTTGCTCTTTATTTTTTGTTAGAAAGCGGAAGGGTAGCCATAATATATAAATTCAATGCCGTTCCAGCGGCGTTACAGTATAATAGATTCTCCCACTTTCTGATTCTCTGCAGCCCTTACGCGAGCCGACGCGAGTTTTGTACCTTATCTCACCTGAAGACAATTATCATTTCACGGCCACTGTTCAGCTACAGAATCGGGGCCAGGAGTGAAATTTGAAAATAAATTCAATTGTAAATCATTTGCGAGGCACAGGCGACTTTTACGAAGCTTTTCACGTGAAATAATATCTTGCGCTTCTTTCATAAAATGGGCACTTGACATAATTTTGCTGTCTGACCCGTGCAATTTTTTTTGGGCACATCACAGTGCAGATCTTGTGCAGTAATCTGTGCATTCTTGGCACTCGGATGAATGTGTCAACGATGGGTGGTCTTTGGACGACTAATGTTTCAGAACAATTTTGAAATCTGTGTAAATGTTCGGCGGATGAAAAGTTGTAGCGATTCGAATGCGTGAACTCTGGTGAATAAATGCGGCTCACAGAGGTTCTTCACGCTGTAGCAGTGCGCTGGTCGGGCCAGAAAATGCTCTGTTTGCTGGCCCTTGGGCCGGGCCGGCCCTCAAGTTGTGTCCCTGGGCCCAGATCGAGACCATACATACAAAACCTATGGCCTGCTCTTGCTTCATTATTGCAGGCTGAAGTACATTTCAAGCGTTCTAACAGCGCCACTGATTAAACATTTCCTTGGTGTGGACTGAGAAAAGAGATTACTCAGCGACTATTTACTTAATTTCTTGTTTTCTATTACAGTAGCCTTGTTTTGTTTTGTTTTTTTTCACGTGAGAAAATTTACAATCAACACAGATCTTTCTCTTTTTGCTTGCTCACTGCAATGTCTCAAAAATCTATAGAAATGCATTAGAAAATGCAGCCATCCCGGCGCCCAAATCTCACCACAGAATACTTTATAGACGCGGATTGAGCGAAAGTTTAAGTCATTTGTACACAGAGCGTGACTCCCAGTGCAACAGGCAAGCATCTCCAGACACGCACGGCCGGCTGCGTTGAACGATAAAAGAGAAGAAATTAAATGGCTCCTTGCAGTGATTTAACAGTAGCAATAAAAAACAGCACTTGCAGGCTGCATAGTGAAAGTCTAGCAGCAGGCAGCACTACAGCGGTGTTCTTTTAGCCGGGTTAAACTTTTGCCCTATTTTTTTCTGCTTCAAAAGCTGAAAGGTGACGATAATATGAAAATGGACTTGTGTTTCCGTGACATTGCAATAGAATAGTCACTCCCACGTTCTAATTATCTATAACCACACAAAGAAAAACAATAAATAAAAGAAAAGCTGTAGATCGTAGCTTTAGTTTGGTTTATGAGAGTTTAATGTCCCAAAGCGACTCAGGCTATGAGAGACGCCGTAGTGAAGGGCTCCGGAAATTTCGACCACCTGGGGTTCTTTAACGTGCACTGACATCGCACAGTACACGGGCCTCTGGAATTTCGCCTCCATCGAAATTCGACCGCCGTGGCCGGGATAGAACCCGCGTCTTTCGGGTTAGCAGCCGAGCGCCATAATCACTCAGCCACCGCGGCAGCTAGATCGGAGCTTTAGTTGTGCGTTTTACGTCACCTGAATTGCTATGATTTCACAGTAACTGTTCAGCTCAAGATTCTGTACCTGAAATAAAAGGTGAAAATTAATTCTGTTATAAAGTGTTTACAGGCCGCCGACAATTTTCATGAGACTTTGCACATGAAATAATATCCTGTGGTATTCGCGAAACCAAACCTTTCACTTCAGTTTGGTGTTTGTAACCGAGTAAGCTTTCCTGACTATACGTCGCAAACCTTCTGTGGGAGCTTCTACATGCCTTGCGCTCGACATAAAACGCAACTGGCGTCGCTCGAAACACTGATGTTCCAAAACACTTTTGCCCTCGGCATAATTGTTGGGCCGATGAAAATTTTCCAACGTTTCGGGCACATGAGCTCTTTTGAAGGAATGCGAAGTCGTAGGCACTTGACACTGTAGCGGTGCACAGGCGCGGCCTGGGCTGTGGGCCGGGCAGGCCCAAAAATGCGCCTCTCGCCGGACCTTGGGCCGGACAAGGGCTTTTGAAATTCCGGGCTTGGTCCGGGCTCGGGCCCTTACATAGAGGGCCTGTCGCCAGCTTCTGATTTCGTAATTGACGGCTGAGGTACATTTGGGGTGCTCTGTCATTGTGTGGACAGAGAAAAAAGATCACTCACGAGGAGAGGTGAGAGACCTCAATGAATAGAGGAGAGGTCTGCCTCATTGTTAGCGTAGCATGCTACCCACGGATAACACAGGGCTTATTTACATACTTTCTTGGTGACAGCTACTGCAGCATTTTGCTCACTCAATAAAAATTACAACCAAAAAAGATCACTGAAAGTTTTTACTACATTCAAATGAGTGCAGAAGCACGGATTTCTTCAATGTAGGAGACGACGATGAGCGGGGGAGCGTCAAGATGGAAGTTGATCAAGAAGACGCTCTGCAAAGCATAGCACGAGAGTGTGGTGCAGTTCAACACAAGGCATGTTCGGCTACGGCTACAGCCTCATGGTCACGCGCAGCGGCCTTTGAAGAAGATCTTTTCTTGCACCAGCGGGTTCGACACCCAGTCGTGGACATTGGTGTAGGCTCTTCTTTTTGCCTGCTCCGCAACCCGTCTCAGAAACGAAACAACCCCAGCCCCGAAATCTCGCCACAGAGTTGTTTGTTCACGAATAATTCGCCACCTGGCAGCAGCGGGCCTGCAGCCGGACAACCCGTCCTCATATATTGCTTGGACGCAGGGGCCACATCACCGCTCCCTCCGCGCCTTCATTAGATTGGCCCACCTTTTCTCCTTTACTTAACACGCACCCGCTTTTTTCTTTCCTCTACTACCTTCCCAGCTCCCCTTATGCCCTGAGGCAATAAATATCGCTATAAAAAAACATGGTTGAAAGAGAAATCCAGGATCATTTGAACACAAAACAAGCACCAGTTAAATGGCTCATTTTATTAATTTTAGAGCAGCTGTAAATGTCAACTACACAGAAGGAGATCCACCAGTGGGCCGCACTACAGCGGTGGTCATAGTCGAGCATTGTAACGCCTCACACATGGCTCGTTCGCACGAGGGCACCGCTCGTATGGTCACTTTCTGACTGCACCGAGCACACACCGTCGGTCATTGAAAATGGCGCTCCGCAAGTCTTCCGTTTTGTGTTGTCGCTCGTGAAAGGAGGTTCTGAGTCTCAAAAACCTCTAGTGGAAGACGTTCAACTCCATTGTTCGACACGGAGCCGTACTGCAAAGATCGCACACGATTATGCGTTTAGCACCTCCTAAAAACGCATTTCTAAGTTTCTAGAACCACCATTCGGGAAGAGCGAATTCTTTTAGGAGTAACAGGTACTTCTTAATGCACGTTACACGTTATTACTTAATGTGTAACAGGTATTGCGTAATACATGTCGCACGTTACTACGTAATGTCTAACAGATACCATGTAATACACGTTACACGTTACTACGTGATGTGTAACAGATACTACCTAATAAAGAGGCGCTTTCTCTTCCCTTTTTCAATAAACCGCTTCTTGTGCGGCCATGAATTCCACACGCTAAATCGTAATCGTTACTTAAAAAAGCAAATGGTATAGCTGCACCTCCGAGGAGCTTTTAAAAATTTGGCTTGCCCGGTACACGTGTGTGCAGCCCTTGTCATTTCGTTGTCGGAACTTGAGAACTCCTCACAATAAAAGTAGCGTCCAGAAAGCAGTGTGGGCGATCTCGCCGTATATTTCTCCTTTTCGTGTTAAAAAAACCTGTTTCTGCAAAGGTCATTGCAATTTATCGCTTTTGTGGGCCCCTTTTTTAATCGAATAGTACGAGTACTCTTACCTATAGTGAACAATATACTCTAACTCTGCAGCGGGAACGGGCCCGTTAGCAGGTCAATAAATTAATAATTTATTGGATTCAAGAAATAGTAATTTGCCGCGATCTGACCCACCGGCAAAAGCTAATCTCGGGACGCAGTCCACGCAGTTCTACACTTAATTCTACAAGCGGGAGGCGTGATTGTTTAACAATCGTTGAGGATCCCTGTAATGGCCCTGTAGCACCCAGAGGCAATATCTTTAGTGCCCACGCTGCTTGACATTACTTCGTCCAGCAGACAATTCAGCTGCAAGTTCAGTATTTTTGTCCTCTTATATAAAGCGAATTCCAGAAACGATAACGTATTTGTTTACTTCATGCACAATAACAACAATCAACGAACATGCATCGCTTAATATAAGTTCTCTTTATTTCTCATGCCACCATCTTTGACTCCAGATCGCCCGGGCGGGATAAAGTCCTGGCGAGATAAAGTCACGCAAGAACCTTCTGAACAGACGTTACGAACAAGTTAAAGAACTCCTGGTTCCAGATCTCTCGCATAACAGCGGGGAACGCGAAAGACAAGTATTCCGCCAAGACATTCAGCATGAACCCGCCACCTCGTACGCGAAGCATGAGCTGTTCTATGGTCACTGGAATCGTCGGTCCCTCGTGAACCAGTTTGATGACCTGGCCAAGCTCGGTGGCTTCCACACGGAATAACGTCGTGAAGCGCGAAACGGTTGGCCGAAGCTGTATGTGACCTTTTCTCCCGTCGCAGATTTCCCAGGGAACCGTCATGGCAACGGCGCCCGGTTGAGCGAAGTCCACTTGAATCATGCGGGTGCCGTTGACGCAAAAGGGAATTATGGCTCCGTACCGGCGAAGCTTGTTAAGGCCGCTAATGTTGAGCGGTTGAAACTCAACGCCAAGGAATCGGACCGGAGTGCTTGGAGACGGGCGCAGCTCGGATTCGGGAAGCTCTTGAATCATCCGGTTGATGGGACCGTCCAAGTCGACTCCAGAAAAATCACATGGGTTTTCTGCAAGGAATAAACCATCGAGTACCACTATATGATGTCGTTATATTTAAAAATTGCCGAATTTTGGACTTATTCCTCATTATTATTTTCCTTTCCTGCACAGAAAACTAAAAAAAATTATGCAGAACTTACCTTCCCACAAAATCTAGCCAATTTAAGGCATAGGTCATTTATGTAAGTATCGATTTAAGTGATCGATTCTTGAAGTAAAACAAAGAAGAACGCTTTTAGCCTTAGATTTCTTCGGTAAATGTTGCGGCTTATAAACCGTGAAGAAATACTTGGCAAAGACGAAAAAGGAAGCCAAGGAAGGTCGCGCGGTTAATCCCCCTTGTGGGTATGTGCCATTTTGTGAGGGGAACAACAACAATAACACTGCATTGCTCGTAAGGCTTCCTCACAACGTGAGAAAGGGGATAAAAGTTGAAACAGCCAGTAGAGGTAGACGGAAACGAGATAAGACAAAGGAAAGGAGACAATAGAGAAGGAAGGGGTAGGGGGGGGGGGGGGGCAGAAAACAATGAACATCATTACTGCGAGAGCGCTAAAATCACCTGCCCACCTAGTTCTTTCAATGCCGCCTTGAAGAAAATCAATATTTTTGAGAATAAGTTATAATTATTCTATTTATACATAATCAAAAATTAATTTTAGGGGTTCATCACGGCATAAAAAAAAGTATACCTATTACTTTTCATTGGTTCAGCTCTGCGGTTTTTATTTTCCTGTGTTTCTTACGTAGTACAATAGCAGAAAAATATTCCCAAATTATGTACACCGCTTCTAAAAAGTTCAGAGCCCAGGGAGGTTTCTTCTCAGCCACACCTTATGGCTTGATCCCTATTGATGCAAATCCCCAAAAGGGCAAAAAATTTTTTGTATCCTCCCCTTCACTGGGTAGGACTTCCGCGAATGCTACTGAAGCTTCACTACACCGCTTAGAAGCAAGCCCACTGGGCTCTCAAGTTCCGACAGCCCGTGTACTGTGCGATGTCAGTGCACGTTAAAGAGCCCGAGGTGGCCGAAATTTCCGCAGCCCTCCTTAAGGGCGTCCCTCATAGGCTGAGTCGTTTTGGGACGATAAACCATAAATCAAAACAAATGAGACGTAGGGTGGCGTTCACGTGCACCAGCTTTTTAGCTGCGGCTGCTTATTTTGAGAGGGCTTCTTTAATAATAATAATTGGTTTTTTGGGGAAAGGAAATGGCGCAGTATCTGTCTCATATATCTTTGGACACCTGAACCGCGCCGTAAGGGAAGGGATAAAGGAAGGAGTGAAAGAAGAAAGGAAGAATAGGTGCCGTAGTGGAGGGCTCCGGAATAATTTCGACCACCTGGGGATCTTTAACGTGCACTGACATCGCACAGCACACGGGCGCCTTAGCGTTTTTCCTCCATAAAAACGCAGCCGCCGCGGTCGGGTTCGAACCCGGGAACTCCGGATCAGTAGTCGAGCGCCCTAACCACTGAGCCACCGCGGCGGGGGAGGGCTTCTTTCGGTCGTATTTTAAAAACAAATCAAGATTTAGCCTGTAAACGGGAACTTAGTTTCATTTCAGAAGGTTTCATACATTTTATTATAATTAGATTTCGCACTTACATTTCTCTGTGGTCAATAGTTTCTTTGTTTTTCAAAACATGCCTCCGCCATTGAAATTTAACGCGGAATCAGCAAAGGCTCCAGTTTGCGCATCGTATATTTTGACAATTAGCGTTTATGAAATGGCGGAGAAGCTCAGTCGATACCAGTCGGACTCCATACAAGAATATTTTAAAGGTTTGTGCTACCCATTCAATTTTTTGGTTGTGCGTATGAGGACCCGCGCTAGCTTCATAGTTACTGCGATTATCTTCTGAGCCGCAGGACGAGCGATTTATTCCTACCGATAGCTGTCACGTTTTCGTGCAGGCGGAATAAAAGAAAGCGGTAGGGTCTTAACGTAGTTGACCGAGTAGACGTTCGCAAGCATGTGTTTAGTCAGGCTGGCTCATCATTTTGCTTTGCTGGGTCTCCGGCACATCTGGCGGCGATGTTAGTTCGGCAGGAGTACTATTTGATGAAAAGCACGATCTCCACTGCAAAGCGCGATTATGTGTATGTTAGTTCGATAGTAGTATTAGTTGGTGAAGACCACCGTGTGCAATGCACAGTGCGAGAGTGTTGCTTTTTAACGAGAGGAGTGATATGCCCTTGTGATTGCATAGTGGTCTCGTGCCGTCGCGGGTTCGAATCCCAGTCGTGGAACATTTATTTTATTTATTTATTTCTGGTTTGGTCAAGGTCATCCTCAAGGTCAAGATTCACACAAACTCGATGGGTCGTTTTGACCCCGTGCAGTAGTGCTGCCGCACTAAAAATGCCCGTATGCTGTGTGATGTCAGTGCACACTGGAGAAACTACATCAGTACAGAAGCCTCAAGTATGGCGTCTCACAGAGCACATGTGCAGGTCTGATATCTTACACCCCTCATAACACCAATGCTGCATTTAGCTGTTAGATTATTTCCAAGAGTACTTTGTGGTGTACAGAAATCCGAATTAGAGAACATCTGAACCAATAACACTACTCAAATATCGCTCCTTTATTGCAGCTTCTGCACGCTTTTGAATGGAAGAAAAACATATATTTATTTTTCCTGCATTCTTAAAATTGGCTGCTGCTGTTACCTAAAATAAATAAGAAGCGCTCCCTTACCAGGTTGGTACTGGAATCCAGCGGCAGACACCGTCATCCAGGCCACAAGAGCAAATAGTTTTTCAGGCAACATGTTGTTCCTTGATGCTGTCTGCTAATGCAAACAATACGTATAATTAGGTTATAGATAACGGCCGTCAGTGATGTACAAAATACGCAGAGTATCTATTCTTCTGGTTTAGTGATTGTGACGAAGAAGCCGGTCTGGTTATAACTATAGCAGACAGAAAATCGCCAGATCCAGGTGTATTAGCAGTTTGGTGTTGACAGGGAAACTATCTCTATCGAACTTGTCGCTGCTGCTCCGCTGAGTAACTTTTAATATCTTTTTTTCAATTTCTTTTCATTGTATTTTAGAACTCAATTTAACGAGAGAGGCCAGCGGAACTCCGGACACTGACTCCGTGCCAAAGGCTAATGTTAAATTCATGAGCGAGCGACAGCATAAGAGAATTGCAAAAAACTATCACGATTATACGTCGTAGTAGTTATATCTAGCACTGCGCGTAGGCACCTGTATCATATCCGTTTGGCTGGAGCGCGTATGCGGACCAGCCATAGGCTCAAGCAGTCAGGAACTGCTGTTGGATGGACGAATTTCAAAATTTTATGTACTCGAAGTGACAATGACATTTCATTTCCATGCATCGCACAGAAGCAGTTTTATTGTAACTACTAAGCGTTGACCAGCATTAAAGTTTCACGGATCAATTCGTTCAAACGGTTCTAGGCTCGAGTTGGAAAAATATACTCACTTTGCGGGGTGACCAAGGCCGGAGTCAAACACGCGTGCAGGGTCTTGGAACCGCTCTGCCACAAGAGCCCCGCCGTCGAGTTTTGATCTTGGACACCGAGCTTAACAAGAGCCTTATAACCAGTTGGCGTGGATGTCTGCAATACTCCCACCAGCACTAAATGACCGGATATACAGCGTATACTGCGAGCACTCCCCAAGTGCAGAAGTGATAATGCACCCGGCATCCGCTATGCGCCAAAGGCCTATAATGACGCCTCAGAATAACATCCCGCCTTCCTCAGCGTTAAACTGTAAGCAGAATGGTCTCGTATCGCTATGCACAGAACCTGAAAGAACACACAGTAGTATATGTTTCCAGAGGCGTGTGTGACTTCGATATGCACGATATCTAGCAGAAGGGATGAGTTCCTCTCTTTTTTATTGAAGTAGCTAGCTCTATGCGCGAAGCATCGAAAACAGGAAAATGATAATGAAGTGGCTTTGACCTTGGATGCGTCTTTTATGTCGTTGTTCTAATTGATTGTCGGCGTCATTGTATGCCTTGAAAACAAAGCTGCCAAGTTATCACTACCCGTGCTGAGAGTGCCTCTGGAGAGTTTAATATTTTTGTTGGGTTCTTTCAAGAAGTGACAGGAGAAGAAACTTATATTTTAAGCCCAGCAAAGATATCCCAACCTTCAATCAGAAATGTGCTTGTCTTGACACAGCAAATTTAGCTCGAAGCTTTGAAGGCTGTTCCTCTGAGAGCACGAAGCACCAGATGTACTTTAAGCGTAGGCTTTATAAAGTTGCTTTTAGATGCAGGTTGATAAACAAGATAGCCTTTTGAGGTGGCCTCACCAGTTTCTTCAAGGTCTATGGTAACCTATTAAGTGTCCTCTTTAGTGAGCTTGGAGATTTTCTACACTAGCACAGCGAGCACTTGTTTAGTCTTTCTGTTCTCTTTTTAAAAACATCCATAAAACAACAGTGAAATGAGGCCACGATAGGCTATCGAAAAATGCAATTTATTTAACTGACATCGCAATAGACAGCACTCTTAGAGATCTTCACAGCCACAGCTGTTCTTTTTAATTTATCTTTGGATCTTAATAGCGGATTGTACTTTTTCTGTTATTTTCTTACGTTCCATAGGTCATAGTTTTCGCCTTCCTTTGACACTCACGTATACTCTTGCTTTTTTTTTTCATACGTTCCTGCGGTTTCCGAATTGCTGCATTGAGTTTCGTTTTTTCTTCCCGTGAATTTTTTATTTCTATGCTTCACATTCATAGTTCCTTGCTTTACTTTAATTCACATTACAGTCCTCGTTTATTACAATGCAGTCAGTGGCTTGTTTTTCAGAAACAACGTGCCCATTGAATTACTGTATTTATATCAAAGAGTTAAAACGTTTTGTTTACGCCGCTTTCGTGCCCCAATCCTTGGAGTACTATTTTCTGGGTCTACCTTATTTTTCTGCTCCAGCGGCGCGTTGCTCCAGTGCTTTTCGGCATTTTATATCTATGCAACTCTTTTTCTGGTAGTAGTCAACATGCCGTGGTTTTATTATCGTGTCTGCTATTTGGCAAGCCCATACATGTAAAGTGAACCTGGTTTTCTTTCGTCGAATGGCAAAATAAAACGTCATGAGTAATTTGAATTTTGCAATCGAATGATGTCAGAGGCGCTATCAGCGAAGAAAATCGCTAAGCCACGATGGACTGCATGTTGTGGCCTCCAAAGTTCTATTTCCTTTCGTTTTATGGAGGATGGCGTGCTATCAGTTTATTCACAAGTGCAATAGAGTACACATAGAGTATACAGTGGTAGTCACACTCTGCGCTTGAGTAACTACAACAGCAGGCAAAATTTTGTCCGGAGTAAAAAAAAATTAAATCGCCAGCATTACTTCGTTGGTGGACTTCCCTCGGTCGGCCACAGGGCTTTTCCCTTTTCTGGGGCAGCTTTTCGCCACCAAAACTTGCTGGTAAACGATGTGTTGAGCTGAATTCTAGAGCAAGGAGGACATTATGTACGACATATGGATAGTTTGACGGCTAGTTAACTCAAATTTACTCATAAATTTTTAGTTTCTACTTCAGGTGGCAAGGGACATTGCGAAATTTATTGGCCGTCAACATCAAGGTTAGCACTTTTTTTTAAATTTTATTCCTCGCAATGTTGTTCGAAATGTCGAATGAAAAAAACAGGCATTTGAAAACTGGTTGAGTTGACTTTCCCACATTTCCTAATTACAAAATTGAGTCGCCGCGCGCCGTATCGTTGCCGAAATCAAGTTAACCTCTTCTACATCATCCTGCACAGCACCTTCGTCTGTATTTGATGCATAAGAAATTTGAGAGAAAAGATTTTATGAATATGAAATGCCAGAAAGCCAGTTCAACGAGATTTAATAAATAAATAATTGGTTTCCGGGCAAAGGAAATGGCGCAGTATCTGTCTCATATATCGTTCAACACCTGAACCGCCCCGTAAGGGAAGGGATAAGGGAGGGAGTGAAGGAAGAAAGGAAGAAGAAGGTGCCGTAGTGGAGGGCTCCTGAATAATTTCGACCGCCTGGGGATCTTTAACGTGCGCTGACATCTGACAGCACACGGGCGCCTTAGCGTTTTTCCTCCATAAAAGTGCAGCCGCCGCGGTCGGGTTCAAACCCGGGAACTCCAGATGAGAAGTCGAGTGCCCTAACCACTGAGCCACCGCAGCGGGTTTAATTCAAATGCATATTTTTGACGACCCATAAGCTTGGTTTGGTTTAATGGGGTTTAACGTCCCAAAGCAACTCAGGCTATGAGGGACGCCGTAGTGGAGGGCTCAGGAAATTTCGACCACCTGGGGTTCTTTAACGTGCACTGACATCGGACAGAACACGGGCCTCTAAAATTTCGCCTCCATCGAAATTCGACCGCCGCGGCCGGGATCGGACCCGCGTCTTTCGGATCAGCAGCTGAGCGCCGTAACCACTGAGCCACCGCGGCGTCTACGAACCATACGCGTCAACCCTAATGCCAATTAAGAAAATAGAAGAGAGCAGCTCACCTACGATGCTTACGGCCATCATGTTTGCAATATAGCTTTGCCGCTAATGTTAAAAATAAAAGCTTATTCGATATCTTTAGTTAATTAACAGTTTCTTTATTTAATCTTATGAGATACACATATAAGCCTTGATGTACTATCCAGCTCAACAGACCACACCAACGTATCTCTCACAGTTTTTAAAATCAAAGACTGGAAAGGTTAAAAAAAGACGGCAGATACCGCCCGCTCACTTTGCGGACACAGTCGCCGCACGGCGTAACGCGATGCCACGCAGCTGGCAATTCTACCTCTGTATGGCTCTCTGTAGCCGCTGTCGTGATACCCCCCACTCCTTCTAATCTGCGCGCTTATCCGCCCTAAGGGTATGTATGCCGCGATAGCCAATAGGTTAATGCCCATATATACATAATTCGCCTTTCTCCCATTAACAATAGTAGTTCCCTGAAAGTCCTCATGCCACTCATGGTGCAGTGGTTCAGCTTTTAAGCGGTCCCTGCGATGACAGGTGCTGCCACGGGTGGAATTTTCGCATTCCAGGTTACTGTTCCCGAGCAACCTCGCGCGACCAATCTTTACTACAACCGCCACCTGCCATCCTGCATGCGGACGTCACCTTTTATGGGTACCATCGAGTGTTAGCACACGCACACAGACACATACACAAAGAAGGGTTTTCGCTCAATGGGGCATGTAAGGCATACGCCTTAAAATAAACCCTGCACTTCATCTTTAGCGCCCTTCATCTAATTATTTGGTCCTCCCTCGATGGCTGACAATGGGCAGAGATCGGAGTAGTATACCTTCCAAGCTACGTGAAAGCAATAGCTTATTTACAGCTACCGCTTTGCCCTTCTTTCCATTTATTTTTTCCGCCCGGGAGGTGCTCTGCATTCAAAGCCGCTTGAAGGGCGATCTGCGGCATGTTAAGTCGTTACCTGTACCACTACACGCGGACTATGTCTCCGTCCTCTGTTCACTGAAAACGCAAACGAATGCGCTTTCCATGAGTATTAATGTTATCCTGGAGCACCCAAAAATCGTTGGCTAGTTGGATCACTTCAAAACGCAGAAGACAGATGTACTGCGTCGCTGCTTCGTCTAATGAAATGAAGACAAGTTCAAGACTTACAGTTCTGTATGAACAGCTCGAAACAGGAGATTTTGACATATAAATACCACAGAAAAGTCATACATCGTAGCACGCTGTACATGCGGCCTTACACTGAGTTGTACATTTTGCATGTAGCGAAGGGAGGTGGACCCTCCACTCTTAGGAGCAATTAGGCGGAAGTTAAACGAGTAATGACGCAGCCATTTTAGATGGTGCGCTAGACGTTGTCATGCATCGATTGCCACATGAAAAAAATGGTACGTTTACAACTAGGTTAAAGCGAGAAGACGTGCGAAAGCATGTGTTTAGCCAGGTTAGTTCATAGCGTTGCTTTGTGTTTAGGTTCTATTTTGTTTACCACGAGACGTGATGGGCTAACGGGATAGCATATTTCGCTCTTATAATGGCGATAGCATAGTGCTCTCGTGGAGCTGATCTGTTGGCGCCGCCGCGGGCCCGAAACCTAGTCGCGGCAATATTTATTTTATTTCTGCAGGTTCGCCAAGGTCACCCTCAAGGTCAAGCTTCGCCCAAGGTTTTGATTAGAACCGGGTTAAGTAGTGCTCTCACGCTAAAACACCTATGCTGGGCAAATAATTTGCGACGGAACTTTTCTCTCCTGCTGTCTTGTTTTCCGCTTCAGAAGCGCGATGGCGATAATAGGAAAATTGATATCTTTTTACGCGGGGCTGCTATATTATAGCGTCTGTCAATTTCTGACTCGCACTGCTCTTACTCTATCGTACCGTTCATGAGGCGCAAAAACATAAGAAATAAACGAAAGTCTGAAAGGTCGGAGCTTTAGCTTTGTATGTTATGTCATCGAAGACCTGTGATTTCACAGGTATTGTTCAACTCTAGAATCTGGACCAGAAGTAAAAGTAGAAACTAATATCAATTAAAAATAACTACAGCGCACAGGGAAGCTTCTGGAGGATTTTCACATCAAATAATATTCTGTGGCAGTTACGGAAAAAGAACATTTAACATGAATTTGGTATCTTTCTTGATTCTTACACGTCGCAATTTTTCTGTGGGAACCTCTACATGATTGGCACTCGGCTTAAAACACAACGACTGGCGTTGCAGGAACATTGATGTTCCAAAAAAATGTCAGGCTCGCCATTAATCATCGGTCGATAAAATGTTTTAACGCTTCCAGGGTACATACATTCCAGTGAGGAAAATTCCCGCTCATATACACTTCCATATATAGACGTTCGCCGCCTCGGCACGGCCCACGGGCCGTGCAGGACCAAGAAATGGGCTTTTCGTTGGTCCTTGGGCCACTCCAGGGCATTTTAAGTGAGTGCCCTGGCCGGACTCGGGCCTTTACATAGAGAGCCTGTGGTCGGCTTCTGAATCGTTGGTGAGGGAAGAAGTACATCTGGCGTGTTTTGTTCTTGTTGTTTGCCTCACAAAATGGCACATACCCTCTAGGGGGTTTGGCCGTGACCAGGCGGTGACTATTTGCATTGCAGATTGCATGCGGCAAGCATGGGATGACCTATAAAATTGGGCAACTCAGCTTCCGTGACACAGGTGGTTGCAGATGGTTAGAGGGTCTAACAAGCTTAAAGTTAGACAAGGGAGTGAGTACAAGAAAAAAAGGAGGAGCGTGTTTTGTCATAATGTGGGATGAGAAAAAAGATCTCAAGTTCTTTACCATTTTCTTTGTGTCTGCCCTATAGTAGCATTTTGCTCAGGCGAGAAAAATTACAGCCAAAAGAGCTTCTTTCCTTTGCCTGCTGTTCCTTTGTAAATAGTGTATATATGACCACTTCCTGTATCCTTTCTTGCTGTCCCCTCACCTCTTTCATTTCACTTCTTCAAACTGCCTGCTATCCTTTTTTCCGCTGCCCCAGCTCAGGTCCGCCGTCCCAGTGATGGCAGATGCCGCGGTTAGCAGAAATATTTGAACTTACATTTTATTATTATTTTTATTAAACATTTACTACTACTTGCCTGCTGCCCTGAACGTCTCAACCCAGCCCCAAAATCTCGCCACAGTGTTCTTCGCTGATGTGGAGTGAAAGAAAATTTAACTACGACAGTTTGAAACGGTCAAGGTAACGCGATCAAGCAACTTCTGAAGCGTAAGCCCGGCTACTATGAAAAATAGAAAAAAAAACAACTTAAATGACTCATTTCATCTCAGTAATTGTAGACCAAAAGCGAAGGCCAATTCTCGCCTGTACCAGAGCGAAAATCGAGCCATGGGCCGCGCTACAACGGCGTTCTTGTTCGAGCGTTGCAACGCCTTATACCCCTGTCACACGGGCACTTTAAATCCTCATTGAGTCAACGCTCATCGAACTCAATGCAGATCGACGGTTGTCACACGGCCACTTTCAAGCGCAATCGAGCTCGATCCTGCTTGACTCGATGCCGATTCCTCAAGAATGCTTGAGGTTCTAAGCACAATCGAAAGCACTCTCGCTCTCATGAAGCTATAAAAATAAACACTAGTTAACAAAGCAAAACCACAATTGTTGTTGTTCTAATTGATTAAAATGCAAAACGGAATATTATCAGGTACTATGCCTGCTTATATGCAGACGTATTTGAAAATGATCTCAACACCACGCTCCAAGCTTCGCCGTCAGTATAAACAAGGATGGCGTCCTCCTGCTCGTCGGCGCGCAAACTGTGGAGCGAGAGAGAGACATCCGCTCTCATCGACTGCTGGCAAGGCCGTCTAGATGATTTGCGGCGCCAGAAAGGAAACGCCGCATTCTATGCAGAATCGCGAAGGCGTTGCGGATCCTAGAGTTCCATCGCACAGCAGCAGAGGTGCGCCACAAGATTAGAAACTTGACGCAGATAATAATAATAATAATAATAATAATAATAATAATAATAATAATAATAATAATAATAATAATAATAATAATAATAATAATAATAATAATAATAATAATAATAATAATAATAATAATAATAATAATTGGTTTTTGGTGGAAAGTAAATGGCGCAGTATCTGTCTCATATATCGTTGGACACCTGAACCGCGCCGTAAGGGAAGGGATAAAGGAGGGAGTGAAAGAACAGAGGAACAAATAGGTCCGTAGTGGAGGGCTCCGGAATAATTTCGACCACCTGGGGATCTTTAACGTGCACTGACATCGCACAGCACACGGGCGCCTTAGCGCCTCTGATTCACCTGTTTGCACATTGCGCTAAGTTTTTTTGGTGCAGAAAAGACGACGCAGATGTACCGATTTGGCTACGGATTTGGCTGCCGCTGCCCCCTATTGCACAGTGTTGCCGGACATCACCATGTTATAGCTGCCGGCGGAACATTTGGCGCCACCTAACACACATGAGGAAAACTTCTCAATGAGCATTGAAAATGCCCCTGTAGCACCGGATGTTTCGAGCGTGCTCGAAAATCTCCATGCAGATCAAGTTCAATGAGGATCAAAAGTGCCCGTGTGACAGGGGTATTAGACACGGGTCATTTGCACGAGAGCGCTCTCCTACAAAGAACAGCTGGATTGCGCTTCTTCTAGCAGCACCGAGCACCCACCATCGGTTCTACCAAATGGCGCTCCTCAAGTCTTCAATTTTGTGTTGCCGCTTGTAAAAGGACATTCGAAGTCTCAAAAACCTCACGATAAAGACCATTATATTATTGCTCGATGCGCAGCCCTACTTCTAACATGGCATTTAATTTTCGTTCTAACCTGACAAAAACGAATCTCTACGCATCGAGAACCGGCTTTTACTTACAAAAATGATCTACAGACAGTCTATAGACTTGTTATAAACTCCATTGCTAGCCTATAGATATTTCTTTTTGTGTATTCATAGTCTACGGACAAAAGTCTACTCGAAGTTTATGGCCATAAATCTATCTATTGTCTGCAGACTGTCAATAGGATTTGTATTGCCTATAAACTGTTATCTAGGGTTTGTCTAAAGAGTGTCCATAGGCATTATAAACCTAAATCGATGGAGAGCCTATAGACTGTCTGAAGAAATTTTGGTAAGGGATTGTGAAGAGCACATTCATATAGGCGAAATCGGGTGTGTAACAGATACTACGCAATAAACAGGCACTTTCGCTTACCCTTTTTATTGAACCGCGTCTAGTACGGCCATGAATTCCACGCGCTAAATCGTAATCTTTACCGAAGAAAACTAATGGTATAAATGTGTCTCCGAGGAGATTTTAAAAATCAAACCTTCCGAGTTGTAAAACAATAACCGACTGAAAACCTAGATGGAACGCAAAGTAATTTAGTAGGCGTGTATGCAGCCCTTTTCATTTCACCCTCTGAACTTCAGACCAGCCCATGCATAGAAGACAGTAGCGTTGAGGAAGGCGTGCGGGTTAACTCACCTGATCTTGTCTTCTTTTTGTGCTAAAAAAACCAGTTTTTTAAGTGCCATTGCAATCTTGCACTTTCCGACTCTTCTACTTGAGTAGCACTACTCCTCTTGCTGGTACTGAGCAATATACGTCTTGGGCTGGTGCCGAAACTGGGCTGTACCGAGCTCAGAAGGTTAAACATTTACCGGGCCCGGGACTGGCCTAGGATGTCAGCCACAGGCTGAGGCTGCAATCTGACCGTCAGCAAAAGCTGAGCTCAGGACACAGAATTAGAACTGCGTTATCCTGCCCCTCCCTCTACCAGCTAGCGGCGGGATGATTTAATAATCGTCCAAGATGTCCTTGGTGGTACTGCAGCACTAAGAGGCAATACCTTTGCTGCTGGCGCTGCTTGACACTACTTCAGCAGCTTTGAAAAGCCAATGTGGAATCAAGTTCTTCTTACCGAAAGCAAATTCCAGAAACTGTTCACTGCTCTCTTCCTCGATCGATTACGCTGATTTCGTAAAGCGAAAACAAATTTCTTTACCTCACGCACAATAAGAACACTCAGCGAGCATGCATCGCTTGATATAAGTTCTCTTTATTTTTCATGCCACCAACTTTGACTCCTGATGGCCCGGGTGGGATAAAGTCCTAACGAGATAAAGTCAAGCAAGCACCTTCTCAAGGGACGTTACGAAGAAGAGAAAGAACTCCTGGTTCCAGATCTCTCGCAATACAGCGGGGAACGCGAAAGACAAGTATTCCGCCAAGACATTCAGCATGAACCCGCCACCTCGTACGCGAAGCGTGAGCTGTTCTATGGTCACTGGAATCGTGGGTCCCTCGTGAACCAGTTTGATGACCTGGCCAAGCTCGGTGGCTTCTACGCGGAACAATGTCGTGAAGCGCGAAAGGATTGGCCGAAGCTGGATGTGGCCTTTTCTCCCGTTGCAGGTCTCCCAGGGAACCGTCATGGCAACGTCCCTTGGTTGAGCGAAGTCCACTTGAATCATGCGGGTGCCGTTGGCGCAGAAGGGAATTATGGCTCCGTACCGGCGAAGCTTGTTGAGGCCGCTAATGTTGAGGCGTTGAAACTCTACGCCAAGGAATCGAAACGGAGTGTATGGAGACGGGCGCAGCTCGGATTCGGGAAGGTCTTGAATCATCCGGTTTATGGGGCCGTCAAAGTCGAGTCCGGAAAAATCGCAGGGTTTTTCTACAAGAAGTAAATCGTCAACAACCGCAATAAGGTGTTATTCTGTTTTACAATTTCCTGAATTTTATACACATTTCCCATTTTGCTCTTACGAAACGCGGAAGCAACAAATGGCAGAAACTTTGTTTTTCAACAAAGGCTGGACTACATTTTCGGCTCAGATAATTTTTTAAGATAGCGAATAAAGTAAGTGACACTTAAGTGAAATAAAAGCTACGCTTTCCGCCATATATTCCTCTGCCATATGTTGCGGCATGTAAATCGTGAAGAATGCTTGCGGGAGACAAAGGCTTGCGACATTAAGAATACATTTTCTGTTAGGCTTCCCTACAACGTGGGAAAGAAGTTAAAGAAGAAAAAGAGAGGGTAGGTGAAAGGCAACGACAGAACTAGGAGGAAAGAGGGAGATAGCAGAGGAGAAAGGGAGGATACACAAAGCAAAGAGAGTTACTGCTAAACAGCTAAATTCGCACATAGAGCTAGCTAGTTGGTTCAATGGCGCCTTGACGAAAATGAGTGTTTGCTTGAGTAAGAATATGTTTCGGAAGCGCTACATGGATGAAAATTATTTTAGAGCCACATCAGGACTATAATAACACATATGTAAATTAGTGGGGTTTTCATTTCCTACTATTTCTCACGTAGCACGCAAGAAGAAAGTGTCCCGAAAATAACTACTTGTCCTTTTGACGAATTACACTTTGTGTGGTGTAGTGCACCGACTTCATAGGCGCGGCCGCTTATTTTCAGAGAGCATCGCTGACTTGTGCTTTCGAGATAAAAGGAGAATCATTATGTAAATGCTTTTTCTTTTCATTGGAATGTAAGAATTGCTAATGATATTATACTAATTTGTTTTCGCTGCAGTAATTATTTGTTCTGAATGCTTTTTTTTTCTTTTAAAAACATGTATGCCTCGGTGATTGAATGTTAAAGCAGAACCCACAAACCACCCAGTTGGCTCGTCGTTTATTTTAACCTTTTGCATTCATTATATGGTGCGAGAAGCCTTTAGCAGCGACAGTGCTTAAACTCCATACAGAATATATTTGAGGTTCGTGCTACCGATTGAACTATTTAGTTGTGGATATTATCAGCAGCGCTATCTTAACAGCTAACGCGACTGCTTCGCAGCCCTAGGACGTGGGATCGAATCCCTTCTGTAGCTGTCGCATTTCAACGCAGGCAAAATAAAAAACACCAGTATGCTGGTCGATTTCAGTACAAACTAGGGAAACGTAAGTGTTCACAATTATTATAAATACATTAAGGCGTCTCCCATGCCCCATGCGCATGTTTGAGATCTCAATCCCTACCACCAATTTTGCATAGGAGCCTAAAGAGAATTACCAAGAGCATTTTGTGATGCACAGAACTCTGAACTTCGCAGTTTTGTACCAACGACTCTACTAAACTTTCGCTCGTTGTTTGCGTCTCCTGCACGCTTTTTAATGGAACACGAATATGTATTTCTTTTTTGCAGAGCTTTTGTTCAAAATGACTGCTGCTTCAACGGAACGCAAGAAACGAAGGGCTCTCTTACCTGATTGGTACTGGAATGCAGTGGCAGACATAGCCATCCAGGCCACAGCAGCGAATATCTTTGCTGGCATCATGTTATTCGTTGTTGCTGAGTGCGAAAAGGCAAACAATGCCCCGAATAATGTTTTAGACAAACACCATCCGTGCTACAGAGAACACGTACAAAATTCCATTCTTGGGGTTCGTCGTTTGTGACCAAGAGGCAGGTCTGCTGAAATGTCTACCAAATTCAAATCCGCAGTGCTGAAGTCTATATAATGAAGGTTGTAATAAGTTTTAATTATTTTATCACTTTTCCTTCCGCGCAAGTGTCGCTGTCGTAATTTTTGCGCTAACTTAGTAAGAGCGGTCGGAAGGACGTTAGACATGAGCGTAGCGCGAGAGACTAATTTTACACTCTTCAGCGAGCGGCAACGTAATAGAACCACATGAATATACCAACAATTTAGGATATTCCATTCATTTCCAGCAATGAGATTAGGCGCCTAAGATCATTTTTCGTGCTTCTGGTTCCGTAATTACATTCCTTCTCTAACGCATTTCACTCTAACTTTGTGAGCATTTCCGGATATGAAGCATCATTAACTGTGAACCTGAAGAACGATGAAAGATACAGCTAATTGGTTACGTGCTATTTCAAGCAACACAACCGCGCATATCACTTCCTCACGCTCTTGCAGATTATTGTAGCTCTTTTTGCTGGGCTCTCTATTCCTTGCAGCAACTATAGCTCTGTTGGGTCCGAAGCAAACAATGACTCAAGTGATAGACTTGCGCCAAACGAAATATTTTCCCTCAAAATAACAATGGCACTTCTTTTCCATGTATTAGCGTAAATCTCCGCAGCGCTCACCAGCGATAGAGCTTTAGACATGTGGATGTGCTAACAATTCTAGGCACGCAATGGAGGAGTAATTACTTAGCAGGGCGACTGCAGCCAGAATTTAAGACTTGCGTTGAGTCCTGGAGCCGTTTTTCTGGAAGAACACCGCCGCCGAGTTTTCACTTGGGACCTCAAGGTTCACAACAGGCCTTATAAACCAGTTGCCTTGTGTGTCTAAAGTCCTTCCACAAAATATAAATACAGAACGCGCAGCGGAAGCAGTCTGTGAACGTTCCTCAGTGGAGTCGTGATAATGTCCACGGCATCCGCTTTGCTCCAAAGGTCCCTAACAAGGACTCATTCGACGCCCCGTAAAAACATAACGCCTTCCTCTGCGTTGGATTCTATGCGAAGCAGTCACCTATCGCTTTACACACCCAATGAAACAGCACTCATTAGTGAGCATGCTCTGACGCGTGTGCGGCCATGATAAGCATTGTATCTATGGGAAGGGATGAATTCCTTCCTTTCTTCATGGCAGCTGCTCACTGGGTGCGGAAAGAACTGAAAACAGGAAGATGGCAGACACGTGGCGAGGCTGTCGCAGGCATTTTTTTCATAATTGTTGGTAATTCATTATCGCTATCACTGTAAGCTTTCAAAGAAAATTTCCTAGTAACGAATACACGTGCGGGGATTAATTTAATGGCATTTAGCACTTGGATAGAGCTGCTTAAAGAACTGAAGGAGAAATTAAACTAACATGAGAGCTCCTCATAGATGTCCCACCCTTCAGAGAAAACTGTGCATGTGTTGCCTTTGCAAACAACTTTTAAATATTTAAAGGTTGTCTATATAAGTGAAAAAAACACCGCATCTGCTAAAATACGGAATTTGTAAAGTTTCTTCTCCGTGCAAGCGACAAAAAGATAGCCTTTTGAGACTTTCTGACCAGTTGTGGTTCACTTCATTTAGTATGTCAGTGGTGCATCGAAACGTGCATTTTTCAGTGTGCTTCAATGCTTTCTCTTCCTAGCAACTGAGCACATGTTTGCTGTTTGCGGTGCTTTTTTAACAACAACAAAAAAACAACTTGAAGCTATGGTAATATATGGTCATGATATACTATCTAAAAACGCGATTGATTTAACTGACAACGCGATAGACAGTACACTAAAACATTTATCCTTTCTAGAAATCTTAGAATGTCGGTCACTCTTCGTACCGCTGAAGCTCGTTGAAGGCCAAGAAATTCGACGCCGGCAAAATTTCCCCTGTAATGTTGATACCGGCTCAGGTCGTACTCGGGAAGCAGCGTGAGCATCTGGTTCATGAGGCCGTCCAAGTCGAGTCACGAAAAGTCACAGGGGCAGCCTGCTGTGGACAATACGATTTAAAGCGCTACAGAGTTATATTTCACGGCTTAAAGCAAGCGGAATTTGCGATATTCAGGTTTTCGTGAGGTAGCACAGAAGACTAACCTAATGCACGGCAAAAACTGTGACTTGACGATAGGCTATAGGATATTTTAAGGCACAGCAAAATTTATTAAAGGAGAAGATAAAGTAATCGCTTTATGAGGAAAAGTGTAAACTACTTTATTCCAGGCGATTTTTTGCCGACAAGTGCTGCAGCATATTAAATATTAACTAGGCTGTTTTAAGGCAGAAATTAATTTATTTAAGTAGCAGATAAACTAATCGCTTTATCAATGAAGATATAGTGCACTTTTTTTCAGCAAAATTTTTTGCCGATAAATGTTGCCGCATATTAAGCGTGAATAACATTAGCACGAGAGAGATATGAAACAGAGGGCGGACAAATGTGCAGTGCCCAACTGGCTGCCGCACACATGAGGGGGAGATAAATAGAGCAAAATGCATGAAGTAAGTACTAAAAGGAAAGAAGTACTAGAGCAGACAAAGCAAGCGTACAAGATCGCGTTAACACGGATAAATTCACGCATACAGGTGAGTTAATCAATGAAGTTGCAATGAAAATCATCGTATCTGTTTTGTTTTATTTCTGCGGAAAGCGCTTAGAGGCAGGAAGCTTTACTGGAGCGAATTTATAGTCATATACTTCTACGCTTCCTCTCGACCAAAAAGAACAATTTATAAGTGTCACACTTGAAATTTATGCTGTGATTTTTCATTTCACTATTTTTGTTAGGCATTACATTAGGTTAAAAGAATACAGAATTGTGAAATTCTAGCTTTCTCACTTTACACTTGGGGTGACTTGCACGGTGACTGGCTCAAGTTTTAGCAATAGCTTTCGAGGTGAGAAAAAACAAGATCTCCAAATTTTATAATAATTCATCTTTCACAACCAGAACTCGGCCTCTTGAATAGATCTTCGTTGTAGAAAGAATAGATGATGGCCTAGCTCTCTTAGGCCAGGATGAACGTATCATAAGCGCGGCGACATTTGGTTCGCAAGAGTTATTATATGAAAGGCGCACATTAACTACACGCACGTTTATTCACGGTTAAACCTTGAGCCGCCGTGGCGGAGTAGTAGGGTCTCCGCCTCACGCGCCAAATGCACTGGTTCGATTCCCAGCCTAAAAAGCCACACGGCTTTTTTAAGTAAGTGTGCCGGGGGTTGACCACCTGCTCGGTCACGTGGTGCGGAGCAGCTGCCGGCGGCGCGGCTCCATGGCTGGTCACGTGGTGAGTTTCCAGCGCAGTCCAGCGAGGCGCGCTCGGCGGCGGCGGGTCCGGCGCGCCAGCTGTGAGCCGTGTGACGTAGCTGCCCCTCGCGCATGCGCAGCATGACTATACGAGAGCCACGCGAAACTGCAAAACCTCGGCCAGTGTATCTTACGCTACAAAATTCCTCACCTATTCATTTTTCAAGTACGTTTCAGCAAGGTTTTAGTTGGCGTCACGAATATTTTGACTTAAAGCGGCTCTGAAACACCTTACGAGGGAAGCACATCAACTCGCCTAATCACTGCATTGTTTTGTCGTGAAAACCTGGGCCAAATAATGCACTTCTACACGCAGCAGAGAACCCGCAATCACGCGCGAAAGTTGACGAGCTCTTCCCAGCGACTTTTTCATGCTCGCACCCTCCTCCGTCGCTCGCATCTCCGTGTACATGTTGCGCGAGGGCTATTGGTTAGATTATTTAAAACGTTAGGCAGCTACCGTGGCCGCGGCCAATAAGCCGCTTAGCTCCCGCGGGTCAGGAAGCTCTCCCCCGGAGGTGGGCCCGGCGGAACAGCGCCGACCTTCCAGCGCGCAAAAAGTGACGAGAGGAGAGGGAAAGGCGCGAAGACGCTGAAATTCAAATTTTGACTACAGGTAACTCAGCTTCTACAAAGCGCATTAGATTTTTTTTTTTTGCTGGACAGTATTCGTGAAGAGGCGTGCTTTAACATCCCAGGCATACTGCCACTTTACTAGAGCCTCTTTCAGAGCCCTTTTAACATTCCTGAGGAGAGCAGTTGCGAGAAGCCTTTCACATATAAATTTGTTGACCGCCTATTGAATGTTTTGAATATTTTTGTTACTATTAAATACGTTTAGTTGTGCACATTATTGTCACAGAACGCACAGGATAACTCCGTAGTTTATTTTTTAAAAAAAGCCAAATTTGCAGAGATTTTGCACCTATAACGATTCTAAGACATAACTAATTTACTTCAGCTTCTGAACACTTTTCATTTCATACCCTCGTTAACCATTAGTTAACCATTAATCACTAGGTTGCCCTTTCTTCCTATTACAAGTACAACACTTTCTTTTACCTGTTTCCTACAGGATTCCAGCGGCAGATGTAGCCATGCAGGCTACAGCAACCAATATTTTTGGTTGCATCATGCTGTTAGTAGATCTTGAAGGCAAGAATGGAAACAAAACGCAGAATTAGAAAACGAAAAATTAAACAATCAAGCGGTACACTGCGGGCTGTTTTAATGCTTTGGCATGTTCTATTGCAGCTGATTATGTGGCTGCTGATTGAATTTCACTTATACATTTGCTAGTAACCTTTCATATCTTTATTTACACTTTCACTGCTCAGTTTATCGCTTCTTTCAATCACACATCCACAGATTGCTCTTTTTCAGCAGATGGTATCCATAAGTTCTTTATATCCGAGGTTCACACAATAATAAGGGTTCAGCTCAAGTTGAGAACAACGCAGCCAGCTATAGAATGAAAAATGATAGATGTAACGTTAAGAGACCGGAAGCGGGCAGAGTGGGTGAGTGAACAAACGCGGGTTAAGGACATCCTAGTCGAAATCAAGAGGAAGAAATGGGCTTGGGCAGGGCATGTAATGTGAAGGCAGGATAACCGCTGGCCCTTAAGGGCAATTGAGTAAATTTCAAGAGAAGGCAAGAGGGGCGGCAGAAAGCTAGATGGCAATTGAGATTAAAAAGTTTGCGTGGATACTGTGGCCGCAGCTGGCAAAGGACAGGGGAGAGACATGGGAGAGTCTTTTGCCCTGCAGTGGGCGTAGTCAGGTTGATGATGATGATATTCGAGGTTGACATTCTCAGTTCGTTATGTCATAGGTGCCATAATTAGGTCCGTTAAATTCGAGGTCAACACACGAAACCTTCTTACATCGGACATGACATTGTTACCCAATTGTTAAACTTATCTGCTGTGTTGGTTCCTGGCTGTGTCATGTGGGGATTAGGTGTGCATAAAAGGAATGCCCGAGGCGTTTTTCGAATTCTTAAACTTATCTGCTGTGTTGGTTCCTGGCTGTGTCATGTGGTGATTAGGTGTGCATAAAAGGAATGCTCGAGGCGTTTTTTCGAATTAGAAGTTGGAAGTCTGCGCATTGTGTGTGTGTACGTGTTTCTTCTTGGTCCCCGTTTCTTTCGCGCAGATCAATCATGAACGAAATCCGCCAACTAGCCCGCCTCAAAACCCTTCTTGGACATACTTAGGTGTGCGATATCCGAGGTCGCACACTAAAGTTCGTTGTATCGGAGGTGGCCGCGTGTGACGGTGGTCGCCATTCCCACTTGCACAAGCCCTTTTAATATAAAGCAATAATATTATATTCTGTTTTACAGACGAAAGGAGCAAAATTCAATTTCAATTCAAATTCAATTCCTGAGTTTTGAAATTGGCAACGGCGAGTCAAGGCGGCTCACATTTCTCTCTGACGCGAAAGGGCGTACAAAATTGCTGACAAGGAGGACTGTTCTTAAATAGACTATCTGTGCGGCACTTATCGCCCCTGCTCCTCTGATCACTTTCAACTTTTCTTGAGATTCTACGCATGTGCCCATCGCCATTTTAAAAGGCGCCTTTGTGAAATCAGTCGGCGGTGCGCCGCATATAGGCATTGTGCGATTAAGTGATTTCGCATTTATCAGTGGTCTCTAAATTAGCGGTAATGCTGCTAGGCACATCGGATTATTTTTCACACTTCATGCTGAGTAACTATGTTCGCTTTCTATAACACGCTATCATAAATATTCGGGCCATTGTGGAAAATAAACACAGCTGACCGCAAGCCTAAACAAAAAAGTCCACAGGCTAGTCCTTTATTCTAGAAATAAGGTTATATTAGCTCTTCACCGAGTTGAAAATTCCACATATTGTCGCACCGTGCCCATTTTATGCTATATACTCTATTCCTCGTTGTTATTAGCTGTATTACGTAACAAAAAAACATACGCTTGCATTGTTGTTCTGTAGTTAACGAAATTTCATTTATGAAAATATTCGAAGTATGTCGTTTCTTCATATTTCGCAAGCAGAAATTTTGTTCCCACTTGCCACAGCACTGAGCAGCGACCCAGTTTCGAGGGTTACGCAGTGCTATCAATTAGAGGAATGCGTGCTCCGTACTCATTTTTCTGAAAACACACGCAGAGCCAAGCACCAAAGAACTTGCGTAGAGACTTAGAAGGAAATCTCTACAACATAACTATCGTCAGATTTCATTCTGTGACCTCAATAGCCATAAGTCGGGCTTATAAACGATTCATCGCCGGCTTCATGCAAACTCCCAGCATCGTTCATATCAAGAAGAACAGATAGAAGCATGTGAACAGCCTCTCGGTGAAGTTCAGTGGAATTGTGACAATCTACGCGGTCGCCATTGTGCGTCTAAATCTTTTAAAACCCCTCATTTAATGCTTGACAAAAATACTGTGTTCTTCCACGATGTTATAACCACGCACACACACACACACACACACACTGAAATCACACCGCATGTACGCATGTACGCCGTACGAAAGTACAACTTCCGTTGATGAAGTACAACTTCCATTGATGAAGTGTATGTATAATATGCATGAAATACATATTTCACGAACGAAATAATTGCTTTTTTTGGCGATGACGTTCACTGGAGGCAGAAACTACTGAGCAGAGGAACGTGACAGGCACAATCCCAGTGTTTGCATATGTTGTTTTTTTTTGTCATTGTTGCGAATCCATTATAACCTTCATTCCGTACATTCGCAATAAGTTGCCAAGCTTCAACTACCAGGGCTACAATTTAAGACTACATGCCCTTTTTTTAAAAAACAGGAAAGTGTAAAAACTCACGCAATCAGCCCAGGATTCACATTCCACGCCCCAAAGAAAAGAAAAAACAAATGCCTCCTTTCCGAAGACTGGACAGAGATGTTTAAATCCTTACTCCATAGAGGGAACCAAACAGCGGCTGTGAAGAACAGCCCCATGCTGCTTGTGCATCTAACCGCGTTGAAAACGTGCGTACTTAGGATTAATGCAAATCTTTTTCACGACGATACGCCGCCCAAATGAAAAAGCCTTAAGACATTATAAGTGAACTCATTATTGGTTGCTATCGACACCTGACTTTCTGACAGGGTATTCTTTGGCAAGGGATAGCGCATCAGTAAAGCTTTTGATCGAATAAATGAAAAAGTTAAAAGGTGAGCAAATCATCTGCTGAATTACCAGGCCACCTTGGATCGATTATTACTGGGATGTCGTTGACCGCAGGAGTTGCTTTATTATCTACTGTGATGGTCACATCGCAAGGCAAACAGAAACTTCCGTGTTCGTAAGCTGCCTCAATGCAATACAATGGGTCCTTGAGGTAATTCTTAGCGGCATCTAAACCTCTCACTTAAAGCAGACCTTCCGGGCTCTTAGTCCCCGGCTCATGAAGTCGCAATTTCGGTTTTTTTTGTAGGTTTACTTTTCAGAATGACTTTTTCACTCTAATTTCATTCCTATCGCAAAATGCGTCTCCAAAATGCGTTAGATGACCAGCTTTCAAAATTTGGCGGTGGTTTGGCTCTGGTTAAACCTGGAGTGACGCGATAGCTGCAGCCTGCCGAGTGAAACTAAGTCACGTGACCAACCACGTGACGATTCAAGTGATCAGCCACGGCGCCGTGCCGCGGGCAACTGCTCCGCACCACGTGACCAACCACGTTACAGCGTGGCGGCGCGGCCACAGGGTGGCAGTGCCGCCACCCTGTAAGCTCGAAATGCTACCGTAATGTAGCTATCGCTACAAAGCTCAAATGCCCCAAATACAGTGTAAAGAAGCCCGCTAAAATTGTGGCTGCCGTCGGCGCTTCTGGGGGCAAGCGAGTTGATTGATCTCTTTGCCATGAGGAGCACAAATGCAGCAGGCAATTCTTTCCCGTAGATGTCATCTTTTCATGGCGAGTACCCTAGGTAATTGAATAATATTTATGTTCTCTAACAGAGCTTTTATTTTTTTTGAAAGACAGCATATATACCATTCTTTTTTCTGTAATTAAAAGAATCACGCATCCTCCTGCCCCGCCATCCTGCTCTGAATAAATTTACTCATCCACGCATGCGGCCCGCAAAAAGCCGTGTTTATTTTGCACAAGTACAGACTTTGACTGACACCAAAGGAAGGTTTTGCTTTTGGCCACGCAATTAACACTAAATGCTGGAGGGAAATATTCATGGAAGTGTAATTCAATTCGGCCGGTCGAAGTTATGAAAGAACAAGTGGTTCCACACTTTCCGCACAAGAGCAGGAGATGCCATTGACAGGTACTCGGTGATGACAGTGAGAAACAAGCAGCTTCCGCGGACTTTAAGTTTGGGCGCATCCTTGACTGCTAGAAGCGTGGGTTCCTCGTGCGGGAGCTTGGCCTCTTGGCCCAATGCAGACATGTGTATGAGGAACAGAGTGGCGAAAGACGAAACCTACGCCTGAAGTCGCAAGTCACCTTCTTTTCCGGTGCAGGTCCTCCAAGGCGCTGAGAATGAAGTGCCGCTGCCTTGAGCGCCTTCAATAACTTGAATCATGCGCTTCCTGTTGATGCAGAACGGAAATTACCGCTCTGTACGTACGCAACCTGTTCAGGCCTTTAATGTTGAGGCCGACAAATTTTACGCATGTGAACTCACTTTTAATCTTTCTTCTCTTGCGCAGTTTGAATACCAGAAGGGCAAGCATCCGGGAGGTTGGGCCGTTCTAGTCGATGACGGAAAAGTCACAAGGGCTTTCTGGGCGGGGCAAGAGACGTTGAAGAACAGGTGATTACAATTTGACTCTTGCTTAAAACCAAGGCTGTAAAAGCCGGGAACGTTGGTACATCACAGCAAACCATCGGCAGGCAGAAACTATACTTTGGAAAAGCTTGATATCTGCAGGCATAATTTGTTTAACAGGGACTATATGAAGCTATCGCCCAACCAGAAGTAATAGATTTGGTCGACACTACGAGGTAAGTGCTAAAGGGTACAAAAACATACAGTCAGGAAGCAATGAGTCGAGAGCATGCAAACATCACAAAATGTTACAATGTATAGAGATAATGCTTTACAACCGTTTTTTTATTATATACTCTTTATATAGACTCCTTGGCCAGCAACAAGAATTAGCTAAGTTTTATGCTGCAGCTGGAAGTGCCGAGGTAAAATATTTTTGTTTTGTTCGTAGTCGCTGTTCAATCTTCGTTCCGGCCTGACTGCATATTTGAAGAGGACAGCTATAAACAACTGGCATTAGATCCTAAGGGGATAGGGGGAGGTAACGCTGGCCGTTAACATATTAAATACCGATGCGGCGATAACCTGAATTGGCTCTGTATGCATTGTGTGGAAACGAAGGGGACTGGAATGAGAACGAGCACGATGAGGCGCCACTTGAATGTCAGGGACAGTGCAGCAAAAGAGAACATAAGTCTGGAAATAATGCCTGTAGTTTTATTACCCACTAGTGCCAGAAATGCATACAGTAAATTCTTATTCCCTACAAAGTTTTTATGAGCCTACCCTCATGATAAACGTAACAGCGAGAAGGCAGTGTGCATTATTTTTTTTTCTTTGTTACGCAGAAGAGCCTAGTCAGCCTTTGTGTGCAGCCTGTGTGCATGAAATTTTTATGAATCTTCTGCCGCCTTAACATCTTTTTCACTAAATTTACTCTAGACACCTAACCTTGGTTGCGTGTTTTAGACATCAGAATACGTTGATCACTGCGTAGTGTTCGCCTACGGCCAGTAAATAATTTATGATTGAAATTCTTTCCTAGGCAATTAGGGTTTAGGTTGCTTACACTGAACGATGATTCTGACCTGTAGTTTGTATGCTGTTCAAGTGTGGTACGAAAAATACAAATATAATGGCTGATACGTAGCTTTAATTCACTACAATGTTTAAGTAAGCCTGGTTCAAGTGCTCAAGTGACAAAGAACGGAGTATCGGCAGTCACATTATCGTTTTCTTTAATGGCTGACGTAATCTAACAACAGTCATTGTTCCGTTGAGGAAACGAACTACGAAACTGCATCAAAAGAAACTCAGTTATAAAATATTCGAAGGTTGTAAGCGAATTCCACAGGGTTATCAATGTATAGTCATGTTTAATGCACCATTCGGGAGAAGCAAACACGTAGACAATGGTTTGGTGTCTTTACTCTATAGCGATCCAAAAGCTGCATTGTTTAGAGGCAGAGATGATGTAGAAAGTTTCTTTGAAAGAAGGGTGCTCACCCCTTACTTAAATTCACTGGTATGATATGCTGCGTTGAAGACAAGTTTGGCAAAATAAATTTTATACACGATGCGATATGAATGGCCTAGCAAGTGTAAATTACGTCGTCATGGACATTAAACTAAGGTAATTCTATTCAGTTGAACACATTTGAAATAGTCTCTCAAAGATAATTCTGCAACACTTCGCAATCAGGTCAATGGGCTGAAGGGAGGAAAGGACCGATTTCAATTTATGGTACAGCTGGAAATGGCTCACAATACATTTCATTGCACGGGATCTAGGATCTATTTTTGGCATAGACCGTTTGACCATGTGCCTTGGTTTTGTATTGCTAATATATTCTCGCACCTACAGGGGTTGAAATTATTCACAATTTGTTGCACATTTTGAATTAGTTACATTTTTCGCTGTACTAACTTATGAGTTCTAGTAAGCGATGTCGATAGCTATCCTTTAGACTACGTGCAAACATTTCGTCACGAGAACATTACCGAAGGTGCATACAAAAGCAGATTGATTTCCTTACAGCTGCTCTGCATTTTAATACATAATGTAATATAAGCGCCCATTGCTGCTCTCTAACATGTTCCGGCAGAACATACTGGTTTATTTAGGATTGATGTTTAAAGAACCTCCAAGCAATTTCCTGCTTCCGAGCAGCCTGAAAGGAGAACGTATTCACTTGTGCATGTTTGTCATTGAACCAGTTCGGAAGTATGCCGCACCTGCAAGCGCTTCCGGGTTTGAATTCATGCATTAATTTAATAGTTAGCCTTTTAGAGTTAACACTGCCAGTGCGCAGAATAATCTCGCTTGTTCTGAGAGACTGAAGATCATTTCCACAATCGCAACGCCTTCAAGGGGAAGTTTCGACACGAAAACAACAATAGAGGGTTAGTTTATCAGCGCCTTCGTCGGTCTCGAGTGTGCTCCCACAATTGTAATTTCGCAGCAATTAACCTACGAAACTCATGAGACGTGGCAGCATAGGTCTACAACCCCGTCCAATCTCCACGAAACAAGCAGCATCCGCTGAAAGGCCTGTCTGCGGATGCAGCGCCGCTTGTTAGAGGCTCAGGCCAGCGAGCGGATGTCTCTAGTGCTAGACCCTCAACAAGGCGCTACTTTAGGCTCTCAGTGCGGGAAATGCCGTCGCGACCACCTTCGATTTTCCTCCTGCATTAACGCTCTAATAGCCTTCTCCTGTATCCCATGCTACAGGGTCTAGAATATACTGGCTACTATGCCCAGCACTGGCAGCTCAATATGGGAAAGGTGCACCGTTTCCAACCCCTGCGAACATCGCCGACTGAGGGCGTTGCTCACATGAAGTGTAGAGAGGTGACATAAGGTTTATGGTGTAAGAAAGTATATTGAATGACATTGGCAAATCTTAATAATAATTTGCAACGAAGGTAAACAAAAATAAAGAAAAAGCTGAGCTTGGTGGCGAATGCCACCACCCTGCAGTTTCAAAGAGGACGCTCATTCCTTCCATCCATCCACCCATCGCGCGTCTCCAGAGATAATCGCGCTTAGCGCAGCCGCCGTAGCGTTCTGCACGAATGCAGAAAGTCTATGGTGCGTGTCGTATGCTTGGTGCGTGCATATCACGACAGTGAATTCTGATCGGACTGACGCGTAGCGAGAACGTAATGGGGAAAGCGGTTTTTTTAAAGATCGGACATCCTTTGTATCAGTGTGCGGTCACAATATGCGTTTCAGTGTGACGTCACGGGCAATACCAGTTTGTTTAATATGATGCATGTAGTGTGAATTTATAAGTAGGTTATTATCGTCCACGTTAAAAATAAGGGAATAAAACAAATCCGTGGCCCCGTTTTTCGCCAGGAAGGCGCAGGGACCAGGCGTTCCCATACTCATCACTTAAATCACTGGAACCGGAAAAGTACCGCATTCGTTTTCTCTCGCCGGCGCTTCAGCGCGCGCGCGCTCCCGATTCGTTCTCCGCGGTCACGTGGTCATTCCCCGCCGTAAATGGTCCGCTCGCTTTTTCTCGCGGCAGCCGACACACAGATCGTTCGGAGCATTACGTAGCACTTGCTAGCATGGGCCGAGACAAGCGTGCACAGCATTTTCAGTTCCGTATTGACGCTTGTGAATTTGATGCCGCATAAATATATCGAAGAATGTCTGGGTGCTGCGCTTTTGGGTGCAGCAATCGGCGGGAATCGGGCAAAACGCTGTTTGCCATTACGAGTGGAGGAACGACTTCAAGCCACGAGCTATATGGCTTGCGCCTTAAGAGCGGAGCGCACACGCACCGAGCTGTTCGCATGTTATTTTTCGTGACAGTACGCATGATGCATGCGCACGCAAAAATTCAGGGGAGCGCTTAAGTTTCCTTGCGTGCGATAATGCGAAAGCGTTTGTGCCTGCCTATGCGATGTTTGTGACTATTTTAAGCGGCCCAGGCCAAATTTGGAGGTTACCATCCCGTTTTTCGCAGTCGAATAGGTTGCACATCGATTCTGCTCTAAATCGGCTGAAGTCAAATTTCTTGGGTGGGTAAGCCAAATTTGGGAATAGTCCGGGGCAAGTTTGGGGGCCGCCATAGTGTTCGCCGCAGTAGAGTTAGGTTGGACATCGGTTTTGGTCCAATTCGGCCGAAGTCATATTCTTGAGGGGGAATGCCAAATTTGGCCTTCCCCCTGGGCCCTCCCCCTGGGCCCTCCCCCTGGGCCCTCCCCCTGGCCTGGGTGGTCCAGGCCAAATTTGGAGGTGAGCATTGCGTCCACGATAGTGAAATTCTTTTGGAGATCTGTTTTGGCCCATATCAAGCAAGGTCAAATTTCTCTCCTTATATGCCTTGTAATGTACGAGTGACACATCCAGTCACATAGCCGTGGACAGATCTTCGTTCCATGAGCCTAGAAAGGCTTGCGCCTCAATAATTGCAGCCTTTTTCCGCCTAATTAGCATGTGAACAATAGTATGCTTCCTTCATTGTTTCAAAAGCGCGCACAATTCGCAAAACCTAATTTGTTCTGTACAAAAGGTACCGCGCGCGGTCGCCGCTGCAGCGGCGCTGGACCAAATATGGAGGCGGGTCGGCGGTACCGGCGAAGGTTGCGGTACTTTTCCCGTTCCAATCACTTTGCACGGATGGATGGATGGATGGAAGGTAGGAGAATCCCCTTTGAAACGGGGCAGTGGTTGTTGCCACTATGCTCAGTTTTTTCCTTTATTTTTTTTTACTCCGCGGTATGTTGTTAATACAATTCACCATTTCCTTTAAAAAAACGTCTTCCTACACTTTAAAACTTTCATCTCTTTTGCTTTGGTACCACCAATCCTCCAATCGCTTTTTGCTAATTTCCACCGCAGATTTATTTACATGACTATTGTTATCTCTAAACCCTTAAGCCTCAGGAAGAGTGACTGTGCCTGCATCGACATCGGGATGGATACCATCGCATTTTAGGATGAGGTGTTCTATTGTTTCTGCAGATTTACCACACACAGCCCATGTGTCATCTTCTTCGTTAAATTTCTTTTCGTAGCTGCGTGTTCTAAGACATCCTGACCTAGCTTCAAAGAGCAGGGCACTGCATCTGGAGTTATCATAAAACGCTTCCTTGCTGATCTGCCTTTTCCAGTGACACACTCACGGTCAGCAGCGCCGCTATGCGGCAGCTGCTGACAGTCACTGGTCCCGGTGGCGCCTTGGGGCTATCGGTTGGCAGACTAGCCAGTATATTCTAGAAACTGTACGAGCGGATATGCTTTGCAGACTCGTAACCGCGTTGTGAGTCTCTCTTTTCTTGTCTTCTCTTTTTTTCTTTCCATTTTCTTTTTTTTTTTCGTCTCGCCCACATTGCCCCTCAGATTTCGCCGTTTGCCGGAATAACCGTTGATTTGTCAGCCAGCCCCCTCTGTCTTTCTTGTCCCACCTGTATGCGTTGTTTTCAGCCATGTTTGCTATTCACCAACTAGCCCATTTACAGACTGTTATCAACGGCGGAAAATTTATCTTTCTTATAAAACCGATAACGAAAGTTTCTATTTTCATTTAAGCTTCAAAAAGCGTACAGAGTGCTCAAGGCAAGCGTCTGTTACTCTCGTGGAGCATGTAATCAAGATGATGTTCCTCTCTTATGCACCGACGTAAGGTTTTGGGAGGCGCCGCGGTGGCTCAGTGGTTATGGTGCTCGGCTGCTGACCCGGAAGTCGCGGGTTCGATTCCTGCCCCGGCGGTCGAATTTCGATGCCGGCGAAAATACAGGGGCCCGTGTACTGCGCGATATCAGTTCACGTTAAAGAACCTCAGGTGGCTGAAATTTCCGGAGCCCTTAGCTATGGCCTCAATCATAGTCTGAGTCGCTTTGGGACGTTAAACTCCCCTAAACCCATAAACATTAAAGTTTTGGGAGCTGCAGTTGAGAGGATCGTACTCATATTCCTGCCTGGCGGAAAACACCGCGCGGAAGAACGTAGACAACGCAGAAAAACTTTATCAATCCACAAAATAGCCCTGACAAAATTCCTGAATCATATTTCATCCGTGAAATGGGCATGGACGGGGATCGTTTCCTGCGTAGTTGAACAAGTCTGAATCACGTCCGACGTATCCTAAATATATCGCACTGTGATTACGCTTGTTGCAAAGATTTGGTACCGCTTGCTACTGCTTGGTAACGTGGCTAATATTTTATTTTCGCGTTTCCTTCTTCAATAACGCAGTAAAAGAACACTCGGCATATCACCTGTGTAAGGTTGATATAAAGCACTTAAGGAGCTCGCTAACTTACTGTGCAAAGGTATAGAACAGCTGCAACCCGAAGTTTTGCGTGAGAAAATTAGCAACAGCATTTTAAAGCGCGAACAAAGCAATAAAAAGTAACAGGATGTTTACGAATTATCCAGCGTTAACTAATTTTTCATTGGGAAGAAATACAGCCAGATTTATTTTTGGATCGGATGCTGTAAAAACCATCGCTGCGGTACAGTAGTGAACGCATCCGCCTTGGATTCGAGAGTTGCTGGGCCTGTATTACAGTGCTGCCTTCAAGCTATGTAGTACCATCAGACTCACTATTTGGTTCGAAATATAATACGGGCTGTACGTTCTTTGTTCTGGAAGACTGTAGTAGTAATCTTTTAGATGTCTTTATTCGTGCAATAATGTGGTGCACATACTACTCATAATTTGTCTCATCATACTGTGGCTAGTTATGAAATTTTACTAAATTCGTAACCTATATTGTAATTTTCTTTGTGAGTTTTCCTGTTCATCGCTTCGTGTTACGCCTAAGTTTTTTCTGTGGGTTTTTGAGCCTGTGAGGTTTAGCAGCAATTGTTAACTTTTCGTTTCGTTCAAATGGTGCTGCCAGGAAGAGTTTCGGGCCTCTAACGCTGTAGTATTTTTTTTATTTATTATTTAATTATTAACAATACCGCGGAGTCGTATGACTCCACGCAGAAGTGAGCACAACAGATTACATACAATAAAAGTTACACCACACACCGCACAATAAGCATGAACTTCATCCCATCAGTGCATGAACTGAAACAAATGAAATCGGACACAGGAGTACAAGATCATCATTAACGCAAATTCGCAATGAATGTATCAATACTGGGCCTATCGACAATATGTTTCGCTAATTTATTCCAGTCGTTGATCATTCGAGGAAAAAAATGAAAATTTAAAAGTGTTATCCTGAGCGGCATACTCTTGAATCATTTGCCATTATCAAAACGGGAGCTTGCGCGCGTGGTGTTATCTGTAATGGTGTTACAGCTGGTGTTAGCTGTAAGACCAACACATGCAGTTCCAAAACAAGTTTATGCGATCTTTTGTTATTACCAATTAACAATCTCCTCTTCGATAACGACAAGCATGACGTTAGTCCTTTATGAAGTCTTTGCTCATGTTGTGTACTGCGAGAAAAGAGCTCTTGTGCTTTGGAAGATACGTGTTACTGAGGCTCCTGATAGACGCATGAGGCAGTGGCTTGACATTGCCATCTGAGACAGAATATAAGCAAAAAAAATACTGGTCAGGGCAACGGACGAAATCGCCTTTTCACAGGAGCGGAGGATAGTATGTAGGTCTGTCCTACTAACGCCATACTGAGACTCCGAGATAAGGGCATCCAAGGTCGCTAATCGGATACCCATGCTTTCTCGTGCCATTTCGTTCTTCTAAAGAGTTGAAATGATTATGAGGGGATAAAAATAAATCCGACCGTAGAAGCATTTCTTCGAAAGAGCATCTTAAACACATCTCAGCCACACTAAAAGAAAATGGCTTAAAAAATTATAAGCATCGAAAAGAGCTTTAAACGAGTGTCAGCACCGGACACTAGCAGGCTTGTTTCGTCGGGAGTTTATTTTCTTGTATCGCAGTAATAATAACAGAGCATTCGAGGAGGAAGGCATGTCAACAATGGACGAACTTGAACTTGAACAATGGGCGTAGCTGACGCTATTCTTTTCGCTTTGTTTGAGTTTTTTGCTGCTGCTGTGCAAAAGTTAATGACAAGAGGAATGGCCAATATTGGCTTTTTGTCATTATATAAACTTGCTAAAACCAGCCACTGCGTTGTTAATTATCAATATGTGGCATTTTCAAAAAAAAAAAACATCATCATGACGAAAAACTATGGCCGTTTTGTGAAGCCACTGTCTCTCTTCTTTAATCGGTCCACGAAATGCATGCAAATTTCTTTAAGCATGTATTTTTTTTAATAAATATTTGCATTAAGAGCTTTTTTGTAAGCTCATTCCCTGTGATGAAATTAATTATTTGATTCCACAAATATAGTTTTACACTAAGAGTACACTAACAGTAGGTTTTCGAGTCTGCTTTAATTGTGTCTTCCTCCAGTGTGCAGCGACTAAGCGACATAGGTCTTTTGTCAGGACTCCGCGGTTGACATGGTCACAGCAAACGCCGGAGAATTTTCCTGGGTGTACTACACCGTGATTTTTTCACACTACCTGGAAGCCTATTAGACAGAGGTTTTTGGCAGCCACCCAAGTCCCCAACGAAAATCCCGAAGGGAGATCTTTGAGAACAACGCTTATTTTAATCTTTGGATTCCTCGTGTGCTATAAGCGACCGAACACTGCGCAAAGTTAGCACAAGAGGGAAACCTAGGCTGGCATTTTCCTCGCGCTCGGAATGGTAGTCATTATGCTGATGCTGATCAAAACATGCGATAGCCACAGAAGAACAAAATGGCGGCTGAATATTCTCCATGCTGGTCTGAAAGGTAACGTAAAGCATGCTTCTATTTAGTGACAATTTACCCATTCTTTCAGCTGCCCACTTCGAAGGGCTCGTCAAAGTGTGGTATATATTTTAAATTCAATTCTTCGGACATGAATATGCGCATCATTACCCGCAACACGGCCTATAATAACTTAACGTATAGAGACGTGTTTCCAACGCGCTCACACACTACTGATGCCAGGCATGCTTGTGTGCTCACTGGAGTACACAAAACGTTGGCCACTTCCACAGAACGAGATGGAGGATTTTCTGACCACGTAAAACTCAACAGTCTTGCCCCCTAATGGTAATCTGATTTTGTGCAGCCCCCGGCAGTGGGCGCCAACTGCGACATCTCACTATCGACGCTAGCAATGGAAGCGAGGTAAACTCTCTGCAGTTTGGTTCTTGTTAAGAAATTGATTCTTTAGCTTCCTGTGGCGAAGTTTGTATCTGTTTATGTCTCTAAATGTCTGGTTTAGAAAAGGAAGGTTTTTTTCCCTGCTCCTCCAATCAAATCGTCAAGGCAATATCGAAAAGCTCTTCGTCAGCGTCGTTTTTAAGTGGTAGGCGTTGTAGGCTAACCTAAAAGGGACCTGAAAAAAAACTGCTGTGGGTAATTGTATTTAGGCTGCGAAATTGCTTGTGGGGGAGATACCTATACTTGACTTCTTCATTTTGCCTATTTTTTTAGTTTAAAACTATTTGTTTTCAGTAAAAGTAGTATTTCTGTCTTTATAATTCGGTAATCTATGAAGAGAGGGCGGGATCAGTTTGTCGTGAATGTCACTTTAAGCCACACTGTTTACAGGAATTTGGTTAGCTGGCGCCGCTAAACCTTGCGGGCTATGGCGCTTCAATTGGCGACGTGGTGTCTTTAGTGCATCAAATGATGTATTCAGATCGTGCGGATAACGGATTACTTTTTTTCCCACATGACTTGCCTTGTGAGTGACCTCCTGCACGCCCCAAAAGCAGCGGCCTCTCTATGCCTCATGCAGAATTTCTTCCAAAAGCTTTCAACGCTTAAACAATTGCCGTCTTTGGAAACGACCAGAAACTTACAGCCACTTTCGGAGACAAAGTTAGGATATTTTGAAGATCTTCATTCCCGAAGGCATTTTTCCCAGAGGCTGGAAATAGAGCATGGTTTCTGATTTCCATTCACTGATCTTGTGCTTGTGAAACAGAAGAGAAATAGTTCAAAACTGACATATTTTACCAGAGAAATTTTGACATCTCATGCGGTACGGATGTAAACCAACGTGCCCTCAAGAACGTACTGTCGGGAACAAAAGTCTCCAGAACGCGCCAACGGGAACCGAAGCTGATAGCTCTGTAATTAGCCGCGGGGTGGAGACCCCACTTGTCAAGGTGGTCAGACTCACGTTCAATGATGTGTGCTAGTGACAGAAGGTGATCGCTAACACATTGCAGCTATTAGACAAAATCGCCTATCACGCGTCCTGGAGAATTTTGTCCCCCATAGTACACTGGGTCTCTTGGCAGAGTGGATTAACGCAACACAGCAATTGTAAAAAGGTTCTTAATCAAATCTTCGCTACCGCTGCTTAATTTTTTTTCGAGAAAAAAATGCCGCGTGTACTTTTCTTGTCCTACGTCTCGTGAGGGCAATACAAAGGACATAGACAAACCTGTGGTATTCCTGATAACCTGATAACGGTATGCATTATGATTTCCACTGACATCTCTCTTCCAGCTCCCTATATATATATATATATATATATATATATATATATATATATATATATATATATATATATATATATATATATATATATTTCAGTGAGCATGTTGTGCCTTTTTCGTGTTGTTAAGCACGCTGGTTGAGCTTTGCTTTTTCACTCTAACTGCAATTAATTTTCCCCTTCACGGAAACATTTATATTGCGATTTCGGTATGATATATCAGAACTTAGCACCTATATTCCATACTGCCACAACAGCTTATTCTTTATTGCTTGCCGTCTCAAGGGCATTCGAGGATTTTTTTTTACTCTCCTATTAATTGCATGATATTTTTTGTGCATACTGCAGGCTTAGTAGTGCCCTTGTGGAGTTGGCTGTCACACATATGACATGCACAAGGCACAATGGAATATTACCCAGCAAAGCTAAAACAGATCCGAAATCGTATGTAATTAACATCATAATCATATTTGCGTCCAATGGAGCGAAAATGACTCTACCATGTCTGATTAAATGTCCGTGTGGCGTGCCAAATGCAGCCACCTTACCCTGTAAACTCCTTTATCTCATACGCCTACCTTACTATCCGCTGTCTATTGCTTCTCTTGCTCTCCGTTGCATTCCATTCTGTTATTATCAGATATCACTTGGCTTGTTATTATCCGTTATCTTGCCGTAACATTGCATGGTATGCTGTTAGGATTTCCGACTAGGCTGTCATTACCTCGTGTTATTCCAGGAACGCTTTTGGCCGCCGCACCTATAATTTTTCTTTCCATAACTCACGGCGCCAGGGCCAGATTTATGGGTCTTGCCTTGAACGACTGGTTGGGATGGGGGCTCTATTTGAGCTATGCCATTCTTCGACTTCTTTTGTAAAGAAAATGGAGTTAAGCATGGTTTCACCTCTGTGAAATTTATGGCATGAGGGCCCCTCAGCCGCAAATGCGCTTTTGCGCAGCACTGTTCTCTAATTAATTTCGAGCACTTACGCTGCCTACACGTTACCGTCTCATATATGCCGCTGTATACAGCGGCACTGGAACAATAAAACGGTTGCATATACCTTCTTCTACTTCATTCTCGTGGATTTTGCCCATTCATTACCTGCTCTAAGTTGATCTATTCACAACTTTCAATGCCTCGCTGCCTACAGTAAACTACAGTGTTCTTCCTAAAGTATTGAATACTACTGTAGATTTCTTCATAATAAGTTTTAGAGCCGTTGTTCTGGATTCTCTGTCTACGTCTTCGATCATGACTTGCTATTCATCTCTTGAGCCAATTAGCAATAGGATGTCATCAGCAATTCGGCGGTCGTAAGCTTTCTCATTAACTTGTTTTTCGAACCTTCCGACTCTTATTCTCTGAACACCTAACGTAAACCCCGCAGGGAATACTCCTCAAGGGAGCCCTGTCGCGGCCGATCGGGGCCCCTCTCACCCCTCGGCGCGCCCGCAGTGAATACTGCTGGAGAAATCATGTCTTCTATTATGACACCCTCCCTGACTGGGCTTTTTATCATCTTTCGAGTGGAGGACTTCGGTGGCTGCGCAGCCGCTATAGATATTTTCTAATACCAACCGTGTGCCACTTCTATACCCTAGCTGGTTCCCCTTTGTTGTAATAATAGATGTCACTGACAAAACTAAGAGCAGAACAATGGGCTTAGGTCTGCAACCCTACGCTTCAGCCACTCACGTACCATTTTCTTATGGAGTACTAAAATTAGGACGCTAATTCCTGTGTTGCTGAAAACACCAAAGCAGGAAACGTGACTCTGCGAGTACAAGATACTAAAGATTGTGCTTTTCGCGCCTAAAATTGTGTACATAAATGAAAAACGCAAAAAAAAGTTCAAAGCTGCACAACTGGAGTAAATCGGATGACGTTTGCGAAAGAAGAAACTGGAGATAAACGAAACAAACATATTTCTTCGCCCGTCGAAAGCCCACTCGTAACGTGTGCAACTCCATTCTAAATAGAAAAATAACGAACAATTGTCCATCTATTGCAACACACAGCCCCTCGGACGTAAGCAGGCAGCTCGCTAAGGCTGACCCGCACGCGCATCTGTCATGGCATCTGGATTAAAGCAGCAACTCTAGCGGGCTCGTTGCTCCCTCGCTCGGCGATACTTTGTCCACGGCGATACACAACGTCCGTCACCATTCCCTCTATCTCTATTCCTCCTCCTCTCTCTCAGCGCTTTCAAAGGCATCCGTGACGCAGCGCTCCCTTCCTCCTACCGGCAAACCGTGCCACGCGAGCTCTGCGCGCCAAACGCGGCTAGATTGCCGTCGCCGGCGGAAAACCGCGTCGTCGCTGGACGTAGACGCGAGCGTGGCCTCGCGCAGCGCGACGCCGCTAACAGCGGAGCTTCTTCCATCGGGCGACTCACTCCTCGCAAGGCCACCGCTCGCTACCCGCCGGCTGTCTCTCTGGGCGAGACGTGTTTACACCTGAAAGAGGTATCGCGCACCGAAGCCAGAGGGGATCAGCTCACACCGAAGTCCCTAATCGACAGGTAAGTGTATCTTCTTTCCTCACAGTTGTTCTGTGAAAAGAATTTAATATCATCATCAGCCTTACTACACCCACTGCAGGGCAAAGGCCTCTCCCATGTCTCTCCAATTAACCCTATCCTTTGCCAGCTGCATCCACCCTTTGCCTGCAAACTTCTTAATCTCATCCGCCCACCTAACCTTCTGCCGCCCCCTGCTACGCTTACTTTCTCTTGGAACCCACTCTGTTACCCTTAAGGACCAGCGGTTATCTTGCCTTCGCATTACATGCCCTGCCCAAGCCCATTTCTTTCTCTTGATTTCGACTAGGATGTCATTAACCCGTGTTTGTTCCCTCACCCACTCTGCCCGCTTCCGATCTCTTAACGTTACACCTATCATTTTTCTTTCCATGGCTCGCTGCGTTGTCCTTAACCTAAGCTGAACTCTTTTCGTTAGCCTCCACGTTTCTGCCCCGTAGGTGAGTACCGGTAAGATTATGCTGTTGTATACTTTCCTCTTGAGGGAAATTGGTAAACTGCCACTCATGATCTGCGAGAATTTGCCATATGCGCTCCAGCCCATTCTTATCCTTCTAGTTATCTCCCTCTCATGATCTGGATCAGCTGTCACTACCTGCCCTAAGTAGATTGGCAGCGAGAGCCTAGAAATTGTGCCGGAGTTTAATATATTTAGTTTCATTTGTGGGGTTTAAGTCCCGAGGCAACACATAGGGTATAGAGAATCCCTAGTGGAGGGCTGGAATGAATAATTGAGATAATGCGGGGTTACTTAACGCGTGCTGAAATCGCACTGCATACGGGCGATTTTTATATTTCGCCTCCATCAAAATGCGACCGCCCCGGCCGGGTTCGAACCCGAGATCTTGGAATCAGCAATGGAATGCTAAAACCGCTGAGCTACCACGGCTGTAATTTGCAAGCTTCTAGACATGCTATAAACTCTACTCCTGACAATACATGTGACGGGAACAAACACAGGCGTGTGCGGCACCGTGTTATTTCCTTCTTTCTTTTCCCGCTAGCACCTCCTGGTGTCAGAGGATGGCACCATGTTCCAAGGTACGCAGAAGTGAGGTAGTGCTGACGTGTGACAATGGAACGGGCCCTTTTCTACGAGGACTCGGCTGGTGTTTCTTGTTTTCGTGAAACAGACAAATGAATTCAAAAATGCACAGTGCTGCTAGGCCACTCTCCAAATGACCAAAGGGGCGGAATGGAAAAGGAAACCACGCGAAGGAAGGTGCGAAGAACGAGACAACGCAGGAACGCTCATACTTGCAAAGCTACCCGGGAAAGTAGGTCGCGGGGAAAGAAAACAAGCACTTTTCAGCAAAGCAGTAAGCGGCTTTGGCGTGCGCGTATAGACCGCCCCACTGACCTCGCGGGTTTTATTTCACGATGGACTCACGAAGTGCCCAGTTTTCCCTCTTCATGTTAGAGGATGAGCGGACGGGGTTGAGCAGGGTCTGATTGTTCTAAGCGCTCGCAGACGTACGTGAGGACTGGTGCGGGTAAATGCGATGTTTTGCCTCGCAATGAGTGTATGAAGAACAGGTACACATAACGAAGGGATCTAGCAAATAAATACCCATTACTCAAGTAGCTTAGGCGCGTTGTGTGGCACCACTGATTTTTCTTTGCTAATAAAACGTGTCGGCCAGCATATCTCTTGCTCATGTCGTGCTTCCGACCTTTTTAACTCATTACTCAAACGAAATCAGCCTGAATTTCTTGTAACGTCAGTTGTCTTAATTATAGGCCCATTGTATTTCCCGGCCAGCAAGGTAGCATCACGCCGGTGCATCGCATTTATTCCGTGTGCTTATTCTCATACTTGTCGCTTGAATGAAGATTTCACAATTGAGGGCGCGGACGATGCTATCTCCGGTAACTACGAGCTTTGTGTTCTAAATCAAAAGCTTCAGCTTGCGTCTGCTGTATAAAAAAAAAACAGCCCTGTCGTTGGTCGCTCTTCTTGTTCCTAACTTTGCGATAAAGGAGTGAAGACGGCGGCTTTAACGTTGTAGTTATGAAACTTGCGCATTCTCTTTTATCAGGAAGAACGCAAAAGGCCTGGGGAGATTAGATTTAGATTACGTTCTCAAACTGCGGTCATATTGATACTTGTCTCCTCGCTTCTATAGCTGAGATGCTCCCCGTTTTCGGATTATCCCATGAAACTGCCGGCCAGCTGTGGTTGAGTCATCGCCCATGATAACCCTCTTTCTTGTCTTCTTCAGCTCCCCCATTACAAAACAGATGCCTCGAGAAGGATATAATTCAGGTCACCTCTCTGCATTTCCTTCTAAATGAGGGTACTCTTTTGCTGTTGCAACTCTCGCGGAGTCCTAAAAGCGGCAGCAGGACGTGCAGTGCTTGGTGGGTAGGCTTATTACACATCCTCTAGTGCACTTTGTCAACGCACCTTCTCGGTTTTTGTGTTAAAAGAGGACAAACGGCTCTTGACAAAGTCCTCGCTCGCCGCCCAGTTCTCTGCGTGTGAACTTTTCGCCCTATTCTTATAGGGTGGAAGTGCGCCTTCGTCGGGCTGATATTTCGTATTTGCAATCAATCATGATATCTTCCAAAAGGGCAGGCCCCGTCTTGGCCGACTTGTCAGACTGATCAACACATTGTGGACAAGAGCTATTTCGTTACCAAAGGATATTGACTCGAAAGCTTGCCCGCTTTTGCTTCATGCTCCTGGTACGAAAACTGGCCCAGCATTCTGAAATCTTAAAACTCTATTTGGTTTTTATTTTCAATTCTCCTGTCAAAACTCGTCACGCACAGATTTAAAGGATGTACTACCGCCAGAAGACTTAACACGAGCAGTGAAGTGCGTGGTCTGCCCTGGCATTATCTCCGCTTCGTTGGTGGGTCGGTCCGGGACAATTTTAGAGTCACCCAGTACCGTCAGTCCCTGGAAAGACACCGCGCAGCATGGTCCCGGACCCAGCGGCCGGCGCTCAGCGGTGGTCAAACTACGCCTTTAAGCGTTCGTATTAAGTCTTCGCGCGGTGGTGCATCTGTTTTCGCGTCTAATAATATTTTTTTAACCGAAAGTTACTGTACGCTTTCACTGCTCAGCGAATAAGAAAAACAAGATCTTAGACCGTGGAAATAAATAACTACAGAAATTTCGCTCGTGTTTCATCCTTTCTTTTTGAATGCGTTCCATGAAATAAAAGAAAATCGAAATACTACAATGCGAAAGTTTACTGCAGCAAGACCTGTTCGGTGGCAAGCGCCTTAGTTGACGGAAACTTTGCAAGTTCCTCAAATCTCGTGACAACGTGTGATTGAAGAAGCAGAATTTTAAAGCATGTCCAGCTTTCAGAGCATTAGCAACTAGCGCCGTCTATTAGCCGGAAATATCGAACACCGCGCCACAACGAGAATATTTTAAACCTGCAATTTTAAGGAAATTAAGGAGTCCCGAGGAATTGTGCGCGATAACGGTCATTATGATGTTCGAGTCTACCCACTGGCTGCAAACTTTTACCAATAAAATTATTGCTAAGCCGAGACCAACCATTTCCGAGAGCCTCACAAAATGAATGTACAATGTACCGGACACTCGAAATTCCCGCTGTTATTTTAAGTGTTCAGCGCTGGGCGGCACATAGTTGCCGTGCCAACTAGAAGCGTTTTTCTATATTTCTTCGGCTTGAACAATCCACAGGAAAGTTTCCAACCACATCCACGATACCTGCGATCTGAAATCCACAGCTGTGGCAGCAGAGAACAAAAGGTGCAACCGAGAGAGGCAGCACTTCTTTTCTGCCTTATTCTGCTTCTTCGCGCAAAACTGGCTGTCAAAGAAACAGTTGTGTGGGTTGCAGTTTTGTGCAACACAGCAGCGCATAAGCGTTATACCGAGGGCTACTGTTCCTGACCTGCTTTGTGTGCTAGGAATGTGAGTAAGGGAAGCAGCATGCAGTGGGTTCTGCAAAGAAAAAATAAAGAACCTCAGGTCATCTAAACTGCTGCCAGTGGGAATATTTAAAAACTTCTACGGTCGTCTATGTTCAGAACTAACGAATGCATAAAACCGCAGTAGCCTCCAGGCACTAAATGACAATTTTCACTGCTGAAATCACACTTAGGCCCGATTTCAAGTACTCAGAAGTCTTCGGCCCATAAAATTAATTCTTTTCTGCTTAGTATGTCATTTGACGGGTAACTAGTTCAATCGCTTGATCGTAATTGCAAATACTTTAACTGACACTAATGTCTCGCTACACGGGTGTTATCCACGTCTCCTCTATTGAAATCCTTTGTGCAAAAGTGCAAGTGAACATGCGAGTTCGTGCTCCGCAAGAGATCGCCTGGCTACTGTGCCAACCCGGGTGATTTCGTTCCGTTTACAGCAGGGTCAGATATGCCTAGCGTCTAGCGGTAAAGAAAATGCAATAAGGAGCTCGTTCGACAAACTGGGATACCTTAAATGGATGTATATCCTTAGCAGGAATTCCATTGCTATGTGCATTTTGCAGCTTGGACAGCCTTCTGCAATTAAGCGAAAAGTGCCAATAGCAGCTTTCCGAAGTGCATTTGGCGTTCTTCAGTGAACATTACACTGCGAAAACCATACATTTCGACAGAATTGCCTGTCTCGCTGGCTTTGATGATTTATAAACTATGGCACGCCTCCAGTTGGGTTATAAATTAAAAGCTTTTCGTTGGAGATGTGTCATAGTTTATTACAAACATATTATTGTAAACAGTACAAAAGAGCCTTCGCATTAGGAAACCGCAAATTTATATGTCATATCTTTTCTCAGGCATTTGAAACTCCACTGCAAGAATTTTAGATACTCTTCCTGCGCTCCTACACAGTTCATATAAAGATATCGTGGCGATTGTTAAGAAAATATTCCAGTTGGTTCCTTTACCCGATAGGCAAGGTTGACAAAATATCCTACATTTATTTTTGCAATGTACAAATTAATGTTTCTTGTACACAGCTAAGTAAACTGCATGAACGTGACCGAAAACGGCAGGTTCCTGATGCAGATGCATCCTCATCGAGAAAGGCCGTTTCGTTTCCTTCACGGTGAAATAATTTCAAAAATCTATGTTACGTATTTCCCCCCCCCCCCCCTCTTTCCAGATTGACAGGGGCAAGAATTTCGCTAAACCGCGGCTCTTTTGAGGTGTTAAAAATTGACGGGGCCGGTAAGATTTCAAGTTGGCAAATCAATCATCGAAGGAATCGCTTAGTCTTGCCACCATTACCAGTGACGTGGAGGCAGATTTCAGGCTGTCGTCGATGGATGCCAGGCACGCCCCTATCGCAAGATTTGGCACAGCAGAATATTGTGGAGATCGCAAAAGCTTGTACGGGCTTCCTGGCGCTTTTTTGAGCCTCATCCTATCCCAAATGGCGTAAAACGCTGTGTGTTTTTTCGTACAGTTCGAGTGGCTATCAACATTTTATTACAGAACAAAACAGAAAGAAGCAAGAAAAAAGTTCGCGCAACACTTCGTTCGCTCGTCTTCGGTTGGAAGTTCTTTTTCCTTTATACAAGCGCCTAACAATTTTATTGCCGTTAAAGTTTCTCATCCTCTCATTTAGAACCCTTCAATGCGGATTAATTCAGAATTTTCGTGCGCGGAGACACAGACTACAAAAAGCTTTCTTCACTCCACGCGCAATTCAGCGCTTTTAATGTTGTACCTTAAGCACAAAGTGTCTTGGTCAGGTATCTCTTTAGCTTGCTCCAAACATTTTGCCTTTGAAATTTTGCTTGCTCGCATAGCTGCTCGTAATGGCGAGCGTCATACTGTAATGCAGAAGTGGGGAGAAGAGCGGTACATGGACAAAATATTGGGCTGGGCACTTGGAAGTAAAAGCAGCAACACCTTTTAACCTTTCCTTGAAACTACTCTTAGGCCTAAAATTTATAGAACTGTTTTTTTAACTGTGAACGCTTCATGGAATTATGTTGTGTTACAAAACAGGTGTGCTGCACACAGCTTAAAATTCGACAAAAGCAGATAAAAAAATGTTTCTGATCTAATACTGTCGTGGTACTCAGAAAAATAAATGAGAAAAGTGTATCGACCCATGCGACTCAGTATAACGAGCTTCACCCAATACTGAATGTGCATATATTCAGGTTGTGAACATATGTGCAGAAGTTGTGCATGCACAACTTCCATTGGTTTAGTTTGCAGGTGGCGTAGACGAACTTCTCTTTAGCTTTTTATGCTATGGCAGGATTTCCAGCGTTCTTAGGTCGCCCCGCACCGTTCTACTGCCTTGGCTAAGGCCGCTTTCCGCTCAGAAAACACAGTCCTCTGTACCATTCCGCCGATGTTCTTACGGTGATCTGATTACTGAAATGCCAACACTTTCATTTGACCCAAATATTTACAAAACGTGCCAGCACACGCAAGCTGACGGAGACGCTGACGTACTAAGTAAACGGAAATCCAGCTTACATTTTCTCGCCTGTGCTTCCTTTCGTTTACAGTGTTGTTTTTTTTTTGTCCTTCATAATCCGCGTGGCGCTCAAGTTGCTTGTGCAGCTTTTCAAGACCAATTTATGACCCAGTTAAATAAAAATAAATAAAACATTCCAGCATTTCGGCAACTTCCACCACGCCGTATCAAAGGGGACGCTCCTATCATCCATCCATCCATTCACGTCGTAGCCGTGCGGTAATTGTCATGCAAATTGGCTGACCCAGTACGCATTATGTAACAAGGGCGCCTTCTTTTCAACAAAATGGCAATGTAAAGCACCCAAATCGCGTTCACCACGCCGTGCGACCTGAACGCATCTTACGTACGCCTGTGACATCTCCATCTCCACACGCCGTGCTGCGACTTGTCGGGGCGTAACGACGAGACAATCAAACCAACCCAGGAAAGACAGAATGGGAGTGTGGAGGATGCGCTATTCAAGACCGGCTGCGTATGGTCCCCCTCACTTAGAAAACTTACGCCGATCCCTGCACGGGACATTAAGCGACCACAAAACCTTCTCTCCACTCTTTTACCCTTCGCATCTTTCCTTCCCCTCTCTCCTCCACTCCTCCACTCCCCCCCCCCCCCACCCCCCCCCCCTGGTTTTATTTAGAGCGAAACGTGGCGTCGGTATACTCTGCGCGTAGCGTGCGTGGGGCTCTGTGTACCGAGCTGCATCGCCTCAGCGGTGTACGTGGCACGTGGCCCGGAACCCCTTCGCCGACCCTCCTCGCCTGTACACCGTCCGCACTGCAGAGTAAGTGGCGGCGGTCCACTCTTCTCTGCCTCGGCAGCGGGGACGCGCTGAGAAACAGGTGCCCTTGAAACCGCTGTAATATTTCTTCGGAGGCCGCGGTTTCCCACATAATGTATGGCTTTTTGATTCTTGCTGTGTTCGCCGCAATTTGGATCAAGTGTCTTCTTGGAACAATTGTGCTTCTTTTGCATAGCTATATTGCCGACCTTAAAAAGGTCTGAAGCTTAGCGGACGTTATGGCCTTTTACTCAGCGGTTGCTGTGCTCTCGTTTCAGCAATGGTCATGGGGTTGTGCACAAAACTGGTGCCCTCGGCTCTCCTGGTGCTTGCGGTCCTCTGCCTGACCCAGGCAGCACAAGATACACCACCGAAGGATTTGCCAGGTGGGTGCTCAGTTCTATATCGTATGGCGCAAGCCCGTCCTCAATTTTAGTTCTTGATAGAGATGACATTTATAAACCATCTTCTGCTAATATGTGCCATCAAAGAAACTGAGTGGTCAGAAGTGGTGACAGCTGGACATATTGACGTTTAGTAAGAGATATTGGTCAGCTGAACACGATCAAAGCAAGAAAAAATTCGACGCAGAAAGCTAAACAACGTAAATAAGTTTACAGGTGTCCGCTAAGGGTAATCTGAGAAGAATGGTGAAGGAGACACAGTTCGCATTGTACTCGAAGGCGATGCTTTTAGGAAGACATGGTGCGTGACTTATTTTTTTGTCACGAAGCATAGTGGTAGGGATGACGACCATGAACATGCTTATTGGCAAGCATAGAGGGTTATGATTCAGGTTCATTCTCACCCTACTGTCTAGCCACGTCTACGAGAGATCGTGATCGCGTGTGGGTATTTTTCTACGCTTCCACGCTTCTCAAATATATAAGTAAGCCATGAGAGATTTTTCAGATGTACTTCATTCTTTTTAAATCAGTAATGTTTGTATCCGCCGAAAGGACTGCCTGATGAAAAGAATTAAATCTTCAAAACTGACAAAAAAAAGGTCGTGAAGGATAAATGGCGCTCAAATGGGATATAGTTACGTACATTGTACAGTTATGCGCAGATTTTAACAAAATACATCTATCAAATAAAACGGTGGAAAGTGGTGCCTTCAATCATCATTGCCCTTCTTTGAGACTTTAATAAGCAAAACTACCCTTGTGCAAATTCTTTTAATTTGCATCAATATGAGACAGTGGTTTATAGCATGCGATTGGACACCTGCGTTATTTATCCTCTATACAAGTGGGAACTGAAACTGCGCTGACCCTGCACAACGGCGGTATGCTGCAGTGATCTTTGAGTGGGGCAGAAACATTTGTTAGTAATTCAATATAAAGGCGAGGTCTTCTGCTGCGGGTGCTAGGTAATTCTTCTATCCTTCAGCCGCCCATACTTTCAAATATAGCACGTACATGAAAACATATGATCATCCTGATATTCCTCGGCGTATATTTCTGGGCACTCTCTATTTAAAGCACGACACGTCATTATTCGCTCATCGAAAGTAACGCGATGCATATGGGCCATATTTTTTTGCTTGCTTGCGCACAAAACCTAATATATTCTTTTTTTTTGCTCTTGGAAATTCAAGTTGCATCCTTAACTCAGCAAACGCTTTTCCGTGAAATCATGCACAGGCTTCTGGTTAGTGTCGTACATATTTTTGTTGCCACACCTGACGTAGCCTGCGATGTAGACGTTAACGCTGCATGCAGTTCTGAAGTCAATTAGCTGCGCAGGATCAATATTTCAGAGTCAGTATTTGTGTTATTTTTGCGGTATGCCAGGTTTGCTGTTTTGGGAGAAGAGGAGCTAATGAATTTAAATTGTCTTAGTGTCTAGGGTGCAGTAAATAAAACAAAATAAATATATCAAGGACCGTAGAAGATGTAGGGCACGTGTTAAGGTACCTACAAGAACGGATCTCTCGATTAATACAGATACAGCTTAGGATGAGAAGGCCGTGTATGCCGTATGAAAACAACGCAAATTTTTATCGCCTAATGTATATTTGCAGAATTTCATCTGCGCCGCTTATCGATATTGTTATCATATGAATTCGCTCAGCCTAAATAGTATAGCAAAAACACAGCATGCGTTGGTACTAAAGGAAGCATAAAGTTCATTTCCTTCACAAAATACCTGCTTGGGCGCTCACAAATATTATGTAAAAAAAAGTTAAAATTAAAATTTCAGTCCCTGTTGTCTTTTCTCCCGCCGCTGTTCTTTCCTTCTTTACGTTCCAAATTTCATCTCCACTTATTACAAAAGTAATCATTTCAAGAGAAAATAAATAGTTATTGGTCCTGAAAAAAAAAAAGAACGGTGTTGGATAGAAAACAAAACAAAAACATGGAGAAGCGGAGTGTTGTGTTGGGTTTCAAAGAGTGAACTTTATGTTTTGTTTGGATTCGAGTCGAAGCGGTAGCAGCGATTTCCACCGGTCACTCACATTGTACAACCCTTCGAGAAGAATAAAAAATTGTGTGAGACAAAAGCTTCCGTTACAGTAGCTAAACACGAATTATGCTCTTTTGAAGGCAAACAAATAGATGACAGTCGTTTTTCGCAGGGCTTGTATTTGTTTTTCCACCATCCAATATTCTAAATCACACTATTCTGAGATGCCTTCGCGTAACAGGAAATTTGCATTGTCCGTCTGATCACACTGTTGCTGCCGTAAATAGTACAAAAGCGTGCAGATATTTTTGGACACTCTTGTAAATCAATTTACCAACATAGCAATACTTCACATAAGCTTGAGATAAATCAAAGCATGCAGTTTCATAGCCAACAATTTTTCTCTCGAGTAAATGTTTCCGTTGTTAAGGCAACCAACCTTTGTCTCCTAAACAAGCAAAGCTGTAGGCAATATGCAAGAAAAGTATGCGGAAAAAGCACACATATCTACCTATCAGAGGTGTTGCCTTATGAATGCATGACCATTTCAAGCGTTATCATGTTCGCGGCAGACTAAAGAAAGTCTTCATTTTGACTGCGAATCAGTTGAACATTTTACATTGCGTTTTATGCACCCTTTAAACACGCCACATTTATTGGCGTTTCTTCTTATTCTTTTGTGTGTGCACCTCTCGCAGACTACTGTTCGAAAGGCGGCGAGATCGACTGGATGGCCATCATGGGGAAAGCCATAGAATTATATCAAAACTACGTGTCAAAGGCGGCGGACTCAGCCTCCCGCTCTCCATTGGAAGAGATACTACAAAAGGGGCTTCAACATAACGGAGACAGTGCCACAACCAGGAAAGACAGTGTACCACCAGGAAACGCTGATGCCAAGAAGAGCGACGCCGACGCCAAGAAGACCAACGCCAATCCTCAACCAGACATTTCGGCCGCTCTTCTAGGATCCTTGCTCTCAAATCTCGGCAACGCTGGTGGCGCCTCCCAAAAGGCCGATGCCGCTAACCCTATGGACAACCTGAAGACTGTGCTCGAAGGACTCAGTGCGCTCAATGGTAAAGACTCATCTTCAGGAGGTGCGGGAGCAGAGTCTCTTGACCTGTCCAAACTGGCGCCGTTAGTACTTCAAGGATTGCCGTCCTTACTAGGATCACAGGGTGGAGGCTCTCAAGCAAATGTTCTGTCGTTGCTATCCTCCCTCATGGGCAGTCAGCAAGGTGGACAAGGCGGACTGGAGAAGGTGTTTTCTCAAGCCCTGAAAACTATCTTCAGTCCAGGCCAATCTGGTAATGATGGCACTAAAGACGGACTCGAGTCGGCTCTCTCGGGGGCTTTTGAATCTCTTCTCAAGGCTGGCCTTAAGGATGACTCTCCTTCACAAGAAACACCAAAGGATACAAAGAAATCTAAATCACGAACGGAACTTTAACTTAATAAATCTATCGTTTTATTTTATTTCCCTTTACAGAACTTCCAGTCGCAACGTCGCCTGACTGACTTTATGCATCCAAGCTATGTATTTTTTGTTTTGTGTACAAGGTAAGGTCTCAGAGCTGCAGCCATACTTCAACATGCGGCCTGAAGAGCTCTTTTTCTCAGCGGTGTCCTCTGCTACTTGATAAAGAATACTGTTATTCATCGTCGCATTCAAAGAATTTAAGGGACACGGACAGATATGGCATATTAGTCCTAAAAAATAAGTTTCTGAAATGCACAATAATAATATTCGTTTTGTTTTGGGTTACAGTACTTGAGTGAGACAATAAATCAGAGGTTTTCTGAATAGAAGTAGAAAAATGTGATCAAACTACGTCAGAAACTGCTACAAGAGAGCTAATGTAAAGAACTGGCACCGCAGCAAAGAACACAAGTTGTGCAAAAGTTTTCTCCCTAAATCCTTCATTTGCCTGAGGCAAATTTCGTTGCGTCCTTGGCACTTATATTTGTTCATTCTGTGTTCTTTTAATGATATGAAAAGGGCAGTGTTGCCTATGTTAGCACATAAAGCGCTAAATATTGTGAGGCTTTATTTGAAATTAAGATGATTTAGAAAGCGTTCAATAATTACACGTGTGGATACTATGAATGGTTCCATGTGTGCCTTGGAATTTCTAAAATCTTTTATAAAAACTAGCAGGATATGTTAGACACAGCTGTATTCCAAGCTGATTATATGATTGTGGTATACACTGTAGAAAATGTTGCTAAAATTTAAGGTTTTGCTCTTTCGCGTGCAGTATTTCAATCATACAAACAATATTTCCGGTGATGTACTCCGTTCTGTATTTGGCTCAGAAAGCATATAATTTTTTCGCGAAGGAAATGTAGACTGTAAAAAAAAATTCAGTATATCATTCGTCAGCCTTTCATGCGGCAAATCATCGATACCGTAGTCCGTATGTTGTGTGTGTCAACAAAACCTTAACAACCCTTGAAAATAGGTATGTTCCAGTAGGCACTTATAAATGCATTGTTCCACGATCCATCTAACCGCATTCCGTAACACCTGCAATAGGATACTTCCCTCAGTCCACGTCTCGTCGTCACTCACATAACGACCACAGTATCTCTGATCTTCTGGTCCCCTTCGAGATCAGTTGTAAGCATAAAAAGAATTGCAGGATTGGCGTAGCAGTTTCTCGACTTGGTTATAGATGGCTCTAGCAACATCCTCAAAATGACTCTCGTCATGTCACACCACACCACGATGCACTTCTGCCGTTAGCTTTTGTTCACGCACAGAACGAGTCATACACGACCTTGACCCCGTGATCACGCAAGAACGCCTTAAAGGGGTGTGATACGAAATTTTTGTTTTTGTGTTTTCTTCTCTGTAATTATGCCTAATGCATTAATATGTACATTGCACAACGCATCCTTCCTCTACAAGCTCTAAATAATTTATAATAACATTTCTTCTGTCATGTGTTTCGGTTTCAACAGCCGAGTGATGTCTCTGGTGTCAAAGGTCAGTTTATTTCCCGTGAGGCAAGGAAAAATTAAAATATACTCGCACCTTCAAAGCTTTCATTCCGCACAGCGTACCAGCCTGCCTCAAGAACCCGATTGCAACGAGCGCATATGCAGTGATCATGCTGCAGTTTTATTCATGCATCACGTTACCTGTAATGGCCCTTGACGCCATAGCTTCGCTCTGCAGTTGAAACCTAAACCAATACAGGTAATAGATTAAATGCAGTTATAGACTATTTAGCGGCCGTAAACGAATACATGTCGTTCCGGGCAATGTCTTACGCGTCATTACAAAGCATAAAACTTCCAACTGAAATTTTGTGTCCCCTTTAAGTGTGTGAACACCGGAGTACCCCCATTCACCGCCCTCATACGTACTCTTTATGACGTCCAGCGTCTGTTCGTTGCTCAACTACAAGCTGGGGCACAAAAGCATAACTTTTACATCTACGCCTCTGCGAGTGTGCACAAGACAATAATCACAGCACTCACTACAGAAGTGCTGATCCGACGGAAAGCTTTGTATAGTTCGATTCATGTTTGCTCTGAAATTCGGGGCGGTTCTAAGATGAAATTGGTCTAGTTTTTACAATAAGAGAATTTTTGCCAACACCTAAGAGGAAGGTTTCTGCTTCAGGAGCAATGTAGGTCGCTACATCAGTTATGCGTACGATGTTTATATAAGAGTTATTTGCTCCTTTTGTTTTGCTTAGAATGTGAGTCGTAGCAGATATAGTAATTAATCCGCCAGCCTATTTCTTGACTAATTTTTACCGCTTTTATTAATTCTTATTCTTGGCATCCCAAAATTTTAATGGATTTTCGAACAGAAAATGCGTTCAGTATGCGACCCAGGTAGCACCGCAATATTACTATAATAAAACGTTTCAATGTACTTAATCGCTTTTTTTTCGGAAGTTTAAGTTTTAGCAATGTTACATATAAACGTCAGAATAACCTTCCCTGAACATTAATGAAACACGTAAACACCATATATGTAACAATCTCGAAAATGGTGAAGCAGCCCTGCACAAGCATACAGGCCCGCCAGTTGTGAGGGCACACAACTTACAACACTTTGCAAGAACCAGCATCGGGGGCGACACTTGAGCTCTGCTATACAGCACAACATAAGACTGGTATTATTTAACCTCCGAACGGATATCATGAAGTCAAGCTTATATATCCATTACTGAGGAATGTTCTATGAGCGATGACGGGGAATAAGTAATAACCAGTTTTCTGACAAAATAATGGGACTGTGCATGCAATCGATGGCGAGCACTATATCTAAGAGATGTGGTTAAAAAGTACATTTAATTGGAAAACATCTTTACTCTAAGAACAGTGGACAAATGTCTGTAATCAGTGATCGAAATATATCTGTAATGTTGTTTGCATTTCTTTCTATAGCGTTAAATAACGTTTAGAACAAACAATGTTTTTCAGAACGTTAACATACCGTTTTCTATAAGTTACAACGTTATATGTTAACTTTTAAGGTTAGTTCAAACTTACAATCGAACATGTACCGTTGCCGCAACTTACATACAGTTATTTAACACTATTTTAATCTTCGGTGCTAGTTCTGGTGTAATTTCAGTGCCTGTGGTCAATCTGACATTGCAGGAGTGGATGTCTTGCTTATTAAGCAAACACAACTGGCGCAACTTTGGTGGCCACCTATAAAAAACGCAAATTACAATCAAAAGCATATTTTAAAATTTCAGATAAATTATAAGAAGGAACATTCAAAACAGGCCTTATATGACTTCCTGTCACCCTTTAACACGTGCTCTTTTAACTCTGTTAAGGAGCATGAATGCACTAACTGTTGTAACTTAGCTAACCGTTTTTTCAGTGTAAGCTTACCTCATTCTATAGCGTTTTTTTGTTTTCAGATTCTCTATTCTCAAAGAGTATTTTCGCGTCCACCTAAGGGTGGCTTTGGAGCAACGGCAGTAGCAAAACACATATCGTTTCTTGCAGTAACGTCGCACAGTTGAAACTACTCATATGGCTTAGCCACAGGAAGATAGTATAACATAAACTATTTGCAGGAACCCATGCTGAGATTGTGTGCAGTGCGCAAAGTTAGTGTACATCGAAACGCCCTCTGAATAGCGCAGATTTTCCGCCATCTGCTGGCGCAATCTCTCGGCGTTCAATGAAGCTTCGCTTTGCTGCCACTAGATGTCTAAGGAAAAAAACGTGCCGTTCTCTGCATACATCTGAGAGACGCTTTTCTATCTAGGTTTCGCCACCTAGTGTATGCTATTGGTACTGAATCCGCTACTTGAAAGGAAAGCTAGACGGCACGATGAGGCGCCACTGTTTGTGTCGCAGAGGCCCTGGGGCAGGAAAGACGCGTGTTTATGACGTCTTCGTCATTGCGTGCTCGTGATTGTGAACCGTCGTTAAAGGCGAGAATACACTACCTGCGAAGGTGCATACTCTCCTCTCTACCTCAGCTTTTTCTTTCAACGTTGAGCTTGTTTTTGAAGTTGGTGTCGGTTTCAAGCCTGCCTAAAATTCGTTGCCGCCAGACCAACGGCCGATGTGCGCCGTCGAAAGCTAGAAGCAGAGAAAATTTGACTACCTTTAAGCGCTTATTGCCTTACTATACTCCCTTTCATACGTAGCAGGCAACGCTGCGGAGGCTGCAGAAGTAGTGAGTACGCGAAACCATATTACTCTGCCTTCGTATCATTCGTTCCTCTTGAAACGCCGGTCAGTGTTAGAATGAAAACAAAGAGCGGTATAAAACAATGTTGTAGCATTGAAAATCATGGTCGAAGTTGCGAAGCGCTCAGTGTGCGGGTCCTCTGGCTATAATTTTCCCTGACTGTGAACCACTTTTTGATTCTCGGACTGAGTTGAAGCGATTCGCCCTAACAACAGCGTATCATACCACCACATGGAAAAGTTGCTTCGCGAAGCCTAAATGAGTCACAGGACGAAAATTTGGCATGAGGTAAAGCAAAGTTCAGAAGGAGCCAGTCACGCACACACGTTCATCGCAACGAAATATGCTTGTATTCGCTTTGGTTGTATGCTGAACTATTTTTTGGGCGCGAACTTGGCACGCGCGAACTGGCGTGCTAGCTTTAGCAGCGTTGCCTCCTGCAATGTATGAAACGGAGTTTACGTACTCGGTGCGCTCAAATGTACAGGTCAGGTACGTTTCTAAGCGTAAATCAAAAATTCTCCCACCAGTGTCATCTCATTTGAACATTAATACGTTCGCCAGATGGACCCACACATAGTATTTCAGCTAGAACTAAGTAATTTTCAAAAATGCGCTTTTAGGTTAGAAGACCGGCCGCTTTCTTCGGCATGATATAGTTTGTGGCGATCCGCATCGCAACACAGATGATTGTTTTAAATGCAACGCTGGTCAGTAAACGGCAACTGTTGAACTGGTGATTTATTGAGCAGTTTGCAGCCAACCGTAAGTAACACCTATATGAGTTTAATGATTTTCGAAAACACCATCATCCTCATCGCTGCAGCGCGAGGAATTTCGGGGCCGCCCATAGGCGAAACCGAAACAATGGACCAGAACGCGGTAGCCTTGCATACGACTGCACGTCACAAACCGCAGGGGGTGTGACGTGATCTCTTCGCAAAACCGGTTGGGAGAGCCGAGAGGGACAAGAGGAGCTTGCAGACGGGCCGCAGTGCTATGCGCACTCGTAGGCGTAACTATCGCTGGCTCCGGCATCATAGTTTCGGTTTTGCCCGTGTGCGGTCATAATTTGCGCAGGAGACAAACGAGGTAAAGATTTGACACTTTTTCATTAGCTAGGCAGCCTCATATTTAGCGCGTCATGGACGTATTCTGATGGACCCCACCTCTCATAATTCAATGCCTGTAGGAAAGAGCTCTTATAACTCGAAAAGATTTTTTTTTAATATTGCTAAGAGTTTCAGGTGAAGCAGCCTGTATAAGGAAAAGGGCAACAAAGCCCTCGGTGAAACATGTGCACTTGTTTTGTAATACATCCGCTCCAATTATTCCTTGGCAATGACGGGCAAAAGCTAGGCCACCGTTAAGGAACTGAAGCTATCACGAGCACGAAAGTTTTTTCATAAATAAAAAAAAATTGGCGTGGTGTTTTGTTGACCAATCAGATCACTCGACCGTGTCGCAGAATTATGTCTTGCAAGAGAACTAATTCGGCTTTACCTGCCCCATTACTTCTTAGCAAACGTTTTCGTGGCATATTGAAAACGAACATTTAGAGATGGCGATGCTTCTGAAGAGCAATTTTGGCCTAGTGGTTAACGAAAAATTTTATAATACAATAATTTAGATTATAACAAAGTCGAACCCTTTTAAATCCCTCCAGAACACTTTGTACAAAATTTCTACGTGAAATCAATCCCCTTAGAGTTTTCTTCTCATCAAGTTCACAACCACTCAATGCATTTTTAACAATGGAGCAATTCTTTATAAGTACTTTGCGACATTTTGCGTTTTAAAAAATAAGCCATAGTTCATTGACAAGATGCTCAACGACGTCGTCCAGAGGATTCATGTACAAGTCCTTTTTGGAAAAGAAGCACATAACAAACACCAGGGCGCAGCCAGGGCGGGGGGGGGGGGGGCAGCTTATGGGGCTTCAGCCCCCCACCCCGAAATTTTTTCCAACTGTCACGCACCGTTGACCAAAACAACAACCGCCGCCGGAAGTCATTCTAGATTTTGCCACCTACAGTGTCTTTTTCAGACTAGAGAAGACATTTTGGCGCGAACATTGCTAACTCGGGTTGGATTTCGTGGCAACTCCCATGCACATGGAGTCATGTAACGCAAGGGGCCCCACCCTAGCGCAAACTTTCAAGGGCCTATCGATGGTTCGCTGTTGCGACTAAAATTTCGGTGCAATTACTCGCAATACTTTGCCGGTGACAGCTGCTGCTGCGCAGTACACTGGAACGAAGGATAGCGTTAATGAGATTTTTCCTTGGCCGTTGCATATGTACAAAAATGTAAAGGTTCTTGAACGGCAAACATTCATTAACATATTTGTCCTCTAATTGCTAATTTCAAGGCCTTTACGTTTTTCATATCAGCGGCATGCACTGCTTTGCTGGTTCCGGATCGATATAGTTCTAGACTTCGTGTGATATTTTCTTTACTTAATTATACGCAAAAATATGGAAGCATTGGTATCAGTAATGTTTGCCACGAGTGAACGATAAGGGCATAGTTGTTATGACATGATTACAGGACATAAAACTGAGCAGGGGACAAGACACATAAGAGAAGCAAACAGGACGAGCTCGTCCTGTTTCCTTCTCTCCAGTGTCTTGTCCTCTGCTCAGTTCAATGTTTTGTAATCATTTCTGCCACGATTTTTAAGACATTGAATGCATTCGTGTATTTAAAAAAATACATATTTTACTTGTCCAGACAGTGCGTATTGTTATCTAATGCACATTGGCATTGTCAATGGCAATGGCAATGCAGTTATTTTTGTTGCGTTTGATCCTTCCGCAAATTCTATGAGGAGGCCGCGCTGCAACATAAGCCCCCTCCACTCCCCCCCCCCACCCCCCCCCCCCCCCCTCGAACAGAATTTCTGGCTACGTTACTGGCAAACACGTATGTATATTTCAACACGCGCATATTCCGAATTTATGACACGTACTGAGATTAATCAGCGAACAAAAGCCCAATACACTGAATGTTTTTTGTTGGTTCCAGTCCCTGCATACAAGAACGTCAGCCTACTGTTGATGATCAGAACGTAACAATTTTAAAAGGGGAGCGACTTTGGTTAGGTAGAGAGAAAAACCGAAAATAAAGGAAAAAACAATCAGAAAGAAATAAAAAAAATTAACAGAACTAAAACCAAACATCATTCTTTAAGTTACCGCCTTTATCATCTCTTTCAAAAAAATGCGTACTCGCCTTTGCCGGTAGTGAAAAATATGTTCAGCAGTAGTTAAGAGCAGTAGTTAAGTAATAAAGTTACTTGCGCGAATTTAAAATTTTGAATAGGCCCGTAATCACGATAAAAATGGCACAAAGACTCGCCATGCCTTTATGCAGATAGAAATTTCCGAACCAGGTACAGCATTTGGAGCAACAAGATTTTCACTGGCCACTGCCGCGGTTAGCTTTTTTTATGATTACATGAAGTATTGATCATAAGCCTTTGATAAAAGTGTGCAGTCTTAGTAATCATTACATCGAATTTAGTGCGATTGAGACTGCTTTAATATCACTGCAAAGGAAACATATATTGCGTCGTTTATAAGAGGTTCCTGTTCCTAAACTCGTCTAAGCACGTTTGTTGTGATGTGAGAATCGACCCTGTGGACGTAGCGAGATACAGCATCAGTGAGTACTTTGAGCCTGTTGTGAAGGTGGTCAATTTCACGTCGATACTAAAATGTACAAACTGTAGATTCTGTAAAGGTGTGTGGGAGTAAGCGCGCATCTGATGAACGACGGAGTAGGTAGGAGGTTTTTGAGCAGCTTTCTTTCACCACTTTGCTGTGCGAGCAAAAGCGCCCGCTTTCTTATCGATGCACTGCTCGTAGGGGGAGTTTCGGCAAATTTATTATAATTCAAGGTAATAGATGGTCGCATTCATTTGTATGGATGCGGAAGTTTTGTCTTAAAAGTCATTCACGCTGTTAATATCAGCGGTGTATCGTCCGTCCGCAGGTGGCAGAAAGAAGATTCCTTTGGTCCTTCAAGAATACGAATTCACAAAGAACTCGTTAAGCTCAGCGGGAGTTGTAAGCGAAGCTGTAGCTACTATTTCATTTCATGCCATTTAGTTCGAACCACCGACGTTGCCACTACTTAACGCCTAAGTTTTCGGTACGTAGAACCGCCTGCAACGAGAAATTCCGTCTCGACTTTTGTGCTGTCCCGCTTTCTTCGCTGATTTTTAAAGAAATTTCCGCCGCGTCTTCATCTGTCCACATTGTGACTCCAAACTGCTTTGAACGTCTCAGTTGCACTTATTTTGAATGATTTCTGTCACTTTAAGTAGCTGCGCAAACACAATTTCCCCGTGTACTGTGCGATGTCGGTGCACGCTAAAGAAACCCATGTGGTGGAAGTCTGCGGAGCCCTTCACTGTGGCGTCCCTCGTAGCCTCAGTCGCTTTGGGACGTCGAACCCCCATAAACCAAACTAAACAGACAATTTTACGTAGGTTCAAGCTCTCAAGCTTGCAAATAAAAAAATGTAAACACGCACTCACTGCTGCCGTGTTAGTCACCTTAAAACACATACGTGTGCCTTTCTACACCAATTCTCTGAGTTAAGTGTGCATGGCAGATTTTTCAGCTCTTAGTGCATTTTTTTTCGACAAAAAAAAGAATAAGTTGCACCTTGCATACTACGAATTTCGTACCGTTCCACCTGCTTGCACAGTCGTACCCTGGGTGCTTGAAGGGTTACACACCGCTGCGTGGTCCTTAATAGACCTTCCAAGATTCAGCGCACTATTTTATTACAGGTAGGCCACACCAGTATGTATATTCGCTTCAGGTGATATCAATACACACTGGTTCATATCCTTAGAGTGCTGCCAAATTCACGCCAGCTCGTTTTCATACTCCCGCTAGTTCCTTTATAGCATTGATTACCTACAATCCTGAAAACTTTACCTCGATATATTGATGCATTGTGGAACGGAAGCCTAAAATTGAAACAAGAGTGGACACCGGACACGCGCTGGCTGACCTCTGCAATTTACTTGATATTTTCAAATGTCCACCTGCCATCAAAGAAAAACAAGAAAAAATCACTAGATGCAGCAAGAAAAGCAACCTCCTTATCCTGCAATGCCACAGAAGGGCCGCATGCATACTTCCTTTAAAACCTTTTTATACGTTACGCTTCTCTAACATCGAATCAGATGTATTGGTATATATTTCATCGAAAATGATTGCAGCGCAAAAAAAACAGGACGACGAACAAAACACTGTCAAAGAAGAGTGCTGACATCTAAATAGTATGTTATTTACATGTATTATATATAGGGTGTCCAGGCCAAAGCATTCATTTGTACGTGCGCGTAAACGCCAGCTGCTTGTCGGACAGCACAATGGAAGCCGTCCTCATGCAGTCATTCCCAAGTCTATCAATGCGCTTAGATTCTACACCTTCCCGTGCTGCTGGTTCTTTGCTGCTCTTGATGAAAACGGCGGTTTCGAAATAAGGGGTGCAGTTCCGTGAACACGACAGGTCAAGCATTCACCGGCGAGGAAACCATGATAATTTATCCCTTCACGCCCATATTTCTTGTGGAATCTGTAGCAATCATTGCAGATTATTCAAAATCAAGCTATTCGCATACTTACCTACAGTTCTTATTACATCGATGCAGCATTTATTCTTCAGGAGCATAACATCCTCTCCGTATCAAAGGTTGATAGATATTCTCTTGGCATTCTCATCTACAAACTTGTCAACAAGCAAATCTCTCTTCCTCTCATACCACAGCGTTATCTTGTAAACGCCAACGTAACCCGATTTCCACTCAATAACAATATTTTCTTGCCTAAAGTACGCAGCAATTACGGGAAACAGACAATTCATTTCTCATCAGTTGCTGTCTGGAACACTACATTGATAGAACTAAAAAAATGCTCATTCTATCTTCATCTTTAACGGACACTTTAAACGATGAATACGTAGTTAACAGCCCTCATTGTGATTAATTCGTTTCCTTTTCTTCTTACATGCATTTTTCACTGCCTCCTAACATTCGTTATAATTCAGCATGATATATAATTTGGTATGTTACGATGGTCCTTTGTAATAGCTTTTTAATAGCTTTAATTTGTCCCCCTTGCCTCTGCTTCAAGTTGTATACCATATGTATACCAGTTGTATACCATATGTACATCCAAATGCGCTCCACTCCATTCATATTCTTGTCATTTCACTCTCTTGGTGCGCATTTGTGGTCACTACCTGCCCTAACCAGATAAATGCCTTTACCACTTCCACTAAATCACTGCCTGCTACTTACTGAGAGACATGCATTATTAATACTGACTACTTCATGTCCTCAGTGCTGGGGACATGAAGTGACCTAGTCTAAGTACGAGTATTTGATATGATTGTGTTGGACTGGTCACTTCTAAGTGCACTCGATACTCAGAAGTAAAAACCAGGAAGTACAATCTTCACCACTGTAATGTTGCTGGCTCGCAGTTGACTAAATCGGTATCGTTCTTTTGAAGGTGGTGTCGGATATTGGGTATGTGTATTTCATAGGAAAACCCGGGAGAGATAGTAAAAGCTTTTCCTAAGATCCACGTTAAGGAATGCACTGCCCTTAGGAAAGGAGGGAAAGCACGTATTTGAGAAAATCTTTTTAATTTCATCTATCTTACAATAAAAATTCAGTTTCGAGAAAGGGCTTCTTTGGAGTGCTTTCTTTCTTCATCCCTAGTTTTCCTTGGTGAGTTTAAGCCAACATGAACGAGAGCCAACTAGTCAAACCTGCGGCATCCTGCATAAAGCTCAAAACCGCGGCACCTACCCAAGCTTACACAATGAGGGCGCCTAGAACTGTTTGCCTGGGCAAGCGCAGTTATAAAGTAAAAAGAAAAGAATTAACGTAAGGCATACACCTTGGGTCAATATTATTTGTGGTCGTTCTAAAAACGAAGGCATTCACCTGTCTCATCGATAGCTGCCGTGACGTGACAGAAATTGGCACGTACACCTAAGCGGCCGTCCCGTACAATCGATTCGATGCACCAGAGGTGCAGCTGAGGTCAAGTTTCCAGACGATTCATGCCTATTTCGAACTACCAAAATTGCACCCCTATAAGGCGATCGCGTCAACCTGCTCTATAAGACATGTAAATGGCTGGTCTCTCAAGTCGAATGCAGCCGAAATTGAAAACATTCCCAGGAGCTAGACGACCGACAGAAATCACGCTGAGCTTCTTCCCCAGCAATCAATCAGCCTCATCCGCCGCCACAGACACGCGGCCGGACGCCATTCAAATCAGCGAGCAGCACGAGCGAATAGGCGAACACGCAAATATTAGGCCACGTCCAGCACCTGTCCAAGGCGGCGCGTGCTCACATAGACACTGCGTCGTGGCAGTTGCGAGAGCCTCGCAAGATGACCAGGGCTCAATGCTTGGACGCCTTCCAGGCAAGAACGAAACCAGACACGTATATGAGCGGCAAAAAAACAACAACAAAGACCCAAGTATGGATGCCTATAAATGGTTCCGCACGAGCGGCTTGGCTACCGGAAACCACGCGCCAAGATTCCCCCTCGATGAATTCTATAGTAGAGCCAGCCGCGTCGGCGGGCGTTGAAAGTAGGTGCCAGAGGGCTGTTGGAAAGTCGTTCGTCGAAGAAGCCTCTTCGGGAGAACGGACGAGAGCGTCGTGTTCTGTCAGGCGCGTCCGCCTGCTTTACGCCGCGTTATGCGGCGCGCGGCCTGTCTGCCGCGGCACTTTCGGTTGTTGCGCACACAGCCGGTTCTGACTCTCTCTGGGGCCGTCACGGCTTTCTTCGATTCGCGCTGCGTAGGGCGGTAGCTGCAGGTCTTCCGGCAAACGCGCGGAGAGTAATTTTAGAAGCCCTCTCGCGTGCCTCGTCCGGCCGCGCGAGACGCGGCGGGATGAGAGTGGACAGGACGGCGACCGACTAGCATGGGTGGTACTATTGCCCTGCCTTTGTCTGAAGCGTTTGCATTTGCACATCCCGTGAAGGTAGTGGGCACATGCGGTGCCCAGCAATGTCTGGGCGAAGGCTGGGCAAGATTTGAGCAAGTACTGTCTCCATGCTCAGCTTCGTAAAGGTTAAGTATACAGCAGAAGCGCATCACACGGTACAGGGTGTCCCGGCTATTGTGCGTCCTTTGAGGCGCACTCTTGTGCTACGCTGTCAAGTTGTGAATTTGAGCGCCACCGTTCCAGTCCTGTCTTTTTCTACGTTTGTCATTGTGATTCTTTTACCAACAATGCAGCTTTGGCCTAGCCCGCTTGCCCTCGCCATGAGTGGGTGTCAGCGGGAACGGTATTCTTCTTCTGTCAGCAATCGCGCTTCTTGTTCAGAGTACACAAATAAGAAAAGCACAGAATGAGGTTATTCCTTGAGAGCTGCGTCGTTTGCGTTTCTGGTTGACGCCATGAAACTTTGTAAATAAACATTTTTAATTTTTTTTCTTATATTTAGGGCGTTTAACGTCCCAAAGCGAATCAGGCTATGAGGGACGCTGTAGTGAAGCGCTCCGGAAATTTCAACCACATGGGGCTCATTAACGGGCGCTTACATCGCACAGTACACAGGCCTCTAGAATTTCGCCTCTATCGAAATTCGAGTGCCGCTGCCGCCGTCTTTCGGGTCAGCAGCCGAGTGTGATAACCACTTAGCCACCACGGCGGCTAGTTTGTGCACATGTCCAAAGGTATAAAGTTTAGTAATTGCCATTAACTCCATTTTCAATGCTTTGTGAGTCAGAAAATTGGCCTTTCCGTCCCAACAGAAAGATATTAACTCTAATGCAACCTAATTGCTGTGTAAATTGCTTTTGATAAAATACGTGATCCGCATTAGCTGCGGCACCCTCCATGTGTTGCAGGATTGAAGTTTTTTTTTTTCATTAGCAGAATTCTCCTACATGAATAACATAATTTCCCCTCATTGTTTCAAAATATAAACAAGAGAACTTTTCCTGGAACCTGTGTCCACACCCCACTTAGACTATTAAAGCCAGCACATTTACTTGCTTAACGGCATATTTACGGTAACTTTCTAGTCGTGCAATTAAAACAATTATATTTTCCTCAACTGCTCGCCTATATTAGTTTTCATTTTAGGTCTTATCTCTCGCTTATTAGTTGACTCTTTCTACTGTTCTGTTGCTAGAAATCACAGTTTAACAGCTGCTACTACCACCTTGTTTTTCAGCACTCCAGTTTCCCTTTGCCATTTTGTTTTAAACAATTTCGGCGAGCACGGCTTCACTGAACCCGGTGCCTCAAACGATCTGAGTAAATCAAGGAAAAATAAAAAAAAAGCTCCCATACCTCTCGCCTATGGCCGATGCGAAAAAGTGGCAACAGTTGCTTTATCTAACCACTCCCCTCGCCCCCAATCCTTCTCTTAAGGCTGAGCGCCCTGACCGGATACTAATGGGTGGACGCGAACGAGAGCTGCACATTCTAGACAACAGCCTCTTACGGCGAAAAGTACATGGTATAGCACCGGCCAATACAGCACCACAGAACACAAGGTTAACAATGTTAACAACACCGTGGTTAACAATACAATAAGGTTAACAATACTGTACAGAAATGGGTTTTTATTTTCGACAGCTACGGCGAGGAGATATATTCAAGAAGACCTGCTTTCCCTGACCAGTTACCACTTTATTAAAATGAATGAATTATAGAGTGAATAAAAGGAGTACTCAAGTATGCGACAGTTGACAAAAGTGGAAAAAGTGGAATAACTTCGCGAATACTGACAGGAAAAAGCTTTCGCCAGGCTGCGCTAACCGAAGCACTGCCCCTCCAGCCGATGCACGGCGCATACATCTTCCAGATATCGTGCATGTGAGCGGCTTAATGGAGCTAACATGTGTCATTAAGTACTGTAAAGAGGAACGGGAAAACAAGGAAGCGAGAAAGAATAAACGAGGCAGTGAACAAGCTGCGCTTTGCGCAGCACACATCACGGGGCACACGGAAGCAAAGCTAAGTGCTTTGCGGAGACAACACGCATGCAGGGTAGCCAAATAACTAGCTGGTTGTGCAAGCACAAACACTATTTTTTTTCGCTTTGCTTGAAGCGAGTTTTCACAGAGACAGTTTCCCGTGCTCGGAATGCTCAGAACGAGAACAACCAGAATATATGCGCTTCATTTGTTCTGTGTTACGTAAACAAGAATACAAAAAACAGACCTCCCCCGGCGACGTCAATGACAAATATATATCAAGAAGTAAGATTTTTCTCTTTGTTTTGGCGTCACTGATTACACAATTTTTTTTATACACGTTGAGGCCCTCTTGTGAGTAAAGTTATTTCGTCAATTGTTCGTTTTTTGTTAAACTATTTATTCCTAGTGTTCTGTAGTTTTGTATGGTGGACACCGCGTTTTCGCTCCGTAACTCTAGCAATTTAATTTAAGTCCTCATTTAAGTTAGAAAAACAATTTATTGTATCAAAGCTTGCGCACGACATCTTCGGCTGCAGAATGTGTAAACGTTTCCTGTGCTAGCGTCGCGCTTAGTGCATGTAGGTTTGTGCGCTCAGAAGGAGCGGCCACCCTTCTCCGGAAGCAGTGGGCAGATTCTATCGCATCGACCAGACTCTTGTTCGGCCAGAAAAGCAAACGTGTTTTAATCACTATCGTGACAAAAAGATCCAGCGTGACTTTTGTCCTCGAATGTTCCTTTTATTGAGCACATTATTTTACTCCATACACTGAATAATGATTTGGCTTCCAACAGGAACGGGACCCCGTGAGAAGAATGATAAACTTTTCTTTCCGTGACTCACACTTGGATGTACAACATTGAGTGACAAAAATTTTCAAAATTCGAAAATTTTAATATACTGCTATGGAAATATTGAAGCTAATGGTCCATTCTAGTGATATGTAGCAAAATCTTTTAAAGTGTTTCCAGTGATCGCATCGAACAGTTGAGACTGTCATAGAAAACCAACGGGGAACGCTTTTGGCAACAGCAAAAGAGTAAAGAGAAAAAAATGCAAGACAGACGTAGGGTGATCAGCTTATATATGGATTGTTATAGTGAACTCTTACATTATATCAAAAATTGAGGGCATAGCGGTTTCCTTCTTGAAAGTGCCTTTGTCCAGAACTGTTCGATATGAGGCAGTTTAGTGGCCCAAATAAAATTAATAATAACAAAATCCATGTTAACCCCAATTATTTAGTGAGTAATCCATATAGGACAGACATTTAACCGAAGCAGTGCGTACCCTGCCCCAAAAATGGGGTGATTCGGCGGTTTTGCAGGTAAGCTTATGATTCTTGCGAAAATCATTTGCTGAGGTATATTCAATAGCGGAGTTCATGAGAACCATTCTCCTGGCCTGCCTCTCAATTAATTTGTACCAAATTATTGGAGATTATAGATAGAGAATTTTTGGTTTACGTCACTGAAAGCAAGATTATAAACATCATGCTCAGTAAACTACGTCTGATAAGCAGCTAAAACGAATCAAATCTTAAAGTATAATAATATTTTTCGAAGCTGTGAAGGAAAAACACTTCAATGTTCTATAATCCCGGGCTCTCAGAGTAAATAAAACTGACGAAAGTAAATGGTTTCATATGTTGCTCATATTTCCAACATATTAATAGGGGCTAAGCTCTCGTAATGAAAATATCAGCCACATATTAGGCCTTAGTTATGGTGTCTCTGTCAGTCCGACCACTGACCGTATAATTTCTGACCACGCTTCACATGTGCTTAACGGGTGCGGCAGGGTACTTCCGCAGCCCCTCTTGGTGATGCGCCATTCAATAAGTGCCTCATAAGGGGCATTGCACAGTCACTCGTAAAGCACTCAGGCCGTTATGTCCTACCTTCCGCCTGTCAGCCAAACCAACCCTTCGTGTTGCATTGTTGGCCGTCGTATCGGCAGGTAAGGGTGGTACCTTCTTCGGGAAGAAAGCGGCGTCTGCGCTGTAGCATACCAAAACCTAATCAGGCGTAACCCTCTTTTTTTTATTTCGCACACTTGCAATCGAGACTTAATTTGGGTTCTCAGCATACTAATCAAACGAAATCATGTAAGGCGGTTTCATGCAGGAACCGAAGAAGCCTCCTGCTTTTATTGCTGTCGGTCAGCCGCTTGGAGAACTCCTCATCCCTTGTCACCGTTAGTCCCACTTCCTGTAAATTTTGTGTTCTTGAAGGTCCTGTCCACGCACGTGTTCACAGCAGGTGGTTGATCAAAATGCCACTCAGGGGCGGTGTTTTTGAATTTCATAAAGTAATCGACAATTGGTCTGCGCTGATGGTGACGTAGAGCCATGGGGATGTACTACATGCCGGTCCCCCAGGAACATGCCTATGATGTCACTAAGAAAATGCACCTCACACCCATGCCGCAGTGGCGAACCGGTGCAGATGTCGGCGGTTGGCGAAGTACGGTGACGCGTTTGACCTGCTTAGACAGATCTGTTGGATATAATTCCGTATCAGGAGATAAACTGCGCAGTGGTAGATCGAAAAATTGTCGAAGCATAGTCCATATCGTTTAGCCGGAGTACACGGGTAGGAAGCGGCGATTACAGGATGAAACAGGCCGTGTCATGATTGGTGGTTTGCTTCGTCAACTGCAGTTGCTTTCGTCCCATTAGCTTCACGATCATGTCACGATAACTAAACACAAAGCCGCGGCGGTCGATTTTTGGCGGAGGCGAAATTCTAGAGGCCCGTGTACTGTGCGATGTCACTGCACGTTAAAGAACCCTAGGTTGTCGAAATTTCCGGAGCCCTCCACTAAGGCGTCCCTCATAGCCTGAGTCGGTTAAGACCTTAAACCCCAATAAACCAAACCAAACTTTATTACTTAGACATGGTTTCACTAAGGCCTGCTTACAATCCTGCGCCGAACGATGCCTTTAAGGCGGTAGCTAAAAATCCGCAGCTTCAGCTCTACCTCCGTTAGGAGGGAAGAGGGAAATACGCTTGATTTTTTTTTTAGATTCCATCGACGATACTAGAGCCATTACACGACATTTTTCGAACGCTGCATTTCCGTGTAGCCAACGCCGCAACCCAAGAAACACTGCCACTCCACTTACTCCCGCATGCCACCGGAAAGCGGAAAGCACTGTCCCCGCGGCAACAAGTTTCTCACAGCCCTCGCTCGCCTGTGCCTCCGCAGCAAACGCTCACGCGCGTTGTATGCCGCGCGTCGCACACGCACGCATGCAGGCCGGATAGGGACCCTAAATTACAGCGAGAGCAACGGCACCGCTTTCCCCTCCCTCCTCGCCGGGCCGACTTTCACCGGCAACGGTGGCGGCCAATGACGGGTCACTACCGCCGCTCTCGCGTTGCCGCCGGCACCGGTGCGCGGGCAAAAAGAGCGGGAGCTGGGAACTGTCCTCGTGCGCGACCGGTTACCCCGCTGTGCACGTCGTCGCCGCCGCCACACTCGACCGTTGCGACCAACCTCCCTGTGCGAGCCTCCAGCCCCCCCACCCCGCCTTCATCCGTGAGGGTCATATTCAGCAGGAGTGGAGGGATTTGCGAAGCAACGAAAAGGAGAGAGGCGATGATGCAGCTCCTACGGCGGAAGAAGAGTGATCTTGCTCCGGAGAGTTTCTGCCCGCGGTCATGAAGGGAACGGGAGGGGTCGACCAGAGTGTGTCTTCGCCGTCCTGCCGCTTCTCGTCGTCGCATTCAGCGGCGTTTGGTTTTATTAGCCTGTGCTTCGGATTTCCCGTCGAGTTCTTTTCTTGCGCTGACCGGAACAGCAGACGGCATGGTTTATAGCTTACTGCGGGCACGTATGGGATTGTGGCTCTTGCTCATGTTAGAAGGTAAGTCTCCTTGTGCTTTCTCCCAATGCAAGACGAAGTGATTTTTTTTTAAAGTTGCATGCTCTCTTATATTAGCGATAATGGTTTCAGCCTGTTCCCATTGATTTGTTTTGTACGAGCTAATAGAAGACGTACTGTTTAAACATGTATGCTCACAGACATGACAGGCAACCTTGGTCTCTACCACCGTCAAGGGAAACATCTGTACTAGTCGGCGGGTCAGCCTCCTATAAAATAACTAAGGTGTTACGGGGATTTAACGCCCCAATGCGACTCAGGCTATGAAGCCACCTGGGATTCTTTAACGAACACTAACATCGCACACTATACGGGCCGCTCGCATTTCGCCTCCATCTAAATGCGACCGCCGTGGCCGGGATTTAGCCCCTGTCTTTAGGGATAAAATAACTAATACAAAGCTAGAGTTGCCATGCGCTAGGCGTGATGCTCAGAACAAATGTGAGGTGTTAAAGAGCTATACTTTGAAATAATGCTGTGATGAGGCAATTCTCTCCTCGCCACTGGAGAAGTCACGACTCCACAAATTTTGCTTACCCTCAAAACATCAATGGAATATTGACTTAAGTAGATCCCGTAATTACGAGTTTAATCCGTACACTAGGAGATCAGTGTACATGTCTGACCTGTTTCTTCTGTCTGAAACAACGTGCGAACAGCGTGTACTCGCATTAATTGTTCTGTGCCCATTCTTCGCTGCTTTCAATTTTTATTTGAAGCAAACTTCTCAGGAATAAATATATATATATATATATATATATATATATATATATATATATATATATATATATATATATATATATATATATATATATATATATATATTCCTATCTTGAATTTCTACCCGCCTTTCTAGTGGAATTTCTAGTACAGTTGACGTTCGGCCGCTGATTCCAAGGTCGCGGCATAGATTTCTGGTCACGGCGGCCGCATTTTGATTAAGGAGGAATGCAAAAATGCTCGTGTATGCGATGTCACCGCATGTGTAACAAACCCAGGGGTTGTAAATTTACCCGGAGCCGTTAGATAATAGAGCATGAGTTTCTTGGCGACGTTAATTGTAAAAAACCAGCACCAATATTTTTCACTTTCTTGCCTTATTTTGGAGCAGTCTGCATGATGCATTTTCTGCTTTCCTCAATAAGAATGACTAGGATGTATTGAAAACATCTAAGACGAAATCTTGTCTTATTCTTCACGCCTTTCGAAGACATGCCTTGTTCCAGCCGCTCGCATAGCGTCTGATAATGTATTTCACTCATCAACACAACTTTTTAGAGAGTATAAGCCCGGTCGGAATCAGCAACTCAATGTTTATTGTGCAAACCACTGATGAAGTTTGCATAAGGTTATGCATGTTGTAAAGGAACCGAAGACTGCTGTGTGAAAGAGATGTGAGCTGATGACCTTCTAAAAATCTTCTGAAGCAGGGATTAAGTGAAATGTTATAACGGTACGTACTGTCACATGGAAGAAGTTTCTCTTCTGGTACAGTGGACACAAGTGCACTAGAGGTTACCTTGGCCAGATATTTCATAACTAATAATTTTTGGGCCCCAAAGATATATTATGCAAGGCATGTTTCACCTTTGTATTATCACAGATTCTTTGCAAACGTGGCCAACATAAAATGTTTTCGCGGTGCATACTTCCTTCATTTGAGAATGGATGATAATCAATGCAAACACTTGGCTTTGCAACGAGTTTCTAATTTTGCCTTGCTTAGCAAGAGCCGCTTAAGTAATGTTTTATTTTTGTCAAAGGATCCTTTGAATGTAACTATAAATGGAACTCTCTTCACGAGTGAATCTGCCAGAATTTCCACTATTAAAATTTGTACCGTTCGGGTGGAGAACAGAAATGGAAACCTTCAAAGAAACTCTTCTACCGGGTCTACTTTTCGCTGTGCTGTAGAAGATGAAATAAATGAACGCAGAATCGATAACACATACGCACAGCATCCTTCCAAGTGTTTCCAAAAAACCGGTCTCTGACTTCAACTACGGCGAGTAGATTAACTTGTTTGGCAATCGGTACTATGTATTGAGTCGAAACCGGGTTCACTTCGAACTCTGCTCACAATGCGTTGTAAGGGGAAAAGAAACAAACCGACGCGCTCTCTGAATGTCCCGTGGCCGCCCCGCACTGAATGACGGCAAACGAGAGCAACGGCCGGTTTCTGGCCCCAAAAGCCAGTTTGAGCGACATTTCCTTCGGAAGCAGTCCCGCATAGCCTGGCTGTTTTGCAAGCAAAACGCCATGTGGGTCGAATGAGCAATCTATTGTAGTCCGCAGGCGAACAACAGTTCTGCAGGGAAGCAAGCGACAATGCCTATTCTCATTCTGGTCATGTTTTAATCATAAATGTCAAGAGGGAAGCCGTGTCATGATGTTGCGGAGATACCAGCACCACTTGAGCTCCATCGACCACTTGGCACCTCGTTTCGGGTTTGCCTATTGTCTAATCAATTGCGTACGATTAAATAAATAGGATGGCAGTTTCTAAAAAAAAAACACAGCGCTACTTACGCTTTAGGGGCGTTATGCGCTATTTTAACTCTTCCTGTGCACTATATAACAGCCTCACCCCAAGTAAAAAAATTTTGATCGCATTGTTGTCGCACCAATCTCGTTGGAAACGGCCACACTGAGAAGTGTCCACTGATAGCAGTTGAGTGATAGGCCGATATGTGTTCCGCAATCTATCATTGAGCAAACAAATATGTTTGCTTCTGTTTCATTTTGCGGTGGGCGGAAACACCGCCTCATGTCACACAATCCGTTAATGGAGGCAAGGTAATTAACGAAGTGCTGCATTTTAATAACAGAAACTCAGAAGCGCATGCCAGAGAACGTAGTACGCCAAAGACATGTTGGCAACAGTTAACTAAAAATTTTCTGCGCGCCAAAGCTCTTAAGGGAGTCCTATATCCACTTAAGAATGGCGTGCACTGCAGGTTTTTTTTATTTTTCGTAATACCGAGGCGAAGGAATGGATATTTGGTTTATGGTATATGTGGGTTTAACGTCCCAAAGCGACTCAGCCTATGAGCGACGCCGTAGTGAAGGGCTTCAGAAATTTACATCATCTGGGGTTCTTTAACATGCACTGACCTCGCACAGTACACGGGTCTCTAGGATTTCGTCTCCATCGAAACTGGACCGCAGCGGCCGCGGTCAACCCCGCGTCTTTCGGGTCAGCAGCCATCGCGGTGGCTTAGGAATGGAGATTTGGGACATACTTTTCCCTCTGTACAGCGCTCATTTTGTATCGTTGAAGCAAAAAAGAAGTGTTAGAAGCTTAGGATCTGGTGCCCTCCGAGGTCCCGAGCTAAACAAACAACCACTGGAGACAGATTAGACTTTCATCTCGACAAGAATTTCACAGCGCCAAATTGTCCAGCCGGCCGTTTTTCTCGATTCCTTAATGAGTGTATGCGTCAACGTACATATTTTGACCTTTCTTGGCCCTCTATAAAAGGCTGGTTACATTCAATTCGAAGTAGAAGACAGCTTACGCAGCAAGCAACATTGGATCCTGGACATCATCATTCGCAAAACCAATAACCTTGTTCAACATAAACAGTTATCCTTAAAAATGCTTGTATTCGATACTGCCTATTTCTCACCTGTAGAGTTATGTGTGAAACCCTGCGTATTCTCGCGCGCCCCTCGTCTCTGCCTCGCCTCTTCCCTCCTCCCAATAAACAGGATAATAAACAGCGATTTATTACGGCGGTGCTCATTGGTCTCCTGGAAACACGATGTGTAGTTCAGTGTTGATGCTTGTTATTCACCTGTTAATCAGGGCATGGTTATGAATTTTAGGGGGGGGGGGGGGGGTTATCATGTGCGTGGCGACTTTTTCGCCACCCTGTAGAACAGGAAGTACGGATGACACGCCTGGCTGGTTCGAAAGATAGCAGTGGCTGGCTGACACGATTATCAGGGGAAGCCGCGCACTTTATAAAACGTCGGTTCTTCTAGTGCTAGAGTGTCTACACGGGCAACTTCTGTACAAACGCAAGGTATTTACAGTCACAAATGGCGCATGGCAAACAGCTCTTAGCTAACTCACGCTCGTACGAACAAATATTTCGCAACGCTAAGCGACGACAAGAGTGGACACCGTGAGCCTTCGCTGCCTTCTAAGGTCTCTTCGCGCCTTCGTAAATGTTAGTGAAGCGATTTTCCACGGGCCTCAGACTTAATAGGTGGATGTGTAAGCAGTCAGTTCCGGACTGTGCATTCCCTGACACTTCGGCTCGCTTTTGATGCAAAGCGGGATGAATGCCTGGCGTTTGATCGGTGCAAAGAGCACTGCAAGCAGGTGGGAGTGTTGATCTTTCGAGGGGGCACAAATATAGTAGGGCTCGCAGCTGTTCGCGAGCAGGTGCCGGCGCGAAAGGCGCACGTGTGCAGTGTTGAAGCCCCCAGAGGCCTCCTGGTTCCTGGAGGCCCCCAGAGGATTTTGTGATGGGCGCGTGACCGACTGTTCGCCGCGCTCCGCTTGCTTCGGGTCACTTAGGGCGAGCAGGGGAGCCCGTTCCGGGAACGCACGGAACCTCATCGCAAGGCGCTTGCATGCGCTATTAACCGAGCCAGGAAAAGGGTCCTGCTGAAAGTATGATGAGGGGGAATGAGGGGGGCAGGTCAGCGCCGGACATGTCACGTCGGAAGTTGACGCTTACGCAGTAGCGCGTGAGAAAACAAATTGTCCTTCCACTCACCGTTCTCTCAACAGTGTCGTTGGACCTCCAGCCGAGATTCCTGTGGGATGGACAAGGAGTTCGATAATACCCAGTCTTCGGGGCGTGCTTTCGAGTTTATTTTTTTCCGCCCACACATATTCATTCGGAGCCGGAAATGAAGTACTCAGCGATTTCGTAAACACGCTTGAAGCGTAACGTTTTAATCCTGCTCCTGTTTTGAAACTAGACTTATGGGGAGCCGAACATGGCTTAAATTTGTGCGTGTCACTATTGTGGTCTTGCAAACCCCCCTTTTCAAAGAGGTGCCTACTTTAAAATCAAACTACGCCTTTTGTACACTAGCGCAAAGTAAGAATCGAGAAACTAATCCAAGGCTGAATCAGGGTCATTAAATCGGCAGAATGGAATGTAGATAAGGTTTAGGCGTTTTGTGATCGATGTCCCTAATTTCGCTCCATTAGGTGCTTCAGGCGATTAGTGTCACCGACCCAAGTAACCTGTTCCTATGATTTCTCCCCGTGGAGGTCTTGCTGGAGTGATCTTGGACGGCACGGGGAGCAAATAACACACAATTAAAGAAAGTTCCTGGGAAGAAAGCGAAAAGAAGTACAAAACCATTTTCGATGAAAACGTTTATTGGCCTTTGAAGAAACGAATGAGTACTTTTACGATTAACGGTGATGACAAAAAAAACCACCCAGAGAATCCCCTAAAGGCTGTCCCACACGCTGCTTTTCACGTGAAAATAAATACAGGACCCCTTACATCACTTCAGCGATGAGCAAGCATGGTCAAGCTTGGCTGTGACATGTGACATTGGCCTTTAGTTTTATACCAGAGGAGCATACACAGTCTGCACAAAGGTTTGCTGGCGTAGTTTCCCGGGAAAAAAAAATTCTCTGTGGTTGCACAATACACTTGACTTTTCATCTTGGAAGCATGACCATGCATGCATGTTCCTGTATTGCAATCAACACTAGTGGTCTATTATAGACGTAACCGAAAAATTTTATCGCGTGAACCCGATCGTTGTACATTTTTCTTTAGGACAGTAGCTGGTTAAAGCACTCTACTCTCTAACTGGGCACAATTGTGCACGGGGGTCACAATATTATCGCCATTGCTGGAGATAAGTGGTCTAAAACACTCAGCGCCCGCGAATGCACGTGTTCTATGTACATCGTGCGTGAGGCTGGCTTATGCTCCTCGCTCCGGGCGCCATGTACCATGCCCTATCGCAACGCCACGATAAACGTTTCCGGAAAACCCTCAAGCGAGGAAATGTTCGGTCCCGGAAGGTAATAATTGCGCAACTAGAGACGCCATTGAATTCCACTCGTGCATTACTGGAGCACAGTCCTCCCAGAACTGGCCTGCACGGGTCGTTGCGGCGTCAAAGCAGGCATTTCCTGACTCTAAAGGCGTCGTACCGTGCACCGTCACACAAGAGCAGTAACGCGGGTTACCGCTTCCATTGGCGGGCTGCTCATAGAGAGAATAAAAGCAACTAGAAATCAAACAAAAATTTTAGTTTACGGCCGCAGCGGTGGCTTAGTGGTTATTGCGCTCGGCTGCTGACCCGAAAGACGCGGGTTCGATCCCGGCCGCGGCGGTCGAATTTCGATGGAGGCGAAATTCTAGAGGTCCGTGTACTGTGCGATGTCAGTGCACGTTAAAGAACCCCAGGTGGTCGACATTTCCGGAGCCCTTCACTACGGCGTCCATCATAGCCATAGTCACTTTGGGACGTTAAACCTCCATAAAAGAAACCAAACCAACCCAAACAAACTTTAATTTCAGTGTTTCTTGTAAGAGACGCCACGCGTCCTTTGCTTCGAAAATCTCGCGAGTGTTATTGCTGGTCAGCTGCGTCACACCATAGTACGTTGCCACTTTTTATCGATATGTTTATGTATTTATTGTGTTTGTCTTAATTAAACATCAAATGCCCGAGAAAATCAGCATTCTATAAGGATTGGCCGAACATTAAAGCGAAATGAGATTCGATAGCAGCCCAGAACTGAAGTGGATCGCAGAGGTACACTGCGTCAGAGGGCAAACTGCTCGAGACACGAGCAGTTTCTACAAAGAATGAACCGAAATGCGAGGTAGTCTGTGCTAGAGCAGGTTATACGGCTTTAGGATGGCTGCTGCGGCTTTATAGGCGATGAGCACGTAAAGTGACTGGAATATCGATTGGTGCATAATCAAAATTTGTCATTAAGGCAGGGCCTAAAGATGGCACATCTCGATATGAGATGAGCAGTGTTATCCTGGGATTTAATCGTGGTGAGCCTGGAATAATAAAACTGGTCCCAAAGAAATAGATATGGCTGCACGATTTTTAATCTGTTCGAAGGTGTTAGAGAGGAGCTGAAATGTTATATTGACGACGGTTCCAAACTGAGCATCCGTATTGAAATTTGGCCCCAGAAATGTAAGGCGAGTTGAAGTTTTTATCGAGAAAAGGCGAGTCGCATAAGAATCGATGGAGGTAACCAAGAACGCGATTGGCTTCTTTAGTAAAGTTCATGGCGTGTGCTGATAACCACTTGAGTGTATTAGAAAGGGTGACTCCGAAGTATTTATATGAATTAGCAGAATATATATCAGAGGCTCATAAGGTATATCTTGAAGATCGCTAGTGTTGCCGATAACGAAAAGAGATTATTGAGGTTTTTTTACCGTTCTAAGGCATTAACTATTTATGCAGGAGGCTTCAAAACGCTGATGGTCGTCTTGATCTAGGCGAGGCTCCGAATTGTATTTGATGTGGCCGCATATTCAATCGTCTGCGAATAGGCGGTTTTGAGAACAAATAATGTTAGAGAGGTGGTTAATGTAGATAATAAAGAGTAAGCATCGGTGTACGGTTTCATCATGGACACCGGAGTTTACTGAAAAGCAACTTGACCTCTAACTATTAGGGTATAGAAATTGTAGCCGGTTAGTAAGGAAATAGCACTTTCATTCCAAGACAGGTCCGTTAAGGTTCAGTCTTGAAATTTTCACTAGAAGTCGTTGATGAGGAACTTTACAAAAAATTGTTTCAAAATCAGACAGCCTCGACTAGTGTGTTTAAATAAATATTTCGACTGAAGCCTTTAACAAATAAAGCCATTTATTTATTTATTTATTTATTTATTTATTTATTTATTTATTTATTTATTTATTTATTTATGCACCACAAGGGCCAATGGCATAAGAGAGGGGAGTGGGTACAGGCGTACCAGGAAAAGCAACGAGAACAAAATGGAACGGGGCAGGTGTTAACAAACGGTTACAGATGTGTCTACTCATACAATGCTAGCTATGGCGTTCCTGAGTGTCACATGATAGCCTTTTAGGAACGCCGTGTTGTTTAGATGAAAGATATTTGCAGATATCTGGATTTTTAATAAGAGAATAGAGAACTTATTATATTAGGTTCGAAGAAACGCTTCTGAAAGGAATGAGACGATAACTATAACATAAAGCGGAGGACCTTTTTTCCTGAACCGGAACAACAATGCGTATTTTCCACACTTAGAGCACTACTCCTGATGACATGGGCTGCTGAAAATAATAGCATGAAATCACGCTCACTACGTCTTTTGTGTGTTTTCGTTGTTATAGCTGACATCATCCATGTCTGATCAGTTATTGTCACCATACAGGTAGCATTAAAAGTAATATTGGTTATATCTGCCGATCACTACGGGGAGAATCTGGTAAACTGCTCCCAGGTTATATGTAGTAAATGCTCAGCAGAAACTACAATTAAGATTTTCAGCTGTTTTATCATACGAATTCGGAAGGTTGTGGTGATCGCAAAGCTCAAATAGTTGAGAGCGTTTTAGATTAATCGCGCTCCAGAACTGTTACCAATATTTGTTATCATTGGGGGTAAAATCGATGAGTGGAGGAAACCCTTTGTTTTGTTTGCCAATAATTCGAACTCTTATTACTTCGGCAGTTTTGTAGTCGAGCGCAGCATTTTCTACCACTTGTATTTGAAGTTCCAAAGTTCGGCTCATTGGTGTAATGTCGACAGGATAATCAGTGCGCAACGGACCCAAGAAAAAAAACACAAGTGCCAATTTTGCGGCGGTAACGCGCCAATGTCCCTTTACTATGGCAATATTTGCCCTGAAATTATCACCGAAGCATGCAGCGAAATCCGTTTCATGAACACAATAATCGACGACAAAGTACGTGTCTACCTGGCTCAAAAATTCCTTTCAGTGAAGGTTTTCGAAAATTAATAGTTTGTTAGAAAGACTTCATTCTAAACACCCAGCAGGCAAAGTGTAAGGGTAGGATCACCCCATAAGAATTTGTCTCAACCTAAAGAAGGTGATGAAGGAGCGGAGTAATGCAGGAAGATGTGGAGGGGGGGGGGGGGGGGGGGGGGAGTAGAAATACGAAAAAGATACATCGACGACGACCCGGGTTCGAACCCGACCGCGGCGGCTGTGATTTTATGGAGGCGAAACGCTAAGGCACCCGTGTGCTGTGCGATGTCAGTGCACGTTAAAGATCCCCAGGTGGTCGAAATTATTCCGCAGCCCTCCACTACGGCACCTCCTTCTTCCTTTCTTCTTTCACTCCCTCCCTTGTCCCTTCCCTTACGGCGCAGTTCAGGTGTCCAAAGATATATGAGACAGATACTGCGCCATTTCCTTTCCCCAAAAACCAATTACTATACATCGACGACTTATGAAAGTGCGACATTCCTGATACAGAAACAGTTATTTTATGTACTTGACATGCCGCACCCGGCTAGCTGCGTTTTATAGCTGCTGAAATGCAACTCAGACATTGAAGTAGAACAAACAGAGAAAACTATTAGCCTGGCTATGGCGGTAGAGTACGCACAAGCAGCATAAAGTGGCACACCGCGAGATGTACCGGCAAGACGCCCCCAGGAAATGAGAGGCAGACGAGGCAGAGACGAAGGACAGGCCAGCTAGACGGGCTAGAAGACTTACCGCCAGAGATACGAGAGCGAAGAAGAAAAAGAAGCCGAGACGCGAGTGTCGCGCGTATACGAGGCGACAAGGCCATCGACTTTCCCTTTCGCTCATGAGGTAAGCGACCGGCCGTGCTCGCTTGTTGTGCTGCCGCCTGGCGGAATTCTAAAGAGAGAGAGGAAGCGGGAAGCTGTTGAGGGCGCAGAGCAAGGACCGTAGCCACTTTGGCAGCCACGGAGGCACTTGACCGATGTTGTCGGGTCAAAAAGTCATGTGGGGCTAGCTGCTACTCTGTTGCACGACAGGCGAAACTTTTTAAGCGGACGCTGCACGTGTCCTTTTTCCTTTCGGCACTGACCCGGACTTGTGATCTCATATAAATTGAATTCGGCCAGCTACTTCCATGACATGCCTTTTGTAGATTTCTGGATTAGCCTAGTGCCGCCGGAAACATGTGTAAATATTTTGTAATGGGTCTTCAACGCGACTTCCTAGTGTCTCTTCATCTTCCCTCCCGCAAAGCCCGATGTGCTAGAACCAGTTCCAGTTTCCAGTTTCACTTTTGGTTTGCAATATGTCCGCGTCATCTGCCAACACTGTATTCTTTATCTCTCTCACAATCCCTCCTCACGCAGTTTTGTCTGTAGTTGTGCACTTCCTACTTACGACGATTTTGGCAGCACCGAACTTTTGCATTCGGAAAATGCATCTATAAAGTTAATATTTCTTGTTTTTGGGAAACTTAGTCTGGACAACTGCCGCTGTTAAAACGCATACCTCGTTAGAGCCTCTCTGCAGAAAAATTTCCCGATTCATCACAGCGTCTTGTTGACTTTGTGTTGACTCTGCACTAGGTTCTCACAAATGTATTCGAGGCTCGGCGCACTTACAGACAATCACAACTGAGCAAACCGTCAAATGTCGAAGCTCGCGTAATAGATGTAACAGGAAACGCGAAAATTTTGACCTCCTGCATCTGAATTCCCCCCTCCCCCCTTGCCCCCTCCAAAAAAAATTATTCTTTCCTGATGCCCACAAATACAGGTGATTACTTCTGAAAGAGCCTGTGGCATCTTATGCTCCGATATAAACTAACTCCTACACTTCCAAAAAAAGGGACCTCACCATGAATTAAGCAATTCCGTTGAAAGTGCTCTACTATCGCGGATCCTGGGTGGAGGCACCAGGACAAATTCACTGGCTTGGAAGAGTGCATGCCACCGTCGGCAGCGGCTGACCGCGTCGAAGCGCTAACTTTCTTAGCGGAGTATAGAATTTTCAGCACTGTGCGACAGTTTTGGCGTGCTTATCGGTAGCTGGCCCCTTAATTATTTCTATGAACACCTTGTCTTGAATCCGATTCTGACGAACCGGCCACCGTTTTTAAACAAAGCTCCAACAATACCATCAACGACAGCCCTGATTCCCCATCAGCGCCTATGGGGCCCACGTCCTGGTCGGAACAAGAACGTCTTCACGAACGAACTCCAATTCGTCAGCAGCTGAGCTTAGAGGAGCTCCTACCTAATTTTATGAGTGGCAATCGAATGACAATAAAAGGGCCTTTTATTCGCTTTTTTCCTTGAAGACAACGTGCTACTAGTAGAACCACCCTGACGGAGATGGCAAATGAATATAGCGCACCTCACAAAGCTATGGCTCAGAAAACCCGCAGTCTTTTCACATGTTCCCTTGGCGAACGAGTTGTAAATATATCTATGCCGCACTCCACTTTCTGGTGCAATGTGTGATTGTCGACACGGGTGCACACTTTCTAGAGAACATCCACATCACGGTCCACATGGCTCTTGGCTCAAGTCTTCTTTCTTCAGGGCCACATGCGTCAGCCCCACTGGCCTGATGCACGTATGTCCTAGGTCCATATGTTTCACATACACATACATCAGGACCACAAGACGGCAATCCTTTTGGACAGTAGGTACACGCGGAAGTTTTTTTTTGTTACGACATACATCGGGGCGAGGACCTTTGCTCTATTCCAGATCATAGGAAAGTCGCTAGGCGCGAAGTCCCTCTCTGAAAGGAACATCACAATTTCAAGCAATTATGTAATAGCTGCCATAAGTAGCACTGCTTCTAGTGTCGGTTCAAAATGCTCTCATGCAGGCGCAAAGACTTCCGACTCGCTATCCGACAGTAGGTGATCTATTACGGGCTATGAAAGCCGCACGTGCGGAAAAGCAGGCCACCGGGGATTACCCCACCTCGCGATGGCACTGGGGCACAAAAAAGGTCAAGCCGGCCAGCGATGGCAGCGCTCCGCCGCCGGGGCCCTTCACACGGTTGCTGTACGCGTGCTTCTCTGTGCGAGTCAGCGTGTAGCAAAAATGAAAACGTGCACCGCTGTTTCCAGCGCTATGCTGCAAAGGTGAAACACGTGGTGTCTTGCTTACTAGGTATAGCGAGCTGATCAAGTGATGACGCTTCTGTTGGCGGACGCACTGGAAGCAAAGGTGCGTGCTTTCGGTATGACGTGATTGCAACTGAGTAATACTGGTACAGGGAGTGAGCCCAGAGAGAGGAAAATCAGGTAGGTTAACCGGATATATGTTTGGTTGGCGTCCCTAAACTCTACGAATCCGTAAAGGAAAATAACTCTGCAAAAATGCTTGAATAGAGGGCAGATAAAGACAGTACTAAAGGACGCGAATGAGGTTGACACTTTTCAATGAAGCCCGGCAATTTAAGGTGTGACTGCACCAGTACACAGACTTTTAGCATTAATGAATCGTGTGGCCAATTTTTGTGTATCTTAGCTTCAGAAAAATGTCAGCTGCATCCTGCCTTACAGTGTTCCGCATCATAAAGCATCCAATGTTGTACAGAAACTAACTGACGGCACGCTTGTGCATATTAGAAGCTATGCGCGATAATTTCGGAGCTCGTTAATCCCGCATCAGTGCGCAAACAAACTATTGCGTACAATTGTCGACACCTTGGACGCCAGCACACTCATGCCCCGAAGCTACGCACCAGCTACTTTGGTTCTTATATTGATATAATTCAAACGTGTGCGGGTGAGGCAAGTTAGAATTAACTCATTGATTATTATTTATTTCCAAATAAAACGGCACGTACATGCAATTTAATATTGGGCCACTTACTTGATCCACTGTATGATTGTTTGCAAATTCGTAAGGCACTGAAAACTGTTGACGCATTTACCATATTACATATCAGCCTCGAAATCAGTGCATAAAATACTGAATTTCTTTTTTTGAGGTAAAAAATTATGGTATATATAATTGCAAATAAAAACATATAGCAAGACTTTCAGAATAAAATTAAAGCTTGTAGAGGTGAAAAGTTTGGGTGAATTATGCAAATCATAGTCTTAGAGCAGATAAAAGTGACGCATGCTAGCTCCCAACAAGATGAGATGCATACTTGCGAGCCAGACGCTTTGCTTCTATTTTTAGCAGCGTCATCTATCGTAGCACCAGTTCTCCTTCGTACAGCAGCGGAGGCGCCACGAAAAGAAGCAAGGACAATTCTGCGCAGCCAGATGGTTATGATAAGCAGGGATTTTGAGGAAGTTCCGTGTCAAAGGTCAGCGAGGGTGCCGCAAATGTCGGAGGTCACGCTCGGAAGAAGGATCTTCAGCCATAGTGCAGTCGTAAACATTAGCGCCGTGCCGCTATCGTGTCGGCCACCGCGGGAACAGCAAAACCGTGACGCATGCCTGCCCATTAGTGAGACTTCGGTCATGGCGTGTGGGTCTGAGCTGCGCTTTAGCTAGACGTCGGCGCCAGTCTGGCAATTGATGCAAATATTGGGCAAGAACCGCATTGAACACCCAAACCCTTGTCCATACAAAGGATCTTGAGATCCGAGTTGTCCGATGGCGGGCATACTGTACTTGATCCTCACCTCAAGAAGTCCTTGTAGTTCCCTTTCTCCATTCCATCGCGCGTCCTTGTTTGCGTTTTTACCCGTCATCTTTCAAAGCCTTCTTTGAGATGCATTGCAATGCAGGGGTCATTAGGAAGACATTAAGCCTACTTTGCTTTCAAGACACGATACGCATGCGATGAGACCTTGGCCAATTTTCAGTGTGGGATTTATTTGTTCGGTTGTGGCGAGACTCAACTTTCGACCCTCTGTTTTCGTTCACATTTTGGCGCTAAGGTGAGCAGGTCAATGCCTTCTTCATCTGCGTGCTTGTTCTTTTTGTGTATCTGTGCGAAGGGATTTGCTTTTCCCTAACGCCTTCGACGTATGAGCTTCTAGTTAACTTTTCTACACTCTACTAGCTGTAATCCAGTTTGCCTAACGCCACTCGCAAAATTAACTGTGTGTCCACGCAGATGTTTATAAGTTGTTACATTCAAAGACGTAGAAGTATAAGCGCACACGGAATTATTAACAAGCATTCATCAAGGAAGAGCAAAATCGCCGTGGCATAGCCAGAAATTCTGGACGAGCGCATTTTTCAAATAGAGATTGTTTATGAACGCATTTTTTTTTCATCTATAGTAAGATTCCACTGCACAAATCAATATATCGGCAGATCTGCACAAGGCAGGCTTTCATTTTTTTGCCATTGGCGTTTTTAATATCGTCAAAAACGTTGGCCATTCATTTTCTATGGCAGTCTTAACTGCTCGATGCGAGCGACAGAAAAACTTTACAAGAAAGGTTTTGCTGCACATGGAAGAATGAACCATTAACTTCAATGTTTCCGTAACAGCACCATACAATTTTATAATATTCAAAATTTTTTTCCAAGAAAGTTGGGCATGTCTCAAATACGTAGAGAAAACACAAGCCCTGTATAGTTGTGTTTACTGGAACTAAGATACTGATTTTTTTCTAATTGCATCATTAAATTTTAAATTATATCTATTCCTTTTTTTTGCAAACGTGAATAGGTGTTGATACCAGAAGCGTCCGTGCCTCTCATAAACACACTACGGTTCGCCTACATTTTTTTTCTTTGTTTGGCTACGGTGACTTACACAAGAGTCAGGCCACTCTTGGAGAAGAAGGTTAAGCTGGGGCAGCCAAGATGGTCTCCTCACGCAAACCGAGCGACCGCACACGCGCGCATGACGTGGCCGAGAACAAGAACGGCAAACACGGTACTCGACCCGGCTTCGTAATGGCCGGAGCGTGATTCATCCCCGCAGCGGAGGCACGCTTTGCAACGAAAGCTAAATCCACGCACGAATAGAAGGGAAGCGCTTTGAAGCGGATGCGTCGCTGGTATTTGAGAAAGGCAAGCGTTTCGCACACGTCGTTGCCTAAGGATGCGGATGCTCGAGAAAAAAAAAAGCCATTCCAGCCACGGAGATATTGAGAACAAGAACTGGAAGTCGCTCAAGACAAAGGATGCCAATACCATTAGCGTATAGGTAGACAGACAGGCGAGTCAAAAAGAAATGAAACATCGGATAGTCGCTGACGTGCGGGATCTTAAGCGGTTAGCCAATGGAGACGTCAAACTGCAGATCTTCGACCAAGGCCTCAATCGAGTTGCGCGATCCGCTTGCAAACTCCCAGTTTTCCTCTGCGCTCCGAGAAATGATTGAGCTTTCAGAACTCCTGCGCCGCTGCCATCATACGTGGCTGATATGTGGGACAGCTTCACGTCGAGAAAGAAGCGTGTGAAGCGTCGATATGAAATGCGATCTTGAATAAGAAGCAAGCACGAAAAAATAACTATCGCCGCCGTCGAGGTCCGCGTTTAAAGTATAAACGAGAAAAAGAGAACTGGCCATTCCGGTAGGTCTTTCAAGCTGTCGTTGTGGATGCCATGTCCTGTTCCTTCTGGTGTGTGGTCCGAGTTTTGACGGCCCGACATTCATCAAAAGTTGCGTTTGTGGAACGTGTAAACCTCATTTGTATGCAATTTTGCCTCTTTTTCTGTTTCTTGGTCACTTCTGGCCTCTGTGTTCCGCGAGAGGCCCTTTTATGTCGGATATGACAACGGGCTTTCTGCATGCACAATGCAAATTTTCTTCCGTCTGAAGGGTTCAGCCGAGATGACGGACATTGAAGGACCGGTAGTTTGCAAAGTTTAGGTGCAAAAAGGCATTGCCCACACACGACGCGAGTGAGCATGGTAATGACGAATGAACAATATCAAATGGCATCATACACAGTCATAAAGGTTTTTAGGTTGCTCTACTTCGTGAGGAGGTTCCATCTTTGTGTATAGGACTGCACACGAAGAAGAGATGCATCCTGAGGAAAACCACAGGATATTGTGGCCCGAGCGGCATTTGCAAGGTTCAAATACTGTGTGGAGTCCTCCCTAACGATACTGCATGAAAGGATTGTTACATGGTGCTGTATTAGGTGCATTGTAGCTGTCTTGTTTTCTGCGTACGTCTTTGTGCGTAAGGCGTCATTTGGATCACTTTCCTTGATAAAAGCCTCAAATGAAGTTTCAGGCGAATCACAGTCCCTAGAGCATCATGCCCACGTCACTAATGACGTGCTTTCAACAGCCATAATCTTTTAATGCAGCCAGAACCCCGAGCACGCTTCGAATACAGAGGGAAATATACTTGAGGTGTTATTTGGCTTAAATATTTTCGCTGGTTCCTTTCATGAACAGTTGATAAACATCCCCTAGGGCATCATTTTTGAGGCCCCCAAGGCAAAATGCGATGCAAACTCTTCAATTTTTATTCGCCAGGAAACTGTCGTTCTTGCCGTCTGACTGCTTAAGGCTACTTTTGTCTCCGATAGAATATAGCGGTACAGAAGACAACGTTAAGCTCCGATAGAATCTAGTGCTGAACATAGAAGTCCGGTATGTAGGCTTTCACAAAGAAGCCGAAATTAGTCCACTTAAATTTGCGCGCATAATAGTTCGTTTTGCTCTACTGCGTAAACAAGTATACCAGTGCGACTGATCCCACAGGCATGGAGTCGGGTTATGTGTTAGGCGTAGAAGATACTTCGTTTCTTCCTTCTTCTTGTACCAAGCAGACACAGAGGAGCAGCTACATGTGCAGAGCTGAAGAAAACAGGTACTGAGGTGAACTACAGGATATAAATGCCTTCACTGAGAATGGCGACATGATATACCGATATTTAAACATTGCTGAAAACTGTGCTCCAGCAGATTAGACAAACAGTAGTTTAAGGCTCCCGTGAAACACCTGTGGTTGGCTCTTCCTTTATGAATAGTTGATTCGACTTTGTTCCACTGCTAACATCCACAGACCCCCTACCGCAGTGGTACAATGGCTGTGAATGAGAATGCTGCTCCAAAGTACCTTTCAAGAGCTTTCGTTTGAACAGTCGAGAGCTTTCCTTTATCATTGTCGGATTCGAGAAGTGCCTGCAACCTCAACTAATTAGCGTGCGCCTGTGCTCCCCTTTCTAAGCTCCCATTTCGCGTGAAAGTACTCTCGAAGCAGTTTAAGCGAAGCTTACAGACGAGGTTGTAAAACTGTGGGTACCGGAATGAAACATCTCTTAACACTACTTCGGTTGAGACAGACCAGATTCATCTAGCTGTTTGTGTGAGCCAAGCCCTCTATCGGGCATCAGGCTATGAGCACTGGATCGTAAAGCTTTTAATACCAATCGGAAGCTCGCCTAAGCCAATGCCAGGTTACAGTGGTCAGGATACGAGAGAATCAACTCGCAGGCAGTCAAAGGGTGTTTGCCAGGAACTCGAGCCACAAAACTCCGGATGCATTTGCCATACAGGAGGCTTTATCGATAATTGGCCGTGCTAGTTTCATGTTTGGCTCCCTCGTGCAGCTTGCAACTACGCTGTAAAGATAATGTGGGTGCGCCGCCCTGCAGGCGATGCTTCCGACGGGGTTTCAAGGTTCCGGTCCTGATTAATGAGCCAAGCCCCGATGGCGAGCCGTGCTTCGCTCGTAGAACTGTGGACACCCCGCTAGCGTTTCTGTCCGGACGTAACAGCCCGCGTAACAGACTCGATCGAATCGATAACCACACTCGCTCTCGGACACGCATAGCCTTGAGGAGGATTTAGGCCTAGTAAAGAGCAAAAAACAAAGGAACGCCGAGCGTTATGCAACAATCCGGCGTTCGGTGAAAGCTCGATAAACCGAGGCGGAAGGATCGAGCCCAAGAACGCGCAGAGAATGCATGGATGCCCGGAGTTTCGTTGTTGTTTTTGACGGCTGACCCCATTTTCTCTGCCTGCTTTGTTTGCGCGGAATTTGTTTGACGATTGAAAACCGGCTTTGGATCTTCTTTTTCGAAGAGTTATCTTCTGTTGCGGCAAGATGTACGTCGCAGTCAAGTCGGAAAAAAAGTAACTACGCGTTGGGCATGGCAGTATTCCGTTCACTACTTCACGAAATGGGCGCATTCGCTTTGAGCTTGCATAGTTCTTTGTGAATTCTGTATCCTGAGTTTAACGTAAGGTTACCGTAATGTTTGGTAAACGCTGTAGGTGACCATGAGAAATTCCGCAGTAGATAAGTCGGACGAGTTTTGAGCGCCTGCTGTTCACTGATGAGTCCTGACAAGTGTCTACACGCTTGCGTGTTCTTATTTTTTTTTTAACGAGGAGTTGAGGAAAGCCTTCATTTTGACTTACACAATGAAAGCAACTCTTTGTCGTGGTCAAGGCGGCACGTCCAAAAGGGAGCACCTTGTCAACACGCCACATACCTGATTCGGTTCACTAAATGATCGATTCTGTATATCAGGGCTTGCGTCTTCTGACAGGCGCTCTCATGTCTGTACAATCCAGGATGTGTGCAACGCTGGGGATGAACAATAGCATCAATTTGGCTAATGTTGGTAAAGGAATATTTTTCAGCTGTATCCATTTATTTATTTTCTGCACATTTTTCTCCTTTATTCTCAATAATGCAGTCAATTTTAAATGAAGGAATATACACACGCCATACCACTGGTTCCAAGATGAGAGTAATGCTTCCCTCAGGCTTGTATACTAGTATTTCAGCTACATCGTAAAGCAGTCTATTCAAACCAGCTTTTTTTTCTAAAAAGTATATGATATCTGCAGAAATTCCTTCTGATCAGTGTTTCTGATGTTCCTCAGTTGTAATGAGATGATGTTCCTCAAGAAATGAGATTTAACTTACCTACTTAATTCTCTAATGGTTGATCTGAGATCTCCCGCTCTAAAGTAACTACAGAGCCAGTCGCAAAATACGACAAACTTATACTTCGTCCTGTCGTTACAGCAGCTGCCCGTGTACTATCGAGACGTCTGCTGTTTCGACAGAACTCGCTACGCGATAGCCACAAGCATGTCCAACATTCTCGGGCAAAAATTTGTAAACTAGAAACTTGCAAGATATTGTAGCGGAAATATTGAAGGTATTACCCCATTCTTCTGCTATGAAGCAAAATCTTTCTTTTAAAGTGTTTCCATCAATTGCGTCGAACAGTTACGATTGCCTTAGAACCCGGAATGCTTTTGACGATAACAAAAACGCTAGTAGAAAAAAATGCAAGACTGCCGTCGGGTGATCTGCGGATATATTGACTGTTGCAGTGAAAGGTTATATTGCAGGAAAAATTGCGTTCATAAACGGTTTTCGGCTCATAAATGCTTATGTCAGTAATTTTTGGGCATGTGACCGCATAATATTACACAAAATCGTGTTGTTACAACAATCATTTCTTTTTTCAAAGTGCTGCAACACAATCTGTTACAACAGAACGCTTTCTGTTGTGTTTTTTTTTCATAGAGCTGGCACTATAAGCTCTAGAACTGCTTAACCACATCGTTGCTCATAGAGTTTGACCCCGATTTCTCTCTACGCAGCCGCCGCGGTCGGGTTCAAAGCCGGGAACTACTGATCCGGAGTTCCCGGGTTCTAACCCGATAGCGGCGGCTGCGTTTTTATGGAGGAACAACACTAAGGCGCCCGTGTACTGTGCGATGTCAGTGCACGTTAAAGATCCCCAGGTGGTCGAAATTATCCCGGAGCCCTCCACTACGGCACCTCTTCTTCCTTTCTTCTTCCCCCCCCCCTCCTTTATCCCTTCCCTTACGGCGCGGTTCAGGTGTCCTAAGATATATGAGACAGATACTGCGCCATTTCCTTTCCCCAAAAACCAATTATTATTATTATGATAAACTTTGTCCGGCGCAGTCTCTGGGACCCAATTATTCGCCGACAGCTCCTTCGCACTCTGCGTGAAGCTCGCTTGAGGCTGTTCGTGCTTGGCTCTAACCGTTTGGTTTCCTTGTTCGTGCGCGTTCCTTGTCGTGCGTGGAGCGTCCTCTGCCTGTGTGCTCCAATTTCACTTTATTACTCACGCGTTGGCACTGCAATCTCGTTAACTCTTGTTCTCGCATTTCTGCGGCGCAATCAGGTCGGCTCACCTTCAAACCCGTGCACGTGTGTTTGCGCATCTCATTTAAAACTCGCTCGCAAGATTCCCGTGCGTGCCGCGCGCAGCGTATTGAGGACAGCGCCACATGATAGCACCGACCAGCGTGCAGAGCAGGGTTACCTTCTTCACTCGATACGCGCCTCTAGCACTCATTAGACGCTCACCTAAGGCGGCCTCGCGCTGATCAGTTGACACGGCCTGTAGCAATAGGTGTAATTTCGTGATGAGAGATCCCCCATTCGAAATCAGCAATAGAAAAGCCAATTTGGCTTTACCAAAACACCTTCAGCAGCCTCTTCTTGCAAATAAACATACCGGCTTCCCCTGAAAGCGGCAGTTCTGGTGAGTTCTGGTCGCTAGCTTACAGCAACGATACATAAACGAAGAGAGTGATGAGTGCCCTTGCAATAGTCTCTTTTTGGTTGTCTGCCTTCGGGAGTAAGGAGGGCACTGTGAAATTATAACTGGCACATTTCCTGCCCGGGGAAAACGAAAGTCATGAAAGACATTCCATTTGTGCTAAACTGCACACGTGATGCGCGCCACAACGTCGTCAAAATTCTTATTTGTCCTTTCACAAAGCTATGCCTGAAGTACAGGGGTAAAACGTTGGATGCTCCTCAGGTTAAATAGAACACTGCAGAACGTATTAGCTGCACTAATGTGAAGCTGCACTAACGTACTAATGTGAAGCTGTGTGAGGTTGTACGATGTTATTATAATGTTAGGTGTATTAGCCTAGTTCCCTAAGTTTCGCTAGTTCGTAGTCGTCGTCTGCATCCTCCTGCGAGAACATCTTAGGGAAACCGAATCAAATCGGAAGCGCTAGCCCGAACTATCATCCTGACTACACTATCTCGCAGCCACAAATCCACTCTGCTACTTATAAGCAACCACGGCTGTTACTGTGCGATGCTGCAAACCGGCTAGTGATGATCACTCACCACACACTATGCTTACGCGGTTACACTTTTTCTCCATCGCTTATCCCACAATGAAAATATGCTGCTTTTACTTCAATTACTTTTTTTCTCTTCTCTTTCATAACTTTATTATGATTCTACTGATTTGGTGCGTTCAGTAAGTAGGCCTACTCTGGTTACGAGGCGTAGCATATGCCTGGGTGCAGCGATATCAGCCTACAACCACTGCACTGCTATGAAGTGCGGCACACGACGCGTAAATGTAAAACTCGCAAAGTGGATTAGTTTGCGAAGATAAAAGAGACCTCTTCAAACGAAGGTGTGACCAAAAAAATGTCTTGCAGCCGCAGCATTTGATTTCCATTCATTTTATGACAATTGTAAGTTTAGTGTGGGCCCTTATGTAAGCATTAAAATGTAATATATTCGTGCACAATTACCGGTCCTTACATATGAAAGAGTGATATTTTGTAATATGCGAATGACAGCTCGCATTTGATCAATTTTTAAAAATGAGTGCCACATTTTTGCTCACAAGTGGGTATTCAGAAGAGCATGCTTTCAAACCAGGAGAATGTAACACCTGACAAAGTTCCTCAAAGACAGGCCGAAGACTGCATGGCGCGCTCTCGCTAAGAAATTTCTAAGATGATGGTAGTTTGCTGTTAAAAAGGCCAATGTTCAGCTTACAAACACTTACTACGATACTAAAACATCGGGAACAGGCGGTATTTGAGCGCACCCTTCAGCGTGAAGGAAATGGTACAGTGGTGGTTTACCACGCAAAGGATATAATACGTGCTGCACAGTCACGCTTCTAGCGAATGCTTTCCTTTCTGCTACAACGATTACCTTAAGCGATAACCTGCTAACGTTTCTCTCCAACTTCATATCCCGTTCACACGCGACCGCATCGTTAGCTGCATATATAATTAGCAGCCTTGACTGCTAATACACGGAACTTCAGCACCGGCTTCGCCTTGTGACATGAGTTCCGTGCTATGTGAGGATGCACAAGCCTTCTAAAACTGATTTCCTGAGCCAGGCTAATTGGGCGCGCGCCCTATAACAGCAGCACTTCAGCCAAATATAGGCAGAACAGCCGTACATGCTGCGGTGTATACCTTTGTCCGTAAAGTTCCGAGACTGAGTCCACTAAAAAATGCGTTTAACATTGAAATCACTTGCGCAGCACCCCTTCGAAATAGTCTCTCTTGCAGTCTACACACAGCTTCCAACGCTTCTTGAGGTCTTGGAAACAGCTGCACACGCTTCTTTTGGTAGGACTGCCAGCTTCTTAGTCGTGGTGTCTTGAATGGCCTCCACGTTCCCCATACAGCGACCTTTCAGGGCTCTCATCACACGAAGAAACACGGAAAAATCGCATGGGGAGAGGTCAGGCGAGTATGGCGGATGGGGAAGTACAGTAATGTTGTGCTTGCAGAGAAATTTTGTCACGCTGAGAGCAGTGTGCGGCGGAGAATGCTTCATTGTCTATATGCCCATAAATTAAGGCGACGGCGTGTTGGAGCGCGCGTGTGTTGGAGCATGCTTATATAAAACTCCTGATTCAGCGTCTGCCCTGGTGGGACGAAATCGTGGTGTATGACACCTCTGGCATAAAAAAAACGATCAGCACCGTCTTTGTTTTGGTCTTCTGTCGCCGCACCTCTCTCGATGCACGAGAGCTTATGGGCAGCCATTCGGCGCTCTGCCTCTTTGAGGATCGTATTGGAAACACCACGTTCCTTCTTCAGCAATGGTGCTGTCAACGAATGCAGCGTCCTTCTCAGCCTCGGAGAGCAAATCAGCGCTCATGATGCCCGCGTGTCCTTCTGGTCCTATGTGAGGAACTGCTACACAAGTCCGGCATTCCGCGTTCATTTCCCCAAGTTCTGACTCAAAATTTGGTGGCATGCTGTTTTACTAATGCCGACAGTATCTGATAGCATGCGGACTGCAATGGTGTGGTCTTGCTGTACGATTTCCCTGTTCCGAGCGACTTTGTTTTCATTACGTGAGGTTGAAGGGAGCCCCTGCCTTGTGTCTTCCACCGACGTTCTCCCCGAAACGAACCTCTTCTGCCACTTGAAAACTCGCAGCCGCGATAATGTCTCGTTGCCGTAAGCGTCCTGAAGGAGCTCATACGTCTGTGTGGGTGTCTTGCCAAACTTCACGTAGAATTTTATGTTTACACGCTGTTCGAGGTGGACACCCATCCCTCCACATTCACTCACAGTGTAATGCGGAGACGACTAGTGACAACGTATTTTCTACATGTAGTTCCATCTAGCGGCTGTGACAGCAATTAACATAAATAGTTCAGGTTATCCCGGAAAGATGGCGCTACTCATACGCACCACCATTTGTTTTTCGGAGTCATTTCTAGAGAATAAAATAATTCAGTCTCGAAACTTTACGGACAAAGGTTGTATCTACATTGCGGGCGCATTTCGCCTCGGCGCCATCTAGGCGATTTTTTTGCAACACTGAAAGATTGCTGCGTCCATGATCCTACATTAAGTACACCCTTCGTCAACAGTATAGAGCCAGAGTGGTTTGCTTTTTGGACATGCGCGTTGTGCATAGCTGAGAGCATTCGGTTCAAACTTTAAAGACTAAGGGCGCGTTCACACTTGTCCAAAAATCCGGCGAGCGAAGGGGATTCAGCCGCCTTTGTCGCCGACCAGGGCGGAAAGCGGCGCCGGAAAAATTCCGCGACGACAAACATGGCGGCGCCCTTCGAAGCAGGACCCCTCGCTTCGGACCGAAATCGTCGTTGTTGCTGCATTTTTGAGCGCGCTCACTGGCCATAAATGGGGAACCGCTTTTTCGCTTCGTCTCACCTCACCCATAGAGAAAACGTAAAAGTGATAAATTTCCTTTATCTTTTATATAGAGTGACAATTCTGTCACTACTAGGCTTAAGAGAAGCCTAGGTTTGCTGAGAATAATGGTTCGCGTCCTGACCACCAGATAGCTCCTTATATGGGCTTATCGTGGCGAGTGTGTTTGCTTACGCTGAACTAGAAGTGGGAATGTGCCTGCGATTTAACGTACGTACGTAAGCATGGATACAGTTATGATACACACGGCGTCGATTTATGTTTTTTTCTAACCATACTTGTGCATGCCGCTAGCGCCGACGTGTTGGCCGGGAAGTGTATGGAAAAGCAAGAAACAGCAGAGGTGTGGGATTCCGCCTTGCTCGGGCGTCCGCAGATGAGAACAGTTCCTAGTTCTTCACGTCAGATTGTCGGAGAAGTGTGAACGCGCCTTGACACATATGCTACTGGAGTCTGACCACACCGCTTCGAAGCAAACGCCTTCGCCTCTACTCTTTAGCCGACGGCTGTACCTCACGTAATGCACAGAGACAAAGAAGCTCTGTAAGTGGCTCAAGGAGCGACCTTGTGTCGTTCTCTCAATGACTCAGTGTTATCAGTGATTCCGCACGGATGACTCGCTACTCGAACTTCTCGCGCATCAGTGCACAGAACTATAGCGAGCCACTGCGCAGATTTCCAGCTTCGTTTATACGGCATGTCGGTTAGCCGCGATTGCTGCGCGCTGCGGCTTGCTGCTGTCAAGTCGAACAAGGTACGACGGCTTACATGCCCGGTGGGCTCGCGTGTTTCGCGTGCTGTCTGAAATCGGCGCAAGGTCGCCTGATTACAAGGGGGAGTTCGACGGACGCCGGACGGGCGCCGCCGTTATCGCCGAGAAGGCGTGCACCTAATTGCCTCCCGCGGACCGTTCCATTCGCAAGAGTGTATTGAATATTATACGCGCCTAGCGTATTATGCACGGTGCGATCTTTGATCCGACAGGAGCGCATACCAGAATGAGCTGAACCCGAAACGGGAGTGGAAGTCCTTTTGTTAATGTGCATGTCATATTGGCTTTCTCAAAGGCTATACCTCTTTAATCACAGCCTGTGCTATTCGGTCAGCAAGAAAAGGTTTCATCGGAACAATGTTCTCACTTAAGTATCACTTACCGAACTTAACCATCTAAAATCACTTCATTTTCAATACGTCTGTTGCATTGATGGTTTCAATGAGAAACCAGCCTACTTCACATGGCTTGTAGTGCCTTCAATCAGGTCACTGGAGGATAGTCCCTCTTTAAGCCAGTGCTCGCATGCTGCTAAGCTCAATGAAAGACGTGCACCTGCTGTCAGAAAGAATGTAATTCGAGCAAGAAATCTGAGAAGGCAACGCAAAAACACCAATATGTTAGCTCCTGGAGAGAATATACAAGAGTGGTTGATTAACACTTCTGAAGAAGAGTGCCTCTGCTACTATTGAGCTTCCCTGGCCTAGAGCTTCTTATTTTTGCTGTTCGTGGCTCAGTTCCCTAGTTCGCGTTACATTTGTTGCTGATATTACAATATATTTATAAACAAACAATCTTCAGCACTTCAGTTTTCGGTGTTCCTGAGATCACAATGCCTTCCAAATTTTCTGTTCACACACCCCATGCAGGTTCAAGGGAGAGAGCAGCTGTCTTTAGTACGGATATTTGTATTTGTTTTGCCGATGTGATGCAATTTTTTATCATTGTCAATGGAGATCGTAGCAAGAAAGGGTGCTAGTCGTCTGCGATAGTCTATATCTCACGCACTTATGCTAATAAATATTCATGCGCAATACAAGGCAACGGCATTTAAGTGGGTAGATTCAAGTGCAGGGAAAGATGAAATGTGTAGAACTGCAAAGTCATTGATAGTGCGGCATCTCGTTAACGATTCTATTCTTTCACATTACTTTCGCATCTTATTTGCGCATTCTATCCAGCGCGTGCCGCAAACGAATGCGACATTTTTCTGTCGTCGCTTCATGCAGACAGGTCGGAAACAGCTAGGTCCCGAGGCGAGTGCAGAACACTCACCTCGGGGTGTTCAGAAAGCTTGCCTAGCCTTGACTTGTGCTGCTGAAATGAACGGCGGATTTCGCACCAAGCCAGTTATGCAATGCTACCGGCGGCCAGTGGCGTTCAATCTTTTGATCGGCGATATAGATCGCAGCGACATCAGCGTCGCTGTTACCTTTGAATCTCGTAGTGGCTGCGTCAAACCACTCTCCTGCAGGTGAACGGACGTTTAACATGACATGTTTTGCGCGTAAATATGCGGTAAATGCCTCCTTTTTTCACTGGAATTTTTTCCTGTCTTTAAACCTTTCTTCCAAAACTTTACATTCTTAAATTTCTCGCTGAAACGCTTCCCTCGGAGCCCTTGTGAAAGCTGCATCAGTGCAGAGCTTGTGCCCTACTATCGCGGTCTTCCAATTTGTCATCTCCGCTTGCTGCAAACAACCATGTGGTGATGGTAGTGGTGTTAAGAGGCAAGCAAAATCAGGCCTACACTGAACGCGTCGGATGGTCTTCGAAACATTCTCGGGCAATTTTTCAGAAATTCCTGGACTGGTGTTGACTTCGCAACAAACTAGAGAATATGCTTCGACGAGTACACGCAGAAGCTCGTATGGACCAATATCTAAGAAGATGGAAGACTTTGTAGGTTTCTATTTGCTTTGACAGAAAGCAGTGTCATTCGGGTTGGCTATCCGGGCCATGGTGCACGTCAAGTGGTGTTCATTTATAGTTTAGAGCCAATGAATGCACAGAAGTCGGAACATTGTGTATTTCATTTTGGAGTAGTAGTAGGCATCTATGTCCCATTGACTTCATTTTGGAGTAGTAGTAGGCATCTATGTCCCATTGACAATCTAAATAGGTGAGTGTGTTGAATATGAGGGGCACCATATCGCTAGAAGCATTGTCGATTCTGGGTCGAACAATTCAATGGTAAAAGCGAAATCGCGAGTTACCAACGTATACAGGCGGACGCATGCGCAATGCGCATGCGCATAATCAGTTTCAATTTCTTAACCTCTGCTCTTCACCTTCTTTGTATCAGTTAACTCATCTGTCATTAGTGCTCAGTGACACCCAGCTGTTCACAGATGTAGGAAGGTATCCTAAAGGCACTGATTTCGGCACAGTCGTGTTCTACAAGGTTTCTGGTTGTTCAGAAACTGTCTTATGACGTTATTTGTTTTGTTTGTCGCGTGAGGGCAATGGGGTTCGGCAGCTTTTATTACGCCTCTATTTTAGTTTTCGGCGCACATTTTATTTCAGCGTTGAACATTTTTCGCTAAGCCAACAAGAAATGCTTTCTTCGTTGTAGCCTGAAATGGTGTGCCTAATCAATACGTGTTAGTCCGTTTACTACACACTATCGTTCAGCCGCCCATACACGCCAAAGCGATCAGCCACCCCAAGTATTGATCAAGGGCACTATCAAAATCCGACGTCGCGACATTTTGCTAACGTTAATATAGAGGAACACCAGCGAGCCTAGGCAGAACACGTAATAAGTGCGTGGAAAAGGGCGCCCAAATTGGTTAGGAAAAAAATTCACGAGGCTTTAGGAACCATTTCCGTCAGCGCGAATTTACAGCGTACTGATGACAAACCAGTATTAGTGACGCTTCCATAGAGGTCCAAAGCGGCAAAACGAACACGACACGTTGTGGGCACCAGCCGCGGTCGGACAGCTGTAACGTTGCTGAGAAATAATAACAATTAGCAAATTTCAAAATTTATTCGTTGTTTCTGAATGAAGTAATTCGTTCAAAAATATGAGAACTGAATACTAAGCCGAGTTGCTCCTGCCACCGCCTCATTTAATAGTAGACGCTCCTCGTATGCACCCACCTGTCCATTAGGTACGCTAAGGTTTCCCTTGATGCACTCGCATACAAGCAGCGTAAGCGTAAAAGCGGTGCTCTATCCAAGCTGAAACCGTGTGGACGAGGTCACTCAGAGTTGCGCTCGACAAACGCCCTTGCGTTCGCGTTAACCAGGCAACGACCGGCGAATGATTGTGACTGATCAGGCAGCACGTTTTCTCCTTTCCCCCCTTCCCGCTCCTCCATTCCGCCTCACGGGCTTCGTGGCTCGGCTCTTCCAAGGTTGGGTGGCGCTAAAAGACACGCGCAGTATTTGCCCAAGCCGCTTGCGCTCGAAACCTGAATACGTTCTCAAAGATGACCCGCGGCGATGCCCTGCCAGCGCCGCATGCGTGCACGTGCGCCGCCGCGCGCGTTATAAGCTCCGCGCGCTGTTCAATCTGCGAGAAAGAAAGAGGGATTCGTGGAGCGGCCATCCGTTCACATCAGCCCACATTCCGCGCGACGGTCGGCGTTAGTCTTTTGTTCCCTTCTAACGGCCTTTGCGTAATGTACTTCAGGAGAGTTCGCTCCTCTTGGAAATGTTAAAGCTGCATTTATGAGCGCTCGCGCTTTTGTACATTGTCAATGTAAATGATGGAAGGAAGCAATAAATCGGAGGCTTAGGAAAGATTGCGCCAGCTTGCACGCGAATGTCGCAACCAGTGTGTATTTCTTTAGGAAGTTTTGGATATCTTTGTTTGATGAAAATACCGCCAGTTCATTACTGCCAAAAGAGTTCAGCTCTTGAAGCACCTTGAATGTTCTGCGCAGCGGCCATGCCAGAACGGTCCATAGATTGTGACACCACCTGCCCCTCATGGCGCCGAAATGATTGCCTTTAAGCCCGTAAAAAGGGCTCAAAGTTCAGTCTACGTCAAATTTTCAGGATACAGTCACCCCATGTCTAAAGTCGGGGCCAGGTATTGATAACCGGGCTTCTCTGCCAAATTAAATGCCAGACTGAAGTTACAACTATACTGTCGCTGAAACACCATAACATTATCAAGGGATACATATAGGCTAATTATGGTCAGTGGTGGTTATGGATCTAGCAGAGGAAGTACGAAGAACTGGCTGAAGAGAGAACACTGCAAATTATGGTTTGCTTCACAACCCGCCCCTCCCCACTCCGCCCCCCCCCCCCCCAAAAAAAAAAACACTCAATAGTATCCGAGCTTCCCACGCAAAAGACAGTAATATGAAATACATGATGTATGTGACATTTGTGACTCCACTTTCAACAAAAAAATGAATCTAGGCACGAACATAACTGATATTTTATGTTATCGCTCAACCAAAGGTGGTTTTATTCAATAATTTTCTGTCAGCTATTGGTTACAGGATTTCAAAAACTCTGCCCTGTGGCGCATGTAGTTGTACAAACTTGAACTATAAGCTACGAAAGCCTAAAATTTTGTAATGAGTTGGCCAAGCTGAAGCACACTGTTCTCTAGGACGCTGCCAGAATGCGACAGGTGTAGCTTGCAAATAGCATCGATGGTGCTTCTGCGAGACTGAATGCGCTTCCAGACTGCTCAGTGAGCTGTAGCGTCTCGTTTTAAACGCGGCAAGCTTTCACAAACGCGCGGCACTGAAGTCTGACAATAGGCCGGAGGCGGTTAGTGTAAGCCTGTAAGCGAGAGTGCCCCGGCTCTAGACACAATAGGGAGAGCGAGAGAGCTTGCATGAATCGAAACAAGTTTGCGCGTCGTTTAAATCATTTAGATAGTTGTAGCATAAGTTCACGTTAGCTCCACTTTGTGGCTCTCTTTATGTCGAAACTCGCATTGTTTCTACGCCGAGAGCTTGGTGTTTCTTCACGCCGAAGGTCGGAGCAAGTGGCGAACAACATTGTCTCCATGCAAAGCAGTGCGCGTTTCTTACGTACGCTGGCTCTGGGACCAAAACTTTTCTTGAGGCTACGTGTAGCATGCTGCCACAGTGTGAAGTAGCTCCACTGGGTTATAATGGCTTGCACTCCGTCCACCACCTTGCAGCTTCACGAAATCAGCGAGTTAACTATGCAAGCCATACCACGCCTTAACGACGAACAATGTTTGGGATGATAAAGCTGGAGCATATTTACTCGAATACGGGAGCAGCTTACTTAATGGAAGAAGGCGAGTCAAAAAGTGCGCTTAAGAAAATAGGTTCAATGAACATTATATTATTCGCCTCAATTTTCATCCGCAGCCTGCATCGCAGTGGAAGTGTTGAGAATATTTCCATCATCACGACTGTTAATATCATATCCCTTGGTAGACTCAACTGCATCAAGAATGCCTCTACATATATTTTCAAATTACTCTACCTTGAGCGAGTCCCACCAACGTTATCTTCGCACATTTAGTATTTCGTCTCCAGCTGACTCTCTGTCGTGCTCGAGACACTCTCTATATTTCGGTATCCATTCTCAATCAGCTACAGAACGCCGGTTATCTCTTCTGTTTATTAAGTGTCTCAGCAACTGCATTTCCGTTCCTTGCATTTAGCGGCACAGTTCGGGCTGGCGTTAATAATTTCCACAAAGAACACATCGCTTTTATCTTCTCGCTGCGCTAGTACACACCAGCGCTCAGAGCACTGATCGTATAGTTTGATTAGGCGCCACGCGCACGAGAACACAATGCCCTTCTCTATGGCGTAATACGGTCAAGCGCGCGTTCTCGTGGGAGCACTAATTGCACGCAGTTCGTCTCACGGCTTCAGGATTACCTGCTGGCTTCCAAGACACCAACTGCTACCGCCGTGCTGCCACAGTGTGACTGCAGGGCTTCCGCTGGTCACAAATTATTGCAGGAGTGGCCCTTCTGTCCCTGAATCAGGAAGATCTTAGTCGAGTCTTCCGCTGAGTTGCCGCACGTGCTCGCGAAGGAATTAATTAAGATTGAAATCGAATATCGTCTTCGCTTGAATTCTCACGGCTCTTCGAAGCAACGTCCGCAATTACCGGAAGTCATTCATTTGCTTTCACTGGCTCTGCCTCAGCATGAGAAATTAGGAATTTGAGAACAGAGCATTTCAACATTGAAATTGCGGCTGACTAGGTGCGCGCCATTTTTTATTTTCTTTGATTTATTTCCTTTTGATAGCGCCTCTCACACTGCTCAATCTTTTGCATATTTTACAACAAGAAAAAAACAAATTTTAAGAGAAGAAACTTATGACTGTTGAGCTGGCAAGACGTAAAAGTCTGCTTCCCTTCACGTCTTGCCAGCTCACCAGTCGTAAGTTTCTTCTCTGAAAAAAAAAGTATGTTTCCCTTCACTAAACAATCGCAGCCATGGCCTAGTGGTTTGAGCATCCTCCTCGCATGCGGGAGGTGCGGGGTTCGATCCCCTGTACCGCCGGGTAGCGACCAGTGATACAATGGGCACAAGCTTTAACCTGCCTGGTGCTCGGCTTCTTTAGGGTGAAATGCTTGAGAAATGGGTCTTTGACCCCACCGTGTGCAAAGAGAACTACCTTGTGTCATGGCGCTATTTTTCCTAAGCTGCCCTTGCGCCATAAAAAGCCATCATCATCATCCTTCACTAAACAAGAACTCTACACGAGAAACTGTACATCCCGATCGGTTCAGCTGTCGTGTAATAAACGTTTAATTAATTGTAATTTCCAGATTCTCATAGAACAACATAACGTGTGAAAACTACGTGCGTTCCAGGTTGCGTGGTTACTAAGCGTTCTCTGTCCCATGAGGTTCTGTAGACTCTATTATCCCTGAAAGTTCGCTCTTAAGCCTAACAGACGGTACACGACATTCAACGCGTTAGGCGTAGTCAAAAGTGCTGCACTAATGACAGTCGGAAACAAGAAGGGAAGTTATTTCATGCTTCTCCACATAATTATCTTTAGTGTACACAAAAAGTACGAATTAGATTTCCGCTTTCTAAGTCGAGAAATTGCGCCCCTCACCCAAACGGCCCCGATCTACCTTTCGTATTGTGTTTTCTCACATTGTAAAGTAGGATATTACCTCTAGGCACCACATGCTCCTGGAAATTGTTACATCAATCACTGTGATGAACGCGTCAGGAGTGTTATGCCGCAAATAGGGGTAGTTCCGCGGGGCACACAATTAAAACCTGCGATGACTGAGTGTGTAGACTTGATGGAAGTCTAAATGATCGTTGCAAATTAGAGTTCGTGCACTCCTCTTCGGGCTCCTTCAGAATGTCCCCTATTTGGCCAGTTATTTTTTTACTGACGTTCATCTCTACACACACACACACCGTAAAGCGCGGGCGCATCCCAAAGTACTTCCGCTTTGGAAGGGGCCAATTAAAGTCGGGCCTTCAGATTAATCTTTCTCAAATACTGCCCACGGCCTGCCCACTTCTGGGCGTGATTGCGCGTGGCTTTTGACCTCTGCTGGGCGGAATAATTATATGCTGCCCGGAGGGTTGCTCATTCATGTGACTCGCAGCTTAAAAACGAGGCTGGTCATGCGCAGAAGACGAGCGCGTTTATATAAAGCAGTAGTGCAGTCATCTTGTTGCCAACGGGATAATTATAGCCGCATGTCTTGTAGAGAAACTGAGGAGCTGCTAACCAAACCACGCGTGGAAATAGTAAGAGTGATGCACCTTACCGCTAATAGATGCAAGGCTCGCACTGCCGTAGGGAGCTCCAAAAGATAGTCATAATGAGATCCTAAATGCGCCGAAGAAATTATGCACGAGCATCATCCCACTCTGCTACTGAATTGTATCAAGTGCCTTCTACCCACAGACAAGGCACATCTTCCTGGAGCATTTTTAAATGCAGTATTTACTTTTTTTATTGCGGCGCTTGAAGTTGCAGGAAAAGCATGCACGAGCTGGTTTGATAACTGCGCCACTCGGAGGCAAAAATAATGTTACTATCTTGGTGTAACGGAAGTTTTGCTATTTACGGTAAATTTATAAATGGTCCAGATGACCTGACAGGGACCCACAAGAATAAGTCGCCTTCCTGTAACGCGCCTCTTTGATTTGCAACGTAGACCGGTTGCACAGAGCACTGATCCGCTCCAGGGATTACAGAGTGATGAAAGTGCTTAGGAGAGAAGTATTGCTCTTTGGTAATGCACACTACAGCATAGACATATACTGCATTCGACAAGTGCACAAAAGCAATGCCACGCGCGAGAATTCTTTATATGTGATAATAATTTCTCGAACACATTGACCACAAGGACTGCATTAGGATCCAACACAACTATGCGAATTATTCTCTTTCGCCGTGTGATTCACTGGTATTTGACTTCGTTTTTTTATTCATCAGCGGTCTCAAGGCTAGTGCTCGACATCAGCACTGAGCAACACTACACATTGATTCCCTGCTAATGTTTCGTGATGGTTCCACAAATATGTGCATGCTGCTTTTGCTTCGTGGTTGCCCATTGCTGTTGGAAGAGCGCGTGCGAAAAGCCACTTTAAACACGATGGATGTTTTACATTTTTTCGATCGGAGGGGTGACAGCCAAAAAAAAAATCAAAAGCCGTGGCAGGCGTTTGAGTTCATGGGGTCTCAGTTTAGGTCTTAAACTTCTAAAACGAGTTCACAGCAATTTCATGGTTTGAGCACGGTTACGAGCTAAGGAATAACTCTGAACACGGTGCAAAATGGAATTTCAGGAAGGCCAGGGTACCCGACCTCTAAGAAAGTCAAAGTATTTGCATGGATCTGTGATGCTTCTTCCCGGCATTTGTAATTGGTCTTCGCGGCCGTTAGGACTAATTATTTGCCGTTGGAACGTCAGCAGCAGAAAGGTGGTTCAACAGCGTGCGTGAGAGTAAAAATAGAAATGGCTGTGAGCCTCGTTGGCTGGGGAATGAGTAATGCTGTATACCGTCCCTTATTTGTGCTATCTTTCATCTACACGTAAATACTGGGAGATTACAGGTCTTATAATGGAGGTTTTTCTTTTCCCGATTCTCAGAGATGCAATTTGCAATAGGCACTTTAAAAGTGATATTTCGCGACGAAAGCTGATGTGCGAAAAAAGGGACAGATACTATACTACATTGTTCATCGTGAGGCGAAATGTCTAAAAAAAAAGGTGTTGATAACTTAAGCATTATTTGAAAGCGAAGAAAACATGGCAAAATGTCTTCTTCGGGCTGGCGCCAGGCAGGCCAATATATACATTTCATTCCCACCACTAAAAGCTGCTTTTTTTTCAAGTAAGAATTAAATCCGATCATGAAATCAATCCAGAAGTTGTCTTCCTGCAAGTACTAAGGACCATCACCCGAAGCAAGAGCTTGTGATAAAATATGATCAATTCAAGTGCAACTAACATTAGAAGAAAAAGAAACACTGAATGGCGTCGTGGTATCGGTGTCATTTACCATTGGAGGGAGTAAATCGCCATAGCTAAGAGTACTCGTACAAGCTTACACACTGTACTTTGGGGAACAACTGTTTTTGGGGGGCTCACATCTGCGATCGTCATAGCCCCATTACTGGCGCCCGCTCACTCGAAGTGCTCTCATTATGTTAAGTGTGACCTCTTCCAATACGCCAGTCTTTCCTTTGTCAACCTGTGCCTAGAAAACAATCCTTAGAGACCTGAAAGCGAACGGCCAAGCATTGCGATGACCAAGTAGCCCTCATGAAGGTATCTACATTATTCAAGAAGAGGCAGCATCTAAAGCGTCCTTTTTCGTGAGGATTCATCTCTATTAATGAGCCTTGATTACCACCATGCTCCATTTCCGACTTTCGTTTGCGTTCACGAATATTCAATGCTCCAGCCGATAAGCGCTTGTGCTCCATCTTTCCCTTCCGCTCGCAGTCTTTGGTGGTCCAATTTGCTGAGGTGATCTTCATGTTCCGTTCTGACGATGCCGCACACTCGCTCTTTTTGAGTCATTCGTAGTCTTTTTGCAATCTAATAAGCTTCTCCGAAATTGAGGTTATTGAAGATGAGAGTGTTCCCGGTGCTTGAAATCGCGGCAACACCATCATGGCGGAAGTTTGCCGACCGTGATCTTTGTCTGCCAGCGCCCAATAAAGATATAGAAAACATTGTGACGATGGTGGGTGGTATAACCTTTGAGCAAAGAGCACATAACATTAATGATAAAAGCCTCCCTCACGGGAACTGAACGCTTTCTATGTCAGGCGTGATGGCATGCGTTTCCTACTACATTGACTACGGTGCTTTTGCACCAAAACTTTATGTGAAATGAGTGGCGTGCGGTGGAGTACTCATTGAAGTGCACGTGGCATGCCTCCTGCATTGTGGGCACAGTGTATGGTTTCTTTGCTAGGCTGTTATCGCCCGCATTCTCCAGTGGCTCATGGTGCACGCACCTTTTTTTCTAAGTGAGGAGCAGGAAGAAATGAGCCCGCTCTTATAATACAAGTTTTCATGCCGCGGGCACCATTGAATCGTCCTGCCTGTGGTGCTCCACTGACCAAAACTGCAGTACCAGGAGTGAGTGAGCGCAAAGAAACATACATATCTCACAATCCACAGTGTCACTGAGTACGCTACAGCCGCTTTTCTCATGTTACGTCCACTTGACCAAAACAACAGGGTTCTAGGACAGTGGTGCAAATACTTAGCGAGATTGCGTCGAAGAAAAAAAGAATTATCTTTGTTTAGGGCTGACGCCACACGCTCTCTATATACTTAGGCAACCTTAATGGCTAGAAGATGGAAGGGCAACGTCGAATAAGTTATCATCGTGATGAGAATGCGATGTGATCCAGTGCGTTAAAATTAACACACGGCATGGGGCTCATGTAAAACTTGACACAGTTATAATATCCCCTGAAGGATTATTTATTTTTCAAATACTGCTTGCTGCTCTTCGGTGTTGAAAGGCAGGAGTTAGTAGAAATATAAGGAGCCAAACACACGTGGCATTCACATAAAATAGTAAAATAAGAAGCAGTCATAAACCAAATAAAAACAAACAGTCAAAACAACACGTGTCCACTTTCAAAGAGAGCAGAAAGGTGAACGAGAGGTAAGAAGAAGCACACATGCATGAGAAACAAGTATCGAGGAGAACAAGAGGAAAATACAATCGAAGCGCCGTACACCGCAATCACGGAGGAAGACTATGTCGCAATGCACAGAGAAATTTAGCATACTGAAAATATCTCTTAGGATCACGTTTCAGTACTCGATAAGCGGACACAGAAAAAAACAAGACTGCAAAGCTTCGAAGCGTTTTTATTACAGCATAGCAAGTACTGATAGGCGTGTCGGTCCAGTTTAGTTCACCTGTTTTTGACGTTTTAAATGCATGCAAGAAAAACTCTCACTGCGACTGCAGCGGCAACGTACGTGGCACCAGAGATTGTAAATTTGCTGCTCAAGTGGTAGTTACATAGGTGGTGCTTGCAAATCAACCATGGTTGTGAATCTTGTTTACATGTTGGAACTAGAAATGCAAGTACCCGAAAGTAGCCTAGAGAATTTAGAGCAAAAATAAATTTTTTCTTCGTTCTTGTCACTTCCAGCTGAATGTAGAAAACATTAGAAATATTCATACGCAGTTTTATGTATCATAAGATCTCAGTACGCACTGTAAATTTTGGTTTATAAGGCTGTTTGGGAGTACGCTAAACATCTGGAGCCATCCATGCAGTCGCAAGGCGTTTACAACCACCAACTCCGGACATCAGGCACACGACTGTTGCTCCGAATTCCCCCATCGACTGCGTGAAATGAAAGAAATTGGTCGCAGTTCGGGAATGTGCATTCGAAGATGCTCGACAGGCTTGCGGGAGCGCGCGTGCAAAAACTTGTGTATGTGCACTCGAACCTCAACGAAGCAAACTGCAGATAACCAAGCATTCCCCTACCCAGCAGTGGCAAGTTAGTCAAATATAATGCTTTGCGTCGATTTCATTATATGAAGTATATATCCATCTTTTCCTAAAAAGGGCTTTGCAACATCTTTGTTTTGCAGCAAAAATATATTGTTCTCTAATTTTGTTCTCGGATACAACATAAATGCGCTTAACAAAACTGGGGCTCTCATTTTTTTCGTTACTTTCATATTCTGGGAAAAAAGAAAGGAGACAAACTTTCTTCGAGCTTTCAAAATTTCTTCGAATTTTCTATTTCTTGATACGTGATTGGTCGGAAATTCTGCGGTCGTATGTCAGCCTATCACTACTGCCTCAGTTATCTGCGCGAACCACTTCACAGGTATTCATATGTCGCATGCGCGTTGTTTAGTTAGCCCCTAATATAGTGGCGGTAGCCGTAATTATCCTACTGAGGTGCAAATAAACTTAGAAACAGGATACAACAGAAGTAGACACCAATTTTAAGATCTTGCTCTGTGTCACCGTTACCGTGTTTGTGCTGGCCAGAAGTGCAGACATGTGCACGAGCGCATATGTCCGGCCATTAAACGCCGCCAATCAAGGCACAACAAAAGAAAAAGCAAAACAAAAAAGAAGGGACATGTGTAGCAGCCCGATTTTTGCCGGCGGCTGAGATGACCTTACGCCACCTCCAGACACTGGTTGTCGCCGCGGACACAATTGGTCTTCCAAGACCGTGGGGGGGGGGGGCGAGAGGTAGGGTGAATGGGATCGTCGACCCCTACCTTACCAGGCGACCGCGGTGGGCACGCCATTAGCCGCCCGGTCGGAGTAGCCGGGCAGTGCGTCTCATTGTTCCCTCGTGGTGTGGAAACTGACGGACTTCGCCCGCTACCTGCCGACCGCGCTCTGCTGTATCACGGTGGAGGGCTGGAGTAAGTGTCATCTTCGGCCGTAAGCTTGCTCCAACGCCCTGTGAGTGTGTCAGAAAACGCCGTCGATGCTGTGCGAAGGTTTCGGGCGAAGCAGAGGGGCGCGAATGTGGTGCGGGACATTGTTCCTTTTCGGGTCGGCCGTTCTAGAGATCGGCGCAAGGACGCTGCCTTTTGGCACTCACCATCTGCCCGCGCGGCAGGTCATACTGTTTCTTTTGTGAAATAATGCCCGAGACTGCTGTACGCGCAAATAGCGAGAAATATGTAACTTAGGTCGCTATGCACGCACCGAGCAAATACTTGTGTAATCCTTCAAAGAATTCTTTGTATGTGTCGTATCATTATCACACCTTCACTTGTCTTTACATTCGAGAACGACGGCTGTAATCACTCTACTGTTGGCTCCTTCAACTGACACCGTGCTTGCCATTTGCACCGTTTGACATACGAATGCACCATGCATTACATCCTTCATGATGTTCTGTATCTTAATATAGGTAAAATGCTTAGTCCTCGCCTGTTCAAATCATGTTGCACATGTGCAGAGCCCAAGACATTTTGCCCGAGCTTCGAGTGCCCGACAGATCTGGGATGCCGCGTGACGCGAGAACCATTCACGGGGTGCCCACACTGCCACTGCGGGCATATCAACAGTGCGACGAGCGACAGCGATCGGGAGAGGAGACCATGTAAGCCCCTACCTTTTTTCTCGCCCGTTTCAAGGCGTACTAAGCTGCCTCCCGGTGAGCTTTTGCCAAATACTAATTTAAAGTATTGCAGTTCAATATCGTTATAGTTTGATGTCATGTTTGTGCACCGCTGCAGTTGCTGTTTGTAGCAGTGGTGCTTTCACCCAAAGGGGGCAAGAGTTCGTGGTTGGCGAAGTCCTAATTTTTTTAGTCAAACTAATTTCTCAGACATGAGAAATTGCTTACGCCTGAACCTAGCACAAATTGCTACACGAACAGAAATGTCATTTTACTCTCAAATTGAGCGTAATCCAGGTTATTCTGATATATGGTTCTATTGGAGCAATATGAGTATTTTTTACTAAATTATTATTTTTTGTCTAACGAATACAAAACCCAGCGTGCACACGGTTCGTATTATCTTTTAATCAGCGCAGAGCTGTTGGCTGTCAGTATTGTAAGCCAGAAAAAAATTGCGGCGTCGGACACGCCGGAGGACGCAATTCTGATTTACTTACTTCTCTGAAGTAAGGCGAATGCTTACGGTTCAATTATTGCTGCATAGAAGGAAGGCTAGTGACGTCAACATGCATTTCCAATCGATTTTCAGTTGTCACGAAAAAAAAAAAGGAAGTACTGGAACACAGTTTAACCGCGGGTGCAATTTCGTTTATTATAAAATTCTTGCGCATTTACGTAAAAAGTTGTTCATATAAAGCTCGAAGGCGCTGAAGAACATTTCGGCACTGTTTTCCGAGTCAGGAAACTAGTTTACATTGCATCTCAAGGCCGATTCGCCAATTTTAACTTCAGTTCACCCTCCTTTCATGTTTGCAACACATACTATGTGTAACTAGGAGCACCTCATTTAGCATTAACCTAATTTTTGGAAACATTCGCGCATGCGCGCCTACTTCGTATAAATTGGAGCCCAATTGCAGCCCTTTAAACCTTTGCCGCTGGGTAACTGCACTTGTAAACCCCCGTATATATTTTGTCTGCGCGAAATATGCGTAAGCGAAAGCCTTGCATTATTCTTCTTTTTCCAGTGAACCAAAGGCTGTCTTGATACCGCGGCGGAAAGTTAATTGGCTCTATAATTTTAAAGATATGCACAGAGACGCACGTTTTACACAAATATCATTCTTTCGCGCTCGACATCGTACTTTGAATCGCACGCTTAGATATTTAGAGCGTTGCGTTTTATGGGCCGTTTCCGAGTTTAGCAGCGTTTCTGCTGTAGCTGATCACATTATAACTCGCAAATCCAGTGACCACAGAGCAGATCTAGTGCCTTACACAAGGTCTCTCATAACTCTAAGAAGGTCACGGTAACAATCCTAATGCTGTACGAGCTGTAAGATGTAAAAAAATCGGAAACCTCTGGTGTGATACGAGGTGTTTATTGCACCCGATTCTTTAAAACATTAGTGATACAAAAAAGTATACAGGGACATTGATGTTTGAGCAGCAGCTGAAAAAAATCTGAAAGACCATCTTAAACGTTCACAGCTTTAAAATGGCAATGCAAGAATGTGGTCAGTTCTCAAATCCGTTCTCCGACCTCATTTTCCTCAACGGAACCTGTGTTTTGTTCGACAGTTCAACCATGATACCATAGCTAAGAGCCCTCTCACCTCTGAAATAAACTTGGCTACCTTGATAGCTCAGCGCGTACTCCTCCTGCTCACAGTGCTCACGCGATGCTCACAGTGTGTTTTGATTCCTTTGTTCCTCATTATGCGGACCAAGTAATCATAGACGACCACTTAGAGTGTCCCCGGCTACGGTGTCCATCGGAGACCGGTTGCTATGTTCTACAGAGGCGAGGGAAATGCCCCTACTGCAAATGCGGTGAGTACTTCAAAAGGATGTGGCTGATTTGCAGTTTTTAAGATTTCTTGCGAGCCTGCCTATAAACACTGCTATAATGAGCGAACTACATCACACTGCTCAAATGAACCAAGCGCAGATTATCAGCTAGCCGTGTTGTACTACTGGGCATTTATGAAACGGCTGAAGCGGAAGGTTAAGGCAACTACTCGCTTCGCTCATCAACGAGGGTTCGCGTGACACAGCTGCCGCAGACTACCCACTACATGGCTGTACAGCACTTCCTGGTGTATCTGGCCACAGTTATAAGTGTTACGTACAGCCGCCTGCAAGCCTGACGGTAGAACTCGTGCGTATGACCTGTACTGACGGTAGTGAGACAGAGCTTTGTCCACTAAGTCTGACAATAGCGATTGTTGCAATCGTTTCGACTGTTGCTTCGTTCGAGGCCTCACGCCGTGGAGTTTGTGCGCTTGCAACGAAGACGTTTCGGCCTTTTACTGCCACTGCTGTCTTACCAGGAGTACAACTATCGGTTTTCCGCAACGTTTGGTCATTAGGGTTGCCCGATATGGGAGAGCGGAGATTCTATAACTCTCTAGGCTTTATATGCTTTTGCCTAAGTGTGCGCTTCAAAGAAAAAAGAATTATTAATGCCATTGTGCGCTTTGAAGCTAATGAAGTTGAAGTCCAAGGCATTGTCGTTTTTACTGTATAAAAAAAACAAAAAGCACTGGGAAGAGTTCTTTTTTGATGGTCGCGTTTGGGCACAACTCTAACCTGTCGAGTAAATAATGCCACTTTCAGACTAATTGCAGTGTGGGATAAAAGTGTGCAGCTGTGTGTTAAAGAGACAGTGTTTATGCTTCCCGCCTTGTCTAGGCTAATCCGGAGGTCATAGGTGCCGGCAAAACGTAGTAGCACACTTCCTGAGTAAACGAAGTCTTGATCGATGGATGTGCGTCTTGTTAGTACTTAATTAGCAATTCCAGGAATACCAGCCTACCACCGACAGTTATTTCCAAGGCCTCTCGACAGGGCACCAGCGTGCTGATCATATTCTGCACACCCGTGCCTGTTATAAGCGGGACAGGATGACACGCTTAAATCTAATTAACCATTACAAGCAACAAAATGGCAGAGGAAAGTAACTAAATGCAAGCAGCAAGAAAGGTTTAAAGAAAGTTTGGTGAATTGGTTCAAGATCATGCATAAGCTTTGTTGAAAGAGCAGTAAGGTGGCACTCTGGGTATGTTGGTGATTCGTTGTTGTAGTTGTTGTTGTTGTTGCGTTGGTCACATGGCGATTCGTAATGGCAATGTACAGCGCAAATAAAGATGAGGACACAAGGAAGACACATGGAACACACGAGCGCTCGTGTAATCCATGTGTCTTCCTTGTGTCCTCATCTTTATTTGCGCTGTACATTTCCATCATGAAAAAGCGGATTCACATAATCTGCAGATATGCTGGCTTCGCGCTTCTTTGTGGGCCCTCTTTTAATCTTTAAGGAAACAAACAAACTCTACCTCCTATGTCCTGGCTTTGCTTGCCACATTTCAGTCATCTCGTCTTTTAAGTTTGGTCAGAACCTGCTCGGCTTTTTAGTTCACTATAGCTTGCCTTTGCAGTGCCGCCATGTGATGGTACGATTTATCGGAGTGCATAGCACAGTCTGTTTTCCATTTTATCCCGTCGCAGCGTTGGTGACCGGCAACAAGTGCCCCCCGATTGGCAACTGTCCGGAGGAGTACGGATGCCTGGTTCGCCAAAGAACAGGGAAATGCCCCTACTGCAAGTGCGGTACGTCCTGGCAATATTTAGGGTGTCGTCTCACATAGACTATGGCCGGGTAAACCGAAGCACATACCCTTGCCATGGTTTTCGCATATGGTGCGTAAATACCCTGGCAGCACCAAGGGAAGTGCAGAGTAACGAAATTAAACGTCTGTATGAGAGTAGCCAGTGCTTGACAACGCATCAGAGACAGTAGAGTCGGATACAAGTCAAGAATGCCTCGGCCCATCAAAGGACCTCCTTCCAGCCAAGGGCGTCCGCCGGTTCTTGACTTTTACCCGACTGTATTTAAAAGCAACTTCGCTTATACCATATCACGCATGGTTAGTGTTATACCGTGATTATTTCCCTTCTGCAATATTCATTTCCTTCCTCGATCGCACCACTAAGAAATAGAGGCGAAGGCGAGTGCGTGGCGTGGTTTTAGCCAAAGACCGAGGGCCACGAGTTTAAAGATGGAAGAGTATTTGAATTATATTTTCACATTACCGCACCCTTGGTTTGTTCACCCCAGGCTGAATGACCGATCAGAGCCTATTACGCTTCGTGCAAACTCTGTACCATGATCGGAAATATATTTCGCCCTTCCAACCTTGTCGATAGCTTTTACGGCGATGATTTGGTGCTTAACAGCGGAGACAATGGCCAGCTTTCCAAAGGTAGTTCTAGGACAGAACTACTTGGAGATAAATAGAAAAGCCTTTTGTTCTGGATTCGAGGTTAAGAGTACTGGTATTGTTTTGTGTTTAAAACAAAAAATCTGTATTGTAACTTATGGGCACTGTTAATATTTTTAAAATTTCGAAAAATGTCTTCAGCAAACCAGCAGATTGGGCAGCGGAACATGCTAATTTTCAGAATCAGGCTGACCCAGAGGCCCGTTCTAGGACTGCGCCTTTACTCAAAGTCAAGCTGCCTGACCGATACGCGAACTGGAAGCTCTGACTTAGGTACGCATAAAAATGATATCAAACGAGGACATGAGTTGATTACTCATTTTATTAGTTTTGTCTACTCTAGTAAAAAAATAAAATCAAGAAAAAATCCTACCACTTTTACACTGCCTTATAATGGGGAAAGTTTTGTGGGCCACAGATTGCATGCATTTGGTCACAATAAAGAAGAAAGGTGGAAACTAGCACTCACGGCCCGACACGCTATATAAAATGGAACCTCACCTTCGCAGTGTAGCGAAGTTCTAAGACTGAAATAACGTTGCCCTGCACTGCGCTTTGTGACCCAGGCTAGTCGTTTCCCTGTGAATGTCTAGAGGAAAGAACGAACTGTTCATAACTTTCCACCATAGATATGAATGTTGCAAGAAAGTAAATGCCGATTACATGTTTTATTGAACATTTCTGGGTCAGCTCTGTTTGTGAAACAACAGCCGAATGTATTGAACTGAATGTTTTCCTTCGATTGCAAGTGCAAGCACTTTCCACCCGGCCTTGATTGAGGCGATCAATCAGAGATGTAAAATAAAACTACAAACAGAAATGCTTTCTCATGGGACAGCCTTGCGCAGTATTCCTCAGGCGTGGCGAAAGCGCCAGTCTCCGCCAGCACGCAACTATGATGGTTAGCGGCGGCGAGGCCGTGGGCATCGAGAGACCAGCGCCGGAGGCGAACTGCTTTCACCGACGCATCCCAAGCAGCCGGACCCACCTGCCCAAACAACTTTCCAAATAGCGCCCCGGAAGCCTGACAGCGCGCGCCAGCTCTAATCGGTCACCACCACGAACGATGTACACCTCGAGCCGCCAGCGGCGGCGGCCATTACGCCATTCCCATCCCTGCGTGCAGAATCGCAGGGGCGATGCGAGGAGGAACAGACGCTTCTATTCATCGTTCTACTCGTGGCCTTTTTATCCGCCCTCCAGCCGCATTCGTCGCATGACGCACCGTTGGAGCCCAAAAATTGCACAGACAAGTGCCCGCGGAACGGACCCGTGGATAGAAGAAAAAAAATGGCCCCTGCCATCCTGCCACCTTGAACACCTTGCGGAGACGGCGAAATTGTGGTTATTAGGATATTTTTGGATGCATGTGAAGTCTAAAAATATGCGTAAGCAAGGAAACGACCAGCGGTGCCACGAAGGCAAAGAAGCGCTCATAGTGCGTTCCGTCTAGACGCTAGACTTTACTCTAGACTTTACTTTTTCTCGATTTCTATTTTTTATTCCAGACAACGCTCGCATTGAAAATACGTCTTGAAGAGAGGACTAAATGTAATCCTAAAATCTTAGTACCACTAATGACCAGCTGTAGTTGCTTCGCCTGGTGGCTTAACTGACGCAAAGACCTCTTGCATTGAGTCATCATCATTCATCTTCATTAGCAGGCTAGCTACGTCCACGGGAGTACAAGTGCCTCTCCTATATCTCTCCAATTAACCCTGTCCTGTGCAAGCTGCGGCCACCTTATTCCAACAAACTTTCCAATATCCCCTTATCACCTTACTATGTGACGACCCCTGCTACGCCTGCCATGTACTGGAATCCGGTCCATCACCCTTAATAACAGTACCATCAATTGTCCAGCCTTCGTATTACTTGCCCTGCGCACGGCCGTTTCTTCCTTGTTCTAAGTAGGATGTCTTCAAATATCGGCCCGGAGCAGCAATACATAAAACAAAAGGTTTTACGCCAAACAGCTGCGATCACAGTAACGCGAGGCTGGCTGGATTTCAAAGCGATGCCAGTGCTTGTTTGTATTATCTGGTTGCGCAAAAGAACCGCGCGGAAATAAGGCCTTTTTTAACGCCAGCCTTACTATAGACAGACACCGGTATTCGGACAGGTTCCATTTAATAAGTAATCATGAAATCGAGATTAAAGTTCATGTCCATTCATTATGATTTACAGGACTAAACGTGTATGCATGCAGCTCTGCTTGTCTGATATATAGGATAATTTAGACGTTCTTTCAACGCTGAGGTTTAAGTTTCAGTGTTTTGTTGTTTTTTTTTGCGAGGAATTCTGGCGTGGTTGGATGTGCAGACCCTCAGCGCCTTTTTACGAGGTCATCTGCTCTTTCTATAAATGAGTAAAATCAAGACAGTTCCTCTGTTTCTTCGCAAGTCACCCGAACATGCACTGTTCAGTCAACAAAAGTTGGTGTGAGCAGCTTGTGAATACTCTCCCGTTACACGCATCAGCGATATGCTACTACCAATTATTCATGACCCTCACGGTTCCAATTTCCTTCTCTTGCCTCCTTTGAATTAGGCTGTCGTAAGGAATTGTTCCAAATTCGTTGCTCTAAACAAATGTAACGTAACTTACAGGTTGTCACTAATCAATGAATTCGCGATTGGAAAGAATTGCCAACCGACGTTCATTTTGCCTCACTTAACAGCTTTTCTAAGCGATGTTATATTCGGACCACCAGTTATATATCTTGCATCTCTCCGGGATGCGGTGGCGTGAATTTATGACTTGTATCCCTGCCTATAGCTACACCTGCTGTCTAAGCATACGTCAGTCCAACGAAGAAAGTCCGACGACATGACGACACGCCGAACTCCTCGACCTCAGTCTTTTGGACACATAAAAACATTAGACATACAAGTAATCGTTTCCCTACTTTTTTAAACGTTCTTCTGTGAGCCCCGAATTTTTTCTCTTTAGTATCTCGCTTTGCCTTTCGGAGAGCGAAACATGCACGATGGGCCGCTGCCTCTACCGCAGCTCAGAGCCAAGGACTCGACAAGCCTATAGTACACGACCGTTCTCGGCCTTTAGCACAGCTTGGCACATGTTAACGACGCAGGTCATGGAAACAATCGGCACGATGGCGGCGTTTTTTTAATAAGTAGCTGAATAGCGCTATTCAAATTGCGCGGAAAGAAGCCACAGAGCTCAGAGGGCTGACGCGTACGTGAGGCCCGAAATATACCCATACCCAGTCGGAACCGGTTTAATAGTAGCGCCGCATTGCGCGCAGCCCTGCAGACCAGACTACTAGAGTTGCGAGCGAAGCGCCCACTGTCGCTGAGTCCCAGAAGACCCCGCACCGCGTTTTCCGTGCGACCCACAGATGGCGCAGTGTTGCAAAGCAATTTAGGGTGCCTCGATGCCAACCTGCGCTGGCATCGAGGCACCCTAGAGCAATTTACTGTAATGCAGTGCAGCCTTTTGAATAGCCGTGCTAGAACCATTCAGCCGCTGTCGAATGCACTTCTCGCATTACGTCCTCTAATTTAGTGCAACAGCACTACTTCACGGGGTCAAACACAGCCAATAATTTTGTGCCGTCCGCGGCCTTGAGGGTTAAGAAATAAAATAAACGTTGCTGGGGCTGTGTTTCAAACCCGCGGCGGGGCGAAAAGATCGGCTTCGCACTGCACGATAGAATCAGGCCTGGGTTTAAAATGCAACACACTCGCCCGCTGTGCATTGCACATCACCGTTTTCACCTTCTTCCGTCTGCAGCGCGAACAGATACGATCTGCTTAATCTCAATCAGTGCTTAACCTTAGTCTAATATCGTCGCCAGACGGGCCGGCTACCCAGCAAAACAAAACCTTGAGCCAATCAGGTTGAACACATGCTTTCTCACGTCTACTCGATTTAGCTACATTAAAACCCTACCACTTTTTTCTAACATTGCTCAACTGAATTAGTCTACTTCTCAACAGTGATCATCCACTATTCTCTGCTTATTTCAAGAACATCTGGATAAATAGAATCCTAGGAAGGTCTCCTGTTTGTAATCAAACTCTGTTGCTCGACGTGTACCGTAATAGAGAAACGCTTGCGGGATGCCGCTCTGCAAAAAAAAAAGGGGGGGAAAAAAACTTTTGCACGCGATCAGGCAGGTTAGTTCATTGAAAAATCCTGAAATAATTTGAGAATATGCAGCGTTCGTCCACCTAATGCATGCCAGCGGGATTGCTAGCAAAACAACCCAGGAATAATTTTATTTGCATGCATCGCATCTCGTGACTTTTTCTACAAGAGACTGCACTGCATAGGAAAGGAGTGTCACTGCAGCTCAGTCGCCTCACCCTCGCTATCGAGCGAATTGGCTTGTGAAACAAATCAGAGATATCCCTGCCTAATTTCAATGTGCAATGGTGAGCATCCTTCGTGCGAGCGGCAGGCTGCGGACGATAGATAAATTTAATTAAACGAAGGCAAAGAGGTTGGACAGGAAGATTGATATGTGGCCTGCTACCCTGTACTGGGGAAGGGTAGGAGGAGAAGAAAGAGGGTCGTGATGAGTGCCGCTTCGGAGAAGCGTCAAATGCTTCCAGCGACTTATAGAATCCGGCAGTAATTTTGGCAGTTGCTTTGTCGTCATTTCTTTAATTCCAAAAAGTGTAATTTACATTTTTAAAGTTTTTTTTTACTCTTTCATCTAAGGAGCACGTTGTGCGGACCGTTCTTTTTGTTCAGATCTGACTATGTAAGAATGGGAAATCGAAGTCTGGCATGCCAAGGAGCAGTAAAAGAGTAACAAATTAATCAGAATGAAAACTTGGAAATTGGTAACACATGTTATTGTGTATACCTATTAGATTTCGATTTCTGCAGTAAAAAGTGACAAAGCCTGTCAACTATTTACGGGAATATGCCAGTAATTTTTTCAGTTGCTTTGTCGTCATTTCTTCAAATCCCAAAAAGTATACCGTACGTTTTCTGAGTTTTTTTTTTTTCGCTTTTCATCTAAAAAGCATGTTGCCTGAAATCCACAAATGCATGAAGTAGAACTTGACTTCTTTCATCTGGGGAAAGGAGGGGGGTGTATGAGAGGTTATTCAAGAAAGAAAGTGCGTGTGAAACCTTCTAAAAGCACGCGCAAGTCATAAATAGGCCATACTCTTCAGCATAATAAAATTTAGTGGCTCTGATAAATTTTGCTTGATTTTTTTGTTTTTTTTTTACCCGCAGGATTCATGAAGCAAGGCCCGCGGAATGGTGGATAAACGCTAATGGAACCCTCCCGCACCCCTCATGCGAAGAAGAACTGGTCGGACGATGGAAATTACAGGGCGGACTTGTCTCTCGATAACATAGGTTCAAAACAATCCACATTTGCTAATAATAAGGACCTTCAGACTCTTCCTCTGCTGCCTTAATTTAAATCATACGTGAAAAAAAGGAATAACAAAATGGTAAACGAGGAGCATCAAACATCTTTAACGGAATAAACATGTGTACGCCTCTGTGGTACACAAATATATGACCTGGTGATTTCCTTATTCGTTTTGATTGCAGAGGCTGTGCAATTTGGACGGGCTTGGTCTGCATCCAAATCAGGCATCCGAGCCCAGAAGAAGACTTCTTGTGCGCCATAGGCTAATTTCATGATCTAGCCTAAGAATAGATACGACTGAAAATTTACCCCTTCCATATTTTTGTTTACTCCCTTTTCTCCCTTACGCTTCTGCGCTGGCCGAGTGAACTGGTGTTAAACATTTTGCTGTGTGCACAATTACCGTGTGGGCAGCTCGGTTTAACGTCTAATTACTACACACTCATACGCTAACACAGATGCACAGAGCACTGAATTTCCCATTTTCGTCAAATGCGACCAATATGTCGGTTATCCAGCATTAACCCTTAAAATTTCTGAATTCCTGGTGTTCCCAGGATTGTAGTGTCGCAAGAAATTTGAGTGGCAAGAAACATGTTTGGAAAAAATGCTAATTTTCTGGTAATTTCTGCACTAAATTTTAGAATGACATTTTGACATTATACGCCATGAAGAAAACTTAACAGAAAATACTGTGCTTGTCACACATAAATATGCTGTAACCAATAAATGAATGCTCGAACTCATTTCTACTCAAATTTCTCATTACTGTGCGGCAAAATTTTGCAGGCGCAGGCCCAACCGACATACGTCCAGGAGGTTTCTCCATGCTCTATGTTGAGCGCCTCTGTGCCTTCGAACAGAAGGAGCAATGTTTTATGACTTATTTTACTTGAATGCATACACTACAGAACGCGTCTGAAAGTCAAAATTATGCACAATTTCATTGTTAGGTTCAAAATAATCTTAGCACTTGCTTGGCCGCTGGGGAACGCTCCTCAGTGGTGTCCCTGTTGCTACGCAGTTTTGAACAACTGACTATGTGAGAGTGTACAGAATACTCTCTGAGTTCTACAAAAGCTTAGACTCCAGAAGTCATGCGTTCGTTAAAAAAGTAAGTAAAACAAAAATCTGTATTACGGTGCTCGAGAGGTCTGACGAGTATATAACGTATTTCTTATTTAACGCCTAAATTATCAGTCCGGTCGTATTGTCTTGCCCAGCTCTAGATTGACCGTATCTCGATTGCATTTGGACGTCTTCACGTGAAATGACTCTATTTTTTAGTTGGTTAAGGCTTTCCCCAAAGAATGCATAGTGAGGATCATTCTTGGTATAGTTTTCTGCGACTTAGTGGCTCCCGTGCACTTTGCAAGCTTTGGAGAAGTGAAAACGAAATTTCTTTTAACCTTAGACAAATTTAGAACACATACCACACTAAAGTGAGCCACATAAATTGCACAGTCTTGTGCAAAAGCAAAATTAGTACACGAAGAAAAAAACATGCAGCCAGCTATTCGGTAAGCTGAAAAGCAGAAAGCTTTTTTTTTCCACGAACATAAGCATTGAGAAAAAAAAAATTATCGCGCCGATCTAGAAAGAGCTACAACAGAGCAAAAGAAACATTCTGATAAAAATAAACATGAACTTGAACTCGTACAGCGCCGCTTGAGGAGGTAGTCGATATTAAGAGCATGGGTTGAACAATTTCTTCGCGTGCGATTCATACCTAGCTGCGAGTGGCAACCATGGCTCATGGAAATGCCGGATGCCGTTTATAATGATTTATTCTATTTAATTTCTTGTGAAGAGAGGGGCAGGGGTAAAAAAAAACAGCATTCTACCAGCTCAAATGTTTATCACCAATGAGCATACTGTGTTCATATGCACTCCCCTCCTTCCAGTTAGGGCATACTTTGGAACCTGGACAGGAAGTCGCGGTTATCTGCACTTGTTAGTTGTCAGTGCAGCGCAAAGAAAGAAAAGACGGTTGGAAGACAGTTGTGGATGCCAGTAAGCACCTGCCCTGCGTAGTCTTCCTTCCGTCTTCTGTTTTTTAGTGAAACTGTACCCTCAAGTGTACGTTCCTTTTTGTGACGCGATAAGCAGCTGTGTCAAGGCAGCTCAGTACTCGAGAACAACAAACTCTTGGGCTTGTTGTTTTTACACTGGCATCCATTATTACTAGGTTATTACTAGATGTACACCTTTGGCAGTGTGACTTCCGCAGCTGCAAGTGTCATTTGCCATTTTATTCATTCTTATCAAAACCTTGTGATTCATATCAAAACCCGGTTCTCCGGGACACCTCTTGTAAAGTGTTTCAATGTAGGATACAACTACAGTTCAGCGAACAGTTCTAGCTTTGAGCGTGCAGGACTTTCCCTGCATAAGTGGCACCAAAGTTGCCCTGAGAAAGCCCAGAAACCGGCATTTTGCTACTTGCTTGAGCATACTCCGTGGGACGCAGTTTTTGCTGATTTTCATCCTGATTTACGTAGCTGGCTTGTCAGAGCAAGGTAGGCATTGTTGCCGGTTTTTGGTGGTTGGAAACATTAACATTTAGCTCTCACGCTTTCCGTGAGTAGTTGCCAGTAAAAATGGCTTCGCAAGGGCGGGCTTTGATTGAACTTTATGTGAGCTGTGAGTGAATGTTGTTCTGCATTGAGCCCTCTTCATAACAAATTCTCTGTGCTGAAAATGTGATAGCTTTGAGTATTTACACGTAGTCTAGGGAAACTACGATGCGTAGTTTAATCCATTCGACTAAAAAATCTCTCAAAATGTCAGCCGCAATTGTTTTGAGTATAAATTTATGGCGAAGAAATACGCCATCACTTGCACAATATAAATGAATGAAGTTTCACATCGTGTTGGCGAAAAAGACAGCAACATATGTGTTGGCGCTTTTTAAAGCGCTAGCATTAGCATTAGCGCTAGCATTTCGGCGATCTCTGTTTTCCTGCGTCACGCAAACAGAAAAAAAACCGCGGGTCACTCTGGAAGCCCTGAATTTCACGTTGGAAACGAGTACAGAACTTCACAGCCACGACGAGTGCTGTGTTACTTGGTGGACAGAGGTGACAAAGTCTGTGCTCGTGAGTGAATTGCAATATCACGATATCAAGGTGATGGAAGGTGATCGGACGGATGATCAGATGGTGATTGAAAGTTAAGAGCAGGTGATGAGATAGAGGTAAGGAGGTGATAGAGGAATTGGTAGCAGCAGTGGGGGGCGGAACTTTCTATGACGTCATTCTAGGTGGCTTGTGCAAACACAAGTTGCATGGCGCATGCAAGCTCCACCTGCGTTGACGTCATGGAAAGCTACCTCGCACGTTCCTATAAAATTTGTGTGCGCAACCCAGTCCCATTAGCCTCGCGCCAAACAAAACATGGACCAGCCAGGACCGCCACATCACATGCTACTGCTTGCTAGCGCAGTCGAACCTTGCTCTTGCAGAGCATAACCTGTCATTTCATTCTTCTTGATTCCAAGAATTATGGTTCAATTATCTTTAAACAATTTATTTCATGTTTGTGCAACAAATAGAGCACAGAGTACTAAATGAGGTAAAACATCTAACGCCATTATTTCCACACGAAAGCGTGCTCACTTCTGGTGTAGAAGCCTTTTAATGTGGGTGCGAATCAAGGAAACAGAAGAATCCGCCGCCGCGGGTATGTGCATTAAGCATGAGGACATCATCATGATCATCAAGCAGGTCATTTCGTGTCACGACAGTGCTTTATATATACATAGTTTTCCCGCAAAACAGTGATCTATAATAGAGCAGCTACCGTCTCTGCGGCGTCGTTTAGATTTAGTTTCCTCGAAACGCCGGAGCAGAGAGGCGTCATTTAATCTGCTGTTAGACTGCAATGTTATTCCCACAAAAGGAAAACGTTTATAGCGTATATATAGAAAAATGACCAAAATAACCGCAGAAAAAGTACGCATGCGTCTTGTAAACTGCGAAAAAGAATTGCACAAGCTTGTAAACGCATCGAGTGAGAACACTGAAAGTTCTCCGAAGGTCTTAAGGCCCGCTCGGCCCGGTCGGCCCGTCTACGTGCTCGGCTTCTTGCCGAGTACGTAGACCTGCTTTCCCCGCCGGCAGTCACAGTAGGGGCAGGCTCCCGTCCTGAGCACCCTGCGGCAGCGCAGCCCGCAGTAGATGGAAGGGCAGGCGCGTGGGCAGTGGCAGCGTCGGCAGCCGTCGGCTTCGAGGACCATCTGGCAGTCGCTCTCCTGGCTGAAGCCCTGGCACGTGTTCACCTCCTTCTCCTCGTCGTAGTCATCGTGCTCGCCGGGGTTGCATGGCTCTGTAAAAAGACAGCGCGACAGCGGTGTGCACCTAAGTGTGAAGAAGCCTAAATATGATCGCAGTGGCTACCTGAACGGGAGACGGAAACCCTGAAGGGGTTTTCTAGCGTGTGAGGGGTGAGTGTAACATGACCACAGATAGCGAGCTTATCCCCGCGTGTTTCTTTGGAACAGGCGCTAAAATAACGACGATACGAATTAATACACTTTTCCTTTAATAAGTGTTTTAATGCATTACAGGAGAGTTGTGCACAGTTACTTTCTTCATGTCCGGAGTTATAAAGAAAGACTTGTGCGGGTCCTGCACAGACAGCGTCACCTTGAAGATTTGATGTAGACAGAAGCAATTATCATGTATAGAGCAAAGGGTGACGTTTCGCCAATAGTTCCTACACGTCACAACTCGTCGTCTTGTATGCTCTGATACCAAGCCACGCGTTACTGCACTTTTCTTTCACATCACTGCGTGTTGTTTTCACCCCGCCGAAGAGACCATCAGAGGTAACGTCTCCTGTTATAACTTCAACCCTGTTGCAAATAGTTCTAAAAAATTTGCACTGCTGATGATATCAAAAGTCGTCGGCGGCTCCGTTTCTTTTTTAATGTTAGCGGAAAGTTTCGTGCAAGCTTAGTTGAAGGAAAAAAAACTCAAAACTTTTTCTTCATATAGACGTCAAACCAGCAAAAAACACAAGTGACTCAAGTGACACACAGCGATATAAAAATATAAGTCTTGATAAACCATTCAGCTCAGTTTATGCCTGGAAGAGACCAAAAACAAAAATTCTGCGAAAATTCGCGCATTGGTTGAGTGTGAGATACTCACTGCACTTTGCGCCTCGAAGCAGTTTTTCACTGCATCGAGACGCAAGAGCACTAGGCGACACGAGAAGGCACGTTAACTTGGAAAGGGTTTTTAACTATTACGTCGATCCAAAAAACATTCATATGATTTTCTTGATGTTTGAATTTGGCGCAAGTTTTGAACCCAACTTGGCCGAACAAGAAGCTAAGAGGTGATTAACAGTTAACTCTAATTTGGTTGCACCAAAGCTCTCGTAGTTCCGTCCTGCGGTACACATCATTGCACTCTTATTTACAGAATTTGTTATTATTTGCCGAACTTCAGCCCTGAAAACAACGTTCACGATTAGCGGCACAATATCCTAGGTCACAGCCCAGCACAACCAGCGATTTAGTTTTCTTTGTCTTGGTGTCCTTGCTTCCCCAGGTCATTTTATGCAATTATGGCAGCACTTATATACAAAGAGTAATTAGTTATACACTAAAATCTGCTGAGCCACTTTCCGCCACTGCTCTTGAAGAATGGTCCGAGAAAGAAATTTATCTGACGTACTCACTAAACATCGCTTTTAGTTAGTCTTTGGTCCAGCGTGGACAGAGAGAAACAAAAGGTTAATGCCTTAGTAGCAGATTAAAATAACAATAGAAACTTGTAACGCTCACTTAGAGCTAACAATCGTCGTCTCTTGTATGATGATGATGATTGTGAATTTTTATGGCACAAGGGCGGCTTTGGCCATATTTTGGCCATATAGGTCGTATGTTATACGTGGCTTTTCAGCAACAGAACTCGATTCATTGCCCAATATTTTATCATATTTCTGGAATATTAAGTTAGAATTGTTACCTGCGAGGCGCGCTACAACGCAGCGATGTATTTACGCACAAAAAACAAGTGCTGATTTCGTTTCTTCCTTCCTTGTTTGTTCGGGCGCAAAAATATTCTTTGTTGCCTTGGTAAGAAAAGACTAAGATGAAGAGGGTGCTGGCTGCAGCATTCTTCTCACTTTCTTTAACAATGGGTTATAGAAAAGATGTTAAAGAGCAGTCCCACCTGAGACTGGAGACATTACATGACTAGCAGGCCTTCCCCTTGCTAATAAAGTATAAGTACCCATAATATGAGCCTTTCTAATATGCTACAAAATTAGGGCGGCTGCGTCACGCCTGCCCCCAAAGCACTAGCAGAGTTCGAATGCTTTGTCAACGCGCACTAGGTTACCGCCGTCTTCGCTTTCAGTATCTATTTAATTTATTATTTTTATTTACTTATTTATTCATTCATTTATTTTTTTACTTATTTATTAATTTACTTATATATACTAGAACATGAAGCACCACAAGGGCGTTATTGCAGGGGGGGGGGGGGGGGGGGGTGTAATTGTAGGAAAATGAACAAGTGGCAAAAACTTAAAAATGCCTAGCACAGTTAGTAAAAGCAAAAAAGTAACAAAATACGTAACATCGATAAGTCATCGTATCAATACGGTGTACGGTGCGGACATAAGTAAACGGAGCACGGGATTGCCTTCTAAGTGTAATCACGTCTTCCTTATCGAAAATAAAGAAACATTATTTGACTATGACAAAGCGCACTTGCATCCCCAACTATAATGTGCAGACCATTGCTGGCAATTTGAAAAATGTTACACTGCAGTAGCGTGCCCCACTTACTTTCGACCGCACTTGTACATCATTTTGCAAATATTGGCTTGGACGAATAAGCGGTATTGAAACTGTCTCCTTGCTGTGTACCAACCCTTTTTTAGCATCCGCAAAGAGACAGCTTCTTCAGCTTCGACACGGACACCATATACAAGGTAGTTCTTTCCTGCCTCTGAAGCATGTTGCATGAACGTCCAAGTTGTTTCAAAATACTGACAGTGATACGAGTTAACTAGTTAACTGCCGTCAGGCGTTCATTGGCAGTAAGTTTGAATTTTAGCATGATCTGCAAAAGTGTCGCAGATAAGCGGTAAGCCAGTATAACCAATGTTACCCACTGGCAATTACGCGCCGAGAAAGGTTCGTGAAAATAGCTATCTTTCCAATGTTGTTCAAAAAGAAGCACGGTTATTTAAGGTCGTCCGCGTGCATACTTGGTGAAAGTGACCCTTGCTTTATACAGATACATAAGATTTCGCCTCTATTGTAGCCTGAGAGAAAAGACAGAGAGCAGCGATTGATGCACGCCAAAAATGACCCAAAAAAGATAGCTCACCACCGCGGTCCCTAAAAGAAGCCGTGTAAATAAATTCGCCGTCGGCATTCAGCTTAGACATCTAAGACATACCTCATACCTCAGACATCTAGTACACGCATTCAATACTTATGTACTGAGGTTACAGCAGATTTTGTTGTAAACTGAACACAATGAACAGACATCGGCACATTTCATTGCGGGGCGAAGCATGTCTTCACTCGGGAAAACCACTAAAACTTACTTGGAGGGGCAGCCAGAACACAAATCGCGGCCAAGGCTGTCAGTGCAATCCCTGCCGTTAGCTTTCTTGTGGTCATGATTGAAAACGAAAGCCAGATACCCCTGTGCACCTATGATAACAAACAAAAACATTAATCAGTAATAAAAACAAAATGAGTTGATTTGGGGCGTTAAATTCCCACAAACAAAGAAACAAACAAAAACAAGGAACCATCATTCGTGACCTTTGTTTGAGTTTATTGCAGTAGTGTCCAGATTACTGCCCTGCTAAGGAACGTGCGTGATATATTAACATTTCTACGGATTCAACAAAAGTTGAGCTGATAGAATGTGGGGAGGAGAGCAGTCGCACAGAAAGGAGAAATGACTAGTTTTGGAAACTAGCGTTATCGAGCTTAAGATGAGTCAACATTGAGAACTCTGTCGTCATAATGAAGCAAGAATGAGAAAACATAATATTACGCTCATTGCGACAAGGAAGCTATGTGGAGCCAAGAAGGTGTTTTTTGGCCGCGAAATATTCTTGGCATTTGGGCATACGTAGGTGTGCAAAATATTTTTTTTTTTTGGGGGGGGGGGGGAATCGGTCGCTGTTAGCTGATAAGTGCAGCATTAGGGATTTTTGTTCATGAGCTCCACCTGATATGCTCAAAATTTATTCAAATAAAATACAGGGTGTCAAAATTAGGATTTACAGATTTCTTAGAATTAGGCGCTGAGGGGTACCTAAAATCCACCTTTGCGCAAAAGTTATGCGGCCAGGGGACCCAAAGTGAGATAATTGTTGCAGTCAGTAGCCAAATCAATGAGATATAACAATAAACTCTTTAGTCACAGAGGATAACGTGAATGTTTATATTGGAAGCAGAGATGTAGCTGCATTTCTAGACTTCTACATATGGTAGAATTCTTCTGGTAGAGCACGCGAGTTCCGAGATATTCGCCCCCTAAGTTTTTACTGACTTCGCGTAATTACGCAAGCAGGGCGGTGGCAGTCGGCGCTAAGAGCCTGCCTTGTATGAACCAACTGTTACGTCGGGCACGTCTTCCGTTTCGTCAGGCGAAAGTGAAAGCAAAACAGGTATCAATTGATCCAACCGCTCCATGCCTTTGGTAAGTGAAACGCCTCGGCACGCCGGGAAGATTTCCGCCCCAGTCGTCGCTACCTTGCATGCGCAATTACACAAATCGAGCTGAAACGTTTGGCGCGAATATCATCGAACACACGCGTATTCGAATTCTACCAAAAGTAATTATGCAGGAATACGGCAGTCTCTAAGCTTCCAATATAAATATTGCAGTTTACTTCAGTCAGTAAAACTCACTTTTAGATTTTTGTTAATTACAGCCCAGATGGTAACAATTATTATCTCACTTCATGTCGCCGTGGCCGTACAACATATGTGCAAAGGTCGATTTGACGTTTCCCTCAGCATCTAATTTTAACAAATATGTACCGATTGGTTTTGATCACCCTTTATTGGCACTATTTTATCTGGTACCAAAATGCATGAAACTACTGCTCGTATACTATCGGTCTCTAGGCATCAGTAATCAATAAGACAGGTATAAATAAAGATGCGTAATTAAGAATGTGCAAGCTTGAAAGAAGCAAGCTATACTATTGAGATACCTTTTCTTAAAAGGAAGTACTTATTTGTGATACTTAAAAGAAATAGTTGCTGCAGGGAGCGAGTTTAATGGTTTATCAACGACACAAATGAATAAACCACTGGATCAAATTCCTCCTGAAACTAGTTGAACTAAATGTCACAACTTCCGACGGGACCCGCATGCGCTGCGGAACGTTTGAATTTCAGCGCCACGCCTTCGTGACTGCTGCAAGCTCTCGCCTATGGCAAAGACGAAAGTTATTGTTTTCTGCTTACAAAACGCTCAATTCTTACGCCACTAGCTTTACGAAAAATGATTTACGCTCACCTGAAGGAAGCTTCCGTTCACTGTCTCCAAGTGCGAAGTGTCCTGAAGAAGGACAAACGTTGCGCTGACAGCCTTTAAGAAAAGGGTGTACGCCGACTGGATGCCGACTCTCTTGTGGACGACTAACAGTGGGACCTTAGTTCTAAGCAAGAGGACCGTGCTTTATGGTCGTGTTGTGATAAAGAAGAAAGCGAAGGTGCGCACTTAAACGCCGTTGAAGGCACTTCTCGCAAATACAGCCGCGCCTTACGCCCGTAAGCTTTCGCGTTTTCTACGAGAGGAGATCAGAGGCCACGGACGGCACTTTTCCGCGCAGTCGCCAGTTGGCAGCACTCTGTCGAATACTGCCGTACTCGGTACGGACACGCAGCCAGAAGCCAGACCGTATAAAGGAGCAATTTTGACGAAACGCTCGCTGAATTCTGAGCAGCCTCCGCCTAGAAGTCAGAGGAAAGCGCGGTGTTGTTTTCCGAACGACGGCTATTTCGCCACTTTCACGCGGTCGCCTAAGAGGGCTAGTTCCGTTCAGTAGTACGGGAACATTTAGGCGGCTTAGAGCCGTTCACTTGGTCCTGATTGCGACCAAGCGCTGGTCATTCACTCAGACTGCCTCATAGACCAATGCCTCAGCCATTCTTCGGAAGTGTAAGCCTCTACAGATATCCCAGGCGCGGCTTTGTGAAGGAATGCTGCAAGCGCCTTTGTGTGATACTCTCTATAGACAGGCAGGATACCTAGCAGCCCGTAAGGCACAGCACAGAACTGTTAAAACGAAGTCCGTAGCAGCTGTTTCTTGTGCTTACGTCAAGTTTAGCCTGCGGCACAAGGCGATCACGCTCTCACCTAGAACGGATGTCTTTGAGGGGCTAGCGGTGATTTCGAATACAATGAAGGACACGGTACGTGGCAGAAGAGATTCAAGGCTGAATGTGCTTCTCCGCGAGTGACCAATGCTCTCTGACTCATATGCGCGCCTAGAAGGAAAAGTGTGAAGCAATAGTTGGCGGGTTCCCTTTGCATGTGTACAAAGTTCGTGCACTGTGTTAGCTTTGCCTCTCTATTCTTTGCAAGCACTCATTTTACAAGTGGAAATACCGGTCACACGCAGTACATGAGTAGCTAAAGTGTCGCCACTTAAACGATCGGTGTTCCAATTTGCCTTGTGTCGTTGTGAATAAGCCGCGTTGCTTTAACGTGTGTTCTAGATGTCTTGTACGAAACATACTGGCTTGTCGGGGGCACATTTAGGGCTCCTACATATTATCGAGAAGTGCCTTTTAAGGAAGCCTAGCTGAAACGTTTCGGTGGAGCAGAGAAAACTCGCCGCAGTTAGTTCCTCAACAGTTCTCCAGGAGCGGCTCGTGCTAAGCACCGTTTCAGAAATGGGTGCATTGAATATTTATTTATGAGCGATGTATTTAAGAATGACATAAGATAGAGTGTCCAGATACAACGGGTGCTGCATAGAATGTGTCCACTAACATCATGGGCCATGGGAACCTTTGGATGGATGGATGGATGGATGGATGGATGGATGGATGGATGGATGGATGGATGGATGGATGGATGGATGGATGGATGGATGGATGGATGGATGGATGAATGTATGGATGGATGGATGGATGGATGGATGGATGGATGGATGGATGGATGGATGGATGGATGGATGGATGGATGGATGGATGGATGGATGGATGGATGGATGGCAAACTTTATTAGGTCCTGCAAGTAGTGATGAGTAACCACTAAGCGGGCCGCTCCCACGTCGGGACCGGAAGACCAAGCCTCACGGCCACGTCGTGGGCCTGTTGGACAGCCCAGAATTGTTCATCCAGTTCCGGGCTGCGATGTGTCGCCTCCCACTTGGACGCGTCCTTGATCGCCGAGTCTTCAATTCTTGCGCAAGACCAGAGCATGTGTTCGAGCGTGGCTAAATCACCAAAATCCTGGCAATAAGGCTCCGTATACGTCTCAGGATAAAACATGTTCAACCTCCGTGGGCAAGGATAAGTACCAGTATGTAGTAAGCGTAATGTAAGCGCGTGAGCCCTGTTTAGTTTAGGATGCAGCAAACCACAAACCCTGCGATTAAGAAGGTAATACATCGTGATCTCACTGTATGTGGAAGGGACTCTCTATTCTCGGGGAGTACCGACACGCCGTGGCTCGGGGCAGAGCGGGGGTTAAGATCTCGCGCTGCCTCATGAGGGGACTCATTGAGATTAAGAGGGGCTCCCTCAATCATCCCAAGGTGAGCAGGAAACCAACATAAGTAGTGTTGAGAGATCTCACAGGTCTGCATAATCCTAAAAGCAACCTTAACCACCGAGCCCTTCTCAAAGGCCCTAACGGCTGACTTTGAATCACTGTATACAAAAGGCCTGCGCCTGTCAACCAGGGCGAGAGCAATATCCGCTTGCTCCGCAACCTCTGGCCTATCAGTCCGAACGGTAGCAGCGTTAACGACACTGCCCTCATTGTCCACAACTACGGTAAACACCTTCCTCTCCTCGTTAAATGAAGCATCGACGAAGCCAACCCTCTGATTCGCATCACGAATGAGTCTCAGCAAACAAGCCCCCCTGGCCCTTCTTCTACCCACATTTCGCTCCGGATGCATGTTCCTGGGAACAGGCTTGACATGATACCGCTGACGGACCTTCAAGGGAATACCGACGTGAAGCTGCGAAATCTTCTCCTGATTAACACCAAACTCTCTCAGAATCTGCCGACCGGCGCTAGTCGTAGAGAGACGCACCATCTTCGTCCTCTCCTAAGCCTCAGCTATCTCATCCAAGGTATTATGAATTCCCAGCTGGAGAAGTCGGTCGTTGCTGGTGCACATTGGCACTCCCAACACTTTCTTGGTGATCTTCCTAATCTGCGTGTCAAGCATCTCCTTCTCTGATGGTTTCCACTTGTGCATGGCCGCCACATAAGTAAAGTGACACAATATACAAATGCGTGCATAAGCCTAATCAGAATATACTCCTTCAACCCCGGCTGCCTGTTGGCCACCCTCTTCACTAGGCGCACCGCATTTTCTGTCTTAGCAATGATCTTCTGGATCGTCAGCGTGTTGGCGCCGTTCGACTCAATCAGCATCCCCAAAACCCTGATCTTATCTACCCTAGGTAGGAAACTTTGGAGACCTCTCCGTAACTTTAAACATTTTAGTTTTTCTTAATATAAGATGGACGAAAGCTGGGGCATTCGTCCTTTTTTTATTTTTCTTGCATGCTCATCTCTTTATTCTCAGAGTGAGAGAGAGGGAGGGATAAAGTATTTATTGTAAGCCGAGCACGATGGTCGAGCGATTTCGGGGGCACCCATAGTCCGTGGCGCAACTGGCGTTCACTCACTGACGGACATGCTGACCAACGTCAGTTGATGATCTATGGTATCGCTGGTCCGGGGCACCTCGCACTGCTTATATGTCGGGGTAGACAGTGCTAAGTGTTTTGGCTTGCCTGTGAATTACCACGATACATGCAACTCTTCTTAGGAAGTGGATTACGTACAGGAGAGAGTAGTGCAGGCTACCTGGAGCAAATCCCTGGATAATGCAAACTAAATTATACCCTCAGTTATGCTATTGTGCTCCGCGAGACGCACAAGGGTCATGAACCGTCGACACAGTAGCCATTTCTTTGAACAAGCATAATTGGCTATAATCATGCGTGTAACTGCGCGGTAAAGAGCGAGCGACGCCAATAATAGTAGAGCAGACTAATGCTTCTTCTCAGAAAGAAAGAAAACCGCAATAGAAATCAGACCGGCGAGACTGAACACTCAAGACAGCCACATGAGAGTGTGCAAAACCAAGTATAGGGATAAGCAAGGGGACGAGGGTGATCCAAATACTTGTATAAACTGAAATGAGAAAAAAGAATACAAGATCGGTGGCTCAAATCGCCATTGCCGAAACCGACAGTTTCGCTCCGTAAGCATTTGCCAGTGTGGATGAAGACGCGCATTCTGTGCCATTTTCGGGTATGTTTGCGTGCGCTCAGCACGTACGCAAACATGTTATGACCGGAGAAAAGCGCAAAGCCAAGCTCCTTATTTAAGTCAGGTCTTGGGATACTTACGGTCTCTGGCAGCTGCTTTCCTGAGCAGTAAGAGATGACAAAAAATGACGCTTGTCACCAGGGCCTTGTTTTCTTATTCCGAGCTAATAAGCAAAAAAATAAATAAACTTTACCATGCGCAAACTATAAACACAAATGCTAGTAAAGAGGCGCTGATAAGCTTCGAAGCTTATAAAATGTGTTGAAATAGTAAAGTAGCGAAGAAAATGAAACACACTGCCCTCGTTGAGTATGGAAATGGATGAGAAAATGATTGATACAGCGACGGCTTTCGAAGTACAACGAAAAAACGTCAGAAGTATAGTGCATACAACCGAAGGTCCCACAGATGTTCTGAGCTGCTTCTGTGAAGATTAACCAGTCGCTTAATAAACAGGCAACTGTAAAATGAAGGAGTCACTAAGGACGATGATGACATAACCAGCGTAAATGTATGCCAAAGAAAAATCAAATTCTAGATGTCATCAAGTAATTTCATGTGTAACTGAAATTGCACAATCAGATCTATTCACTAATTCATGAGACCACGCGTATCAAAAGTATAACTTGATTAGTACATACAGAACACTTTGCCCAACAAAATTTTGTTTTCCTACTGAGTCAGGAGTCATGTGCTCAAACTTCAGAATCACATTTATTGCATGTAACTGTTAGCTTTACAGTCACAGAAAGCGAGTCAGGGTGACGAAGTTCTACTTGGTCCTTTTATCAGTCTTCTATTCCCAAGACATGAAATTCGCATTCCTGAAACACAGGACAAAACGGTGTGTTCTTGAACAGGGCGAATTCTTGAAACCTCTGTAAATCGTATAAAAACAGGCTCCAATATTATCCCCTTCTCCTACCTCTTTACTATTGTTTAGTTTATTCTGTCTTCAAAAAATCCACCAGGGGCGGCTTTTGCTGACTGCTACGAGCGAGTCTTTGAAAAAGTGTTCTCGAAATATAAAAAACTGCAGTTTGTGTTAACATTTTCCCTAGGCTTCCTTTGTTAACAGTAGAGCAGTCGACAAATTTGCTTTAAGAAATATATACAAAACAGCAAAACGTGGCGCCGGCCTACCTGACACGGGAGCCCGTGATAGTGTTCATTTCATGCGCATCCTCTAACATAAGACTGCTTGTGTTAGGTGTCAGTTGCTCGACGTTTTACACCAGCAATATTATGGGCACCGCCATGAGGTAATTTCAATCTTACCTTGGGGCTGAGAGACGAGAATATTAACATATAAACAGCGCGGGTTACCGCTTCAAAACTCTAAATCAAGTTCTATAGATGACGTTATTTTTTTATGGTAGCAGAGCCTCAAAGACAGGTGCTGTGGTCGGCATCTAGTTTTATGTAACAGTGTAACGTGAACCATCCTTATATCTAGCGGGTTTTTACTTGTAGGACAACTCAGACACACATTAATAGTTCTGTTAGATTCCTGAAGCCACTCAGGCTATAAGGGACACCGTGGTGGAGGGCTCCGGGAAATTTCGACCACCTGAGGTTCTTTACCATGCACTCACATCGCACTGTACTCGAGCGCCTGGTATTTAGCCTGCATCGGAATGCGACCGCCGCGGCCGGCATCGAACCCGCGTCTTTCGGGTCAGCAGTAAATATGCAGCGATGGCGGCGGCTGCACACTATTGAGTTCCGCGTAAAAAGGGTGTTTTAGGTTAATCATCGCGTTGTACTTTTATTTCTGTACAACTTCTAGGCGGCTTACGTGTGCTGACAAAAATAAAGCTGGCAGCAACTTTTTTTCACATGATGTGGAAATGTCCGACTAGGTACGGTAGCTCGCGCACTCTAGAATCCTGGGAGGCTTTGCTCTAAAGCCCCGAGACCCTAACGTCCAGCAGGACATCCTCAGTCAAGCCCTTGCTGCTGCTGTGTCCCAACGGATTCCGGCCGACGGCTAGGGGCGACGGGGGATATGAACCTCTCTCCTAGCGTTCATTCCCTGGTGATTCATTAAAGTTGGTTCTCTCTCTCTCTCTGCATGCTAACCAGCAGTTTCATGGTGGCAAAGCCAATTTTCCTTGCATTTTAAGGTTACCGTCACTGTTTTGTTGAGTGCCCTAATATTACCTTTGCCACAAAGAAAAAAACTTGCTGAATAGATATCTGACTTCAGGGGAGAAGAAATTACCGCGAAGAATTCTGTGGTACTTGGCAAAAGCAAAGCGAAATAAGCCTTACACACAATGGTAGCATGCGATGTAAGAAAAGTTATCTGAAGTGCCGTCAATTTTCATGCACACGTGTATTTTCGGAACAAAAGGAAAATGTCTAAAGTAACGATAAATTATACTGGTGCGAAGACCGCTAGCTGAAAGAGAGTCATCGAACAGTGTGTTATTTGTCATGACAACGTGCGGCCAACGACCCATTTTTCTAGCATTTTCCCTAAAGAAGCCGAGCACAAGACAAGCGGGAATGCTTGCACGTATTATATCGCTGGCAGGTATATGGCGCCTCTGGGGGTGGAAACACGCACCTCCAACATGCGACATGGTTGTTCGGAACCTTAGATCACTACGAGACAGAGGTATAAAAATGGCTAGACTGCGCCTTGCATATTGAAGATGCCCACAGTCATTGGTACCAAAGAAAGCGTGTAATTCGGCCCCAATAAAAAACCAGAAATTTGAACATCTGGCAGGTTTGCAGTGTTCTTGTGGCGCTTAAAGAATAATGCACCAAAGTAGCATGGTGCATCAAAGTGCATAAGAGCAAAATAAAAGATGGCTAAACTTACAAGTGCCTTTTTAAAAATTGCGGCGTCCCTGCCATCCAATCCTGGTGAATTCTGCGGAAAAAAGAATTGGTTGGGGTATCACAGAAAGAATCGTTTTATCTCTGAACGGAGAGGTAGAGTTATTTTGCATTGAACATTTCTGCCATCTTAACCATTAAGAGCCAGTTTTAGTATTAACAGGTGCAGTATGGAGAGTGCAGGGTCGTTCTGTAAAAAAATGCTACGTCTTTGCCAAGAATAACCGGGTTGCAGTGACCAAAGAAAAAAAAGCATGCCGGTGAACGAGCAGTTACGCTATCGTGCCTATATTTCAGAGGTTACTAGAGTAACTTGCGTGAGGGCAGTCTGTGCCTTCGCTATCATCGTCTTGATGGTAATGAAGCACCTTACAATAGAGAAGCACCGACGACACCATGGATGGTTTTGCAGACATGACACGTGGATATATTTCAATTCCCTTTTCCGGTCGTATTTCAAAGAAAAAAATAAAAAACTTCGAAACGGCCAACAAAAGAGACTTTGCGCACATAGTTAGCTGGAGCCGTGTATGTATGTTAGGTGATGCTTGGCTATGATTCGTATTTATAGCCCACAAAAAGCGCGGAGAGCCATTGTGCTGTCTGCTTTCCGTCTGTACGTGTTTTCTTTGTGCTGCGGCAAGATGATTTGTAGTGTTACAAGGCACTAACTAGTCCAGCGGCCTGCGCTTAGGGTCTATAGGCTACTTAAAAAGTGGCTTTTCAAAACTGAGCAAAATAATATTCATGAAAACTTCCGATTTAGTTTAGTAAGGCATGTTGCTGGGCAAGTTGGTTAAGCATCTTTGAAACTTGGAAAGAATCCACCTTGGCGCAAGTAAAACTACACACACAAAGGAAATACAAGGAGACAACGGACAGGCGCCAACTTCCAACTGTTTATTACTCAAGAAAACCACACACACCCATAAATAGTCTCAGGATACGCCCACTTTTTTCTTTCACTCCATGTGCCTATCACAGCCATAACCTATCACCCTGCATTATCAGTTTTTTCACAAAAAATTGTACTCCGCCGCATACAAATTCACTGACGTGTCACTCACACACAAAGCCGCCTTTTTCTTTATGTGAAACGCTTCCAATAAAAGCCTCGCCTGTTTAATCTTGCTCCTGCCAAGAATCCTCGCCTTTTCCAGTCGAGGTTCGCACTTGCACATATTAACATGGTTGACCAAGTTGGCATATTTATCTTTATTGTTTTCAACCTTTTTGCAGTGTTCCCCAAGGCGTTGGTTGATGCACCTCCCCGTTTGCCCTATATAGGACTTTCCACAGGTCAGGGGTATCTCGGACACCACTCCTTCCATACAACGGGTGAAGACACGCTGATGTTTTATATTGCATCCAGGGCGCACAGTGCCACAAATCCGGGGTATAAGTTTGTTCAGCTTGTTTGGTGCTGAAAATACTAGCGGTACTTCGTGTCTGTTAGCCACCTTCTTCAGATTATGTGACACTTTGTGCACATAAGGCATAACTTCAGGTTTTACCGAAGGGCTCCTTTCTTCCGGATTCTTTGGCCTGGTACAGCGTTTTGTTTTTTGGAAGAGGGTTTCAGCGACGGCAGTCAACTAGTTTAAATTATTGGTTTTCGGGTTATTAAATCAACTGGTTACTGTGTACTTTGGTGTTACAGTAACGAATAAAAAATCAATTAGTGTCACATCAATCGTTTTTGAACCAGCGCTGCCAGCTTGTTCTGCCGTTTGTACTGCAACAACAAATAATCGATATCCAAGGCATGCCCCTCGATAAGACCCAGGTAGTAGGAAAGGACAGAACATTCGCGTATTCTACAGATTAACATCGGAGCGGCATTAAATACGGTCACTTAAAGCAAGAAGACGAATCACCTAATTGAAGAACATTTCTGTTTAAAGTAAGCATTAAACGTTCGAAAAATTGGGCTCAAGGCTGAAGTTTCAGTTCAGAGGTGGCAGATCATCAAAGATCTTGCCTCGCACACTTTACAAGCTGATTCATTTGATGGAAGAAAAAACAAAGCTGTTTTTAAGTACGCCGAATTTATCTTTTCTAACTATAGTATTCAGGCCTTAAAATTCATTGTGATTCTTTTGAAACATTTATTCCTCAATATTTATTTCTCCACAGTGTTAGTTGCTGCTACTGTCACTACAAATGGGCTAGATACAAATATTTAATTTATATAGGCCGTAACGAATGAAGTTAAACAGAAGATATATGAACTTCATGAAACGAAAAATACAAGTCTACATGCATACAAGCAACGGCCATCGGTCGCTTGATTAAACTCTTCGTTTAATTTGCCGGGAACACTATATGAACTACGAAATGGTTGGTAAGGAAGCTTACCAGCAAGTCATCTGCACTCAGCATGTCCTTCCAGCATCCATAAAACTGGAAGTATAAAGGCCTTTTGTAAAATAGGCACTCACGGGTACGTTTCCCCGGAGCACTGAAATCAATTCACATGTTTCACGGAAAAAAGTAGCACTCTGCTTACCATGGTGTTGAAATGCTTGTCGGCACATCGCTGTGCCCAAAGCTCAGCTAGCGTGGACCCCGGCATCAGCTTCACTGCGCAGAGCTCTTCGTACCTTTGGCTGATCTTTGACAGCTGGGCAGAAAAGTAGTGCGGTGCCTCTTAGGTGCATTTATAAACCATGCAACTTTCCGTGCAAAAGAAGCTTTTATAATTTGGTCGATACCTTTCTTGAACGGGCAGTTTAATGCTCTTTTATTACATTGAAGCCGGTGTGCCATTTAATTGAAGCTAGACCTATGACATTTATGGATAATTCCGCTAACGTGACATGAGATGCTGCCTCAATTATCAAAGAGGTGTACATTGTACGGATGTGTGGTACTCATGCTCTGTAAGTGGGTGACTGTTATGCGCGAAGGTTTTGATGTCGCTGGATATTTATTAGATCCACGAGCGCCTATCAGTCACGTGACTAGTAAGACCCATCATATATAATGCATATGTTTCTGCACTATCAAACCCGTGATGCCGATGTCACTTTTTGCGAAGACGCGCTCTCCGCATAGGAAGGTCTGAATTGCTGATTCTAATTAAGAGAAAAACCTTAACTTTCTCTCTAACGGAAGGGCTAATCTGCCCCCCCCCCCCCCCCCCCCCCCCCCCTTGCCCCTACCTCCACTTCTCCCGTTCATCTACAGAGGGCTTGCTACCTACACCACAGACCACTAGTGTATCTCCCATTTGAGCAGGAGAAAGCGATCAGTTCATTGAATGGAAATGAAGCCAAGTTTTCTGCCACGACAAATATACCTTCAGCAATACGCGGGCAACGCTGTCAAGTCTTTGAAATATACATGGCACACGACAACTGTGGCTGAACGCAGGTGACAATGAAGGGCCGCCTCGCAGCCTTTTGAGCATAATAGCCCTAAGTGGAAATTCTTGATAACGCGGATAGGTGAGAGAAATTTGTTCCAAGGCCGCCAGATACCACAATAACGAAATTTGCAAATACTGTAACGGGGGGTTTGTTACGAGGTACTGGGGCGACGGGAACGGCAACGGCAGCAGTCTGGGATCAGATCGGCAAAAGACACACAAGCGTAGCGCTGGCAAAAACTCTCGAGAACACTGTCACCTCGTCTTCGTCTTTTCAAATCATCAGACGCATCTTCTTCTTTAGCCTTACAATCACCCCGGGGACAAGAGGAGCCATCCTGGCGACTTAGGATGATGGCAAGACGGCGGGGTCGTAGTAGGGCTTGAGGCGCTGGACATGAACAGTCTCCCGTCCTCGGCGGCGGAGATCAGGAGACGGCGTGAGGGGTTCCACGATATAATTAACCGGAGAGGTGCGCTCCAGCACACGGTAGGGACCATGGTACTTCGCAAGAAATTTTGAGGAGAGACCGGGAGTTCCTGAAGGGATCCAGAGCCACACAAGTGCACCAGAAGTGTAGTTCGGTGGGGTTTGGTCTTGGTCGAGGCGGGAGCGCTGGCGATGCTGGGTGTCAGTGGTGAGTGACCGGGCAATTTGGCGGCAGGCTTCGGCGTGTTGCGCGGCGTCGGAAACAGGCCGATATTCGGATTCATCAGGGCGGTAAGGGAGGATAGTGTCGATAGTAGCAGAGGGTTGGCGGCCGTAAAGTAGGAAGAAAGGAGAGAATCCGGTGGTAGACTGCGTAGCGGTATTGTACGCATAAGTAACGTACGGAAGGATCTCGTGAGCCCCAGTACCCCGCACCTCCACCAAATGTAACGGGGGGTTTGTTACGAGGTACTGGGGCGACGGGAACGGCAACGGCAGCAGTCTGGGATCAGATCGGCAAAAGACACACAAGCGTAGCGCTGGCAAAAACTCTCGAGAACACTGTCACCTCGTCTTCGTCTTTTCAAATCATCAGACGCATCTTCTTCTTTAGCCTTACAATCCATACTTAGAAGAGAACAGAGAACTGCAGCAGCGATCGCTCCTCAGGTATTTGTTCCACCCTTGTGGCGCTATTTTCTGTCAGGGCGGCACTTTTGTGACACTCAGTGTATAAAATGCTCACGACAAAACATTTTTCGCAAGTTCGCATGACTCGCTTACGTTCGATTCCTGTGCTGCTTTCTTAAAAAAGCTTCCTTTATGAAGTGATATGAAAAATAATGTGTCCTTTCTTGACATTATTTGGACTGTGAGCTCAATTTCTTACTAATGCATTGCAAACCTATGCAGACACTGGTTCGTCAGCTGCGAGTCACTCACACAGCCTGGAAGAAAGAAAGTAAAAAAAAGGCCTGAAAACTCACTAGAACCTGACAGTAAAATCTCAAGAACGCGTCAAGATTACATTATAGATACATTAGGAATTTTGTACATTGAAAAAATTTCATAGCAAAGCTGTAGATATGCTCCTGCAGAAACAAGTGAGCGAAGGTTGTGCTGTTCTCATGTGGAAAAAAGTTATATGGCATAGGTTATAGCAAGACAACCTCAGAAATGAGGGAGTCTGTTGTAAACAAATGATCAAATTATAGATAGGGCAGTTGCGAAGCGAAACTAAGGGCGTCACCTTGTCCAGCACGCTGTTGTTCACAATTTCTGGACCATGGCAGTTGCGAAGTTCTTCCGATAGGTGCTCTGGAAATAAAGGCAATCAATTAACTCGTAACACTTCATAGATAGATCAAATTAGGGAAAATCTGCGGCAGGATTCGTTCTTCCATGACAAGGCCTAAAAGCGGCAAAGCTATCACAAGGTCCTGTGGTCAGCGCAATCGGTATTTCGCCTTCTCGTCGGTCTCTGCTCGAGAAAACCGACCTAGTGAGCAAGATAGGCTGCACTCGTGCGTGTCACCCAGCAATTACAACACTGCACTGAAAGCTTCGCACTTGTCTGAATACTGAATCGACGTTGCCGTTCTCTTCTCGGCACCAGTCGAAAAATTATCACACTTACAACTGTGCGCCGTAAAATGGTTTCAAGTCAATAGCTTGTAACACTGCTGGATTAACGAACCAGTTAGGCAGCCAACCATTGGTTCAGGCAATCGCGGTGATGTTGAATGTTGAAATTCATGCGCCTCCGGGCAACTGCCGCAGGCACAAAATGGAGGCGTTCGTCCAAATTTTGCGGGCTTGTTTTGTGTTGTTGCCAAAATGGTTAAATCGTGAAAAACGAAGTTCTAAAAGCCGTGAATTGTAATACATGTATGGAGCAGCTTTCTAATGCCTTGCAAGGACGAAATGCCACGGTTGATTGCAAGGAGAAGCAGTAATTATCAATTACTTTACTCTGCTTCCTCAGCATAAACGTGTACTGTAGTGGACTGGAATTCCTCGCCGCTATCTAATTCGCACCATTCTGCATAAGCTGGGGCTAATCTATAACAGAAGTTTTAGCAATATTTTCTAGAACATAAATCGCCACCCATTGAGTGCGATTTTGAGATCCTGTATGTGTAATGTACGTGGCTTGAGTATTAAAACTGATGTTTTTTGATGCTGGCCTGAGTTAACGGTCCGTAATTTCTGTGTTCAGGCTACCAGTCTGTAAAATAGGAATCAGATATGATCCAGTTACATTATATCGCATTACCGTTTCAGTGTAGAGTAGTACGTAATGAAGAATAAAATAATTACATCTCAGCCTCTTAGACCAGCGTTTAAGATAAAGTTACGCTGATATTTTACCATGGCTAAGCAATTGTTGTACTCTTCTTTCAAGGAACAAAAATTGATATTAAATATCACCAGGACTAGTCATTCTTGTTGCTAAAAAGCTCTCTTTGCTTCCTTTTTCTCCAAGGAGCTGATGAGCGTGGCTACTCGAAAAAAAAAGAGTTGCAGGAAATGCTTACAAGAGAAATGTGCAAAAAACACCACCACCTGTCTAAACTCAAGCTTAGTGGAGCCGCCGGCTTTCATCTCCCGACCAAACACTTCAAAGCAAATTGAAACACAACCCAGAATAACGACCAGCAAGAACTTACCTTGGTGTGGGCATATTCTTATCTGAGAGGCAGCGAGTGCAAAGCAACAGCTTACGAACGTTAAAACGGCCGCGTAGTTCATGGCGGAGTGTGAGGACACGCAATGACGAATGTAAGCACAGAGGTGCTACTGCCCTGATTGCGGTGGTTCAGAGACTGCTTCCACTTGGATCCTTTCCTTCTGCCAGCTTTGTGCGCATGCCCAGTGCATGCGGAGACAGATCCTACGCGGATGGTTTACTTCGGCGGCGGAGTAACCGATCACGCCAAGGGGGCGTACGCTCCGTAAACCCTATAGGCGTCGCGCAGTAACTTGAGCGCCTTCAAGGGGTGGGCTCTCACGTAGTTGTCTGGAACTATGATCCTGGGCTCGCTCTCGGGTCTGGTACGCGAAAATAGCTCAGTAAGGTTGTGAACAAAGTGCAGTATGCATAATATTCCTGTAAATAATGTAGGAAGCTTTCCACGAATTGAGTACGGGATAAGAGACGTGACAATGCTTTAACACCGAACAGTGGAACAAAATTCCGTTGTTATCCTCAACTCTTGGTGTCAGCAGTTTCATCGTCGCAGTGTGCTGGCTTCGCTATTAGAAATTTTTTTTATCTGATAACCCTGGTACATATATGTATATGTTAATCTACCTCATATCGTGGAAATACCGTGCTCGATCCCCCTACTGCCGCTGGGTAACCGCTGCTCATTCAACGGGCACAATATTTCCACTAGACCGGTGCTCAGATTCTTTGGGGTGAAATACTTGACAAAATTGTCCTTCGTCACAAATTGGTGCACGCCAAAAGCCCATTTCATTACGCACTTCGGCCAATCAGCCTTGCGCACTTAAAATCACATCGGCGTAAGCGTTCGAAAAACAGTTCGTCACAGAGCAAGGCATTGCGATTCCAGCACAGCCCAGCGGTAGCCGTGAAGAAACGAGCAAAATTCTCTCTGGCCATGAGTGATTCAGGAAACTCCGGCGAAGCCTACCGAGCTCTGAGCGCGAAGAACTCCATTTCAGCTTCTCTGCCGTGCTTACCACTTAGCTTCCAAATATACACACAAGAAAAGAGTTCAAAGCATGGTAATTTTGCACTTTAAGACGCCAGAAAAACGTTGGTTTTATGGCATGGTCATTAATGGCTGGAAAAATAGAGATGCTGAAGAGAGGAAAACAAAAAGATTGATGTCTCAAAACAAATGAGAATGCAGCAAATAGAAGCGCAGAAATAATGCACAAAATCCGATAAGAGCACTTTTAAGTTCAGCAGTGCTATTGAAGCTTCTGCCAATGCTAACTGTAAGAGATTATGTTTTGCTTTTCTAGAGCGTAAGCTGAAACAATAAATGATGTCAGCTTGCTACAGACATTCTGAGATGCGTGGCGGATATATTCAGGCCCATATCCTTTGTATTGACAAATTAAGTTGACTACACCTAGGAGAGATTGCTCTGATAAACTGGGGAGCACATTGCAAAGGTTTCAAGAGCCAGCTGTATCATATGCACAACTCGTATCGGATTCAGTAGGTTCTTAAGTTCAGTTAAACTACAGATCCAGATTCAGTTAAACTACACCTCCTGTACTGTGACAGAAGCCGACCGTTTATTCCTACTAATTTTGGGTCTCATCTCTGCGCACTCTCCCCAACCACTCCTTTTCATTGTCAACGTAATCAACGACTCCTCTATATCAATCCCTGTCACATCGCCCTCTTTACAGTGGGACCCCTTTGGACATCACTGCTTTTTTACTAGCCGCAATATGGCGGCACATGGAGGGCTGCTAACATACGCCCTAAAGCATGTTGCTGCCAAGGCTGACAAGAAGCGCTTCCTTGCGGCCAAAAAGGAATGAAGTTATGTTCGCCCACACTGCGTAGTATATTTCAATTTTCGGGGTGCTCCCTCAACGTTCTCTTACACGCACAGCAGGTGCATGCTTGCGAACGAGAGACAGGAAGAAAAGGTAATAGGATATGATACGGTTTTCAGAAACTAACTTAGCTAGCATATTTAAAGTGAGGACACTTTGTCTTAAGGACGTTAAGGACAGGAGTGTGTACTGCAACCCTCGTGAGTCCCTTTCTACTTCTTAATACGTAGCATATAAAGCCGATTTAGCTGTACTTTGTTCCACCTGAAAAAGTCTTGAACAAAGAAATTAACGTCTTGTGCTTTTACTAGACCCCATATCTCTAGATATACGCACTGAAGACTGCAGAATAGTCGATGATGTATTCAAATGAAAAATAAGAGGTATTTTCAACATGTGTATGAATTTCAAACTACAGTTTTTTGTTTGGCGTTGACTCCAGCGAGAACCATTCGTGAGGGGGCTTTTCGGACACGCGGCATGAAGTTGTTTACAGTCCATTCCGTCGGCGCCCATCCCGTACATACCTCTGCTTCGGCGGCTGTAGTATCCACCAGCCTACCGTGGTGCTTACAGGCCACTATGAAAACGCCAGTAGGAAGTCTGTTGTATGCAAAGAAAGTTTTCTTGGGGTCGTATAAACCTGTTCTGCTGCTTCTGAATTCATCTGAAGATTATAGCCCTCTCCCTTCTCCCGCCAGAAGCAAAAAAAAAAATAACCTCACCAAAGCGGTGGACTGCATTTTTTACTGATGTATGCAAGCGCAGAGAAGCACTTCGGGATAAAGAAGTCACACCAAGTCTCAATCAACAAAGACAGAAAAGAGATCTCTTAAAAAATAACCAAGCCGCGAGGTTATTTGTTTTCAGTGTGGCTGAACACTTATGGCAACCCTTAAACTCTATTTCTGTTTAAAGGGAAGTGAAGCGTTTGCCCGTCATTTCGAGGCCTTATTGTCTTTTGGAGTGCTGTAAGGGCTGTACTATATGCTTGAAAAGTAATTGGTTATTTTTAGCAAATACTGTACATAAACAATTTCCTACGCTGAGAGATGTCCGTTGACGGAATGGCACTTGTGACTGCGGCAGTTTGCTTGCTCAGTGCCAGCCTTAAACAACTGGTTTCTCATGTACTCTTGGGAAATGGTACGCAGCTAGCTGGCAGTTGTAGTAAGTGTGAGTAATAAAGAGAATTATTAGAAAATGATAAACTAGGTGTGGCTCCTGCCTTAAGGCCAGAGAAGTAATTTTTGTAGCGTGAGCTACACTGGCCGAGGTTAAGCAGTTTCGCGTGGCTCCTGGAGAGCTGTGCTGCGCATGCGCGAGGAGGAGGGACGTCATACGGCGCACAGCTGGCGCGCCGGAGCCGCCGTCGCCGCGCGCGCTCGCCTCGCCGGTCATCAGAGTGCGTCATAGCCGCGGCAGACGCACTGGCGCCCGCGCGTGCCCAGCTGTGCGCATCCGTTCCACAATAGCCAAGTCTGACGCTGCACCGGAGCCGCTTGATAGCGCCTCTGATTTTGTGCGCATGCGCCGAGGTATCAATGGGGGTATACCTATAGCGGGGCAATTCCCAGTGCGGTATATCCATGGAGAAGGAGAGCGAATTTGCGGCTCACACTACGTGTATCCTGGCATAGCCGAGCTAAACCACTGCTAATTTTTTTAGCGCAGACGCCTGAACCTATTTTAATTCAATTTTATCGCAATTCTAATGATCCCTTTGGTCTTGAAAGTTGATTTAAAACATAGGTGGACCGCTTAGAATCAAGTATGGGAATTCGGTTTTTTTCTTTAAAGGGTATTAGCTCGCAAAATCGTTTTATTCCCCTGTTGTAAGAATGGTGGCTGTGCTCCCAAGAAAGCGTGCATGGACCCTTGAAATCGCGTCGAGCGTCGCCACTTCACCACAAACTCACTCTTTTCATAGGTACAGCAGCCTGGCGACGTATGCTAGGACGGTATCTCAAAGGCGGATTTATTGCGTTTACTAGGAAATAAGTACTGCGCAAGGTGCGGAGGAAAATATGTGGTTGTTCGCACCAAATCGCAGACCACACTGCTTAGACAGCACTGCTTAGACAGGCCTGATCGAGGTAACGAGGAGTGATTCTTAATGGAAGGGAGAATTAGGACAGCGCTATCTGATTTTTTGTCTAAGTAGAAATTGGTGGGTGTTCTCAAAGCGGTTAGGCCAATGCCCGTTCAGGAGCAAAAGGCGCACCATGACTGCGTAATTGGATTTGAAACAGGAGCTTTTTTCTAACCAGGCTGTTTCAATCCAGGGCGCAAATACTTGAAAAACAAATAAATGACAGCCACTAACAGTGAATCGCTATGCAACTTGACCCAAAAGTTCGGCATGCAAAATAGTGCATTCACGTCATCGCAGCTTTCATGAAAAATGGCCGGGAAGTGTAATACTTCCCATGTATTTTTTCCTTTGTCATTATAAAAAAAATTAGGTTTTCAGTGAAAGCAATCAACGTTTCATTACTACGTGGTAGTCTATTGTCACAGGCGCACTTCAAGATGTCCTCAGTGTTCCCTTAAAACCTTGTCTTACGATAGCTAGTAAAATCTGCATGAGAGACTATAACTGTCGTAACATGCGTTGTTGATCTCGCTGAGACACTCAAAGTGGCAACTAGAGAAAAGGAAGACTCTTCAAAGGGCTTCCTTGAAAAAAGGCGAACTATTAGAAATCAAGCCACCCCTTTATGGATTGTCATTTATCATAGTATTCCGCAACAACCTTGCCAGGTGCGTACAAATGTTATAGCATCAAGTGACATTAAAGAGCATCTCTCTCTGCACAGCACAGCTAGACGCTTGTGTTTAAATTTTAGACACAAGCAAGATTGGTTGACTACGCCTAGATCACCACAGTGGCTCTGTGTTCAGTTCACGGCATGAAAGCCCTCGACAAGCTGTCTTATTCTCCGTTTCCTTATTACTGCTTCCATCACAAGGGTCGGCTGAGAGCCTTCTGCCCTCTTTAATATCTCCTTACAATCATGTTTTATTGATCGGCAAATTTACTTCGATTAAACCGTTTTTTTTCTGGTAATTCGCCGCTTTGGTTAGTTTCGAGTCCTGATTCTTTGAATTTTATAGGATTAAGTCAAAGATAACTCCAGAACGGGGGGTGGGGGGGGGGGTGGGGGGGGGCTCCCTCTATTTTTAATTTCGCCTTTTGTTTTCTTCTGGCAGGGCCTTAGCAGGGGCACATATCTAGGAAAACACAAAGATAGGTTCACATCGAAGGCTACCCTATCAATACAAAACTGTGCTTAGTGACAGAAAACTATAAGGACTCTCGACCTCTGTTTCCTAAAAGAACGCTAATGACTTTAAGGAAACACAGTAAGCGCAGCTCATAATTTAGAGAACCGCTTATCAATGAGTTCACATTGCGAAGATATCAATATAAAATTCCGAGATATCAGGTGTGGTAAGTATTCTGTTTTATCACACCCTGTGAAGAACAAGTGACTCTCGTTCAGCGTTTTTTCTTTCTTGTGCTATTTCGACTGTGCGTCAACATGTCACTTTTGGTGTTCCAAGGTGTCGCTGGATCCTTTCCAACTTCTTGCATAACATGTTTTGACGTCCTCACTAGAGGAATTGATGAAGGCTCCCGATGAATATCCCAAGCATATGGCTATTGTTCGTCCAAGGTCTTCTCGATTACATTGTTGACGCATTTCTGGAAGGAAAACACACAGAAAAGATATAATGAGCTCAGGAAATACGCTGTAAGGCGTTCAATAGAGCTCAGAAAAACTCATGCCCTAATCACATATGGCTCTCAGCCAATAGCCATGGTGAGTCGTAATGGATGTGCGCGAGCTTATAAAGGCTCTGCTATTATTGGGATTATTCTGGGGTAGTTTCGACATGTCATTAATGAACCTATGGTTCTACTGCTCACCGTCGTGCAGAACATACTCGGTATGGCAATAAGACACCCCAGAAATGGTATGGCTGGCCTAAAATGTCCTTATTTTATCGGTTAGTTTTTGCTACCTGCTGTTTTTTCTTGCTCTCATGTTCTATGGGAAGAATGGGCAGCTTTAAAGTGCGATTTCCAGTGGCAGATCTAGCAGCCATAGAGGCTTATAAGAGAAAGCGCATAACAACCAGGAGCGTAATATGTTTTTGATGATTGCCGAGACGGTGAAGTTTTTATCAGTGATAGAGAAATTGTATGTCGTATGTGAGAAAACTGTTGGACGTTTAAGCATTCTGTTGGTTTTTGTTCGATTTTTGTGCGTTTGTAATACTTTTTACTCCTTGTTGAAAAGAACCGCACAAAGGAATTTTAGCTGGAAGGATAAAGTGTCCTCATTAGAATTTTCATGTGAAGCAGAACATTACGAACCGAAAAACATAACCAAGTTTTTTTTTTCAAAGTAAAACCGCTGCATCAAATTTAAATCACTCACCGCTGCTGACCGGAACTTTTCAAGGTCTTCACCGCTGAATCCAACTCTTGTCTGGGAGGAGAACGTAAATTTCGTCAGAAAACATTTAAACTTCGTAGCAGTTAAAACTATTTCCACGTGCGTTCTATGCGAAATCCGCTTGTTTATTTTTTGCACTCAAAACAATGTGGACATGCTGCAGTAACAAGACATTTGATAGCTACGTCGAAAACAGCTGGCTAGACATGTTTATGTAGTGTCTAACGGCGCTTGCTTTAACTTCTAGGTGTTTTTCGAAATATTTATTCAAGACGTCGTTCTCCTCAGTGCAAAAAAAAACAACGCAGGATGCAGGAAAACAGAGGGGTTAAATGCACTTCCCATGTGGTTCAAACGTACCAATATGCTGGTAAATAGGGTGGAAAGAACGATATAGTGCCAGGAGGTTGTGCAATAAATAAAAAATTTAGAGCGCTCAAAGCAAAAACCGAAAGCGTAAATAGTTACAAGAAATCAATCCAAACCATTTTGTCTTAACTGAAGGTAAGCTAAAAGGAATGAGTTTTATTAAGAAAAGAAACAGTCTTAGCTTTTTCATATCAGAAACAGGTGGGAGTTTCATGCTATGATTAGATAGGAGTTAAAACTTTTCCTCAATTGCTGCAGCTCCTGATATTATCACCGTTTCAGAACAAATACCTTAGGGCCACCCAAATAAAAATGTCATTTCCTTTTAAGCAATCATAATCGGTGACTAGCTGTTCCATTCCATGAATTTTGTTGCATACACGTTTAGGAATTATTTTTGGAGGAGTAACATTCAGCACTAGTCTAACACTGAAAAGCAAACAAACCACAGCATCGTGTTTTTTTCCTGTTGGCAGATCGTCGAGCACCAACTATCTATACACAAAAAAAATGTACTCCCGAATCGCATGAGCAAACTTTTTTATATATTTTTATCTCAAGCCAGCTCTCCTTGGACTACACAGAATTGCAGTCATCGCAAACAAAAGGTCGCATGTGAGAGTGGTCTGCCTGGCACATTTTATTTTAATTAGGTGTTCTGCTGCGAAAATGTTTTAAAGGGTAAACTGGATAGGTACACGTTTGCCGAAAAGATATACTTCATACATTAAAGTTCCATGACAAGTCACGGCTCTCAAACGCTAAGGAGGGTGGGGCAGCACACATTAAAAACCTTCTTTGTGTACTGGAGGGAGACACTGATCAATATTGTTTGCCTAAAATTCATTTTCGGCAAAAGGTTTAAGCCTCAAATTATGAGAAATAATTTTTAGCGAGGCGGAAGAGAAAAGTGGTGGGAAAATGTGAAGTTGTTGCAACATGTGAAGGCTCTGAGGTTGGCCTTGATGGTGGGATCTTTCGCGGAAATCGCTTCGGCGACACGCGACTCATGTACATAGCAACGGAAATTGTACTATTATAATTAGGTGTAGTCTATAGAGAACGACAGTTTGCGTATGCTTAAATATATCACTTCACAAGTTGGGTGGAGTGCGCCTGCAGACAAGATTGGTGATTGGAAAGAGGTCAGCTGGCTCATATTATATAAATAAACTGTAAACAACTATATCTAAGAGGGCTTGCCGCTTAAAGGTGCAGCCTGCTATTAAGCATGCTATATATATATATATATATATATATATATATATATATATATATATATATATATATATATATATATATATATATATATATATATATATATACGCCTTCGGGAGTCGCAGACGGAACCTCTATTAAAGTTATCTACGAAACGCCGGGGTTGAAAAAAATAGAAAAACAGTGCATGAGATTGGAGTTGTATCAAAGGAGAGCATTACGTCTAGACTTACCAAGAGTTCATCGGTGTCCAGAAGCCGGTTCCAGCACTGATAAAACTGCGACGCAGAGACAAAAAAAAAGATCAGGTATTAGCACCGCAGTGATATAACTTTTTTCTCACAAACGTACCCGAAATCCACGTATGATCAAACTCCTTCCAAGCACGTAACTGCTACGTTGTGAGAAGGAAACTCTTTCGCCTAGAACAGATGTCACCCGATGGTGTTCTGCACTGCAGTTAAATCTGATAGTTCCGAAGGAGTCATTCTCAACGGTAGATATTTTTAATTGCGCACGCTCCGCACATGCAGGAACATCCTTTGTTTGAAGCAGTACTTTAGCCATCTGACACGACGGACGCAAGAGACATCAAGGAAAAGCATTGCAGTTGAAAACTCCTTAAGAAAGCACTGCTGGCTGGAATGGTCGCATAATGCGGCACCGGCATCAACACCGAATGTCAAGGATAACCAGTTCAAATATAAAAGAGGAAGAAGTTTTGCTGCACCGACCTTTCGCGGAAAGTCCTGAGGGTCATCGGTTTTGCAGCGTCGCTCCCGGATGTCAGGAATGGAGATGTCGGGATCCACCTCGCGGGCGCAGCGAAGGCCGTAGCGTAGACTCACCGCAGCGACCTGCGAGTCGCATGCAGTACACCGCCACTCCGTCAGCGAACAAGTGCAAGAACACTGCTCACGGCTGTAACAAAGCCGCAGTGCTCTTGCTAACAGTACATTCAGAGTACTTTGTTGGTCCAAACAACCGCTGCTCTTCTTAGCAGCGTACTTGTGTCGCGTTCGGCGAGCAAATTGAATTAAATAATCGCTCGACGAATGCTTGCTGATTGGTGATGCGTGGCTTCTGGTGGACACTGTATGTTTACCTAACGCCAGTTGATTCAAAACAAGTCGGAGTCGATAATAGAGCACTAAAGTTTGTGCCGAGAAGACACGCCCGTTATGTCATGTTGTCGTCGTGAAAGAATGACAGGTAACTTCAGTATATACTAACATATTTGCTGACCATGTTTACGTGGACATATGTGCAGGATTAATGAGTTCTCACTGTGTTATTCTGGAAGTTTGATGTGTGCTTGGTATTCAGTGAACAAACGTTTAAAGGTCGGCACCATTTAAACAAAAGAACGATGCAGTGCATTAAAGGCCGATGTGTTCCTTTGCGAGCACCTTGATTATCTAATTTGTGAGTGACTACTGAATATGACTTTTGACTATTTTTTACTTTTACTGAAGCATCAGTCGTAGTAATATTATTATTATATATAGATTTGACAAGACAGAGATATAAAAGATAAACTAAGATTGCTCCCAGCTTTTTTGTCAAGATTCCCTCATTACTGTGGTTATCAGAGTAGTATATTTTTCACTATAACATAGGGAACGTTTTGCTAACCAATATTTTCCTTATTTTCAGCATACGCCTTGTGCCTGTCCTCACCTTGTCTTTCTTGCCTGCCAGGTCTGGCAAAAGCGTCTTGCATTTTTGGACCTCACCCTCCAGGTGTTCTGCAAGCAAATGCAAAATAAAAGACGAAACGTTTTACTGCTTCACCTGCCAGTGCATGCACATGCGATGAATTATTTTTCATCCTAGAGTACATATAAGCACAGTAGGCTTTTGTAGTGTTCATTTCGGTGCAGTCGACTTTTAAAGAAATGAACACAACAGTACAACATTTCTAACGAGGCGAAAGTTTGAAGCTACAAATCATGAAAAAGTTGCACCCGTTTTATCAACGGTGGATAGCCGGCGCCACTGTGGATCGAGCCCCGCACATTATGCAAGGCGTATGCTCAAAGCACTACACCACTGCTGCGGTTTATCTCCATGCTCTCAAGTGGCCCTCTAGACCATCTGAAATTGTTCTTTAAAATATTATTACTATTAAAGAACTGTCACCAAACATGAATGGCGGAAACAGTTTTTCATCTACTCAGCAGCTTTGAAAATGAGCGGCTGAGCGCAAAAGATGATATTGCCGCGAATTTTTGCAGTGTTTGTTAATTCTTCAAAGCTGCCGGCACGCCGCATTATCGCTATGTTTGCGATGCGAGACACGACCAGATTTATCTTGATTGATCGCATTCCGTCAGAACGGATGCTACATTGTTGCAGAATGTTGTAGTAACTTTGCACGCTCTATCTGGAATGTTCGCTATCAGCTTTAAATTGAGAACGGCCGAAAGCGGCGGTCATTCCGTTCGACGACCGCAGAACCCGCAGAACATTGATTTTTTCTTGTCGGCGTTTACTCTTGTTCAAAACGTGCAAAAATATCATCAGAAATCTTTTTAATGTTTCTGGTTATCCATTTTAATGGCTCCGAAAATTTCTAGTGTAAAAATAAAAAAAAAAAAGATTTGATCTCTGGATTCAACGCCCAGAAGAGCGACATGGACAATGAGGAACGTCGTAGTAGAGGGCTTCGTTTTTGTTAACTGACACAACTTATGGTTGTTTACCGTGTGGTGACATCGCAGAAAACACGTGCGCTCTCGTTTTTCACCTCTATCGAATTACTGCCGACGGGTCTGATATCAAACCCGCCTTGAGACCAGCAGCCCAGCACCAAAACCAGTGAAAGCCACCGCGGCAGGTAATTTTCCAACAACAGAAATTTTAGTTCGCTCTAACCCCGACTATGAATCTTGTCAACCGATCTTACGGTTTTCGGTCGTTGCCAAACAACAGCGACACTACGTTAAGTTCCGTATTTGTGAAATAAAGAAATAAAATAAAACAGTGACGCGACTGGGATGGCAACCCCCGGCGGCTCGAATAGGCCAGCTTTGCTGGCCATTGCAACAGTGCACTCTGCTATCGCCTCAACCGATAGCGTCTGTTGTTGCCTCTGAAGCTATGGCACATACCCGTAATCACATCTCAGCTCACATTGTCTTCTTCATAAACTTCCATCTCAATAGCTCTACATCAATGAGAGCTTAACCTGATTCTAATATCGTCGCCAGACGAGCTGACGACCCAGCAAAGCAAAAGAATGAGCCAACCAGGCTAAGCACATGCTTTCGCCCGTCTACTCGGTTTAACTACGCAAAAATCCTACCAATTTTAATTTAGCTGCTTCTCAGAGTATCTTGTGACGTTATTAAACTTCCATATTACTCAAAATAAGTTTATTTATGTACCTGTATTCTGCCGTATGCCCGAAAAAAACATATCAGATATGCAAACATTATGTTGTTTTGAATATGGACACAGAGTGCTAGCACAGGCGTTTTAAATAAAAATTCTAGTCAATACGGATTTGACGCCCTAGATAGCCGACTTAATTAATAAAGTTTCCTCGACGTGTTTTTGCGTTTTCTTAAAAAAAATTCTACATCTTATATAAAAACGAGTAAGAGAGCCTATTGTGTCGTATTTGCACAACACCAAGAGTGGAAGGCACGATGGCGCCAGATAAAGATTTGCTCCAGCATAACTCCCTTAGTTTGAAGTGAGTACATCCAGCTATAAAAGAAATTTAGTCCTTTTTTTGCTTCGAGTGCCAGCTTGTGCGATCGGGACAAAATGATGAAAAACGGGTGATTTCCGGGTACTTAGTTTTCTTCTGTGCAGCAACATTTACCCAACAATCTAATTGTCTACAGCAAAATAGGGCGTCAATCTCGTCATGACTAGTATTTTTATTTGTCCCCTTCATACTGTTATCTCCACTGACGCCTCCGGCAGCTGTGAGAAGGCGGCGGTTGGGATATATTCGCAGGAGCTGGCTCGGAGCTATTCCGTTCGTATCCCAGGTTATACTCCTATATTTTTCGCAGAGTTTCTGGCCACTGGTGTGGCTCTTCTCAAACTTTTTAGGCATGTAGCACGGGTTCTTATACTTGAAAACTGCCATTCAGTTCTAGTTTATCTCTAAAATTAGGGAAAATCTTTATTGAATCGTTCGCTTAGGTTTTTTGTTCGGCGCAATGCAAGAACCCACAAACTATCGACCTATATCTGTTCTGCCCGTCTTCTCGAAGGGCTTTGAGAAAATTTTATACACGAGATTAAATAACTTTTTCAATAGAATAGGCGTTATTTCGGATGCGCAGTATGGTTTCAGAAAGGGCAGGTCGACAGAGTCAGCACTCCTTACGCTAAAAGAACACCTTATCCAAAATGTTGAAAACCGATAAATTACACTTGGGTTGTTTATAGACTTTAGCAAGGCTTTTTACTCTCTTCATTATGATATTTTAACTGAAAAACTCTTAATAAATGGCGTTCGTGGCAAACCTCTTCAGCTATTCAAGTCATAGTTGGAAAACAGATCACAATGCGTTTGTATTAACAATCGAATGTCATCCCCATCACAGATATTAAATGGCGTCCCGCAAGGGAGCGTGTAAGGCCTCTTTTATTAAATCTATTCATTAACGACATAGTTTGTGTCGACAACCAGTTAATTTCGTTATATATGCTGATGATTACAATATTACAGGTACAGGTGCAAAAAATTTAGTGATCCGATGTAATCATTTGCTTGAAAAAAGTGGTCATTAGTCACAATCAAATCAGCTTAAAATCAATCCTAAAAAAACCAAGGTCATGCTTTTCCGTGCTCGTAATAAAGTATTCGTTTAAAGTCAACCAAATAAATTTGATGGACAGGATATTGAAGTGGTTGAGCAGCACACGATTCTTGGCGTTACATTCTCCTCATATTTAACATGGGATTTACACGTTGGGAAATTATGTAAGAAGCTTTCCTCTGCAACTGAGGCAATATCACGTACACGCGCCATTCTTCCGGTAAAAATAAAACTTCAAATATATTAAGCTTTGTTTGCCTCACAAATTAATTACTGCAGCTTGGTGTGGCTAACAACAACTAAACAGAACCTAAGCAAAATTCTCGTGCTACAAAAAAGGCTATTCGTCATATATTTTGTCTAGATTATCTATCTTCCACCCTACATTTTTTCAAGCAGTACAAAATTCTTCATGTAAATTGCATGTATGAATACAGACTCTTACGCTCACATTACTTTTCACCTGTCGGCTTTCGGTCAGTTTTAGCAATTTCTGGTCCATTGCAGCATCACACTAAAACACACGCAGTAAAGACACGCGGCTTGTACCCTTTTTCCGCACCGATTACAAGCTCCACTCTTTACGTCACAATCTTCCGTCTGTATTAAACAAATATCAACACATCAAATGTTGACCCCTGTTCAACTGCTACAGCTTTTTTCCAATTTGTAATGCGGTTTTTTTTTCGCTACAGTGTTTCTTGGTTATTATTTTACAGCTTCCCTCCAATTGCTCACGAAGATGCCTTCTCATTATTCATGCCATTTGTGTCAACATGTAACAAAAAATGCAGTCTTTGTGTACACATTTTATATCGAACTACCTGAAAGTGTTTCTTATTTTTTGTAAACCTGAATATTTCATGTTAACCTTTTTTCATCATTTTTATTAGTGTCTTTATTATTTAGTGGTCTCCTCTATGCTGCCTTGTAAGGGTTGCCTGGGCCTCGTCAAGCTGTTTGATTACAGCTTTTAGCCCGGGTGACCCACCAGCCTTTCTGGTAAATAAAGATCAGTTCAGTTCAGTTCAGTTCAGATCCGCTTTGTCTGGGTACCTGGGCATTCGGGCGTCTATTTTGACGAGGTGGCAATGGCAAGGTCAGCTCTCAGCGCTCCTGTAATTTATCCCGTCCCTCACGTCGTTTTGGTAGAAACTTCACGTTTCCAGCGCTTCCAACATATTTCAGCCACTTTGAGTGATCCATTGCTCAATACCGTGAATTTTAGCCACTTAATGTTCCCATGGAATATCCGGTGGCGTAAATCAAGGCTTTGTGAGGTCTCAATGACGCTTCTGCGATGGAGAACCCCTCACATAAATTTGTACTTATGCAGACGTGGGTTCGCTGCTACAAACCTTTGTGTACATGTGGGCAAGTAGAAACAATAGATCATTTTTTTCTCTCTTGACGGCGGTTCGCAGTTCAGACAAAACAGTATTTGGAGGTCCCTCTTTCGAGGTTAGGACTCCCTCTGTCTCTTCCAGTTATTATTTCGTTCTGTGCGAGCGCAAAGGGATTCCCGTTAAGCAGTGTCTGCTGCTATCTTCATGATTACATAAGTGCAACTGATCGATTACCTTGTTAGCTGTCTACAAAATTTTGTCGAATGTCCAAAAATGCTCGATTCTATTCCAATTAGTACATATTTCTTTAATTCATTTGACTTTTCCCATTTTTATCTTGATTCAGTCTTCTCACGCCTATTTTCCCCGCACAAATACCTCATTGGGATTATCTACTGAACCTTGGCCAATCCCCCTGCGCGGGTATGTGCCATGCTTACTAAGGAGAAGAAGAAGAAGAAGAAGAAGAAGAAGAAGAAGAAGAAGAAGAAGAAGAAGAAGAAGAAGAAGAAGAAGAAGAAGAAGAAGAAGAAGAAGAAGAAGAAGAAGAAGAAGAAGAAAAAGAAGAAGAAGAACGACAGACACGAGGCTACCGTTCCTGCCATTTCGTGTTTTTCGTGCTTGTCTGTTTCGCGCAGTGAAGTCAACATGACCGCTAACTTTACCTAGAAGAGTGGAAAGAAGCAGCTTATCGTAAAAAGGCATCAGTTATCAAGCTACTGTCGGTATTAGAATCAATATTAGAAATGATAAAAACTGAAATGTTCCATTCTTCTTTCACTCCCTCCTTTACCCTTCCCTTACGGCGCGGTTCAGGTGTCCAACGATATATGAGACAGATACTGCGCCATTTCCTTTCCCCCAAAAGCCAATTATTATTATTATTATTATTATTATTATTATTATTATTATTATTATTATTATTATTATTATTATTATTATTATTATTATTATTTGACAGTCATTGGGCTTTGCGAAGATTCCGGACATATTAAAAATCACGCAACTTGAACCGTTACGTCAAAACCTAAATTTATAAGATGTTTCTCGAAGACTTCATGCGAGTCAAGCCGAAAACTTTAAATAAAGGCTAAAGGCATTGAAAGCACACTTTTCTTCCTCCATAAAACTGCTTCACAAACTAGTATTCACCGCGCACGACAACAGCGTAACTGATTTTTAGACAAATTCGATCTGGTAGAGTTGCACATCTGCGATTTTTCAACTTTATTCAATGTGCTCTTCTCAGCATGCATCCTTTAATAAGCCGAAAAAAGATAGCCCGAACTTTGTAAACGTATGCTGTTGCTCCTTGTTTGAAAGTAAACTTGCCTTCGTAGCCCATTTGAAGCTATAGTCAGCATGGATCACGCGGGAGCAAAGAGAACATGGTTTATTCAGAGTGTATCACTTGAAAGACTCGAAAAGTACTGTGTCGCCAGTGTAGCCCAAAAGAGCATAAACCAGAGACAAGCAATGGTGGCATGTGCTCAAAAATTTTGCCCCCCGGCTCAGACATTAACATCGAATTTTAAAGTTTCATATTTAAGGAGTCAAACAGAGGCCGGGTCGACGAGGGCAGATTGACCAAAAAAAAGCGACAGAAGAAACCAATTTTTCAGGCATAACTGAATGTTCTGCGCTGATTTGGAAGCCTTTGGGAGGCCTGGTGAATCTATTTGAACGCCCAAGCTTCGATATATAAGCAGACAGAGTGATGCAATAGGACAGACTGGCGCCCTCGTAAATTTTTTAATACAGTTGTGTCGTCCGAGGCTTTGTTCCATCATAAACGGATGTAACACTTCGCCCTGGAAGAGCGGAAAGAGATATCTTCGAGTGTGCTAATGCATGATGAGTTATCTTTAAAAGAATCCAAATTTTTGGCATTCCTGGGTTACAAATTACTCTGAGCCCTGTCGAGAAGAGTAACAGAAAATTTTCTATCGTTACGACAGATTTTCTGTAATGTTTTTGTCCATGAAATCGTACGCAAAACAAATATATCTGTACAAAAAACAGAGTTTTGTGTATTTACTACCGAAAAGTATTGCACTGGTACCATATGTTGTACACACTGTTCTTGCCCCCGCCTTATGTAATGCCCACGGGCCCTTAAGGCTTCAATAAATGAAATGAAATGAAAAAAAGGACTAGAGAAAAAAAAAGTTACTGAAAGATACTGTATATGAACTTAAAAATCTGAAAATGAAAAATTACGAAGCATTTTTCGCATATTTTGATGGGGCTCTGTCACTTTTTTATTCCGACAGGGGGAAAAAGAAGAACCGAAATATCTTTGTATGCTCCGTTTGACTTGGCCTCATTGTTAAGGAAAATGTGTGCCTACAACAGCGTTTGCTTGTTCATTTTTTTCATACCCGCATCAATGGCCGTACGAGAAGAGAAGTCATGTCTTGTAAATATATCGATTAACACTCACACTGACCATCCGCAACTTTTGGGCACACATCAGTAAGAGGGCACCAGTATTTTTTTTTTAAGGGACAACTATTTCTTGACACGACAATTAATAAATGTTCAGAAATGTCACGGAGAGCGACGAAGGAATTTGGAAACGTGCATCAAGACTGCGAGAATCAAATAAAAAAATTTACTGTGGCAACTGGAACCGAGTGTCTCGTTTTCAAGGCGGTCACCGTGGCCGCAGTAACAGAGTAACTATGAAAGCAAGTTTCGCATCTGTTCTGCTTCGAATGATAGGGACACATACTGCATGGAACTGTTACCAATGAGCATAATAAAAAGAAAAAAGCATCAAACCAGATATGAGCTCATTTTTATTACATTCAGGTAATGTGGAAATTTACGAAAGAGCAAAAACGCGACAATTGCGGCCATGGCTCTGGTATTTTACGTTTATTCCGAGCACACAAGTTCGCCGAGAAAAAAGTTATTTCTGCACGGTGATGCACAGCAGGTCAATGAAGAGCATAGGAACATGAAGGGAAGCCAACGAACCAAAGAGCAAACAATTTTTCCCCCGTGAATTCGCATCCCGTATGCGTTTATTCATGAATGTGCGGTTCAGACATGACTAAATGCAGTTCACTATTCACTTGTAGGTACAATGATTCCTACTCCGGCGGAAATTCGTTGACGTCGTGTGTGAGGACAGATCGCATCAGAGCCCATTAGGAGTGTGCACTTGTTATGATAGGTATATAAGTTTCCACCAGGGAACGCGTTATGAAGGTTTGGATGCCATAGCATGCTCTGTACACTCATGTTCACAGGTATACCATCTGGAGGTCCACCCCGTGAAGATCGGTATGATCGACCAGAAGTGTATCATAAATACTCGAGCAAGAAAATCTGAACTACTTCTAAAGGGAAATCGGTACGAAGAGTTTTGTTGAACAGAAGACGGTTCGTTCAAATCATAAGAGGTGGAGACAGTTAAAGGAAAGGAAACTTTACACGGTGACCGGTCTACTACAGTTTAACATCAACTGCAGCGGTGTTGAACAGCTCCTTGACATTGCAAGTGCAGTTCGCTAACAGAACGTTGCTGTGTTTATCGACTTGGTTAGCAGAGTTTCTTGCGAAAACGTTTTCAATTCTTCATTTTGCCAAACCAACACTTCTTTAACGACACCGTGCTAAATCTTGCAGACAGAAAACAAGCGCGATCAAAATTCTACACTTCAAAACTCGTCTGTTCATTTTTGTGGTGAGCGGGCACAATGATTAATAAAACTTCGCGCCGTGCCTGAGAAGCGCATCTGCTTTCCACCGAGCAACATTTGCGTTTACGTCTGAGACAGATACAAGTACACAGAAACCACGAAAGTCACTTCACTCACTGTGCTGAGGGCAGAGGATCTCCTGTGCTTGAACGTGGACAACAACGGTTAAAAGTCCCACTAGAGGAACTATCAACGCGCTCAGACGCAACATGTTTGTTAAACTCCGACGGTGGGATGAAACTACGGGCACTACAACGGGCTGTTGCTTGCTGCTACAGAGGCAGGCAAACAGGTTGGCCACCGACGGGCGCAAGACGTCAAACGACGCTATCGCTGCACCGACCAGCCGGCCTTGTGACCCGCACGCCAAGCAGCGGACGACGGCCACAATCCGCAAGGTGGCGGAGGAGGAGGATTCAGAGAAAAAAAAAGTGAGTAAAACTTCTCTTTCCTGCACACACTCACCGCCTCGCTACACAAGAGTCATCGCGGCGGCAAGGAGTGAACTTTCAGTGGATGTTGCCGGGCCGATAGTGAGTATAAAAGGAGAGACAGAAACTCTTTGCTCTTCCAGCCTTTCTCTCTCCCCTTTGTCGCTCTTCCTCAAGGGCAGTCAAGGACACCTGCTTCCGAGTAGTCGACGTGCGCAGCTAAGAGCTCAATTCGCGGCTGTCAATGGCGAGCGAGCTGCGCGAGCGCTTCACAAAGTCAAAGGCAGTCAGAGGAAAAGGCAGGCGAAGAAGAAAAAAGAAAACCATCGGCCACACAACGACGATGCCGACGTAAGGGCGGAGGCATAAGCTTGCGCAAAAGCGATCCGCGCCAATGGATCGCGAAAAGAAACGGAAATACTCTAACGACAACATAGAGCGTCATTCCGTGCGACGCCGCCACGATGAACTCAGCCGCGTTCGCTGGTGTAGCGACAATCGCACAGATAGCTTACAGGTAAAGTGGCGGGTGTCGGTCGACAACAGGTTTCAGCTGCGAGCGGGAATTTACATTTGCCGACATTCACTGGGCGGGCTACGGGCCTCGGTGAGTGAGAAGGAACACATATGTGACGTAGGTGAAAGTGTCCAAGGACACCCTTCGGGGCTCAGCTCGATTTCGTAATCCCTTCTTCACTTTCCTTTCGTGCACAGCTTTTTGAACCGGTTTCTTCGGTTGTTCCTTTTCGCCTTTCGGCTTGAAGCAAGCACGCGTGTTGGCCGCAGTATCTCCGGCACGAATTTCTGTGGCGATGAACCCAGAGGCGGCAAATAACCGATGCAAGTAAACATTGTAAAAAGCGGTGGGAGCCTTGGGACGTCTTGCAACCATTGATGTGTAGCGGAGTCGTGCCCTTGTTAAACAAAGTGGGGCTGCCGGTGAAATCCGTACTGTAGTGTACGAATGCATTCATTTGAGCTTAAAAAAAACGAGACTAGAAGACTGTCTGGTCAAAAAACTATTTGGAGCTGAATTCCAGAAAAAAAAATACTTATATTTTAGAAAACACGGCTGTGAGCTGTTTCAGTCTCTTCTGGGCCACTTTAGCAACAACTCGTACTCTTGAATTGCTCCAAAGTAAAAATTAACAAGATCAGTGCTCGACGTTAGCAAGTAGGCTCCAATTTAACACACGGAAGTAAGTAGGCCCTTTACCATGTAGATTTAGGAAGAATTCGTCACATGACAGAGAGATAATAACGCCATTGCTTTTATGGTTTAAGTCTCTTTTCAATCCGGGCTTCCTGGTGTGCTTAACCAGGGCTGCTCTGGAAAATAAGGTAGAAGAAGAAAGAGTATTGCAAAAAGGGCACAAAACGAAGGAAGCGTAATTGTAATTTGATTGCTCCGATAATTCCCTAACGGCGTTGCGAACAAGCAAAAGAAGGCGATTTTGTTAACTGCAGCATTCACTGATCGTAAGCTCTTAAGCAAAACAGCCGTGTCCTGCTCGAGAGTGAATTATTTTTCTTTTATTTCGAGCTGCATGCCCCCGTGCACAGGAACACAGGTGCGCGTATGGAACCAAACCGGCCACATTAACTTGGGAAGCACCGTGGCTCAATGTCACTTCCTGCGGAGAGGATTGCGGCTAGTTTACTCTGTGAACGTTGACATGTGCAAGAACGTTTCAAAAACTGTAGTGAACAGGGCCGCCACACATCGCCGCAATTCCCGACTGAGTAAAGCGAAGGTCAGGAACAGTTCGACCACAAGAAAAGGACATCATTTTCTAACACCGTGTTCCCTCTCTCTGCGGACGACAAAGACCCCGCAGCAAGAAATGCCTATATCAAAGCGCTTGGCGGCGAGCAATGCGGATACATTATGTATACGATGTTTTTCGAAGAGCTGCCGCTAAGCCGTTGACAAGCGGGCCTACCTCTTCCGGCACTTCTCAGAAAAACGAGAACACCGGCTGAACGCTCTTCCTGATAGATGTACATAATAGCTCGAACGTTCACGTGCGTGTTAATAGAAACAAAATTCAATACTTGGAGCCAGAACGTGACCAAGAGCAGATTCACGGCTAGGCACCTGCGATGCACTTTGCGTCAATACGCACACTGCTCGATCACTTTATGTAGACCGCAGAACGCGTTCACAAGCCCTGTGCCATGTTATTTCACCTTTGAAAGCCTGCTTCACCAGCATAGTGCCATATAACAGCCACATAACACCAATATAACAGCCACAGCCACACATGGCAACAAAGATATCTATGATAAAACGAAAGTGGTCTACAGGAAAATCTTACCTGGATGGAAGGTAGGAGCGTTTCCTTTGAAACGAGGCAGTGGTAGTTGCCACCATGCTCAGTTTTTTTCCCTTTATTTTTGTTTAGCTCTGCTGTAAGTTGTTAATAAAATTCGCCATTTTCTTTAAAATACGCCATCCTACACTTTAAAACTTATGTCACCTTTCTGCTTTTGAGCCACCAATCCTCCAATCGCTTTTTGCTAATTTCCACCGCAGATTTATTTACATGACAATTGTTATCTCTAAACTCTAAGGCCACAGGAAGAGTGACTGTGCCTGCATCGACATCGGGATGGATACCATCACATTTTAGAATGAGGTGTTCTATTGTTTCTACACATTTACCACACACAGCACATGTGTCATCTTCGTTAAATTTCTTTTTCTAGCTGCGCGTTCTAAGACACCCTGACCTAGCTTCAAGGAGGAGGGCACTGCCTCTTGAGTTATCATAAAACGTTTCCTTCCTGATCTGCCTTTTCCAGCATCGATATAGCTCTACACTATGCTTCTTTTCCATTGAATATATCCAATTTTTACCTTCGACGTTTTTAACCTGTCGTTTAATGCTCTTTCTTTCTCCTTCCTCGTCTCTACAAACTTACTGGCCAGCTTTCTAGTTCGTTTTCGCCACTATGTGTCAAAGCTCTTTCTGTACAGGTATTTAAATACCTTAGCTGCCAACCTCTAATAGTCCAATTTCCTCAGGCGTTCTTCGTATAGTACTTTACTCTGACCTTCACGTGCTTCGAACGTTGCCAAGCCCATATCGCCCTGTACTGCCTCGTTTGTAGATTTCCCGTGGGCACCTAGTGGTAATCTTCCAACAGTTCTCTGATTTACTTGTAATCGCGACTGAACTTCAGCCCTTAAGCATAGAACCGCATTCCCGAAAGTAAGCACCGGCACCATTATTCCTTTCCAAATACCTCTGAGGACTTCATACCTGTTGTACCCCCCCAGTGCCCTATGTTTCATTATCCCGGCATCTCTTCGCCCTTTTGTTATGAGAGACTGTTCGTGCATTCTATTCCGATCTATTCCGACTCGTCAGTGCTGCTTGACTATGTGTGGCCGATGTTTAGATGAAGCAGATGGTTTCTCGCGAGAAAAAGGGGGGCGGGAAAACTCGAGGACAACTGTTCTCCTTCTTCGAAATCCCTTTCCAGATACCACGTTAATGCGTGTTGGCCACGGCGTTGTAATCGGGATCAGTTTGAGAGTTGGCAAGAAGCTTTTCTATTCTTTCGACAGTGGACCTATAATACCGCATCTGATTCGATGTCTCAATAAGATCTTTTCCATTGTTTTCCACCAGGAAGATGTGCTCGAAAAGCTAAACGGACACTGTTTTGAAAAGCATGACAAACATTGTTTTTTTTTTCCTTTCTAGAGTCGAGGCAATTGAAGGTCAACGTGTGAAGTTCACTTCCTTTAGGAAGGCTGGGTCGAAAAAAATGCGCATAATGGCGCTTCTAACCATTACCGTGTTGTATTTAGGATACGCGCTTGTAGAACGGGTGGCATCATACTCGACACAGTTTGCATAATCCTATTTCCAAACACTCTGTGCATTGCTTCTGCCAAAAAGAACGTTTTGTAGGCTTTATTGGGTGACCCATTTTGTCAACGAGAGCATTTGTCTGAAGGCAAATGAGAGAAAATGTTTTCTCTCTTTACTGAATCCTGCTCATTTTATAACGTACGCGATCGCAGTGTATTTTATAAAATGACCCTCGTGAAAGTTCCGGCTCATCCATGAGGTTGAAGTGTTTTTATTGTTAGAAAAGCCAATGCAAACAATCTCGATATCGGGCCAATCGAACCTGCTGCCACGACGCAAATACGCAAACTGCTAAAGATTTGTAGGTAATATCCGAAAAAGGGCTACGCTGCTTTCACGAACGCCGTAGAAGCTGTTTCAAAGGCCGCCAGTAGTAGCAACTAAACTAGAAGGTCAAGTGACCTTTAGGATTCCGGGGACCAAAGTACGCATGAGAGCACTAATTGCCGCTATGTCAGCAAAGCGGTACGTAGCGAGGGCAACACCTTGAACGCAATTGCCTCTCCAGAACGTAATGTACGTCGGTCGAATCGGCCAAGGTTTCCCTCGTTCGTTCCTGGAACTCTCCCAGTTTTCTCTGCGAGTGACCTAGCCTGCAAAGCATCTTGATGACGCCGTAACTCCTCCCGCGGCGATCAGTGCACTAGATTTTCAAGGCCAGAGAAGGTCGCGGCAACTGTGAGCGCTGATGGAACTGGACAAGTTTGTTTTCTCGTTTTCTCTAAGCAATCAGTGCCTTCACTAGTCATAGTAATCCAAGGCTTCTGCATGAACGTACTAATATTTTGATTTTTGCCATGTTACAGCTAATATTGTTGCTTTTTATCTGTGTGCGAACCATTTTTACATGATTACAATTCTGTTAGGCATCCTGAGTTGGAATGAGGGCGATTTTAACTTTCGCCATGCTGGCACACGAACAAGAGGTGCTGGCGAGAAGCTGAATCTCTCGTGTGTCGATACACTAAAGAGAAATGAGAAAAGGGGAGTAAGTTGTCCTCTAGCGCCCTCCCTCTTATAAAAGGGATTGTCCTGAAAGGATCCTTTTATAAAAGGATTGTGCTTGCTCCCTTTTTATTCCCATATATGTGTATTCATGTTTACAGTGTAGATAAACGCATTGCAATGGGGCAAAAGCTATGCTCAAGGCAAACGGAACTTTTAAACAGTGAAGAGACCAAAAAATTAAACACAGCTATCTGCGCCAGCGTTCTTCCACAAATGCGATTGCGTTAAGCGGTAAGAGCGTTGGCTATGTCTACTCGCATTCAAACGTTTTTTGTCCATCCGAGATTTCAAGACGGCGGCCGTAAATATCTGAGCTCAGCAAAATTTAACCCCCATGACATGACCGCACGCGCGCTGTCGTCGGGCCGACACGGCGGTCGGTTTACCTCCTGTGGTGGCGTTCCGCTATAAATGTACCGTCTGAGCGGGTGCCACGACTGGTGCCAACTGGGGGTCACCATTGGTGACAAAATTGTGGCCCACGCGTTTGGCACAGAGGATTCAGAGTGTAGTGAACGAATCGGCACAATTCGGAGCACAAAATTGTTTGTCGAGTTGAAGCCTGGTTCCTGTGAGGGATTCTTACCGACGACCATTGGTCCTCGAAGCCATAATGAGGGCGACCATCGGCGCGCCGTAGTGCCCAAACCAGTGGTCTCAGAGGGATGCGGGTGGTACCAAAGGAATCCTCGTTTTTCGATGTACACGCTTGCATCCAAATTTGTCCAAAGCTTAGGTGAAGACAGCTTAACTAACGCTCTTCATGTGATTTCGCAATTCGCAAATCATTATTTCCTCTTTGTTTTCCCTGTGTAAGTAGCAGCTCTATTTTGCCCAAAAATCCCACGGTATATGTGCGTGTGAGTGTTTTTGTGTGGCAGTGTGTTGATCCTGTTTGTGTGTGAGAGAGTAAAGCATCCACACCTCTGCGCGGACCTCTGAACGGAGCAAATCCAACCACCTTCCGGACCCTCTCCGCCTTCCTTCCACACCTTTTGTGGGCTTTTTGAGCAGCCTCCGGTGATTGCACCTCCGAGAACCCATGGATTAATAATGCTACGCCTACACCACCCTCCTGAAAGGCCTGCTCCCACCATCTCCCTCAACAAGCATTCACAATGCAGAAGCCCGCGCAGCCGATGAAAGAAAGAGTCTGCAAGGCTTAAGGATTTTCGCAGCATCCCATTCGCCAATTCACCACGTCAGAGTTATACTCATCATTTGATTCCCGTCACAAGCAATGTGCTGGAAAAGTTTGAAAAATATTTATAACAATTCACACATTCTAGGCACTTTAGTGGCGCCATAGCTTAAGTGTGATGGAGAGGCTAAAACTAAAGATCCTGCTTGCTGCAGTCCCATCTCTTCAAAAGTTTGCATGGTAATCATAGTTGCGTCAATAGTCGCATGCGAATCGTCTCAACTGGTCTGTTTGATACAACGCGTATCAGCGGCGACAAAAATTGCGCTCGTTTATTCTCCTTCCAACCAACACAATTTACCTCTTCTTTCTTTTAGTTTGCGAGAGCGCGTTGTTCTTCCTGCCAGCCCACCTGTAGACCCTTACAACCACAACGACGCGCACGCAAAGAAAAAGAGAATGCATGTGTGAGGCAGGAGGAAGCTGTTTTATTTTTTCTGTCTCATTATTATGCGAACAAACCGTTTCCACGTTCACCGGGAGTGTTCTGGGCAGAGTTCACAAGGAAGCCGACAAGTGTCACACATAGGAGACTGTTGCCGGGGTGTGCTGCTGCCACCACTTCGAGGGCGTTTTTTTTTCAAGGCCATTTATTCTTGCTGCTCCTTTGAAGGCCCCTCATATAAAATGCTATCCATACCGCCGTCACTACTCACAGCAAGGAAAATCCTTCAGTGCTTAGCTACGCCCCAGTCGACATTTAACGTGCACACGGTAAGCGGTTCTGCTTCTTTCACACGCTTCTTTTTACTAGTCGCGGAAAGACAGTTCTCGGTAATTCTTGAAGGTGCAGCACGTAAGTGGAATTATGTTTGCGTCGCTGAAACATTCTCACGCGGATACTTCTACCACAGGATACATCTCGTGATTCACTTACTTTACGCACTGTTTGCATCGTGTGACCGTTCGTGTAGGCAGCGATTTTTTGTGTAATGTTTGCTTTTGCCCATAATTTAAATGCTGGGATGGCAGAAGGTTCGTGTATATTTCGAGGAAGAAGATTTCGTTTTAGCTTATCTATTGGTTTGTCCTCTCGTATGCAGAAAAAGAAAAAGGCGTAATGAAGATAACGGCATATTTTGCAGAATGTAGAGCTGCAGGGACCGTTACACACACTGAACTCATCATTTATATGAAAGAAAAAAGATTAAAAACAAAATTGGAGGGATCATTTAAGCTCCGCCTTATGGGTATGCCGGCATAGCTTAACGGGCTGTTTCTTGTATATGCATGAGGCCATCCTGCACTCCCCATTCATCGATCCCTTGTAGTTTTCATGCCCCTTCTGGCGCTGTGGTCTAGCGGTTAAGTGATGCGCCACTACCCTGCGATGTCAGGTGCTCCCAGCTATGGGCCCTGCGCTTCCCGAGCAACCAATCATTAAATTAACTGACGTCTGCCACGGCGGGCAGTTTGTTCACTCTCCGGTGGGCAGGTTGTGCTGACACCGCAAGGTACCGTGACCTAGGTGGCCCACCTGCCTCCTAGGTTGCTCTCTGGGGACCACCTGCAAGAGCCATTTCGTGATTTTCGCTCACAGCGCCGACAATACCGGCGCTTTATTTTCTGCGTTAAGGGGCGTTTAACACTCCAGCCTTAAAGCATTATTGGAGAGTGACACATGTGAAATGCAGAACTCGTAAACTGTTGCGAAAGATAAAACTAGATCGCTTGAACAAGTGAAGAGAGGGCTAGAGGAAGCATCGTTAAATCAGATACGAAACGTTATATTGCAGTCATCGTCCTGATGTACAATTATGATAAGCCCTTCAGGATGACAGAGGGCGGATTTAATTAGTCATTTATACTAAAATCGTGAAATCATTTTTTAACGCTACCGCAATTAGACGTCCTATTATTCCCTCTTTGGTGCCTGCGAATGGCCCAAAGCCAGTGATGCAGCAAACGATTGGAGGCAGTTTTTTTTTTTTTTGTGCACAAACTCTACCGCTAGCTCAAGACACGCACGCATTCCTGTCGACTTGACGAACAATTACTAAGTGAGTAGAATTAGGCTCGGCATTAAAATGAAGCCCCGCCGCGGTGGCTCAGTAGTTAGGGCGCTCGACTACTGATCCGGAGTTCCCGGGTTCCAACCCGACCGCGGCGGCTGCGTTTTTATGGAGGCAAAATGCTAAGGTGCCCGTGTACTGTGCGATGTCAGTGCACGTTCAAGATCCCCAGGTGGCCGAAATTATTCCGGAGCCCTCCACTACGGCACCTCTCTCTTCCTTTCTTCTTTCACTCCCTCCTTTACCCTTGCCTTATGGCGCGGTTCAGGTGTCCAACGATATATGAGACAGATACTGCGTCATTTCCTTTCCCCCCAAAACCAAGTATTGTTATTATTAAAATGAAGTTTAATGAAGGAGCCCAAGAATGAAAGTTCGCGTTTTTTGTATCCTCAAACATGCCTTTTGCGCTTACTGGTAACGCTCACAAACAGCATTGCAAAAAGACGTTCCTTTAGGGAACCGGCTGAATAGTGGAATATCATCACTTTCTGAGTATGGCGGGAGAGGGGGCCCTATGTCGGATCTAATTGCTGGTACGTCCTCTAGAGTCTTGTGTGTCCTCTAGAGGTTAATAGTTGTCAACAACAAGCATCATTTTTGGTCACTCATGCTGATTCCTCATATTTTAAAACTGTCATTGGGGACCTTTCAAACGCTTCGCACACGCAGCAAGTTTTGCTACCTAGAAAAGAAAGAGAAATGATGTGGTTTTGTTGCTTGAGATAATTTTCCCGCCAAAGACCTTTGGACGGCAAAAAAAGCGCTAAAATGGCAGAATTCTTGTTGCTAGAATGCGCTCTTTCAAAATCCCTCCATTAACGATGTTCCAACACTGGGCTTTAACTTGCCGACTCTTTTTTATAGAGCTACAATCACTATGAGATGGCGGGAGTCAAAATAGTAATATTCTTTCTATAATTATGCATTGGAACCAAATTTGGTAAAGGTTGACTGAGAGGCGGCATACTATGCCTAGTTATGCGGCGAGGATCGCTCCGCAGGTTATGTAGATTGTTTATTGCGCTATCGTCATACATGACCAATAGATGTGAGTAAAAGATGGAGACCTGGGATTTCACCACGAAGTAAGGCAGTTTTATTTCCGCCCCCCCCCCCCCCTAGAAAAAAACGAAAAAAACATTGGAATGCTGCCTCAACGAGTTTCTGGCGGAAACCTGAAAGCATGGCTGATAAGCCGGCTGCAATTTTTTTTATTGGTTTTTTGGGGTAAGAAAACGGGGCAGTATCTGTCTCATATATTGTTGGAAACCTGAACCGCGTCGTAAGGGAAGGAGTAAAGGAGGGAGTGAAAGAAGAAAAGAAGATAGGAAGAAAGAGGTGCCGTAGTGGAGGGCACCGGAATAATTTCAACCACCTGGGGATCTTTAACGTGCACTGACATCGCGCAGCACACGGGCGCCTTAGCGTTTTGCCTCCATAAAAACGGAGCCGCCGCGGTCGGGTTCGAGCCGGCTGCAAGGGAAAACGAAGATTTGGGCTAAGGGGGTCTAACGTCCCAAAGCGACTCAGGCTATGAGAGACGCCGTAGTGGAGGGCTCCGGAAATTTCGACCACCTGGGGTTCTTTAACGTGCACTGACATCACACAGTAAATGGACCTCTAGAATTTCGCCTTCATCGAAATTCGACCGCCGCGGCCGGGAGCGAACCCGCGTCTTTCTGGCCAGCAGCCGATCGCCATAACCACTCAGCCACCGCGGCGGCTCTGAAAATGAAGACGAAGACGAAGATTTGAACCGTATGTGTTGCTCTCGGCGCTTGTTCTCGCAGCTGCATACAGAATTTGAGAGCTTCACCGTGGTTGATTCACTTGCGTCGTACGTAGAAGGTATTTTCGCACCTCCTCAGGTAATGACAACAGCCTGTGGCCCTTTCTGGTTGAACACCGCGTTGCTTATTTAAGATTATACAACGAGGAGTGTACTTGTCAAATCGTCCATGTTGATCGCTGGTGGTTTTTTGGAGTAAACGCTGAACACGTCCTAGTATATGTCAACTGAACGCTAGTCGTAAGCACATCATGGACGTGCTGACACTACAGCGCATTAGAAATTGTGCAGCATAAAGAAGGCGTTGTAGTGCTTTGCAGCTTATGTGAAAAAGTGGAAGGCACTGAGTGGGAGATAACAGTGTAGCACCGGGGCGTTGAGAGGGTCTTCAAAGAAGAGCTTTTTGCCAGATATATCCGTGACATTTCCCGCACAGCATGAACTTACTAAACCAGGAAGACTTTTATAGAGGCTCGTCGGCGAAACTTGACGCACAAACCATCACGTGCCACTTACGTCATCGGAGTATAATCGTATTATTTCTGCTTGTTGTTATTGGTCTTTAATCTTGCTGTACTCTTTCAAAATGGAGTGCGTAATAGCTTCATTTAAACTGTTGTTGGCAGCTGCTCGCTGTGATTATTCACAGCAGCGCCTTGCCAGTGTGCGGCTTGAACCTGAGTTGGGCTTTCCCTTACAAAGTTTCGTTGAGACAGTCTATAGACTGCCCACAGACTTTTGTCGATCACTTCTATAGACTAGTCCATAGGCAATAAAAATTCTATAGGCAGTGTATAGACAATCTGTAGATTTATGGCTATACACTTAATAGACTTTTAATAGACAGCTTTGAAGGCACTTTTCAAGTTCTTGAAGGACTCAGGACTGAGTGCAAGGTTGTGAACTATCAATGTCTGCCCTGTGTACCCAAGTAATGACCAACGGGAATGTGGAAAAGGGATCATATCCCTTTGTTCTCTCCCTTTTCTATCTCTACCTCCGTTCCCCCTCCCACGTGTAGGGTAGCATACCGGGCGCTGCCTAGTTAACCTCCCTGCCTTTCCGTTTGTTTTTCTCTCTCTCTCTCTCTAATAGACAGTCTACTGACAAAAGTATATATCTACAAGAAGGCAATAGAGTCTAATACAAGAAATCTATAGACAGACTATAGACCGTTTTCATATGGGTTGAACTGCGCTATTTTGCGCATATTGGATTTCAGAAGCGTCTGTGAATTGTAGTGGATACTTTAATACACTCGTGCTAATAGTGCGTACGCGGCAAAAACAGCATCAATAAACATCAGTTGCCTCAAGAATCAGTATGGATGGCAGAAATATAACTGCCGTGCGTGAGTACCCTTCCGCGGTTGCGACAAGTTATTGGCCAGGCGTAAATTCCATAGCACCCGTGTTAAAGCTTAGGCTTAGAGCCACGCTTCAAAAGTTTTAAAAAAAATTCTTCGTTACAAGAAGAAATAATATGCGCACAGCCCTATACATGTAATCAAGAAAAGCATAAAATGAGCGATTACACTTAGCCTAACTGGTCAAAACGTGTTCTTGAAGAAATGTCTCACTTTTCAGTGCAGTAGTGTAACGAGGTTCAAGGGAAATGTGCCTTTCTTTCGTAGTGGCAACCAGAATTTCCATGTGTTTACCAGCACGGCTGTCTGATGGTAGACCTGCGTCTACCACGCAAAAATGTTGGGAAATAGGTGTCACCAGCGAGTTAAGGTGAACTTGTTAGGAGTGCCTGATATTACCCCCAAATTTCACTTATGAGACCAACAGATACGCCTACGTACTAAACCACTCGCGACATGCTTGGATCGGTGGACTTCATCCTTCTGTGTCTATATACGTGTGCAATACATCATCTTTACGCGAGACATTGCAACATCCTGGCGCGCACATTGATGCTGCGCCCATCCTTGGCGTCTTCACGTCTTTGTGTGTGTGTGTGTTTTCCCCAGAGCTTTGCTTAACCATGCGTCTAATATTCAAAAGAAACCTTATTTCTGCCAGGTGGCTAACACAGTTTTGTTAAGGGTTAAGCTAGCGGGAGCTTAAAAAATGCGACTCTCCAAAAGGATGGCGGAATGCGTTAAGGCGTGAGGGTTTGTTGGAGTCGAATGGACATCATTCTTAGTAAGCTAGTCTGATTTAACCAGTTGGAAAACTTTTTTCAGTGACCCGCGATAACGCCCAGAGCACACGCAGAGTGTGTTACCCCGCGAAAGAAAAAAAAAAAGACGTTTTTTATTAGTTTTTGCAGAAAACCGTTTCAGCTTAAGTCCCTTACACTCTGAAAAAAAAAAGCGCACAAATTCCAAAAGCTGGAACACGTGTTTCAATATCCCCCTCTTCACGACGCCCTCGACGGGGTTTTAATGTAGGACGTCCTAGTTAACATAGCCAAGCGAGTGCAAGATGGCTCTAGAAATATTAGCAATATTATAGGTATGCTTAATAAGAGCACGGTCTAATTCGTTGTTCAGTAAGCGGCTGCTGACGCAAGTGATTGGCGCTTTCGTGTATACGCGTTCTACATCACAGCACAGGATTGGCGACATTGGGCATAAAACAGTCCAGGAATAAATTATTTACAGCAGTCGGGGATATCCAACGTAAAATCGTTTCTAATGCACTGCGTGCCATTTTCATCAAAACGCTGAGCCTAATAGGTATGTCCCTATAGTTCTTCAACAAAACTAGAGTTATGTCAGGGTTAAGGGTTACTTAGCTAAGGGTTACTTAGCTTCGTTCTTTTCTGATTTGTTCATTCACTCACCAATCAAAGGCGCGGCTTGGGTAGACGCAGCGCCGCCTCTAACTACCCTACTGACGCAGCATCCAGCTTGGCCGCGTCATAAGGAGGCGCCACTAATCGGCCATACAACCCCGACTAAATGTATACGCCTAAAAGGAAGCAGCGCCACAAAGCTTGTCGCGCATGTCAAACTGGACGTCATAGATGTCATTAATCGGAGTCTACGCAGGGCCGCAGCGTGACGTGGATATCTGGCGCATTTTTGCCTGCAAGTGACAGCTTTGGCGTCATTCTGGCTCAACCAGCGTGTCCTCATCACCCTCACTCTACGTCACTAAGAGTAACTAGAAAAAATTGGCAGTGGCTTAACTTGGCTAACCCTGGAATTCAGCGAAAACCAAGGGAGCTTGCTAATCGTCTGAGGCTCGTCCATGGCAGCTCCGCTTCACGCTCGCGACAGCCGTTCTATTATATGTACCCACACGACCACGTGGCTATTACGTGGTATCACATGGTCTTACGACACCCCTATCGCATGTCATACACACGGCTTTACATCACCCCATCGGATGTTCTTAAGGTCAAAGTTCAGCCCAAATTTCACCTAATGTTAAAGGTCAACTAAAGGTCATGGCTCAAGGGTTCGACGCCATAAATTTACCACATATGGGCGTACACGGCTATCCTTGGTTGAGCTGAAGGTCTTTCAAGATCCTTGGGCTGCCTACCCGAAGAATGCTTTACCTAGCGTAGTGGAGGGATTCGCCTGAAAACTAGAGGCCCAAACGAAATACATACGAAACAGAACGGTACAAAATATAGCCCCTGCTTCATCATTGTTCCGGCATAATAATAAAAAAAGAACAGCGGTTACAACCTCAGCGAAACGATGCGTGGAAGCTACTGTCATCGAGTGGTCCAGAGGTTACCTTTTTCTACCGGTGAGCACGCTACAATATGGGCGCCGTACGCAATTATTATAGATATTCTACACTGGTTCACGTAGATAAATTGCCCCAGATATATTCTACTGAAGATTTCTAAACCCGAGAGGTTCTAGTCTCTTTCACACATTGCCAAATCCCAGCATCATCGGGCCAGGTGTCGCCATTTATGCTGAATGAGGTGCATGCTACTTGGATAGACCACTTGCTTGTATTTATTGTCCATACGTTGGTCAGCTGTGATGTCATCAAATTCTTGCTTACGGTTACACTGAACCATCGAAGAAGGATGTCCTAAACTACTGCAACATTTCTTGAAGCTAAACCTGCTCAGACAGACATGCAGTATTAAAAACAGCATGAAGGGACCTGTGAGTGAGTTTTCAGCAAGATAAATATATACGGGGCACAATAGATACTAAGGTGAAAAGCCCAAATAATATTGGGGGAAAGACAAGAAATCGAGGAGTTATTTGGCTCCTCGCAGCAACAAGGCGGATTTAAAATCAAAATTCAAATTCCTCTATTCAGAACCGTGACATGATGCTCGGAACTTGAAGAAAAATTTGGCACAAACGCCGGATTCAAAATTACGATGCCTGTGTTTACAATGGCAGCAGGAAAGATGTCATCACAAAACTATGCGAGAAAAGTTTGGCGTAAAAAACAACAACAAAATGCCAGTTTTGTCTAAAATCATAGTTGTTCCAATAAGGAAAAAACAAGCGACTTGGGAAGATTTTGAGAGCGCCCTAATGCGATAGAACTCTTGGAAATTAGATTAAGCGGGAGCATAGTGGGAATAATGTCTATCTTTCAATGGTACTGAGTGACCAAAGGACATAGCTGTTGTAGCAAATGAGGCCGACATCGCCAACCACAAATACTCCTCTTGCCAGCTATTTCTCTCCGACCCAAGTTCCACACAAAAGAAGGGGAAACAAATTATACACTAATAAAAGTATGCTTTCATGTAGCCGAACCTCATGCAGTACATTACCGGATGCTAAATGAGGAGGACTGATGCTATTGGCTAATACTTAACGATTGTATTTAAGGGCTTACCGCTTTGTTTACTGTCCAAATCAAACAGCAGCACGGTACTCGCGGATGCAGCGGACGTAGCGGTGCGAAAAAATGGGAACCAAGAGCAATTCGTCGAGATTGCACGGGAAGCAGCTACAGCCAGTAGGGTGTCCGAGCAGTGATCCCGAACATATCAATCCCTGCCCAATACTGTCCAAAAAACCTTTTCACCACCACCAACCGTGCAGCGGTGGCAGTGTTCGTTTAACAGCGATGTTTAAAACCCGTCCCGGCGAACCACAAGCTGGGGAACTTAATGCAAGTCGAAACCTGTACTCAAACTATAGAACGCTGGTGGACCTCAGGGAAGCGGTGAATAAATATAGTAATTCCTCAGTCCAGGACAGCGGTGATATATCTTTACCACCAGCTGTACCAATCTTTTAATAAAAAGTAAGATATTTCAAGCAGGGCCATACAAACTGTCCCGTCTTGATAGGAAAATCCCAAAAATATGTTTTTGTTCCTTGATTTGTTAGCGGGTGCTCAAAGTTTTCCTGCGAATAAAGTGCTACACTTTCGTCCATTGCCTGTCCGCACACATCTCTTTATGGAAGCAGGTGTCATAGCACAAAATGTTAAGCAAAGCTCTTTTCCGGAATTAGTAAACTGACGTTAGAAATCCGATCCCTGGTCTGACATGCGGCTAGCCCTTGTACGTGCCAAGGCGGGGGAATACTACGACGGGCGGCTCGCTTCATTCGCTCCCTAACAAAATCCTTGCTGGAGATTCATGCCAGAAGTGCAGGAATCAGTCCCCAACCGTTGCTGTAGATCAATTACATTGGTATAGAGCGACCATGAGGTATGGAGCAATTACATTGGTATAGCTTGAATGTTGGTATGCCTGACAATGACTTACAGTTCGAGAAAATTTTATTTCTATGGTCGTCTGTAAGTCATGCTCGTGTCAAGCAAAAAGCGCGGTAGGTCGAAAGCGATTGAAACGGAACCTAGCCCAGTGTGATGTCCCTGGGCGATACATCCGCACCATGTCCCTGTCATGTGCGGTGCGGTACAACGACATTGGGAGCTCTTTCGGATATCCCTGGGACAAGGTGTTCTCGCTTTGTAGGCATCTGCTTTAGATGACGAAGAATGGAGAACTGAAAGCGCCCTGAATGTAAGGCTGAGAGACGTTGGTAAAAAAAAATTGCATAGCAAACCTTTGATTTGTCTGTTTGGCTTAATGGAACAGCAGCGGGCGCTGTAAGACCCCGCGCCTGGAATGAATCTGAGGCATGAAGTCACCATCTGGTGGTGGCCCAGTGAAACACCTTTCATAGTTTCCTTCCCGCGAATACAGGCGGCGCCGTCGTGAAAACTTTGCGTCATTTATGAATAGCCGTCGAAGCTTGCGTTGCTGTGGTCACAGAAACCGAACGATTTATATACCCCACCTTTTATGCTACACAATTTTGTTGTTGTAGATAATTAGGCCGACACTGGGGAGTTAGGATCGTTAGGAAGGCTGCAGTGTTAGGGAATAGAAGTAGTGCGTGATTTGTTTATGGACATGTGCACAAGTAGTAGAAGATACGATGTCATTGACGCCTCTCCCCCGCAGTGGGTATGTGCCAGCATTGTTTGAGGCCTACCTACCTACTGCACCTCGCGTCGTCGTTTCAGTATCGTGTTGCGTAAGTCATTGGCGCCGCAGCCCAAACGGCTGAATATCTCGACCTCGAACGCCTCGTCAGCCAGCTATGCGACGAGCTCGCAGGCAAACCTGTAAGTTGCCCATGCCCACCAGTCTGCAGATGTGGTGGAGCCGCTCAGCGATATTGAAAGGCAGGCCATCATCATGTGATACACTCTGGGGGGCTAGCTGGTGCATGGTTTGAAAAAAAAATGACAATGCGCAAAACAGACAACACAGGAGAGCGACAGATGAAACAAGCGTGTGTTGTCCGTTTTGCGCACCGTCGTTTTCCGGTTATGTTGTACATAGATTTCAACAAAACTCGGTGTTGGATAGCCGTATCAGTAAAGATGGAGAGTGCGCGTCGTAGTAGTCGTCGCAGCGCTAGGGGCAATGAGCACACATTCAAAAACGCGATATAACGAAATCCGATTTTTCTAAATTCCCGATCTAAGTAACAAATTTTGATTCGCCGGCGAGTACCTATAGGGTTCAGTGCTCGCAATAACCCCAAATGACGAAACAAACGTCCACTAAACACTATTGAACGAAGTTTTTCTGGTAACAAATTAGAAAGGAGGTGATTTCTTCCTTATTTCGCCCATGTTGTATAGCAAAAATTGTTCACTGCGTGCCAACAGTAACATATAGGCGCCCAAGTCGAGGCCTTGATTTAGGTATGACGGGAGTACAAGGTCCACCACTGCACCAAAAAATGAATTCGGCAGTCGGCGGCGCGCCCCGCCGCGGTGGCTCAGTGGTTAGGGCGCTCGACTACTGATCCGGAGTTCCCGGGTTCGAACCCGACCGCGGCGGCTGCGTTTTTATGGAGGAAAAACGCTAAGGCGCCCGTGTGCTGTGCGATGTCAGTGCACGTTAAAGATCCCCAGGTGGTCGAAATTATTCCGGAGCCCTCCACTACGGACCTATTTGTTTCTCTCTTCTTTCACTCCCTCCTTTATCCCTTCCCTTACGGCGCGGTTCAGGTGTCCAACGATATATGAGACAGATACTGCGCCATTTTCCTTTCCACCAAAAACCAATTATTATTATTATTATTAGTCGGCGGCGCTTACCATCTTGGCATTCGATCATGTTTTACCAGATAGCGCTTTTACGCACAAGAGATTCGGGCCACCTCTGCCGACTATTCATACGCGCAAGAATGGGTTATCGGCAAATGTGATCCCACAGTAGCTTTTGGGCGCAGCTACACTGCGATTTTAGATTAGAAGGGCGGAAAATGCCTTACTTGATGTTACGAATTTCCCGATGAAACGAACTAATTCGTGGCTGCTATTCACTTCGTTAAATCGAGTTTTAACTGTATTTAAATAGAAGATCTGAACTACATTACGGGCCCAGAGCAATATCCCCTTCTTCGGATCATCAGTTGTGACACTGGTCAGGTCTGTCAAGTGAGTTGCGTATTCAGGAGCCTTGAATGCGTGCCGCCCCCGTGGCTAGGCGTCTCGTGTAGCGGTGATGGCGTGCCTGATCGCACAGACGGCATGTTCTGGTATACTGGTGTTCCCAGTAAACAGGCGTAGTGTTCAGAGGCCGTTCTATACGGGCGACTTATCAGTTTCTCCTGGACCTGGTCCTTACCATGACGCCGTAAACTCCTGTCAGTACCTCTCAAAGTTAATTGCTGTACGAAAGATGTGAACTCTAAGCACTCTTCTGGTGTCATTATGAAGTTGCATGAAAAAATCTGCAAAGATGCAAGATTCCCGTTCAACATCGCGCCCGAGATTCCAGGAGTGCTTCGGGAGTTCCCTCTGGACACGTACCTCCACATGCACAAGGAAGCGGCCAATGTGCTCCCTTCACCGTGGTACCTATCCTGCATGCTGATCATGGTGTACCATTGCTCGGAGGCGCCACCCGGGGCCACATCGCACGCGTGCTCTACACGGACTGCGATGATGAGCTCATGGCGCGATTCGACAGCCACGTCAGTCGCCTGTACTACCACTACCACAAGCCCCCACACAACCACATAGATAACGCGCTGTTTAATCCTTCTCCAACCGATGCCCGAGTGATTACTGCGAAGATAGGGATACGGATAAAAAAATTTGGGGCGATCAATTGGATTAATGCGATGGAAATGTGATAGCGTTCTTTCACTCACCAATCTGTTCCAGTTCTGATTCTATTCCAATTTTGAGTCCATTGTTTTCACTCCCATAGTCTACTGCAATAGTGGTTGTTTTCAATTTCCGATTACCCTACTACTCGAAATGCGTAACATTGTTTATCCCATTTAAAGATCCAACTGCCCGCAAAGTGACGCATCGATTAACCGCTGAACCACTGCGCCAGGAGTGGTACGAGGACTCCCAGATTTCTCTGAATTTAAAATAGAGAGTGACCAATTCCGCATATCCGGCCATTACCCACAACAGAACTAGCAGAAACAAAAGTGCTAATGCATTCAAACGGCCTACAGGGAATCACTTAAAAGTTCTTATTATGCGAGCCTCGGTAGGTGAATAATGAGTGTTAGTTGCTGGATTTGAAGCTCATGTTACTTGCATGCCCATTTGTTCCTGTATTGTTAAATGGTTACTATAAAGACCGGTTTCTGTGTTCCTCTCTGTGTCACCCATTCGTTCATTCTCTGCAACACAATGTTAAGCGTCCGCGAAATAATATGGACCTCATAGAAGCGAGGTGAAAAGCAACGAACTGCTCTTTATTGGCAGCTTTGCATAAAAGCGGGCTGGTTTATTAACAGAGTGCTTCCTGCCACATTGAATCCTCTATGAAATTGCAATCAAATCATCTCCAAAGCTTCATTCGTTCTCTTGATTTGCTTTTGGCTTTTACTATGTTGCAAAGCATCTTATTGGCGAACAGTTTGTGTAGACTCAAAGAACTTCGTGCTTCCCTCGTACACAATGGTGTAAGTGAAATGATGTGTGCTTGCGCGTTGCTGTTCACGCGCTTATTGCATACCCACCGCGGTGGCTCAGTGGTTAGGGTGCTAGACTACTGACGCCGGGTACCCGGGTCCGAACCCGACCGCGGTGGCAGCGTTTCGATGGAGGCGAAGCGCTAAGGCGCCCGTGTGCTGTGCGACATCGGTGCACGTTAAAGATCTCCAGGTGGTCGAAATGATTCCGGAACCCTCCACTAAACGGCACCTCTTTCTTCTTTCACTCCCTCCTTTATCCCTTCTCTTACGGCACGGTTCGAGTGTCCGCCGATATTTGAGACAGATACTACTACGTCATTTCCTTTCCTCAAAAACCAATTTTAAATTTTTCATACTCGACCGAGGCGGCTGCGTTTTTATGGAGGAAAAACGCTAAGGCGCCCGTGTGCTGCGCGATGTCAGTGCACGTTAAAGATCCCCAGGTGGTCGAAATGGTTCTGGAGTCCTCCACTACGGCACCTCTTTCTTCTTTCACTCCCTACTTTATCCCTTCCCTTACAGCGCGGTCCAGTTATCCGCCAGGATGTGAGTCATATAATGCGTCATTTCCTTTCCCCAACAACCAATTTTCATTTTTTTCAGCGTGATGCCCGAGCACCGCAGCTCGAAACTACGCCATGTTGATGGTAAATATATATCCTTGTTTGGCGGGCGTCACAGTCGGACCACTTAGTGCCGACATTCAGATAAAATCTGTGGGCCAACGATTTGCCGCAGAATATTCCGTCTCTGCATTAAAACTATTTAACAGACCGGACAGCGGTCTACGTCGACGCCGCCGAATACCCCGAAAGCTATAGTTTTTTGCTCGCGGTTGTAAAATACTGTGGACGGCCGTTGGTTGCGTGCTCCATTCCCGTCAGATCGTCTGAAGAGGCCGAGGAGGCGGCCATAGCCTTGGCGATGGTCTAGAAACCACCTTCAGCGAGTCTAAATCTGCGATTTGTAACTTCGCCAAAGGCCGGGTCTCCCCCGTCACCCTATCTCTCCTCCACTCCACTATGGACCAAATCCGCCCGATCCAATTGACCTGGGTTCCTGCGCACTCATCCCATATCCGAGGAACAAGGAGGCCCACAATCATGCCCCAGGATTCGTCGACCGGGATGGGATGTCGCCCGTCCTGCGCACGGCGAGCGATCGTATGGTGACATTTCATAACATAACCATGCACTGCCGCCTAGGTAGACTTTTATATCCCCCGCACATATTTCTCTATCCTAACCCCAAGAGATTGCGTGGAGGCAACTCCAAACGAACGCCTTCCCCAACCCCGCGATATATCCCCGCATTTACCCGTCCTCTCTTCCTCCTGTCAACTATGTGGCCAACATGCCACTCTATCCCACATACTCTGGGCTTGCCCTCATGACTCTGCTCCTCGTGGTTTGCAGCTCTCTAATCCATACCAGTGGGAGGCCGGATTGCTCGGTTTCGACTCGGACACTCAGATCCGGGTTTTGACAAGAGCCCTAGCAGGCGCCGAAAGCCACAGGCTCATGGCCACTTGATGGGGCTATCCCATCATGAACTATCCATCATGAACTAATCACGCGCACAACCTGGAGGCGTTTATTATTGTGTAAATAGTTTGTGTATATTACCTCTCCCCATATCCTCTCTTGCTGTCCGCTCACATCTTTCATTTCATTTCCCTATTCTGCCTGCTATCCTTTATTTCCGCTGCCCCAGCTCAGATGCTTCAGTATCGAAAGCAGATGCTGGGGCTAGCAGAAATCTTTTCTTTGCCTTTTATTCTTATTTTAATAAAAACCATTTACAACTACTACTACCACGCAAAGGCGCCCGTGAACTATGCGATATCAGAGCACGTTAAAGATCCCCAGGTGCGTCAAAATTATTCCCGAGCCCTCCACTATAGCACCTCTTCCTTTCTTATTTCGCTCCCTCCTTTATCCCTTACGCGCGGTTCAGGTGTCCAACGATATATGAGACAGATACTGCGCCATTTCTTTTCCCGAAAAAAAACAATTATTACTGTTTATATTTATTATTATTGGCTACGAAACAAAGAGAAAATGAGCGTCAGAAGTTGAAGAGAGCAGCGGAGACGCCCGAACAGAGAGGAACGCCTTTCCAAACGGAGGCGGCAGACAGCCCAGCGTAATAGACGCCGCATAGACGCCAAGATGGAGCCTATAGAAGGCGTCAGTCAACGGGAGCCAACCGAAGAGGATGTAAAGGCCCGTCGTGAGACTGATCACACCATTCGAGTTTCCGAAAGTGCATCTGCGACCCGGACATTTGAAGCAGACTTTGTGAAGAATCTTTTGGACACATTTTTAGTGTGTGAGAAAGACTGTGGCACAAAAAGGGCTTGAAACCAGTGAGTAATCCAATGTATGACACTTTGCGCTTGCCATTACCAGAACAACAAACTCAGCCAGGGAAACGTACCTCCCGCTACGCATATCCTGGCATAGCGGTGCTAAGCCACAGCCAATTTTTAGGGGCCGCTTAAATTCTCTGCTTTTTTATTAAAGAGTTTCTCTTTCTCACTCTTGCCTCCATATGTCAGTACGTTGCAGCGAGAGACTGAAGCGCAGAATTTAAACGCAGTCTGACATTAATCAAAAGGACGGAGTCATTCGACTTGCACAAAAGACTTTTCATTGAGACATTCCCTGTGCACCAAGTTACAGCATGTCTTCGTAGCTAGCAAGCGAATGCGCAATGGAACAATTGAAATCTCTTCCTAAGATGTTTGCAAAATATTTCGCGCGCCAAAACCAACGTGCATGCATGACGCTGCACTCAATTTTCCGCAGATATTTGTTAGCATATTGAACAGAAATCATGAATACGGCACAAGAACTTCGAGGGAGCTTAAGCTTAGACTTTAATAGTGGGACGCGACAGCGTGTTGGGGTACTGCCGAGGGGTACCGAACGCCTTGCCCTTTGGACAAAACGCTCTGAGTCTCTAGGAGGCCTCTAAAAACACAGACGCTGCTCCACACTACACTCCGTTTCTTATATAGCAGGCAACGCTACCAAACGTAGCGCGTCTGTTCGCGCAGGCCAAGTCCGTGGCCAAAAAGTAGTTTACCCCACAGCCAAAGTGAACACAGGCGGCTGTGGTTCCATCACACCTGTTCCGAAATGAAGCACACTACTCCGACGCAGAAAAGACACCTACGCGCGCGCCACCTGCCGGGCCTGCGCTGGTCATGGCGAAGGGTGTTTCAGTGGGGCTCACGCGATGGCAATCCGACTGCACGCCACGCACGAAGGAAACTTACAGGAAAGGCATGGTCGTCGTTTAATTCCGACATCTGTAATTTGCATACTCATTATTACTTACATACGCCTCAGTACAGATCTCGCACGCACGCTTCGAAGAACCCCAAGCATTCACTAGACGCGCCTTTATTCATGTACAAACGGTGAGCCGTCGTGGCGGAGTTGAAGCGTTTTCGTGTCGAACGCCAGTCTTTTTTGATTTGTGGCCTAGATCCCTGTTTTTTTATTCATTGTGTGTGCGCCCCATCTAATTTTTGCGCAGCCCCTGAATATCTCTGACGCGCGGTGCCGACAACCACTACTACAACTACTGCTACTACGACGCCGATGGCTTTTCGACTGAACGAGCTTTATGCGCTGTCCCGTAAAATACGAGCGCCCTCACTCTATATTTCCCGTTTTATAGCAACACCCAGTTCGTGATGCTATTCTAGCACGAATACAAGGCCTGTTTATTTTCGGCGTTACTACAAAAGGAAAGACCCAGCTCTTCTCGCACTCATGGAGGATACTTTAACTCCGCAAAAGAAGCGATGACGCTGTTCATATAACCCGGCAGCGGGGGCACGCTATAAAGATCCCCGAGTGGCTGAAATATTTCCGGAACACACCGCTACAGCACCTCTTTTTCTCTCCTCCTTTCAATCCCAATTCCTTCTTTTCTTCCCGGCTTGAGCCAGTGGGCAGGCCTGCGCACTTTCCTTTTCTTTCTTCCTGGCAACAACTTCTCTCTCTCTCTCTCTCTCTCTCTCGAGGGTGCTATGAGTGCTGATGCAGAAAATTGCTTTAGGATTGCCCCGTGGCACTGATGGGCTTGAAATTCTTTGCCTCGCTCAACCGTCAGGCGGCCACATAGGGTCAGAGGTGAGTGGTTTTTGATTTGTATGCAGGCTACCCAGCAAGGACACTTCCCAAAAGTTTGAGGGTACCGCTAGATACGGTACTAGAGAGAAAAATATGTGTTGAGTTTCTTCGTATGCCTTTTGAAGAATTCTCTTTGCTCTTTCAGAGTATATTTTATTGAAGTAATGTCCTTTTCATCCACCAGGAGTTTACTTATTTTTGTTGAGCGATGTTTATACCCGCCGCGGTGGCTCAGTGGTTAGGGCGCTCCGCTTCTGATCCGGAGTTCCCGGGTTCGAACCCGACCGCGGCGGCTGCGTTTTTATGGAAGCAAAACGCTAAGGCGCCCGTGTGCTCTGCGATGTCAGTGCACGTTAAAGAACCCCAGGTGGTCGAAATCATTCCGGAGCCCTCCACTACGGCACCTCTTCCTTTCTTCTTTCACTCCCTCCTTTATCCCGTCCCTTAGGGCGCGGTTCAGGTGTCCAACGTAATGAGACAGATACCGCGTCATTTCCTTTCCCCAAAAACCATTTATTATTATTATTAATTTTATTATTATTATTATTATTATTGAGAGATGTTTATTGACTCAGGGTATAAAAGGTCATGAAATGAGGGATGACGAGGATGCTTAAATAAAATAAAACAGGAGTTGTTGCAGGCCTGTCTGCCTTGAGTAATATTCGGAAATATCCAGGGGAGGAAAGAAAATGACCCAGTAACCTTCTCGCATACCTCGGTGGACACCTGAACTGCGCCCATAGGGAAGGGATAAAGGAGGGACTAAGAGAAGAAGGGAAGAAAAAGGTGACGTACTGGAGGGCTCTGGAATAATTTAGGCCAATTGGGGATCTTTAGCATGCACTGGCATCGCACAGCACACGGGCGCTTTTGCGTTTCGCCTCCATCGAAACGCGGCCGCCGCGGTCGGGTTCGCACTCGCGTACCCCGTATCGGCAGCCGAGCGCTCTAACCACTGAGCCACCACGGCGGGCCGCCATTAGGGAAGTTAGCGGGAAAGTGTCACACTATAGAAAATGAAAATTAGCTTTTGGGGAAAGGAAATGGCGCAGTCTCTGTATAAGTCCTGGGCAGAAACCTCCACAACGCCGGGAATAATAATTAATAATTGGTTTTTGGGGAAAGGAAATGGCGCAGTATCCGTCTCATATATCGTTGGACACCTGAACCGCGCCGTAAGAGAAGGGATAAAGGAGGGAGTCAAAGAAGAAAGGAAGTAGAGGTGCCGTAGTGGAGGGCTCCGGAATAATTTCGACCACCTGGGGATCTTCAACGTGCACTGACATCGCACAGCACACTCAGTGCACGTTAAAGATCCCCAGGTGGCCGAAATTATTCCGGAGCCCTCCACTACGGCACCTCTCCTTCCTTTCTTCTTTGACTCCCTCCTTCATCCCTTCCCTCATGGCGCGGTTCAGGTGTCCAACGATATATGAGACGGATACTGCGCCATTTCCTTTCCCCAAAAACCAATTATTATTATTATTATTACTCCATAAAAACGCCGGGAAGAAAAGGAGGAATTGGGATTGAAAGGAGGAGAGAGAAAGAGGTGCTGTAGCGGAGAGTTCCGGAAATATTTCAGCCACTCGGGGCTGGAGGAAAAACGCTAAGGCGCCCGTGTGCTGTGCGATGTCAGTGCACGTTAAAGATCCCCAGGTGGTCGAAATTATTCCGGAGCCCTTTACTACGGCACCTTTTCTTCCTTTCTTTCACTCCCTTCTTTAACCCTTCCCTTACGGCGCGGTTCAGGTGTCCAAAGATATATGAGACAGATACTGCGCGATTTCCTTTCCCCAAAAACCAATTATTAATTATTATTCCCGGCGTTGTGGAGGTTTCTGCCCAGGACTTATACAGAGACTGCGCCATTTCCTTTCCCCAAAAGCTAATTTTCATTTTCTATAGTGTGACACTTTCCCGCTAACTTCCCTAATGGCGGCCCGCCGTGGTGGCTCAGTGGTTAGAGCGCTCGGCTGCCGATACGGGGTACCCGAGTGCGAACCCGACCGCGGCGGCCGCGTTTCGATGGAGGCGAAACGCAAAAGCGCCCGTGTGCTGTGCGATGCCAGTGCACACTAAAGATCCCCAATTGGCCTAAATTATTCCAGAGCCCTCCAGTACGGCACCTTTTTCTTCCCATCTTCTCTTAGTCCCTCCTTTATCCCTTCCCTATGGGCGCAGTTCAGGTGTCCACCGATGTATGCGAGAAGGTTACTGGGTCATTTTCTTTCCTCCCCTGGATATTTCCGAATATTACTCAAGGCAGACAGACCTGCAACAACTCCTGTTTTCATTTATTTAAGCATCCTCGTCATCCCTCATTTCATGACCTTTTATGCCCTGAGTCAATAAACATCTCTCAATAATAATAATATTAATATTAATAATAATAATAATAATAATTGGTTTTTGGGGAAAGGAAATGACGCGGTATCTGCCTCATATCGTTGGACACCTGAACAGCGCCCTAAGGGAAGGGATAAAGGAGGGAGTGAAAGAAGAAAGGAAGAGGTGCCGTAGTGGAGGGCTCCGGAATGATTTCGACCACCTGGGGTTCTTTAACGTGCACTGACATCGCAGAGCACACGGGCGCCTTAGCGTTTTGCTTCCATAAAAACGCAGCCGCCGCGGTCGGGTTCGAACCCGGGAACTCCGGATCAGAAGCGGAGCGCCCTAACCACTGAGCCACCGCGGCGGGTATAAACATCGCTCAACAAAAATAAGTAAACTCCTGGTGGATGAAAAGGACATTACTTCAATAAAATATACTCTGAAAGAGCAAAGAGAATTCTTCAAACGGCATACGAAGAAACTCAACACATATTTTTCTCTCTAGTACCGTATCTAGCGGTACCCTCAAACTTTTGGGAAGCGTCCTTGCTGGGTAGCCTGCATGCAAATCAAAAACCACTCACCTCTGACACTATGTGGCCGCCTGACGGTTGAGCGAGGCAAAGAATTTCAAGCCCATCAGTGCCACGGGGCAATCCTAAAGCAATTTTCTGCATCAGCACTCATAGCACCCTCGAGAGAGAGAGAGAGAGAGAGAGAGAGAAGTTGTTGCCAGGAAGAAAGAAAAGGAAAGTGCGCAGGCCTGCCCACTGGCTCAAGCCGAGCCACAATCGCTACCAAGTGCAGATAGTAGGAGAGTTGAAAGATGGGACAGAAAGACAGGATAGTAAAGACGCGCTAATGACAAGGCCGATCCCGGAGGCAGTGCAATACCGGGCCAACCGGTGGCGGGAGTGAAGCATCCTTCAAACTCTCCGCCACATTTCCAAAAATAAGTCCAATTGGACCCGTAACAGATACTCTACGAGGTCCGGACAATCGCTATTTAGCATCCTCGATCGCCAGGCGTTGATGCCTAGTTAATGAAGATGATGTCCGCGGGCTTAACGGCACATACCCGCCAATATTATATGTTCAATTTTGCCGTATACAATTTGAAGTATTCCCTAATACAACATATTTTGCTCTTTGTAGGTTTTTTTATTGCAGTAATGTCATTTCATCCACAAGGAGTTTTTTTAAGTAATGCCAATTGCCTCAGGATATAAAAGGGCATGGAATGAGAGATGACGAGGAGCTTAAATAAATGAATAAAGGAGTTGTTGGAGGCCTGTCTGCCTTGAGCAATTTTTTTGTTTTGTTTCATTCTAGCTCAAACAATTTTAAAGTTTTGCGACTCATCTCTTCACGCCTCCAGTATAATATTTCTTAGTCAACCTGCAGTCCTATTTAGTACCGCCTGTCCTCGTATGCATACTCCGCAGATATGTTTCGTGCAGTCCCTCCTCGATCACTTGTACCTTCATTTAACAGATGTCCGCCAAATGTATAACAACTCTTCTGTCCAGGTTGAATTCGATGGCATTTTCCCATCGAATGCAAAGCTGCCGCCCTTTCCTCTTCTTCAGGGTTTGTTGGAGGACCACCTAAGGACCTTTACCTGTCATATTCTTATTTCTACCGATGCCTCGCAGGATCGCGAAAAGGCAGGCGTGGGAATTTTTTCACCTTCACTGGGTTGATATTTTTCTCTCCGTCTTCCTGACTTCACTCCAGTTTTTCTGGCTGAAATATTAGCTGTAATATTAGCCTTACAAAAATTAGAAACTACCGTTTCCCAGGTCGTGGTTATGATGGACTCTCTGTCCATTTGATCTTCATTATCCTCACCCACTTAGTCTCGGGCATTACGCTTCTTTAAGTTCCTGATCCCGCTCCATCTAAAACCGTTAAGGTTGCTTTGGGTACCGGGGCACATGGGCTTTCAATTAAAGATGTTGCAGATTCCTTAGCAAGGGCCTCTCTCTGCGGCCAAACTATTGCTGTCCTGCCAACCTGTGCATACACAGCTGCGGTGAGGTTTCACAGCTACACAATATTTCAAGAATTTGCTGCCTCCGCTCTTACATCATCAACTGAATATCAACATTTTTTGCATCCTTGGAGTAGCAAGACTGGCGCTCGTGCAGAATAAAGGTTTCTTTCACGCGTTTACGTTGCCGGGTTCCCCTTCTAAATTTCTACCTTTGCAAATCTGGCCTGCCGGTTTCTCCATTGTGCCCTCTTTGGGCCGAACCTGAGATATTAGATCACTTCCGGCTGTTCTGCCGAAGCTTTTCTCATTTGAGCAGGCGTCTTTTGCAAATTCCGTTTCACCAACTGGGTTTGCCTGTGTCCTCTGCGGTTGTTTTTTTTGTGTTTTTTTTTGCCTTGACGAAGCGACAGGAGTGTGCGCTCTTGTGTGCAAAAATTTCTTCAAAAAACCCAGCGACTCACATTCTAATTTATTTTTCGCGCTGTCATCCAGTAGAGATTTGAAACATTAGAGGCATTGTATACTGTCATGACATTAAGCCATTTTTCCCATCTCCGATCTCCAAGTTAACAGGACCCCTGTCCTTGCGTCTTCCAATATATCAGTTTACACACTACTCCTATTTTTTTTCTTGCCAAAACTTTCCTGTATCCATCTAGTAACCACCTGCGTCTTGGCCCCTCCCCCGCAGTGGGTATGTGCTAGCATTGTTTGAGGCCAACCAACCAACCAACCATACTCGCGGCGAGGGGTTGGCCACAGTAATCCCTAATTCTTTCAAGAAATTTCTTTTTTTTCTCTGTTACAATTCTACACAATGTCAGAACCCTCAAGTTAATCTCGAGTGCTGCAGCTATTTCATGACCACATCGATCAGCTATACAATTCGCAGCCTAAACTTTAAAAATCCGCGTGCTGCAAATTTTGAAGGCGCCCATGCGGAAGTCGCAGAACCGTTAATTCATATGTTTATGGGTAGGGGGCGTGAGCGCAGTGTGAAGTAGAAGAAATGCGGCGCGTGTCCCTCGTAGCACGCTTACTGGCCTCGTGCAGAAGAAGCAGAAGAAGAGACGATGTCCTGCCGGCCGGTGGCCCCGCGTCGCCGTTCGAGTTGCGTTCTGCGCAAATCTACGTCGCCACAGGTCAGGCGGCCGAGCATCTGGAGTTCAAGCTCGTCCTCAGCTAGCTACGCAACCAGCTCGGAGGGCAGCCTGGAGGCCTCCAATTCAAGCCAGTCCGCTGATGCTGTGGAGCCCCGCAACGAAATTGAACGGTAGATATTTTCTCTCGCACTCTTGGAAGTGCTTGCAGCTAGACGTGTTGGTGCATATTCAGGACGGACATATAGGATGTGCCCTCACTACGTCTCTGTTCGTATTTATTGCACTCGGCTTTCTTGTAGAGTGCCTGGGCGAAATTCGGTGTTTATAGCAGATGGCTTCAGAGGTAGGCCTCTCGACGTTTCACTTCTGCGTAGTTATTGTCATTGCAATCGCGGCAGTATATATGTTGAATCATACCACCGAATGCTTCTTGACTTCAGAACGGCGCAACCACCATCGGGCCATTCATTGTTCCACTGGCCTGAGCTTGTCCAGTTCATGTGTTGCCTAACTAACATGCGTAATCTGGTGCGGCGGATTCAGTAGGGTGATGGCCGCATGGTCGGGGCAAAGTGACTCAGAGGCCGTATTTTTGTTTATGAGCACACAGAACAACCGTATGAAAGCTCTGATCTTCAATGCCAAGTACCGCAGCTGTGGCCTAGTTGTTTGAGCATCTGCCTCGCATGCGGGAGGTGAGTGGTTCTATCCCCAGTGCCGCCGCGTACCCACCGGCGATGCAATGGGCACAAGCTTTTCCCCGCCTTGTCTACGGCTACTTTAGGGCGAATTGCTTGGGAAACGGGTTATGACCCCCCCATGTTGTGTAATGAAAAACTACTCTGTGCCATGGCACTCTTTAACCAAAGCTGCCCTTGCGCCATAAAAAATTATCATCATCATCATCTTCTTCAATGCCAGCTTCTGTTTTGCGCTGTGCAGGGGAAACAAACCTCTGCAAATATAATACGCGAAAGTGCTCGTTCGCAGGTTTCTGCGCGCCCCGTTCAACATCGCGCCCGAGATGGCAGGACCGCTGCTGCAGTTCCCGCTGGACATGTACCTTCGCATGCGGCGGGAAGGGGGAAACGTGCTTTTGTCGCCATGGTACCTGTCCTGCATGATGGTCATGATGTACCACGGCTCGGGTGGCGCCACTCGGCGCCAGATCGCGCGCGTGCTTTATACGGACGACGACGGTGAGCTCGTGGAGCGCTTCAATAGCCATGCCAGCCGCCTTTTCTGCCAGGACTACCACAAGCCCCGACACACCCACTCAGGTAGAGTGCCTTTTGTCCTTCTTCGCGGCTTGCCGGTACGCCACTCTCCCTCGCCAAGAGATCACCACTGAATAAATGGCTATGGTATGCTAAAACGACTCCGCCGACAATAGTACAGCGTTTAAGCCAGGGAAAGCTCCTCCTGGAGGGATCGCAAAAAGAAACAATCCAAACCTCCCAGACAGAAAGACCTTTTTTTCTTGAGGTGAAGATCAGGCATCGAATGTTCGTCGCCGCGCTAATCTTCTAGCACCGCCGAGTAGGCGAACTTCTAGGCCGAAGCTGCATAACATCCAACGGTCTGTTAGCACGTTTCCGGACTCTTTGTACCACGCAAGCAAATAGCAGCACATGCTCGCGAAGAGGGGGTATTTACTGGCAACTGGATGAGGTTGTGTGCCGATTTAGTACGTGTAGTACTATCGAAAGTTGTTCTGAAGGAGATTTTGAAAGAACGTTTTTAGTACTTTGAGATTGAAATACATACCAAATTTGAGACATATATGTACTAGCTAACATGCAGTTTTTCGTTGAATTGAGCAAAATCGGGAATAGATACTGTAGATATGTTTCTGAAACCATACGGTGGCGTTGGAATAAGCCGTACGTAATGTTTAATATAGAACAGGCGGTTAAGAAGAAGTCCATTTTAAACCACGGGCGATATGAAATAACTTCACTTGGGCAGCACCTCAGAAGACGCGGAACGTGTAAGGGAGCTTGTCCTTGAGAATCTACCGGCGACTGTTTTAGGGATTGCAATGTGTGTGTCTCGGGGTCTAGTAGAGATGCCCCTAAAGGAGGAATTAAACATGTACCGTGTCGACACCTAGTTTGTCTTCTGACGGCTAGCCCCTCAGGGGCGGGAACAACGTGCCTTTTAATGCGAAGCCTTTAAATGTGCCCTCTGGGTTCTTAAGTTTATCCCCTGCCAAGTATTATGATAGACGCACTCGCGGAAAGTAGCTTTCAGGCTATTTTCTGGCCGTATCAGGAGCGTTGCAAGGGGTGCGTTGGTTTCTAAATCTATACTCCAAACACGAACATATCGAAAAGATGCACAAATGGTGACAAATTAACTTTTCCTATAACGCATCCTGATAGCAAATCACCCTGAGGGACCTTCAGCCCGACAACGTTAGCCGTGTATGACCATATGTAGTACAGTTATGGTGCCGAACCCTTGACCTCTGGCCTTCAGCAATAACCTTTAATTGGCCTTTGACGTTTGAATTTGGCGTTGTGTGACCTTTGCGTTGACCTTCGACCTTTGACCTTAAAAACATCCGATGGGGTGATGTGAAGCCACGTGATGACATCCGATAGAGGTGTCGTTAGACCATGTGACACGATGTGGTCGTGTGGGTATATATAGAACATAGAACTGCTTTCGCGAGCGTGTAGCGGAGCTGCCACGGACGAGCCTCAGACGCTTAGCAAACGCCATTGTTTTTCGCTGTATTCCAGGGTTAGCCAAGTTAAGCCACAGCCGTTTTTTTGCTAACAATTGGCCGTTATTCTAAATTTTTTCTTGCACAGCATATCTGAGGTTAATGTTTTGTCTAAGAGCTTGGAGTTAAAAGTAGGTTTCGAATTAGAAGCGGATTTGATTCTTTCAGACGCTATGCGTGCAGTCAAGGCCAAGACAAGACTGAAGTCGAGCCGTCACTCGAGAAATCTAAACAAACACAATTGCACGTTTTACAACTGCGACTATACCGGAGAACATCAAGTTGGTGGTTCGCACGGAGCAAATGCAGCAACCTGCTTGTTACAGCTGTAGCAAGCATGTTCAGAGTTCTGAGACAACACTGAGGCACCAATCTTCGAAACTGCTTCCTAACGGCGCACAACTCCGATCAAATTACGCAAATGCTTTCTTGCCTATTAAGCAAACAGCGCTCTCAATGCATTCCGAGCAGCGACGTGACCTAATCTAAGCTTAGCTAATAACCTTACCTAAACCAGCGCCGAAGTCAACTCCAAACAGCTCTTTCTCGAGATCATCAAGCTATTTTGCCATTTTGCCCATGAAATTGAGGTGCTTTCTCATTTTTGCTTAAGTTATCAGGTTGGCAACAAAGCGCGAAAATAAAGTTGAAATAAGAATTAGGCTTAAGTCGAAGTGAAGGGTAACCTCCAAAAGGAAAATTTTTACAAATATTATGTAAAAAATACCGCTTCAGGATGGGAATAAAATCGTCATGTTGCCCATATGCCTCATTAATTGATGAGAGGTCTGTAGTCGTCCACAAGCCTTTCAACAGTGCCAGAACGACACAGCGGGAAATACTTTGTGTCATTTACAAATAGCCTAAAACTCGAAAACAGGCCTGATCGTGTTGTACATTCTAAGTTAACGCGTTTAACTCCTCATGCGTTTTAAAACCTTTAACGATAGTGCTAGGAAGCGGTAATTTTGATAAATGCACAAAACAGTACGCCGCTAGAGCGCTCTATACAAGCGTAGGGCGACTGTATGATTGATCAACCCATGTTACTTTCCAATGAATAATAATTGGTTTTGGGGGAGAGGAAATGGCGCAGTATCTGTCTCATGTATCTTTGGACGTTCCAGTGACAAAATACGGTTTTAGGGCATGAGGATTGAAACGGTATGCGTAAGTTTGGTACCACCATTTTAGCAGATCCTGTTTATTCCGTGCAATTCGGAAGACTGTGGTGTACTATGATGTGCTAGGCGCACTTCACTGTGTAATCTATATTTTTTTTCCTAGCGCATCCGGTCCAGAAACGATATATAGTAGACCCTCGTTGTCCCGTAAGCGCTTACTCACCGGATACGCTAACCCGTGGTCCTAAGTCCCGCTACTTAAATATTCTATTTCTGGCGTCGAATACGTGGGATTGTCTTTTTTAGATGTACTGCAGCGAATGGCGAGGCACGTAGCACGATTAGAAACAACCGAAGGTATGTCAGGTTGGTGTAGTAATGTCTAAGAGAAAGTGCACACCCAGCAGGGTTCGGCTGAGAGTTGGTTGGTGGGTTAATTAACGAAGTACTGGGAGATAAGGTAGCAGGTGTGGTCATTGGACAGGGCTATTTGGAGATCAGTGGGAGCTGCGGCTTTGGTCTTGCCGTGGACATAGCTAGCGATGGCAGGAAAGGTTCTGATGATACAAGTAAGCACTGAGGATCCAAGCCGTAACAAGAAATTGTGTGAATTAAACCAAAAAGTTCCGGTTTAAAACCCTTCTTTTCCTGCACCGGTTTAAATCGGCGTTAATTAGAAAAAGTGAAAATACATCGGTTCTTAAAATTCCTCGTAAAAACGTTAACATATCCTTTTCTCCAAATTTTACGCTATAATTATCTGAAAAATAGAAAATTCTCCGAATGGAATTCAAGAAAGTTTCGATCGAGGAGGTGCAGCAGATCGTAAACCATGGAAATCGCGGCTCGCACCTGACTCAATCAGCGTCCATGGCACTGTCTGCGGTAAAATAACAAGCGCTGTATTCTAAGCTTAAATTTTAACTTCAGTCGAACGTTAAAGAGAGCTTTGTTTATCTCATTCATATAGGCCGACAGTGATCTTCTAGAGCACTGCTCGAGCTGTAGCCTTATTGTGCTAATGTATTTCGTTATATTACCTGGCCGCCCTGCGGCAGCCGTCTCCCGCTATTGTCACTTTTTCATTTTATGTAAATTGTTTTGCTTTGGCTCTTTGTGAGAGCTAAACGATATTCATCGCTATCTTATATGCGCAACCGTTATTTTTGGCAGCAATGAAGCGACCGTGGTACAATGTCGCCAACAGTTTGAATTAGAGGCCGCAAATAACTGCAACGCGTCAGCAGAGCACAATGTGTTTGCACCGAGCGTCCTTAGAGTCACTGAATAAGTTAAGCTTCCCGCGTGCCTAACGCTCTATTTGTAACTACTGGCCGAGAAAAAGCGCCGGATTTCTTTTCCCCGCAATAGCACACAAGAGGGCTGTTTTGTCATTTCAAAATATGATATAACATCAACTTTTGTATGGCTTCGATCTCCTCGTTGGCATTAACAGCCAGGCTTCGTTAATTAAAGAGACAATTATTGATTTTTAGTTTCTTAGTTGTTCTATTTAAGATATTTTTGTTTTCAGACAAGAGACGATTGCCCCACTTGCTGATAGTTTGCCGCTGAAATGTTGTTTTCCCTAGCTTATTTTGGGTAAGTGCACGCAGTAACAACCGGTCCATACTGTATTCGAGTCAGGGGTGGCATTGTGGAACTCCTCATTTGTTCCTAATGACCTTTTCGCGCTCCATTATTACTAGCCGCCTCGGTCTAAACTCTTATTGTTTGCAACGAGAAAACAGTCATTCACTGCTGGTGTTATCAAAAGAATCAAAGGATAAAGAGCATTAGGAAAATTAGTGTTTAGCTTCTAGAAGCCAATCGTATGAGAACGAAAGTAGTGCTTAATTAAGGAACGTTTCTTAAAACACAATTTTTTGTCGTCTTCCCATTGGCAACGGAGATCTTTATGCTCGAAAAACAAGCAAAATCGACCTAGGAGCTATAAAGAGAAGTCGGCAACTCGGACAACACATTGTTTTCATGCAGAGATCTGCAGATAAGGAATAGGCATTTCTAGCGATTTTTAATGACATCGTCCAGTTCCACCTATGTTACTCCTGAAGGAGAAGCAGCCGTTGCCTATGTCGACCCAATTTTTCATTTCTTAAACAAAGTTCTTGCACAAGTTGAATTAAACTATTCCTTTTTTTGCACAAACAGACGCATATATCCTTAGGTTCGGAAGGTGATAGCCTTAATTGCTTGTGTGCCATTGAACACAATAAAAATAGTGATCTTTAGGCAACTGAGTCAATAGGAATTACTTAACTAAAAGATTGGTAGGCGCCGTTCATCCGGTCACCATGGCTCGGGATGCTAAACAAGGCTTCTTGCTACGTAAAGTTCAGAGAAGCTGTGCAGGACGTACATTTCTCCTAATGCATAACCAATATGAGCCGCTATAAATAAAACTTACAAAAATATCAATTTTTGGAACATTTCAGGGTAAAGTAGTGACGGCGATAGTCGCTCTGCACTGACCCCGATTTCTCCATGGTTGCACTAAATCCTATGCGCTAATTCTTACGACCCACCTGGACCATATACCACTCCTTACACATATTCTATAGGATATGCTCTGAAGAAAATATGGCCCTTATGGCAGCGGTCCATCAGGATAATATCTTCTTCCGGAAAGAGGCGAAAGCGTGAATTATTGCCTAAAGGACCCATAGCTGCTGTCGCTTGTTCCACTTACATGACGGAAGGTTATTATTGTGCCAATGTGAAAAAAAAACATAATTCAGAGATCATGGACAGATATACATTGCCAATAAAAGCTAGTTTGGTTTCTTTGAGCACATGGAAAAGTGCGACGCTCACACCTGCTGCCGCCATGTGCCAACCGGTTTCTAATGGGTACTAACTTTTGTCTTCGCCTAGAGCTCAGATTTTCAGTAGGGCAATACTCGTGATATGGATCTTTCATTCCAGCCAGTGTCGACGAAAAAACACTTTGTGCTATAGCGCTCTTTGGCCAAGATGCTCCTACACCATAAAAATTTATCTTCATCAGTTCCGTTCTTTTTAAACACTTCTCTCTACACTGTATACAGGCCTTCAGGTTACCTGCTACGCCGGCCTGTACCACGACGCACGGGTCAGCGTCTCCCAAGATTTCAAGGAGCCGCTGTCTAGCCTGGACATGCACGTGCACATCCAGGACTTCGCCGAGAGTCCCGAACAGAGCCGGCTTGCCCTGGATGGCTTCCTCCGAGCGCTGACGGGCTTCTGCTTCGAGCGAGACGTGTTCACCGGAGACAGCGTCGACCTGGACACGTTCGTGGTCCTGGCCAGCGTCTTCTGCTTCGGCTCGCGCTGGTTCGCCGCCGGAGGAGCCAAGGGCTCGACGGGAGAGTTCCACGCCGAGAGCTTAAGCGACAGCCGCGGGGACGACTACGTCCAGATGCTCACCATGACGGGAAGGTTCCAGTTCGCCCAGTTCAACAAAGACGACGCCTTCGAGGGCACCTTGCTGGACATTCCGTACCAGGACCCGCGGCGGTCCTTAGCTATCTTCGTCCCAGCGCCCTCGTCTAACCTAGCAGCTTTGGAGAAGAACCTGAATGCTGCCGTTATACTGACGTCTTTGGGCCGGCTGGAACATCGCGGTCTGGTGGAGGTGACCCTGCCCAGGATGAAGGTGAAGTGCCTCACAGACCTGAAGCACTACCTTCCACCTATGGGAGTTGTGGACGCCTTCACCGACTCGGCGGACTTCGTCAACATGGCGCGCATTGTGGGGCTAAGGGTGTCAGCGGCCAAGCACCTCGCCGTGTTTCGAGCCGGCCACAGGGGTCCAAAAACGGCAGTGGCCGAAGCTGTGGCCAATGAACACCTGCGCAGCGCCAAGGGAAAAAGCGTCTTCAAGATAACGGTTGACCGTCCTTTTATGTTCATGGTTCTCGCTCGTCACCCCGACACCGTTCTACTTCTGGGGTCCTTCACTCACGTGATTTAGCAACTTGACCCAGAATATTCAATATAATATGTGACATACTGACCGCAATTACATACGTCTGCCTCGTTTGCGTCAACTACGATTACTCATTCAGCTCTGACTTTCACAGATGTTAAAAGCACACCACCGCAAGACTTTGAAGAAAAGCTTATGTATCAATACTTTCGACACAGACTTTCCATGTGTCATGCTATGGAAGAGTCCTTGACAAAGGATTTACATGCTTCTTGCCAACCCGATCATTGCCCCAATGTTGCGACAAGCCCCAGCTGCGGTTCCGACACGGCCACTGCAGACATTGTCTAGCTCCGTGCCTTTCGCAACGTCGGAAACCACTGACCCTAAGAACGGTCTGTACCCGGCTGAAAATCGGGCGAAAACTTTGCAGAGGCTTTGACAGCTGGACGATTACCTAACCGTTCGGTGGAATCAGGGACCACTTCAGTGCTGCTGTACTGTCTTCGGTAGGCCTAAGGGGAAAAGCTATTGACCGCGTTGTATTCATCGCGTTTGTGCGTGAGCTTTTTGCTCTGTGATCCTCTTTTCTGACATCATATTCTGGTTTGCCCATTTCTTCGATAAGGGTTAGAAATCGACTACTCCGTCCGTGCACTTTCGTTTCTCTTTTCGTTTTCTTATTTTACTTCGTTGTTCTGTATAGATGAATGAATGATGTTGCAGTATCCCCACGCAGTCCGTATTAAGATTTCTGTGCCCGTATGCAGCGTTTATTTTCCGTATATTCCTTGGCCCACAGTATGCGCACGCTAGCCGGCCGCGACAAGTTACTGCCAAAGCCAAAACTCACTCTTCTGTCTTCGAAAAGGACTAGCTGTCGACGTAGGCTAGGTAAACATCCGCAACGCTTCTCACATTCCGCGCTGGTGGCGAGAATGTCTTTTGAACACGAGCTGACAACCTGCACTGCCAGTAATTCTTAGAGGCATGGTGTCACACTTAAAACACGGAATAAATAGCACTGTCCTAGGCTGTGCGGCACTTCCATTAAGCACTTTGCGCACTGTGTTGACACGTCAGTTGCTTAACTAACCAAAAGCTGCAGCGTTCTGAGCGACGCTGACATTAAGACCGCTTTTCAGGCAACCAGATCAGTCTCTCAAATATCGTTTTCGCTTGCGCATGGCTGGAGGCTGTTGTGTTAGTCGGATGCAAAAAGTGCTTATGCTAATCGCAGTTCAGGGCGAATGAATCGTCAGTGGTGGCAGCCTAACCAGGAAGCAGCACGTGTACGCAAGAGGCTTCAGAATCCATCGGCCCAATAGAGTAGATCTAGAGCAGCTGCCAAGCACTACACACTTCCGTGCACTGAACCCTACGTGTTGCCTCGAAATGCTTTTCAGAAATCGACCGCCGCTGTGGCTGTGGTTGTGGTGCTCTGCTGCCGACCCGAAAGACGCAGGCTCGATCCCGGCCGAGGCGGCAGAATTTTAATGGAGGTGAAACTGTAGAGGCCCATGTACTATGCGATGCCAGTGCATGCTAAAGAACCCCAGGTTGTCGAAATTTCCGGAGCCCTTCACTACAGCGTCCTTCACAGCCTGAGTAGCTTTGCTGCACAAAACTCCCAGAAACCAAGCCAAACTTCCAAGACATTCTTCTCCGACGGAAGACACACTTTGGAGTTTTGCTTTCAGATGATAGAGGAATCATTTTTTCTTCTGGAAAGTGGTATGTAAAGGCTTCTAATTAAGTGGAATAAGTAGCCGTATATTTAAAAGCAGCCCTTATTGTTCAGGGATGACGACCTAGCAACTGGTGTTGAGATTTTAGCAGCACCGCTAAAAGAAATCGCGGACCCTTATAAACTTTGTGTGTGCTGTGGCCCTCTAGTGATTGATTTGCAAAATAGCTTTCGCTGCTTTCTGAACGCGAATTCAGGTGGCACCTTTGTGAAATACATGGCGGAAAAGAACTCAGAAACTAATGTAACAATGGAGGGCTCAAGTACGGACAAATAAGTAGCCTTAAATAACTGGAAAAAAACGCGCAAAGATAAAATGACTAATTCAATTAAAAAGAAGGTGAGTACAGAATTATATTGATATTTTAAAAAGAAGACCATGACGGAATCGTTTTAAGATAACTTAAGAGGAAGTGCTCTGCTCTTTGAAGCCAGATCTGGTTATCTTAGAACGCGCAACGACAAATAGAAATTTAACGAAGATCACGTGCTGTGTGTGGGAAATCTGTAGAAACAGTTCAACACCTCATACTCAATTGTGATGGTATGCATGGAAATGTCAATGCAGGCACAGTCACTTTCCCAGAGGTCCTAATGTTAAGCGGTTACAGCGGCCGTGTAAATAAATCTGCGGTTGAAATTGCCAAAGGAAACAAATTATGATACTTGTAGCTCAAAAGCAGGGAAGTGAGATAAGGTTAAAAGTGTACGACTGAAAATAAATTAAAATGATGAATTTAAAGACCAATTTATAAAACGTTCCTCTCTACCTCCATTTCTCCCTCCCTCCCTCCAACCATCCATCCGTCCGTCCGTCCGTCCGTCCGTCCGTCCGTCCGTCCGTCCGTCCGTCCGTCCGTCCGTCTGTCTGTCTGACTGTCTGTCCGTCCGTCCGTCCGTCCGTCTGTCTGTCTGTCTGTCTGTCTGTCTGTCTGTCTGTCTGTCTGTCTGTCTGTCTGTCTGTCTGTCTGTCTGTCTGTCTGTCTGTCTGTCCGTCCGTCCGTCCGTCCGTCCGTCCGTCCGTCCGTCTGTCTGTCTGTCTGTCTGTCTGTCTGTCTGTCTGTCTGTCCGTCCGTCCGTCCGTCCGTCCGTCCGTCCGTCCGTCCGTCCGTCCTTCCATCTATCCATCCATCTAGGTCATTACTTCGTTTGCTTCAGCATGCGAGAGGGTGACAAATAGAAATGCCCTCGAAAATTAACCTAGATGAGGTGGGAAAACTGCGGCGTGCTGCTGGGCACGGCACCCTGATGAGAGTACTATATTAACGCAACTTTTTAGACCAGACCGGTTCTTTCAACGGCGTTATCACTTCCCACCACTATTCTTGAGGATGCCAACATGTGAAAGTCTGGACAAAAACTATGCAAAATCACGAAACCTCGAAGAGATGACCAGTGAGGCCGAACTGCTGCAAATGTTTTACAGTCAAGGTGGACATTCTGTTGATTTTTCAATAACTTTGACGGTTTTATGCGCAAATAACTTTCTGGTTTTCGATTTTTTGGTTCCTTATGTTGTATGTAGAATCTAAAGAGGCAATAAAAAATTGATATTTCCTTCATAATTTTTGAAAAAAAAAGCAGCTTTTGACAAAACAGGAAAAGGAGAAAATTTAGAAAGACCTCTTGAAATGTTGCACAAGCTCTGTTTCTCAATTGATATTATGTAGGATTTTTATTTATCGCTAAGGTTCAATGAAGCCTTCTACTTTACTCTGAAATCCGTCATAACTTGCAACGACTGCAAGTGCTCTTCAAAGCCCAGGCGTTCTTTACACCCGCCTTTTCAATGAACAATGCCTGAAAATCGTCTCTTAAATGTCGGAAAGCACCCGAAGCGATTGCTTCATCTGTGGCGTCCGGCTGCTCAGCCTCAAGACGCGGGAGGGAGTCTTGGCCGCGGCTGCAGCATTGTAATGAAGGCGAAATGCAAGATCCCCGCTGTGCTGCGCAATGGTAGCGCAATTTATAAAGGACTACGAGTGGTCGAAATTAATCCAGAACTTTCCTCGGCGGCGTGTGTCAAAGCCGACGTGCAATTTAATTTTGCTGTTAAGCTGCACAAGCGACTTCATTTCATCACAGGTGAAGATGACAGTCTGCATTACGGGAATTTTACGAATGAAGTGCATTTATTTATTTATCACTTTAACCCCAGCGCCACAAAGGGCAATATATGGGGGGGGGGGGGGGGGTTAGTAAGAAATAATAAAAAAAGACAGGTGAAAGTTCATGACACAACATTCTGATGAGATCATAAAAAACAACATCGCATGAGGTAACCACAAGATTAGGAAGCAATCATTCTTTCATGAACAGAAACACACGTCATAGGGCGCAACATTTAGAGAGATTCCCGGTATTCAAGAGAAAAAAGAAATTTGTCGCATATCCCCTTTGCGCACATACGTACAGAACAAAAGCAACAAAAAAAAACGATTATTTACAGTGGCAGAGGCGGCATCGTGGCGCAACTGGTTCCAGTCTGAAATGGTTCTGCGAAAAAAACGACGTTTGATATCTTACAGTTTTGCAGCCTATTTCATTTATTTTATTCACACGGTGTCGTCGTAAAGATACCTAATCCGGAATCAATACTAACTCAATGCACTTATCATTGAGTAAGGTTTTACCTTATGGCCTAAGCAGATGCTCGGAATAAAGGCAAAGCTTAAAAGAGTAAAGGCACCATTACTAGAAATATTAAAATAAAATCGCTCATTGCAGCACGCGATGCAACCCACGATGTCTTTATTTCATGTTTTAACACAACATGCAGTTTTCCAGCAATATAACCTCTCGGAAATGTGTTAGGCATGTGCATATCAGCTTCCCCCTTTGATAACGCACGATACGAGTTATGTTTCAGCGGTCGTCCTTGTCTCAAACGCGACGCGGTGGTGTACAGTGGCGGTGATAATGGCGCCGGCCCGTTTCTTCGTGGCGTCCGGAGCCAAGCGATAGTCAAAACAACTTACGAGGCACTGAGAGTGTATAGCTGCCTCTTCACCAGCGGAGAAGCGGTGAGTGTGGCTATTTCTTAATGCTGAGTTCAAACAGTTGTCTTCGGCACCTAGAGAATGAAAATATGCGGGAAAATGTCTGCATCCAATACGCTCTGCATTGTGTGTCGCTTAACTTGAATTCGAGTGAGCACCGAGAACTCGTGGCCTTCTTGTAGTCAATGATATTCTGAGCGCATCTGCAACAGCTGTGATTTTTCAGCCGGTTTAATTCTACATTTAACTTGGCCAGGTAGTGAAGCGTAAACATATGCGCTTAAATAGCGCTTAACACAGAAGTACCAGGATGGCTTCGGTCATACGCTGTCCGTTGGAACAATAGTAGTTATCGCTGCTAAAGTGCTGACAAAAATGCTGATAAAAATCGCTGCAACCAACGTGCTCACTTTGTTACTTTAACCATTACTCCTCAAGTAGAAATTTATTAGTTATTTTTTGCCATCTTTACAATTTACCGTTGTTTTCTCTTTTGTAAGAACCAGGTTCGCCGGCTCACATATAGAGGTTAGAAACGACTAAAGTGGTCTTAGGCAGCTCTATGACAAACTTTGATTTTTTTGCATGAGACCAACTGACGCGTTGCAGTGTGCTCTAAACAACTCTTGACTGCAGCCTGTTTAGCGTGCCGTTTTTTGTTCCCTGGAAACGCGCCAATTCATGCGGCGTAGTGCAGCTAGGAGACTAATTATAGCACGTTGGCGCTGGAACGTAGGGGACAGGAGTCAGATTTTCCTTGTTGTGTTGTGAACCATTCTGACCAATTGGAATTCTGTGCGCTTTGTCCCGCAGTACTACGGTCAGCTGGGCATGCTCTTCGCAATGAAGGGGACACTGACTCCTCTTTTCTGGTTGGCATTATCATCCGCTGCCACCGACTGTTCTCCAGGTATGCTCTTTTAAGGGACCGCTAGTGGTTGCAGAAACACAAAGTCGCAGGTCTGTCTTGGCCGGTATGACTGAAATGACTCTTTTCACGGCAATCTGTGGCCTGGGTAACGACGGCATTGCGGCGCTTGTCACAATCCCTGTGGACGGAAAAGGATTTATCTGAAATCTGAATTATTAAATTATCCTGGCCCTACGCTGCTTTTGAGCGTTCGCTGGCAACTAAGGGAAACTAGCAGCTACAGCTGTAGCATCAGGGGCAAGTCAGCTAGGGCATATAGGACAGGAGGAAAGCAACTGGCCCGCACTAATTACTTCGCGAATCACAAAAGGCAGCCGTACAATGCGAGAATTGCTCTCAGTCAAGCGCCACTCTACGGCGAGAAAAGGTTTTAGAATTCAGCCTCTTACTTTGTTGTTGCGAGGTACTGCTTCATTCATGTTCCAAGAAACTACCAGACAGAGGGAAAGATGTCAGACCAAGCCACAGTCAGGATCGCTACCCTACAAACCACGATACTTGCTGGAAATGCTGGATAAATGTACCATTTTCTAACTAGCCCTGGAGACGAAATTGGAAGCATTACATCTCCCTTCTTTCTTCCTTCTATTATTGCTAGTAATAGCCGTCTATAGTATCAGTACCGCTATTAGCCGAGCTTTTTATGGTTCCCCCGTTGGACGCAAAGGTAGGGTTGAAAAATAGGAGGGATGCAGATAATTACACTGAAATCAGTTCAAAAGTGCTCCTAATGATCTACCCTTTCTCCTGTTAATAAAAACAGACATTTCTGATGCTTAAAACAAGCCTTCCGGTAGAGTGAGGCGCCTGAGCCATACTGCAGAGTCCCCTGAAGTTTCCAGTCTGCCAATGAATGACGTTCCTAAACAAAAAAAACTCATGTCGTAACAAGAATGCTCCTGCGGAAGGTGGGAAGAGCACCAGATAATACCTCAAGTTGCATGAGAGAAACTGCATTTGTCGTCCTTTGAGCGCTTGCCGAAGCCTTTAAGTACAAACCAACATTTTTTTGTTTTTTACGGAAAGTTATCAGCGCTCGATTTTTACTCTCGTTGATTTACATACCGTGACAAAGATTGTAGGCCGCAAAATTACAATCCCAACAAATGGTAGAACACTGCGTGAACTTATGAGTTGTCATTACCAGTCCCAAGGACGTCATGGACCCTCCTATCTATCTGGTGGATTGACGGAAGGCAGGTCTCCAGGAACCGATTACTGACCCGGAGAGTAAAACAGCAGCGCCAAAAAACACACAGACACAGTAGAAGAACGACGTAGAACGAGCGCTATGAATCGTCTAGCTCAAATAGAAGTTCTTGTAAACTATACGATTACTGACGATGGTTTACGCTGTGACGACTCTATTCGTGCTCCAGCATGGACAGAGTGCTGTACTTCCGGAAACAATGAACTCGAGGTTCCAATAATTCGAGGCATAGAAGGAGAACGAGTATTCCCTGCTACATGGTTTGTCACTGGTGATACTTTTGAAATTCCTCGTAACAGTACAAGAAAGAGCAGATAAGCATTTGCGTATATGTTCATTAAGTCTACTTGCTAGACGTACTTATTTTTCGAGAAAAAAATATCAACATCGATAAGGATTCTTAGTGAGAAACGCGAACTTGCTTGGCATGTCAGTGCAGTGTAGAGTAATTTTTGACAAAATATGGAGTCGCAGGCCAACTTCCTCCATCGCATTCAAAGTGTTCTCGGTTGCTGTCGACAGAGTGGTGCACTCCGCCCTACGGTGAGCGCCTGGAAGAAGTCATCGAGCGTTCGGTGCAAGGCGTCCCAGAAGTGCACACTTCAAAGATGGGAGACGAAGAACCAGGACTATTGTCTTTTGTACACCCCGACGGCTACAGGGTCACCGGACTTAATCGCCTACGGCGCCATGGGCAGCTTCGCGCCTGCTGCTACAACGAAACACAGGTATGGTTTGAAACCAATCGACACTTAGGGCATAGAGGCAAAGAGGCACCGTTTTGAGTTTTCTTACCCTTGCGCCGCAAACGGGCAATACAAAAGGGGAAGCGTGATGCCGTAAGCGAGAACGTAGCTGATGTGGATGAATGCCAGAAATTAGTGGAGAAGCAGAGAACAGAAATAACAGTGTTAAGCAATAAAAGTGGCATTATTATTTTGACAAGCAAAACTATGCGTCAAGGAAGAAAAGGTACGGGACTCAAAAAGGAGGAGGTGCGTTCACCTTTTTTCGAACGAATGTAAAGAATGTGGAATGACCAGAGCTTGAAACTAAAAAAAAAGGAAGTGTAGGAAAAACACTCTCGCACCACTCAGTGATGCTACCTCAACGAAGACATCATCACCATCCTCATCCAGCTGATGTTATTCGCTTCACGGTGGGCAGAGATTACTTCGTTATGGCTCAGGCGAATTGTTCACACAATATGAGACAAATGGCTGAGACAATATGGCAAAGCACCTATCAAGATCCTGAGCTTTATAGATGCCGACCACCTCCTCTCGGCTATAAAACAGACATGCTGAGGTTGAGGCTAGCGCACAAAGCCTGAAAGGAACGCAGGTGAAGCGTAACCACTATGTTCTAACCCGACTTTCGTTATCGAATTATGTGCATATGATGCGTGTGTGTAGAAAATAAGTTCTTAGAAATATCAATGGCGGTGTCGATAAGTAGGTCACTTAGAAACGGTGGCGTCTCTTATTGAGCAAAAAAGTTTTTTTCTTCCTTCTGTTTGATCCCTATTCACATATTTAGCTCTGCTGACAAATTCGTACGCGACGCAGGCCGTGAGCTTCGACTTGGCTTCCGAAGAGCCTGTCGTGTGCTCCTTCTTCTGGATAGGCAGCGGTAATGGTACCTTGGAACTGGCCGCCCATGACGTCAAGATGACGACGCACCTGAGATTCATCGCAGACCCTACCAATGACAGTGCCGTGGAAAGCAGAAGAATCCTAGACGAGTACGAGGAGCCAGTGGGGACGGCTCTTCGCACAGGCAGCATGACCGTGAACATTTCCGGAATTTCGGACGGTGCCGCTACTGGGGCAGAGGCCAGGTTTATGCGATTCCTGGCTCTCGCTGCCATTCAGGACTCATGGGAAGAACTTTTCGTACCGAAATTTGTCGAAGCGGTGAAAAGACTCGTTCGTTAAACCCTCCTGATTTAATAGTGATAAAAAACCGCATGTAATGTGCTTCCATTGAATGGTAAATGAGACAGGAAAGAAGGTAAAGAGGAGCGGTATCCTACTAAAATACTCCATATGAGCTGCTGACATTCAACAACCAGTACATGGACCCTGTATCACATGCAATACTCAAGGAAGCCCTAAAAATTTTGTAACATATTTCTATTACTTCTGTATTATTGCCGTGTATTTGACTCAAGGCTTGCATATCATGGGCATGCTGTCATACAGAATCTATATGAATTTCATATTTTTGACATGCGTTCAAAACAACTTAATCAGGCACCCAGCTGTTGCCGATGCTCCTGCGACACCCCCCACAGAGAAGACACAGTGACAAGAGAAGCAAAAATGGGCGATTGACTCTGGTTCGCGGCAAAATGCACTATAGGGCGTAAGCGCCGAACCGAACATGTGCTTGGTAAAAGTTTATCAGCGGAACGTTGTGTTTCATACTCGTAAATGAGCCTTGAACCTGTCCTGCTTGGCGTAAAGGAATGAAATTCTTCGATTAATAAAATTGTAAGGGCGGACTTGTGCGTGTGCTCTTTGTTAACTTGCTTCGTTCTCGTCTACTTTAGAGAATAGAACCGGAGCATCACAGCGAACAGGCTAGAGGCAAATTCTATTGAAGGAAGTATATTTGCTTCAATATAGGTGGAGGAGGAAGAAGAAAGGCAGGGAAGTTAACCAGCCACCCGATTCTTGGCCGATCCCCCAGTGTGGGTATGTGCCATCTTTTTATAGGCTAACAACAACAACCAGAATAGTGTTCCGGTCTTCTGGGGAGGAGGGATGAGTGGAATGAAAAGAGAAATGAAAAACAGATGAGCAGCACAGTCAAAATTACTCACTCAAGCAAGTCGCTCTCACGAATGGCGTAGTAGGCCTTCAGAGCAGTCGACTCCTGCAGCCACGGCCCGAGGATCTTATCCTCTGTTAAAGGGTAATGATCCAGGCCGTCCAGAGCACAACAGAGAGGGTGTCTCGATCGCAATAGGGTGTCGGCAATCACAGTCGTTCATGTGGAGGTTCTTGGTTGCTGAACTTCACAGCAGTTGAGTGCGGTTGCGTTTTTGTGGCTTAGTTGAACTTCGAACTCCAGTTCAACTAAGCCGCAAGCCACAGTTAAGCTGCGTCACAAACACATTGTGTAGCGCGTACAGTACTTGCAGTGCGCTTGTGCGGCTGGCGTGCGCAGGCTGGAAAGCAGAGCACGCATAATATTCATGAAAGACGTGAGCATTATAATTATTTGTAGATCTTGACGACAACCCAGATCGTTGCTTTTGTCCGGAGCCGTAGTAAGCGTTGGAAACTGCTGTGTCGGCATTGTCGCTTAGGCAGAAGTACTGCTTTCAGATCACGCCGTGCACGCTTATTACCATTTGTACTGCATCTACAAAACTTTGCATTTCGGCAATGCATTAATTCAGGCGGGAGGAGTGCTTATTAACTTCTTTATGAGCGAAAGATTTTCTCCCTATACATTTTTAGCAGTGAGCTGGACTGAATAGAGCAGCGAGAAATTACCCTTCAGTAGAAAGTCCTAGAAAATGAGGGACAATATAAATGACTGCTGAATGCAAAATGCAGTATGTTTCAACACACCTACATAACCGTACAACCAAAACCAAGAGGATCGCTGAAATAAAGGCAGGGTCGATGGCGGCCAGAGAATTTGCTCAAATCATAGCAGACAGCCATGATGATCTTAAGTGCAGTTAACACGGAGCGCATTTCGCTGCACCGTAGGAGATCAACACAGCAAGACCACTGAGTAACTGCTCTGTTCACTTGCAGTCTTTTTCGACGGTGCGTCAATTGTTTTTGGCTTCTGTCAGTGATGAAAGAAAACAGTATTAATAAATGAGCCACTGCGTGGGGCGGAAAGGATGATGAACTGAGTAGTTCTAGAACAAAATCCGAAAGCACTGAACAGGAATACGACTGTTCGTACAAAAAACCAACATATAAAAGGAAAGCCTTTTACGTGTTATTTTTTGTTGGGCGTTTGTAGAGGCGCCCTCTCTCATCCTTCCTACCATTCAAGGAATGGTTTAGCAGGAATGATGCGGATGCATGTGTGAGCATGTTGTACATTTTGCTTACTTCCTTGCGTGTAATGATGGTTCGGCTGTGGGTATAGATTACTGTGTTGCCTTATCTCCTTAGAGCTTTGATTTCTTTATATTTGGCGCAATGAAATACAGATATTAGAGATATTTTTGCCTTGCATCTCGCTGTGCACATTAGGATTTTTTTTATGGACTTCTGTTTGTTTTCAAACTGGTAAAAACAAAATGCCCGTTAATAATAATATTATAATAGCAGATGATTCTTATGTGTGCACTGACATTTTATTTGATGGATTATGTAAAGGCCTCTTTGTATGCGTGAAGAGAGAACAAATTTTTTAAGACAGTTTAGATGGGGTCCATCTTTGCATATCATTTCACACAAACTTCCCAAGTTCTTAAGGAAAACGTTATGGCGACTACAAATGTTGGATGAGGGGAAGTAGAAAGTAAAGGTTCTCGTAATCTGACAAAGGACAACTGCTCGAGTCCTTTGTTCAAAACAGGCGTAGCATTAACAATGGGCCGGTGAGTAGGTTCTCTCTTGGGGGCTCAGCTAGGCATAAAGCAGCTTTCGCAATGAAGCAGAAGAGACGCTTGAAAAATATGCCTTGTCTATTTAGCTCCAAATTTTCTATAAACTAGACTGAGTACGCGCTTAGTGTTTTTATATTAGTTGGCCTTGCTATTTCTCTATAGTTCCGAAGAAAGCGCTGAAAACTGCCTTCAATTCAAGGCTAACCTTGTCACCAATATAAGATGATATAGCACTTTGACAGTGCCTTTGCTTGTTCTGTGGTCGGAAAAACGAAGGCGCGGCTTGATAATGCATGCAAGAACGGGGATTTAACTGTAAAAAGGAAGCGGTTACGGATAGATTATTGTTAATGGTTAATGGGTTTCAACGCCCCAATGCGACTGAGCATATGAGGGACGGAGGTTGTGGAAAGGAAATAATTTTGTAATTGGTTGGCGGTGCTTACGCACTGAAGAGCTAAACAACCAGTTTTTTTTGTGTGGTTTCCAGCCCATGTTCTGTGTTTAAATTTGCAGAAATAACACAGGGCTGGTGACAGGGCAATTTAAGATTGTCTAGAATAAAAAGCTAGAATTTTTATCCCATCATACAATTTCTTGAAAAGCATCTCATTCCTCCAGCTGCTGTGAGCTTGAACGTTTCTATACTTCAAAAAGTCACTAGGTTCTTTAGTTCTTCTTTTTTGCTTAAGGCTTCACTATAGTTCTCATCAGCTGTAGATAAACCGCTACAAGTTGCCTTCAATTACAGATTCATGTCTACACGCATATGTGGGAAAACACTCTAACTGGGTTCATGCTAGTTCAGTGGTCAACTATAAGATCATGAGCATGTATTCATTCTTCAGAGAAAGAAGCTTCAATGCTTAACGAGAAGTAGCGATTACATATTCAGCCTTTAGAAGCAAAATGTGAGACCGCTATGAGGCACAAGTTAGATAGATGCCAGAGTTGTGAAAAGCATGTTCCTGTAGATTGCACATCATGCCATGCAAAATAACTCCAATTTATTTCTTCTCTGCGCACGTGCAGAGCATTTCAGAACTGCACACAAGGTACCTGAGAAGACGACGTCTCTGTCACACGAACTTTCTTTTAAGTGCTGTCCTTGAGGTCAATGAAGGCCTAGACGCAACGGAATCTTCCTACGGGAGACAAGGTTAAATGTCTACTTCCGACATTTCAAAGAAAGAGCTCTCTAACTTGGTTCCCTTTCCCCGACTGTCGACACGTTTAGGAGTGGCACGTGCTTCGAGCTGAGGAGCTAAGGACACCGGAGCGTGAAGACGCAATTACACGCACGACGCTTCCCAGACACCGCTGCACCGGATAGGCGGAAGGAAAAGTTGCCGATGTCGCTAAGGGGAATGACAAGAAATAATAAAGAAGCGAGCACAACTCAAAAAAGAAACCCGTTGCAGCATCCAGGTAACGATGTTTGAGCGGCGCCTCCTTGTTGTCCTTGGTGCTCGAAAGCGCCGCCACCTGCAAGGGCGGGTTTATATCTGGGCGTCTTGGCGTTGCGCACGGAGACAAGAGCCAGTGTAGATACGAGGCTTGTGCTTTTCTCCGGAGAGCCCGCAAAAACAAGCAGGTGGCGTCTGGTGAGAACGAGCGTCGTAGAGGAATACACTTCTTTGCAAGAGGAGCCGTGCTCTATGGTGAACATTTGGTAAGGATTTTTGTTTCACAATTTGGCGTTTTTTGAGCACAGAAAAGCGTAATGACTACTTGGTTGATATTTATGAAAATAGAGCTGTGCGTAACAAAACTGGACACAAACGAGAGACAGAACGACACGAGCATTCCTTTGTGTCCTGTTTTGTTACGCGCTGCTCTATTTACATGGATCACAAACTCGCCCAACAAGCAACACTTCTGTTGAAATTTACTTGTCTACTCTGTGCACTAGGCATTATAGCAGCTAGGTATCTTTGAGCCAAGGCGTGTTCTAATGTTAAAACTGGTAGGTATCTGATAACAGCAATGAGAAGCTTATAGCCTTCAAGCACCATTTAAAACATTTTTGTCCAGTCGAGTGAACGGCGATTTCAGCTTCTGCAATAGTACTCGCTATAAATGAGGATAGCCTGGCAGTAAAACTTAGGCCGTAACTTTTTAACAAACGAATACAGCTCATAGCTGCCCATCTGATCACGAACGCAAGGGTGAGCTGCGTATCTACGCGGTAGTATCAAGGCTTTGTTATTGCAGGATGAGCACCATGAGTTGTTTAGGCGCATTTCCTCTGTGATTTTTTTAGCTTTCCCATTATTTTGGTGACGACATTTCAGCTAAAATTTTGAACATCGCTTGTTGTGCCTTAATAAAGACATGGCGAAGTAAAGTATCAAACCATGCGAACAGGCAGGAAGTTAGCATTTTGGTCCATTATCTGTTCGACAGTTTAGTGACTGGCAACTTAGCACGAAGACCGAGTATGGGTTTAAATTTGACCTGTTGGCTGGCGAGCGTGGGGATTTAGCGATGGAAATGTACTTATTTTTGTTGAATTTGATGCGAACTTGTTGCATATATTTCAACACTGTTCGAACGAATGTTGTTGACGGAAGGAATATACATATACACGCGGCAGAGAAAATAAGAGAAGAAAATAATAAAAAGGACTGCTGGTTTGCCTTTTTCAATAAACGTGATCGTAAAAGAATCCAATTTTAGTTTAACGAGCGTTTCGTTAAAGTAACCTGCAAATAATCAGCGGCAAAAAGCTATAAATCTGCAAGTTATTTTTTAGCTCAAAAATGTACTGTATGTAAAACCGTATCTATCAGTATTCTGCTTAACCGCCTAAATCTGGGCTACAAGGTGCATATGTCTCAAGTCATGCCTTCGGAAGAATATGTTCGGACGTATCGGAGCATTATGTTTCTTCTGTTCTCCAAGCAGCTTTAACACACTGCAATTTCGCTTGCGAGTGTTTCTTCAACTTCTTTAGATTAGTTAGGCTCTCGACAAGCTGCTCGCTGAGAAAACTTCAAAAACATTTTTGCCTAGCCCTATTTTGACTCTGGTCCGGAAGTGTTCAGTGAAAAATCTTAATAAACAATATTAAGAGGATAGCGGTCGTCACCTTTTGTTTCTGAGCAGTATCCTTTCTATTTCCTGCAGCCATTGGTCGCCCAGTTATTTAACTTACGTAATAAATGCGGAGAAGCGTGCCCTCTACCTGTTTAGAGTTATTTCATAGAAGGCAGAATACATGGAAGTAAAAAATTTTGGGATGGCCTGAAGCTGGGTCTTCACGGCGGCTCTCATTTTACCGAACCCGAGTTTGCATTGTTTAACTGTTAGCTGAAAAAGATGACGTCCACAGGCCGAAACATGTTCAAAAATTTTGCCGTGCAAGCTTGCCAGCTCTTCCCATGTCTCCACCGAGCTGTGTGGGGCGGCGTTGCAATAGGCAAAGCCTGGCGATTTTCCACAGCAGATAAGTACTGCTGCCAACTTGCTGTCGAGGTTTCAAGGCCTTGCGCGCAATGTAGGAGGCGATGCTGCTTCCAGCTGGCAAAATGGCTGGCTAAAAAACCCGGCTATATGTAGGACAGTTTGAATACGCATCGTTTGGTGCCAGGCCCTTCATCCGCTGAAAAGGATTGGCAAGTGCGGTGAGCTGCATCCGAAGTTTAAGCAGGAAATAGATACTTATCACAACTGAGCAAAACTTCTCAGGGAACTATGTCTGTAAGTTTCTATTTTCGAAAGATTATGGCAGGAAAACATTGCTGATGCTTGCTCTTAATTGTGTTTTCTGGCTTTTTTTTATTCCAGAGTGCGAAAATGGGCTTCGCAAAATGGGTCGTGGCGACTGTCCTGCTGGTGCTAATGTCCACTGCCGTTTCAGCACAAGAAGGCGAGTGCTCTAACATTGTGTTTACCTATGGATGGCCATTCGGGCCAAACTTTTGCGCAAAATTTGTGTGCCGAAAAAACAGGCAGCAGCATGCATTTAAGTATATTGCGTTGACACTGCAAGAGCAAACACAACTTTCATTTTGTTTTCGCAGTTGCTTTGCAGTTTTTTGTTCGAAATCAGATTACTTTTCTAATTTAGGTGACTCCGTCTTCTCGTGTTCAAAACGAAATGAAAATGACAAGAGTTGCAGTGAAGATTCAAGAACCTCAAACGCTTTAAGCACTTCAACCTACAAGAGCACGTGCAAAACATTCTATTGATGTCAGTAAGAATAAATAAAAAGTGAGATAATTTCATGCTCTTAGCTTACAATGGCGCTTATGTAGTCTAATGTTGCTAAGTGGGTTGCTCCAACCCTACAAGAAGCCAGAGAAACGCTGAGAAATAAGCGGTTAACACGCCCTCATAGCCTTTGCGCATTCTTTTTTGTGCCAAAACTTCTCAAATGGCATGCGGTGCTGCTCCCTACATTACTGCAGCTAGTCGTGCAGGTTTATCCTGATGCTGCAACCTGAGAAATCGCACTGTTGCATCTACAAGTTAATTCTCGACAACTACCTTCGGAATGCGGCGCTTAATTCCTGGCGCTTTGTTCACATTAGTCAAGAAGGAAGTATCGTACGACCTGTACATCAATGAATCCGTGTACTGGGCTGTGTAGTTGAATATGATTTGAAGATTGGACTGCCGCCACCGCCGTAGCTGCGGAGTTGGTAGAGCACCGTGCGCGAAATTCGGAGGTCGTGGGTACGGATGTCAGCAGTGTCATCTGGTTCCTTCTAACTTCTAATCGATTACTTTTGAGGCAAAGAAAAATATGCTGTTAATTCCTCTTTAATCAACCCGAGGAACTGAAACAAAAATAGAAACAATGTCCCATGTTTTTCTGGTTTCCATCTCTGCTGCGTCCTCTCATGTGTACAGTCTTTGCCAAAACTATACAGCCCAAGAGGTCTGCTTCTGAACCGTGCAGCGCGGCTCCTCTTGCGCACTCAGGAACCCTAATCTCATGAAGGTGGGAGGAACTTAAACCGTCACCCCTCCCGAGGTGAGGACTGTCAAATGTGTTCAAGAGCTCCGCTACACAACTTGGAACCAAGCCCCTAAGGCTGTATATTTATACAGACTGAACCTCATAACGGTCCCCTCCTACCCAACCCATGAGTACCTCAAAGTGAGTTACTGTTATGAAATAATGTTCTACGTGGAGGACACACCGAGCCCGTTCCCAGTGAACGTGTTTTCGTCAAATTGCTAACATCTTTTCATAGTAAGGAAACTGAATTCTCTTGTAACTTTTCTTTCGCAGAAAGCTGCAATTTTCTTGACGAGCACCTGGAACGCGCCATCAACTCGTTCATCGAGAAACTTCCCCAGGAGCGCCCCGAAACAGTCGAACAGGGCGCCGAACCACCGGAAGGCTTGAACCTCATAGAGTTCAAGTTCGTTAACCTGAATACGCTGCGTCCCTTCGGTCCTTTCTTGACCTTCTGCCGCAACGGAAGCAAATTCGTCCAGTTCGACCTCGTGAATAGAAGGCCTCTTTTCCTCATCGGTAGCTTCTCTGGTAACGACAGCAAGACTCATCGAATGGAGAGCCGGGCGCTGCTGGTGCGGTTAACGGCCCAGTTTGAAGTGGAAGGTTCCAAAGAAGACGTCAAGCTGCATCCCACAGTCAACCTGCCCGTTTCCATGGTTGGGGTGAGCATGGTGTTGAAGAGCGTGGACACTGAGAAGAACGAGGAGCTCTTCATCGGGCTTGCGCGGCCAAGCTTCCTTCGGAGTCTGTGGCATGGAATGCTCTTCTCGGAGCTTGAAAAGCTGTTTGCTGAAATACTGCCAAAGAAATAAATAAACGCAAGCTCGCTGCTTCTGCATATGTCGTCTATTTATTAACTGCAAATCTCGCATAATACGCGGTGACAAAGCTCATTTCTAGTTTCCGGTTCTTGATCATTGCCCTCTCGCCCTACCTTATTCTTTCCGTTTCGGTTATGTTGTTGTTGTTAGCCTATCAAAAGATGGCACATACCCACACTGGGGGATCGGCCAAGAATCGGGTGGCTATTCACCTGAACGCAGTTAACAAAAATCTCAGCTGGTAGAGCTACTTGGTTCTTCGGACCAAGAACCAGGATGGATTTTGATTCATCTACCAAGTTTCAGTGGAAGCTGTATAGCTTTCTTTGTAGCGATATGGCAGCTTTTGGGTGATTGATCAAGAGTAATTACTTCATTATTGCAAGCGTCTACATAGGGTAAAATCTGTTATGCGGTATTATGCATAAGTATTATGCAGTATCATGCAGTATTATGCAGTATTTTGTAAATTCTGAAAATTATAAGGTAGTCTTTCGAATTTTCACTATTTAAGGTTGTTGACAAATAGAGTATAATATTTGCTTTCAGTGTCTACTATTATTAGGTTTCACTTATGTTTCTTAAACGCAGAACGCCCCGCTACATGTATTAATTCTCCACCTTTCTGGTTCGTCATGCGCTTTGCCTAGAGTTAATAATCTCTCATGGCAACAACGTGCATCACGAATTGTTTCGCTGATATTTTTGCAACTGGTTGGGATGTTCAGGACACTCGAGATTTCTTCAGGACTGCAATAAAATTTTCTGAATGAGTTGACTACAGTGTTGCCAATCCCTTCTTGAATTGGCCGCCACACTCTCGCTGTTGATAGGCTTGAGTGAGCAAAGTGCGAACGCATGTCTTGGCGTTGCATCAAGCTATGACGGGGCGCGGAGTATATAAAAATGCAGGATAATTGGTTTCAAAGCTCTTCAAGAATATCAGCTCATAGTATCTGAGACCGACAAATGTCATTACCATCAGCGGCTGCAGTCTGACTACGCCCGCAGCAAGACAAAGGCCTCTCCCATATCTCCCCAGTTAATCCTGTCGTCTGCCAGATGCGACCACCCTATACCCGCAGATTTCTTAACCTGATCCGATATCCAGTCGCAAGTGTATGCCGGCCGTGAGATGCTGACATGCTGTTAGCTTACCTCCTCAAGCGTTAAATTGCATCGCTACGGGGGTGTTCATTCACGAGTGGACGCATGTATAAATACAACCAGTAAATTTGGCTTTCAAATCAACACCTGCCTTTCTTCGCAATTGGCAATAAATGCATCCCTAAACTTTGCACAAATATTGTAGTTTATGTCAGGGTGAAGGAGGCACCTTTTAGAGCTTGTGTCATCCTCTGGAGGGAGATAGGTAGCGATAGCAGTATTTTTAAAGTGCCCCGCCCATCTTTCCTATTAGGTCGCACACTGGAAGGACCACATTCATTACAGTTTTCATACCAAGGACGCGTGTGAAATTCATGGACCAGGAAGGTTATTCTGTTACCGCCCGAGAAGAGCTGTTGATGCTAAAAGCTCTATAAAGTATCCATTGTATCGCAGGTATAGAAAACCGAAGTCACCAATTCTTGTATTCTTCGCTTGGCTGCAGAGTGTAGAACTGATGGTTACTTTTTTCTGTTTCTGATAGATAAGACAACGCTGAACATTTCTCACCTTGGGGTTTGTTCTTTCCATGGCGAGTTCCTTTTACCAGTAAATCCCCGCTGGCTTTATCTTGATTTACCGAACTAATTCTTTAACTAGATTATGACGGTTATGCCGTTTACAACTAACAGTAAACGATCTGTGCGTTTTCGTTTTATGACACAGCGCAGCGCAAATAAGTACAACTCTTTGAACTTTGCATTTGTAACGTAAAATCCTTTCAAGTGTTGGAAAATACTATTTCTTACGTAATATAACAGCAAACTAAGGCGTACCGTGAAGGGATTAGAGCCCAAGCCAGCGACTGCCTCGTATGGAACGGCACTTAAAAGAAGCCTCTTTTGGGAAAAGGGAACAAATGCGCCGCATTGAAAATGGTGTGCTCTGTGCGTTGCTAATTTTTTTATATGATTATTTTTACGTCGTACCAAAAGAGCGTTTTTGTTTACGAGGAGTAGAACTAATGGGAGGAAACATTACAGGTAGCCTTTTATCCCCAGTGCCAGTTTAGGTTAATGTGCAAACGACAATAATATTTAATGACGTTTTTTACGCAGGGACCAGACCACCAAAAGCAGTGCGCTAGAACGGAGTTTCTTTGAGGGAATGCTGAAGAGAAGGTGCTCCTGCGACACACATGTGTATGGTCAACAAACGAGATAACGCAGAAAATATAAAGTGCAGATTAATTGAATTTAACTTAACGATCTTCCGAAAATACATGCCTTTATTGTGGCAGATTTTAGCCATAAAATCAGGCGTTTAAAGAATCGTTATGTTTAGTAGCTTGAACAGCTGCAAGCAGAAGAAAAAGAAAAAAAACGCAAAACATCGCCGGAAAAAACTGATGTGAAGTTATAAGCAATCCATGAATGTTCAAGCGTGTATAGCTGCTTATCAACCAAACGTGTCGAACGCAGCCGATCACCCAAGTCAAGTAGCCAGCCTTTTGAAGCAAATATTTAAAGCGATCACTGGTCTGAACTTTGGTAAAACTATAGCTGGCCACTGAATGACGGGCTGCTCAGGCACCACTTAAGCAACGTTAAACAGCTCGAAAATAAGGCTGCAGTCAAGCGGCTACGAGAACAATACAGTAGTCAACTTCGTCAACATCGATCGCTAGCGCTCGAAAGCGCTCCTGAGAAAGTTATGAAGGCGGTGAGTCACATGTGTGTTGTGCTAGACGCTCCCCTTTCACTTTCTCGCTTAGAGGCCAAACGGCCTTGAGTTTGCTAGACGGTGCCGGGAGCGCAGCGCAAGCCCGTAGAGGTTGCGTTTCGCAACTGGAGGCAACAGGTTTGCCGTCTCGCCCGTTAACCGACATTGCCCGCCGGGGGGGGGGGGGGGGGGGGGGGGGGCGGGGGGGGGGTGTTGCAGCTTCGTAGGGCAATTGCACAAGCAAACAAGGCAAGACACGGCAGTAATGATGCTTCTCACACCGTCACTACGGATAGCCGCGTCTTCCTTGTGGACGTACTCCACCCCGCCTCACGAACTCTTGCAAGTCGCCTCGCCAAGAAGGACCGATGGCAACCTGGTACGCTTGCGGAGCGCGGCGTCAGCGGTTCGGTAGCGGCAGGCAAATCTCGAAGGAAGCGAAAAGCGGACTTTCTTGAATGTGCGCGTTAACAAACCATAGATGGTTAAAGTACAGAGGCCTCCACTACGGCATGCAGCCATTGTGCTGGTTTAACGCGCCCAAATCGGTTATCCCAAGTGCGAACGGATGAAACCATGAATCAGCAAACGACAGTTGTGGCGGGAGTGCGGAAAATTAGTCGATGAAGAGCTTTGCGCCCCCTAAATTGGGCGGGACCACTAGACCTGGGTTTCTATGACCTTATCAGCTTGCTGTGCCCGCTGAAGAATCTGCCTTTGGTCCTCTAGGCTTGAGTTCCACAGTAAGGCCACCCACTGCTCACGTTTTGCTTTGGTTTGGCATTTTTGGTGTTTTAGTATTTCAGAGTTTCTGGTTTGGTATTTTCGGTGCAGCCTGTATGCTTTTGCATGCCCATGTAGTGTTTTACACTGCGGATTGTTCGCCGCATATCGGGCATGAGTTTGGGTATAATCTAATGCCTATTTGTTCGTCTGTAGCTGCCTCCAAGTGACTGATTCTTCCTGGGTGAGCTCCTTAAGTTGAGGCAGGGGGGAGATTCACCGATTTAGCTTGTGATAGGTTAGGCTATCATCGTATTGTTGTGGGACTGGCTCCGTGGCCGCTGAGTGTTCTGCCAGGCCCGGTTACTAAGACCTCTGGCTACTGCGTGGACGCACTGTGATTTGGCGGCGTGCGTGCGTTCTTGTTTCACAATATATAATAATAAACGCACTGCATTTCTTCCGGAATAAAATAACTTCATCACGTTCTGCTATGGGATGAAGCACCCCCGCGAAATTAGTCGATGTTAAGGCGACGCACCGGAGCCAGTCACTAATTCCCGACTACCTACAAACTCGTTTGCGCATATATGTGCACCCGCATGTTAGTGCAGTGTGCGTGCTTGTGTAGTTAAACGCTCAAAATGTACACATGGCTATAAAGGGCGCCATTGAGGAAAGGTTCCGCACATTAATTACAACACTTGAGTTTCTCCGACATGCGTTCATTGCACTGCATACAGGCGGCTTTGCAGTTCGCCTGCAGTGACGGGATGCTTTACTCTGAAGTAGCAACCTGCTCCCTCTACCTTCTTACTTGGTCTGTGTGGGGGAGGGTAGAACATAATAAATAAATCCTTCAATACACACAAAAAAATGAGTAGAATACGATTTCACTCCCAATATGTCTGGGAGGGATAAATAGTGCGGACTCAACTTCCGCTTATTCAGATGCCTGAAATGGTCGTGATTATGTTGGAGTTATGTTCGTATTCTATGCAAGCGCACATCGTTTAATGACATATGGTTTTTCCGTAGAATGTCTGTACATCAGTTTATACAGCCACCTAATAGCACAGAATGGCTTCTCAGGCTTTGAATAACGTTGCGCCATGTTCAACTGGAGTTGTAATATTTGTATAAAACTTCATAGAGTTTAAAAATTACGTACTAATGCTTTATTCCTATGCTTGAGTAATTAGGCGGCAGCTGCCGCTCTTAAGATATTGTAGCCTGGAAGATGGTTGTTAAATTAATGACTGATCGCGTGAAGTTTCTCGGAAAGAGCAACTTGGGTCGGACAAGCCCCACCAGTGGCAGCACCTGCCATCCAAGGGCAGTGCATTCCTTGACAGCTGCCTCATTGCAGAAGGAGTGGAGTGAGGACTCCCAGGGATGTATGAATGTAAAGTTGAGAATGACCAATTTCACATATATGGGCATTAACTCATTAATGCTATCGCGTCATGGAGCTGAAATGTCTCCTCGAATGTTTTTTCTTCTTCTAAAATATGCAATCAGCAGTAGTATTGAAGGCCAGACTCATAAGCTATTCAATCTGTGCCGTGCAGTGTTAGACTTTCGGCTATTCCGCGGCGCACACCAGCCTGTGGACGCACTGGTTCAAAGCCCTGAAACATGACGTATGGTAACGTTCATGTGAAAATGTCAGTTTTAAACAATTTCGTTCATGTTTCGAGAAACTCTGTCGCCCACAAAGATAAACCGAATATCCGTTCGGTTTCAAGCCCGATAAAAAGCTACGGGTACTGCAGATTCGCCAAAAATCATTTTTTTTCACAAAAAAGCAATGTAAAGTTTATTCTTTCGCATAGGAACCCATTGTTTATATGTTTAGTGTTTTTTGAAAAAACAAAACCTAGTGCAAGTAATCGAGACGCTGCTGCCTCTAAATTTGGTAGTAAATCACCCGCAATGTCAACCCCGTGTAAAAACCCATTCCTTTATCGGTACGACCAGTTACACAAAAAGATGCGAATTTTTTGCTTTAAAGCACAATAGGCCGCAAGGCTTAGCGGCGCTTGCTCGAATCAGTCCTAAGATGCTGATAACGTACATGGTATGTAAAGTTTTTGGACAGAGTTAGTAGCTTCCGATTCTGGCCTACTCGTTTTCAATGGCGCAGACACAAATTTTAGAAACAAATGAATCTTCGAATCGGTATTCAATCATAAAGCATGCCTAAATAAACTGCTTGAAACGACAAATTTTTAAGTTGACTTCCTATGTTGCCATATGATATCGTGAAAAAAAGATTAGATCAAGTTGTTTTCGTGCGAAGGGTGTCAAGTTCCATTTTCATTGGCCGTTGCAAGGTTTCCGGCTATCGTAAACTCAATGTCGTCAATAGAAGAACCATTACCGCTTCTTTCAAGCTTCCAGCACAGTCCTTAATCTCTATAGTTCAACTTCTTCCTTATCTGAATGTTTGAAATGGTCGCGGAGCTAGCGCCGTCCTTTCATACCCGACACATCCGGGTCCATCGAGGCTAGAGACGCCCTTGAAAGTGCTGAAAATAGCTCTGACCATACACTTCTAATAGCGTTTCGAAAGGTGCATGAAAAACTCTGGTGCTTTGATGTGTAGTATGATTGCAGTCACCGAGGGAGGAGGCTTTCGCGTTCATGGAGTGGGAGGGGATTACGCTGGCTCACAATCAAACTGCAATAAACAACAATGATCTCGAACAAGCGCGATTAATGCCGCCCTTGCTGGACGGCTCTGTAAAAAAAATAACTGATGCTCGCCCAGACGCATGTCTCAATGATCTTGTGCACGTGTGAGGTACATGCGCATTTATTTTGTTTTTGGTTATGTGGCCGACAGAGGAGCCAACGTGTATAAGCCGTCGGCTTAAGGTGTTGCTGCTTAAAGCACAGTTGCACACGACTTTGTCATCAAGTGGAAAAATCATTTTTCGAGGCATATAAAGGCAGAACAGGACCTCTCGAACCAGAAACAGTCCTGACAGCCTGGAGTAAGCTTGGAATTTTGTCAAGTGGCCGCTGAAACGGTGATTGCTTACTATGTATACGAAGGATTTCAAAAATACTTTCAATGTGGCTCCCAGCTTCACCTTCCATGCTTGCGTTCATGTTAGATTCTTCGTTGGGTCCTGAGAGCTGCACTTTTCTTAATGAACAGTGGGCTAATTGAGTTCATATACCCTGCCAGGAATTTTGCTGTGTTTTGCAGCACGTTTTGCTCTAAAAATTCAACAGCCACTAAGAGTGGCGAATTTTACTTTAAATTGAGCCCCCAAGAGGAATGGAGCATAATTTCGTAGTCCAACTTGTAGGTTACTAATTGTTGCCGCATTTTTATATGGGACTTCAGAATCAATCTATAAAAGTGATGCAATGAGTGCACCCATTATTCGAAGAGCGGCCTGTTCGCTGGGTTCAAGAAACGTTGCTGATGCTTGCGCTAAACTAAGATAGAATAAAAATAATTCAGTCCCTATGGCAAGTCATCCTACTGAGTGTTAACACAAAAAATCGAATTAGGCTAGCGAGAGTGTAATTATAGCGTTTAGTACATTGTCATCAATTTAGAAGAGTTTCGTTTAGGACAAATAGAAAATTCGCAGGGTGACGAAATTGGCGTCGGCTTTAGGTAATCCTATGACATAGGTCGAATTAAGAGCTGGAGTTTTCTTAGTATACATAAGCTTATACTTTGACTTTCTTGGTGTTTTGGTTTCAGCGCATTCGGGATGATGAAGATTCCTGTTACAGCAGCTGTTCTGCTTCTGGCCACTGGGTCTGCCCTCGCGATTCCGAAAACCATAGGACCGGAAGGTAAAGCACGAGAAGTCACGTGGTCGGGGTCATTGAGCTACCCAGCGTACCTCGCGAGAAAAAATAGATTTTGGGAAACAGGAAATGTATTGCATTTGCTAACACTCTGCGTACGCAGAAACTTCTCCCATTTTAAGACAGGGAGACACACGGATTTCATAGCTTTATTGTCATCTTGCTGGATCATACAGGCTGCGCGAATGTACTTTGAACTATATTATATAAATGCTAATTTCTGGCCAAGAATTGTAGGAGGATGAAAGGTATCTCCAGATTGTGGCGTATTTTCCCGCTGAAAGGCTTCTAAGTTTGATCCCTGCACGTTTGTCTTTGTTCCACGCAGAGTAGAGGCACATGTAGCACTGTTTTTAAAGTAGGCCTCTACAGACTATAAAGCGGAATGAATCATTAATAACCTGCCTCTCACATGTTAAATCCTCTGAAGGAGTCGACGTTTTCATCTTAGGAACAAAATAATTAAAAACAATGCCCAGCTTGAGAAACAACAAGCTGAACAAGAAGTAGTGTTTTCTTTGGAAAAGGCAAATAACCTCCTAACCGAACTTTCATTTCATTTCATGTATTGAAGCCGTAAGGACCCGTAGGCATTACATAAGACCGGGCCAAGGACAGTGTATAAGTTCACGTAGTTAAATCTAGAAAAAAACACTGAACTTGTGTTTGATAGTCACGTTTTAAATGTACTAGTTTTCCGTTCCTATTGACGTCTTTAAGCAGCCATAACCTATCACTTGTATTCGACGACTGCAGTTCTATTGCCATGCTTTGAAGAGACAAATGAATTACCATTTGCACAGATGGATGCAATTTTTCCGGCTTGGATCTTGATAATATGGTCAACGCCATCGTAAGCCAGCTGCCTCCTGAATATTCGCAACCGGATAAAAAGCCCGAGGAGATCATTCCCGGCGTGTTCCTCGGTACTATCGTGTACACGGGCCTGGACAGGATGAGGCAGTATGGTCCGGCACTGGGCTACTGCCGTAACGGTTCAAGACTTGTTCAAGTGGATTTGGACACCGGAGATGACGTAGTAGTGGCTTTCACGCCTTGGAAGACTTGCGCCGGACAGGAAGGCAGGCTCTCCTCACACGCCACAGCCAGGGTTACCGTCACATTCAAGGTAAGTTCTTGCTGGTACATCGCAAGCACGCGCCTTGTCTAGTTCCTTGGCGGAACGGGTTCTCGGGACTTCGGCGTAGTGCTGCTAAGAATACGGTCATGGAGTTAAGCGGAGCGGCATTTATCACGTTTAATACGAGGCAAAGTGAATACAACCCCGTTACAGGACATTCGACGGTTACAGATGAGCGACATGATAGTAACCGAATTCAGAGACCTACATCCGGTTGAGGATTTTAGATGACTTGTGTACTAGCCCGCCAGAACAAACAAAATAACATTATTCTGTCATGGTCTAGGCACATCATTTTAATGGATGCCTATGTGGCCACTGATATCCATTTTAATGAACGTAACTGCAAACACCAGGAATTTTAACTTCGCCCCTGTTTCAGTGTTGCATCTGCTGCATGTCTGCCTACTAGCGCCATTTATTTTACTTTCCTTGAGTTTCCTGTCCTTTTTCCTCTGCTTTCATGAATTCCTTATGCATCTACTACACACAATCTCCACTTCGGGCCCGAGGCTAATCTCTCTTTTCTGTCTTTTTTTTCATTCTAAATGCCATTTGACACAGAGTAACTGTTATAGAGAGCTAAAGTCTTATCGGCGTCACGCTCCACGGCGCCAACACTAGGAACACTAGGAAGCTACTAGTGAAGCACGTTAGAGCTAGTTTTGCTAGACGGGCGCGGTACCTTCTTAGTAGCCGACCACTGCCACTCGCGAAAATGCTATTGACTAGAAGCAATAGCTTGAGACCAGGCCGTGCCTCGCGTACAGAACGAGCATTACAGACTTCTTGGAAAACCCGAGCAGCGGCGTCAGCTACTGGCTTAGTTGTTTTTGTCAGGTAACAAGCTGAACCACCGCAATTTTCTTGTATAAATGAATTGTCAACTATGCTTCTTATTATGTGTTTAGGCCAGCAAAGCTTTGCTGATCCGGGCTCCCTTCGCTTCTAGATTAATCTTTTTTATGCTCTCGTCAGAGCAATATTTCAAGGCTTTAAAGCCCAATATACCGAACCGTCTTGATAATAAGTTTGAAAATTTAAAAGGGTAGAAGGTTTAAGGAATCGAACGATTGATTAATTCATTAAAAAATTTTACCTTCTTTTCTTATGAGGAACTCGTCACAAACAGCATAGCTGCTCTTTCGTTAATAATCGTCGCTCAATTTCAGCCGATGTTGAAATGGGAAAACCAAATTTCGCTTTCGCGGCACCCCGTTCCGGAAATCAATCAGTTGGTAGTGCATTTCACACCTTTTTAATATATCATAAGTTGCACGGAAATGCGAAGATTAGGCCCATATTTTTATGCAGTGAGAGAAACCTTCAAGTGACCGCGTCAGATATAAAGTTGTTTACAGCGGCGGTTATTTAACTGGCATTATGTTGCATACAGGAGGAATGAATCAAAGGTGTTGTGAGAAAAGGAACTGTTGACAGACTGTTTTTCTTCCCCCTAACTATATACTTGCAATTATAATACGCTGTACGACTTTCATTATGAACGCACGTAATAATCAGTAGCAACCGTATCGTGCTACTGACTATTGACGTACACCAATATTCAAAATTAGCCCCAGGGTCACAAGCAACCGCACAGCTCAAACACAAACACATTCATTCACAAAGCCTATAGCGCAGAGTACTTGAACTCTTTTTCGACTGCCGAGATAGAGCGGGGAAAATGTTTGACAGGAATGCTGCTAATGGTGTATTGAAACTGTGCGATTTTCTTCTACGCAAAGACATAATCGGTATTTCAATAATAATAGCTCTGGCTTCGACTTCCTTGGATGAAATACATCTAGCTGGCGCAGTAAGCTGCTCGTAACCAACAACTTTTGTTTCTATAACTCAAGTGTGTCGTTGAAGCTTAACTAACATCGAAACAACCACCTCGTGCCGACAAAGTTTACGAAAAACGCCGAAATGAAAGTGGAAGGCACAGGTGTAGTCCAGTGTTCCAGTGAAATGTAAGATTAATTTACTGCCCGGTAACGTTGGCGATAGTGTCATAACTTTGCAACAGTGGAACACAATGAGGACAAGAGCGAGAAGGGACACAAAGAAGGTGACAAAAAGTGTCCTCCAAGTAGTAAATGGATGCTTTATCACTAAAGCAAACCTTCTCACCACTGACCTTCATGCTTTGTGTAGGTTGTGGACGCCAGCGCTGACTCAAATGATATCGGCTTCAAGCTTATCCACCACAGCGGACCAAGCCCGGTTTCCATAGAAGGCGTGTCCATGTACCTAGACGGTGCGGGAGAGTTGTTGGGAAACGCTGTCACAATGCTTTGCGATCTGTTCCCTCAGCGGCCTAGAGAATTCTGGCGCAACATGTTTACCTGGAGACTCCGGACCATTCTGAGGGAAATATCTGGTCTTCCAAGTTGAAGTGCATCGCGAGAGAGAAAGAGAGGAGAGAAAACCCGCAAACCGTTTTTTCCTACATGTTATGTGGCTACTTTACACAGGTTGAACGCGGCGTACAATTAACTTTCATTTCAACGAATAGAGGATGCCTACAAGAGTACCAGAAACAATTAAGGTGGCTGCCGATGTACGCGGAATGTTTTTAACTTCTTCTGCCTTTGCTGTCAAATAAAAAAAATCGGGTGCACAGGGGATTTATCAGTGTTTTTTTCTTTTTGCGTATAGAAATAGATTTGGCTAAAAAAGCGAAGAGGACATTCTCTTTCCATCAGGGACGGAGAATATGCTGATGATTTCATGGAAGGGGGAGTGTTATCGGTCCACCCGAACCTTATATCCATGCCAATCTTCATTTCATATGTCAAGTGGGCCTTGTGTTACCTTTATTACGTGATTGCAGCGGGAATATGTCAAAGAGCAACTGCAATTTGGCCGACTTCGTCCAATTTTGTCACTGTTACTGCTTGAAGCGGTTGCATTTTTTATTTAGAGATAGTTTGATTCTTAGCGGCGCCACATAAATATGAGGAACCTGTTTCAGTTCTGCTCTCCTATTAAAAGAAAAACTGTTACCCAGCAGCTGTGGCAAATGGTATTGATCAGAAAGCCCAATAAAGGTGCATCTTTAAAGCTGTCCGCACGTCAGAATGCGAGCACCGCCATCCTTATACCCACAAGCGCACTGAAGACTTCCCATAGAAAGCCCTATTTATTTAGGGCCCTACATTTTGCCCTGACAGCAGCGCGTGATTAGCTTCTGGGCGATAATAAACAGGCATCGGACCTGTGAAAGTAATTTAAGCATATTGAGCTCAGCATGAATGCCACTTTGGCGCTGCCCTGGCACCAGTTGTGGCTATGACGCAACTGATTCCCGTATTCAGCACTGTAGTCCAGACAAAGTACTTCTTTGTTTTCATGAGTGGCAAAAAATAAAAGTTCTTAACGTAGGGTGGCTTTCTCACTTCTTTAGCCTCCAGATTTTTTCGCCAGTGTATGGCCCGAAAGCGCAGATTTTCAGGAAGATTCAAGGAGATTTTGTACATCCCCATTCTCGCCATCGCTCGCTTTTCTTTTAGAAATGCGATCGGCGGTAACAGCGCAAACATTGTAGCACAGTTTGCATAGAACGCAAAGGCCTGACAGCTAGAGGCAGTAGTATTTCGGCACGCCATTATTGTAGGCCACCTAATGCATTAGGACATTGCGATATATACGAAAAAGATGAATTTGCGTCATGATGGATGTTACGACCTTTATTGCGTGGCTTTACTCAGTAGTTTATCGGCACGTGTGGCAAGGATCAAGTGGCAGACCGAAATCTAGAAGCAAAAGAAACAAGTTGCAGGTCTTCGTATACAGGGCGTATTACCTAATACTGTCCGCTGTATTTAAAATGGGCTTTTGATCTAGAAGAGCAAATGGCCGGCTACGCGAACGTGATCAATATCCAGGAGGTTTTTCTTGAGGTGAACAGTACTCTGTTCAACGCACTAAAGGATACATTTATTTTTATGCAATGGTACCAAAATGGGAATACAGTACATACGGGGCCATCTGTCGGGAATACAGAAAAATGAAAAAAAAATGCTGTGCACGACTCCTACTCGCCTTAAACCTGGCACACAATGTCAGAAACCACACAACAAGCTAGAATAGTGATGAGGCAGAAACAACAATCGGCTTACGACGAATAGAGCTTGTAAAAATCCGCTAGCCGTCTAAATGAAGAATTAAAAGATTGTTTTTTTCACACTACTATGCATATTTTGCCGTGTTTTTGAAGCAACATAATACCAATTTTAATGCGCAATGATTTCACTGGGTTTTGTGCTTGGCGGTAACAAAGCAAGATACTGTTGTGGATCCTCATACATTTCGTATCAAGTTAAATAATTTTGTCAAAACTTATTAGTGCAAGCAGATTAATACACAGACGCATATAATATTCAAGAATATGATGAGATTAAGAACTGAGAATATAAAGCTTATTCATTAATTTTGAATAGTTTATAAAACTAGAGAGCCCAGGATAATGAGTCTTCCCGTGGCATGACCTAGATGGCAAAGTAAAACTCATAGCGTCCCGCTAATCTGCTTACGCAAGATCGTTCATTCCTTGCACAGAAATAGACTGTAATAGCTTGCCATCTATCATTGTTGCTCTAGTTAACCTATCATTTTTTTTAATTTGCTGGAACAAAACGATGATTGCTAGCAAATTTTCTATCGCATAATGTTATGCTGCGTGCATTATACAGTTTTTTCTGTCAAGTTAGTTGTGAATTTGGGAATTGGTGCGTATACCCCCTGTAGGCATTTATTTTGTATTATTCCAGGTATTGCTTCAGTTCAATACTGATTTTTTATTTAGAGTGCTTGTGCTATATTCTTCATGTATGCGTTAGTGCGAACGCCATGTAATACTCTCGGACGAGAGCCTTTACGGGTTTTGAAAAAAATAAAAAATAAATATCTCGTTATATCTGCCCCTCTAACAAATCAACTATATACAGCGATTTTTGACAGCAGCTGGTAAATAATGGCAGCACCGCTCTCTCTTTCTTTAGTGCAGGAGGCAGGAAGGCACTCATAGGCATAACAATTTAGCGAGAAGAATATTTATAACTTCATAGGCAAACATGATTTGATAAACGAATATTGCAATCATCCATAATGATAACAGCAGTACTGTCATTAAAAAAGTACAAAGGATGTGCCAAAGCCTGCACACAAACCTTGGTGATTTGCTGATGGCGGTCGGCACAGCAAACCAACCACAGTGCATTTTTAAAGTGCGATTTTTTTTAATTCATATATCAGCACGATCACAGCTCTCTGCTAAAATACTTAAGAACATTTGGCCTCTTAAAGCTTACATTAGTATTTAAGTATAAAGGAACATCGCCGTGACAAACAAATAAATCAAATCTATTTTCCTGACGTGCTGCTAGATTGCAACCGCTTTTGGCAAAAGCTGGGATCTATTCCAGCTTAAGCAAGCTTCGGTTATGCGCACAAAAATGAAACGAGAATCGTACAAGTTGGTGAAATTGAGTATTCATTTAACAATTTTTTGCTAGCTTCTTGCATAGAAACGCGTATTCAGCAGTACATCCTTCGATGCTGTTGTTTAGGACTAGAATAACCTGTATTTGTGCTGCGCGCTATAATTATGTGGATGCTGAGAAGTAATTAGCTCCTTTTCGCAAAGCTTACTCCGCATTAGATGCCTCTAAGCGCATAGGTATTACTTTGATGCCACGTGCTAAAAAAAGGGAACCACAAAATTGTTTTCAATTTTCTGGAGCTAAAAACATTAAAAAACGCACCTTCCGGATACTTCAAACAAGATTTTCTCATTTTGAATTTTTGCTTTCCGATATTTAAAACGCCTACAAAGTGGGGAACACTCCTTCCTCAGCTTTATGTGACCGACAGCTAGAGCAGCAAAAGATAGACAATGCAGTAAAAAAAAAAATTAAGGGCAACATTACTGCTTGCAGGACAAAGCGCAAGAATGAACGAAACACAAGAACAAGCACGGAGCGCTGCATCCTGTCGTCCTGACTGTTCTTGTGCTCTGCTCACTCTTGCGCAGTGTCTTGCAAACACAGAAACAAACTCGCACAACAGCAAGCGTTGCTTGACGTAATTGCGCTCGCATAATGACAGATGTGAACCCACACACTTTGCTTACCTGGGGAGCAGGCATTCACTCTGCTTCACGTGGAACCACCACACACGTGTACGAACTGCGTTGGAGACTTTCCTGTTTTCTCTTGTTTTTTTCTGAAGCCACGTAATCATCCCAGTTACACGCCCCCTACTACGGCAATGAACGCCGGATGAAGCCAGACAAAAAAATTGCTCCTGAGAGTGCAACACGGAGGCAATCGTGCTGCGTACACAATAACACGGGATGGATTTCCAAGGACACGGCCATCCGGAGGTTGCGCGCTGTACATTGTGAAGGAAACGACTTTTGGTGTGGATATATGCAAGCACACATAGCGGAGGTACTTAGTTTTGCGTTGAATAAAACGGCGTTCGGACTGACGATTGGGAATTTAAAGGCTTCAATTTTACAACATGTAATTTGGCTCAGTGTGAAGATGATGAGTAAGATTGTTCTAATTGACTAAAGTTAATTCCAAGAAAGAAGCCACATCAGTTTTAATTACCAAAGCAGCCACGTTTTGGTGGGTGTTATGCGAGTTTCTGAAATGACGACAGGGCATCGAAGTGAGAATTGAGTTTATCACCGCGTCATTTTGCATATTCAAAGCTTCAAACACATAAGCATGAAATAAATTCTGTATAAATACTAATAAAACTGGAAAACAACATCTGAAGAGGTGCGAACACTTGAACACTTGTATAAGACTGCAGTTCATTTGCTTTCCATGAGAATCGGTACTTCCAGAGTGACTGCCACTGTGCTAGCACAATGCGCATTGGAAGTTCTCTTGAATGTACACCGCAATATGCAGAGCAGATATTATAATATGCAGATGATTGTCCAGAAGATGCGGGCAAGATAGAAGGAACGGCCTAGCGAAGTGGTAAGAATGTATCAAAACTATGATTGTGTTCGGAATGCGAAGAGAAATACGTGTTGTGCATGGTCCCATGTCAACCAGAATTAGTGTCTCAGTGTTTTTTCACTGACTCTCGCAATGCTGGCGATTTACCCAGCCTACAGTAAGAAGAACGCTCGATGGTAACAATGCGCAACAAAACCTTGGTGTGACAGCGGCTAGACCGTTAAATATATCAACAAAATTCCAGCCTAGCAATGACATATAAGCGCACAATTGAAAGCATTTCGACGGCACCGGAGATGTAGCATCAATTCTTGCTATCGAAAGCAGGTTCTGTAGTTCACACTACATTGTGTAGGGCACTGTCAAACACATTTGACTTTGTTGCGCCGGACAGTTTTCTTTTTGACATCATGACAAGTCATGTTTCCTGTTGTTTTTTGATGCGCCAAACGCCTCTGAAAGAAGGACCCCGCTTGCAATATAGTACAGTTTTCTAAATGGGAACTGCGCGGGATTCTATACCTCGTCTTGTTACATTCAGCAGAGTATGGCTATCAACAAATGTGAAATTTTGTACCGATGCCTTCACTAACTTTCGAGGTATCATACCAATCTTTCTCGGGCAAAAATTTTGAAAACTGTAATATTGTAACACACTGCTCGAGAAGCACTGAAGGTAATTGTCCGTTATTCTGATATACAGTTTCCATCGACCGCATCGAACAGTTAAGACTGCCGTAGAAAGTCAAGCGGTAACGATTTTGACGATAGCAAAAACGTGAATAGCAAAACACATACAAGACTGCCATCGGGTGATCGGCACACATTGATTTGTATAGTGAAATATTACATAATATGAAAAAAACATTATTTCATAAAAGATTTTGCGGTCAAAAATGTTTTGGTCCAGAATTGCTGGGTACGGCATGTGTGCTTGAAACAAGCGGGAGAACTCAGGGCGCGCGTGAAACTTAAATGTTTCTGATTCACACCGCAGCACGCAACACCAAGATACGTGCTGTTTTTCTCCTTTCCCTGCTAAGTATTATAGAAGCACTTTACCGTCTTCTCGCTCGAGGGCCGGGTCCATGTCTGTCTTCCTTCCTTCTCCACCACCCCCTGAATGGGGTGTTCATCGGAGAGAGGTGGGCGAAGGCTCAACAAACACACAGATCTGACGAGGAGGGAAGGTCAGGGCCCCTCTTGAGGAAGCTGTACGATTGCGCGCGAATAAACCGCCTTGCAGTAATCTTCGGACACGCAGCTTTCTCAAGCGTATAAAAAACAACGGCGCGCACTCGTCTAGCGCAGTGTATGCTTGGAGAGGCTTCAGGTAGCTACGAAATTAAGGAGGACAAGAAACACTGGTAAGGAGACCAACTTTTTTTTGTAGAGAGTAGCGCATGTGGTGCCACTGCAACCTATGATGAGGGAAATTGGCGTGGTCTGTCAGCACTGCGGAAATGGTATTAACTATAATCCACGTGAGATGAGCAGTGCAGCTAAAAAAGAGCAGAGCAAAGCAGGTGTACAATGCCACTAATTTATAGCCTGCTTCAAAGCTGCGCGCTGCGCGTTCGACGCCAGAAGAGGCGAATGGCGTTGCTTTAGAATTGAGCAACGGCCAGGCGTTGCTCAGAACTTCATCAGTTTCGGAATACTTATTCAGGTCAGACGATAAAATCCTGTGGCGAAACTCAGCAATGATACTCGAGACGTCGTTGCGGACATCGTTATGCCGAAATGCAACTTTTATCTTAAATGTGTACTTTTTCGCCAGAAAGTCAACAATCTTTGTGGCAGTGAAATGAGGTAAATATTGCGGGACAAAGAAGAGAGCAGAAGCAGAGTGGGATGAGTGCGAAGACTGCCTTGCGTAAAGAAACCTTACCACATGACGTACAAGTAATTTTTCGCATTTTTCGCATTGTATAAGCGCTGGTGACATTGAGAGCGCAAAAACATATTTTTATATTTTGTTTTTTTCCCCGCTTTACAACATGTGCTTCTCTCCGTGAATGCAAAACATTCGGAATACATTAACAGTTCAAACGCGGATAACTTTTTTTAATGCAAATATTTTATCTTAACGGTAGCTTGCACTTTAAGACCGAGGAGACTTCTTCGCGAGCGCTGGAAATTGGCTTCACATAGAATGTGCTTACCACCTGCCCATGTTCTCCCGGCAGATAAAAATATTATCGAGAAGTGATTTGCTCGAAGGGGCTCTGTACGCCGAGAAGATAGCGCACTTTGTACTGGCCTTCTTTGGTCGTGGGGCGTTGTTGCTCTTGTGCGTCTGTCGGTCTGGAAATCGATGATCTCGAGATACAGCCTGCCTACATAATCTCCTCGCGTTTGACTGAAGAGCGCCATCATTCGCGCTGGGTGTGGTAAAGCTTTCAAGTAATCCAAAATGCTGGGCTAGTTGGTGATTTATTTTTCTTTATTTATTTACGAAGTGCAGCATCCCGAGGGTGAAGCTGAGTGAGCAATATTGGACGGTTTGCACCAACTTATATAACGGAAACAAATAAGTTGTTGCCGTTTGCCTCTGTGTGAACTGGATAGAAAAATTGTGCATGGGTTCTCCAGTGTCCTACTTGGTATTTTACCTTCGCTATCGTGCTAAATGTCAAAGATACATTTGTACTTATTGTTATAAAAAAATTAAATGTGTATATTTTTATATTGATAGTTGTCACAGTTTCATCCAGTGGGATGCCGCAGTGTAAGGAAATTTTTTTTACTGGTCATCAACAGCCGCAAGTACAGTTCAGCTAACAGGAGTATGGCTTTGCAGCAGTGTCTGGCACCTGACTTGAGGGCCCATTTAGCGGGGGCAAAAGAGAGCGATTTTCTTAACGTATCAAGCATATGTTTTCTATGTTACATAAACCTCTGGAATTACTGACCTTACATTGATCAAAACTGCTTCATGAATATTTAACAATAGCTACCTGATCATCTAATCCTCTCACTCAGAGCATAAAAGAAGTAAAAGCAATAGTTTAGGCTGATACATTCAAAGAAAAGGTTTAGCGCATGTTGACAGCTCAAAACGCATTACCAATATTAAATTGATCGTGATTAGGGGCCTTTTAGCCACTCTTTTCTGCAAGCCAATTTGTGGATCTATGCCAAATACCCTCATCGTTCAATGAGCCTCATTTATGGTGAGCCAAGTATGCTTCATGCTACAAGGCAAACTGTTTTGCATGTGTTGTGTTAGTGGTGCATATCAAAAAAAGGTTCAGGAAAATTTTAGTTGTGTGCGGTCATTTATGCTTACCAAAAGTGTGCGGCGATTGGTACGCACAAAATGTGCATTTGCTACAGTGACAAAAACTTATGGAGCGAGGAATGGCAGGAAAATTTATGGTTGCCGCCTGCCTTAACCACAAAAAAAAAATGGTAGACTCCACGCGTTAATTACATTTTTGCAAAGGTGTCACATAAAGAGTCGAAGAGCTTTCAATCATATAAAAAGTGTTAGAAGAGCTAAAATCTCTTGCAGTTTACTATTACAGTTTTTTTAACCACGTGTTAAACTGACAGCTCTTCGCTTACTTCCCTGGCGGTTCTCTTTTCAGCGCTTTTGACACTATGAAGCCAGTCACAACGATCATCTTCCTAGTCCTGGGCGTCGCATCCTTGGCTGCAGCCCAGGGAGGTGAGACAACAAAAGAAACCATGATTTTTTTTTTGAAGTTCAAATGTAGACATAGGTTTACAGAGTGATGTGGATGCAGGAAAATAAGAAGGAATGCATACGAGTTTCGCCAACATCACCGGGAGGTTTTTCGCAGTCGAAACTGCGAACTGTCCACGTTTTATTGTGACAAGTTTTACTTTTACTATTGTGGAATTTCGACAATGTATAGCTGTTTCTAGGAGGCGTCTTGAACGGAATTACTACTGTCGTATCTGAAGCGGAGTAGGTTTGCCGACTGAAATTTACTCCTCAAGGACTAAATTTTCTAGTATCCAGAGTTCTTAACCTACATCGACCTACACTGCAAAAATCAGGTCTAAACACCAGTAAAACGCAGGTGCTAGTGCCAGTGCGGCAGCCAAGAGCTGAGGAGAGTGCATTTGATAATGATTCGATGTGATGTGTCCGTTACATGCCAGTAGCGAAAGTCACGCCCACAATTTTATGTTTGTCAACAACCTTTAACGGTGCATCTCCGAAGAACAGCCTTCCTTCTATTCGTGCCAGTTTGTCTCTCGCAATAAATGACATGGCTGTATGTTTATCGCTATTGAGTTTTACACAGTTGCTAATAGACGATCCCAAACCATTGAAAGCTATTTCCCGGCTTTTCTTACTATTTCGCTTACACCTCTTAAATAAATATGCCCGTATCATCTCCGCAGAAGACATAACATGGATGGTTCCTTTCTCCGAAATATCATGAACATAACCTTTGAAAAGAATGGACCCGAGGATACTTACCAGGGGCGCACCCGAAACCAGTAACTTGTAGGATGGGTTACTATGGCAGACGAAAACACAATGTTGGAGATTAAAAAGAAATTGGCGTTTCTCGTAGCCTAAGAGCAGCTCTAGGATGTTAAAGTGTATAGACTTTGGTTATCGACACTATAGCGGGTTAATATATACATATAAATTGATACGAGCCACTGTAGAAGAAGAAAAAGCGCCTGCATTCGCAGAGAAAGAAGATGGTTGTCTCTCGCTCGCGCGCTCGGATCACTTAGGGGCCAGTCACCGAAACCAATGTGCACAGGGGAATGTTTCTATATTTTTTTTAAAATTTGTAGTCCCAATCGATGGGAGAATAATACTTCGATAAATTGAAGTATTATTCTCCATTTGTTTGTCAAACGAGCCCCTCATTCTGTTTACCCTATATATATATATATATATAACACATTATCCTATGCACGTTGGTTTCGGTGACTGTTAGCGTTCTTTGTATGTGTATAAATAATATATATATGGCGCACCCGGAACAAAGGTGCATAGAAGAATGTTCGTAACTTTTTTAATTTCTACTGCTTAACCGTAGCAGAATAATACTTGGAATAAGTACAAACAGGCTCCTATGCACCTTGGTCTCGGTGACTGTTGGCTTACTTCGTTTGTCTGCCAACGTGGAAACGTGCCCCCCTCATTTCCCTCATTTTCCACACACACACACACACACACACACACACACACACACACACACACACACACACACACACACACACACACACACACACACACACACACACACACACACACACACACACACACACACACACACACACACACACACACACACACACACACACACACACACACACACACACACACACACACACACACACACACACACACACACACACACACACACACACACACACACACACACACACACACACACACACACACACACACACACACACACACACACACACACACACACACACACACACACACACACACACACACACACACACACACACACACACACACACACACACACACACACACACACACACACACACACACACACACACACACACACACACACACACACACACACACACACACACACACACACACACACACACACACACACACACACACACACACACACACACACACACACACACACACACACACACACACACACACACACACACACACACACACACACACACACACACACACACACACACACACACACACACACACACACACACACACACACACACACACACACACACACACACACACACACACACACACACACACACACACACACACACACGCACACACACACACACACACACACACACACACACACACACACACACACACACACACACGCACGCACACACACACACACACACACACACACACACACACACACACACACACACACACACACACACACACACACACACACACACACACACACACACACACACAGGTAGATTTATATTTGCTGTCGTCAACAACAAAAAAAACAAGGCAGAACCAGTGCACGCCAAGTTCATGGGCTATACTGAAAACAAAAAATTGGAGAGGTAGGTATGCAAACATGTCCTGAATAATACAGGCACCTCACTAAGCATGTTATACAATCATATCTGCAAATCACCTTTGTTTAGCATGCAAACGGAGAATGATCATATGGGCTGCTTAGTCAACATTTTTTAAAGGAAATTTTTATTAGCAGTCTCGCAGTCTTCATCGTGGTGGTTCTTGCAGAAGTTTGTTTCAGTGCTCACGGCGTCCACGTGTTTATCGGCCATTTTTGATGCTGGAACACGGTAATGCAATTTTCGGACCAAAATTTTCTTTATTTATAGCCTGAGTAGAAAGTGGTCTTGAATGAGTCGATCCTATTCAAATGGCAGAAAGGTTTTCTTTTTTTGCCGCGCTTTTCAGCTGCTTAATGCGGAAGCAAAATAAAATTGGTCCGATAACACAGCCAAGGTAAATATCACCCTGATGGAAGAGCCGCTCTTACAAACGACGCTTAAATATTGGTTTGCTAATTCAGTGTCTACCTTACTTTTGAGTTTATCCTCACAGAGGCCCGAGAACAGGTTTGACTCCGTTGCGTTCATTTGATTCTTAGATGGCTTGACGTCCGCAGCTTCCTGCGACTTTTCTGACCTGGATGTCCGAAGCTTGGTGCAAGCCACTGTGGACCGGTTGCCAGAGAAGTATACACCGCCATATCTAGAACCCCAAGAAATACTACCTGGCCTCACCATTGGCAGTGTTGTGTACAGTAACCTGAACGATCTCAAACCCTACGGCGCTCCGCTGCCGTACTGTCACGACGGTTCAAGGTTCGTGCAAGTGGACCTGGCTGCCACACGTGGGGAACTGTTCGCCACCGTGCCCTGGAAGTACTGCGGCGGGAAAGCGGGAGAAGCTTCATCCCGTGCTGAAGCTAGAGTTACGGTCATATTCAAGGTGAGGAGATATTCTCTACCCGTTGAATTTAAACACCCATTACCTAAAAGGACTACCGTCAGCCCTTTTACGGTAGAAATGCGCTGTCCGATGTCCGGCGTTGCATTACGGAGCGTGGCTGTAAGTTTACAATTCCTTCAGATATACGATAGAGGCGCCCAGCAATTTACAGAAAACAATGGCTTAGATATAAAGCATAGGAAGACGTTGTGAAGAAAGACGCGTTCACACGCTGCTTAGGGGCATATGGGGAAGGACAGGAAAAGCGTACCCGTTCATGCGACGGCGAAGTCGGTTGGGTGGTTTCCCTGCAAAACCTGGCCACAGCTGCCAGACGACGGGGTTTTTTTGGTGGATATAGGAAAGGACTTTTTTCTGGAGTAGAAGTGGTTAGGCTAATGATGGTGACGAGAGGAACAGTAGACTTTTATGCAGAAATGTCCTCATGACGAGACATTTTTGGGCATGCAGTGGGCACCAACACCACACTGTATGGTAATAGAAAACTAAAACAATCACTTGCTGCCAGAAAGAATGTGTCACGTCTGCGGACCTAACTACCATGAATGAAATGGGCAGCGGAATGTATTGATTGGAGAGATTTTATAACAAGCGTAAAATGAGGGGTTTGCGAGGTTCCAAAAATGTTAAATAAGGTTCGCTGACGGTCCTTTCACTATTCGTATTGAACTCGTAAGTGCAAGCGCTGTTTGCAAAGGATTCTGAGTAGTTGATTCAACTCGAACAACTTAGATGAATCGAATACCGGGAAGGGAATTTACAAGCATTTCAATCGTTTCTTAGCGGACCAGGTTTGGCAAGCTTGATCAGCACCGGGAAAGCAACGCGTCGGCTTCCTTCATCTTCATGCATACAAAAGGGCACATCAGATATTTTTACAAAACAAAAATATTTTGCTTTAACAGCGTTTGACACTATCACCAATTTTGCTGCATAATTTTGCCGTAGTTTTAAACGAATTGGTCGGTGCGTTGTGTACGTGATCTTTTTAATTTTCGGAACTTCTAAGGGAGCTGGAAACTTTTGATGCTTGCCGCATTAGACAAACCGTGGCAACTACGAGTGGTTAACGGGCAATTAACACGATGTCATCCATACACGACATAACGGAGCTGTAGCGGTGCCGCTCGAAACTTTTCACCAAAGCGGTGCACTCAGTGCTTACGTCATTACCAGACGCTCTTTACGGGGACTTCGAAATCGCCCGTCCTATCCCAGAATCTTGTGGCCCTCCGCGCTTAATGTGGCGGCTTGCCTGAATGCTGCCGAAAATGGTCGCCCTCGTTTGGGAGGAGTGACTCTTCGTTCGTCAGGTTGCGTGCATGCATGGTCGGCGTGCTATAGGCGTTGTGTAGCTCCATTCTTCACATCGAATATTTTCCGTGTCTCTTCTGAAAAAGACTAGGACGCACGAAACCATGGAGCACAATCGACGTGTGTCAGCTGCCGTGCTCTGAGAAAGCTAAAAGGCAGCCAGAACGCAGGACGTTCTGCAATACAACCATTGTCGTCGTTTTGGTTGCTTTTTTAGCGAGAGCTACATTACGCCAGCCGCTTCGCGAGGTCAGCGTGGCTGCGCGCTGAGCTGTGGCACCACCGCTCCGACAGCTGTGCGCATGCGTAGAATGACGTCATTGCCCTCAACTGGTCTACGCGCCGCGCGCCTCGCCTCTGTGCCGACGGCGGAGAAGACGGTGCCCGCCTTGTCAGTTGTGCGCATGCGCGGAGTGACGTCAGAGAACGCAGCTGGTGTGCGCAGACGCGCGCCCGTTACGCTAGCATTTCGAGATTTCAGCAATGCGGCGCCGTGGCTGGTCACCTGGTTGGCCACGTGGTGCGGAGCAGCTGCCGGCGGCGCGGCGCACCGGCGAAGCCGAATTGAAGAGGAGGGGAGTGAAGAGGGGAAGAGAAGGAGAGAGTGAAACCACGTCCCGGGACGAAGATGAAGAAGGAACGCCCAGCGAAACGGAGCGGCGAAAGACTGACTTTGCCATTCGACTGAACAAGTTCTACTCGGCCAGCTGTAGCTATTCCGTCACTCCAGGTTTAACCAGAGCTAAACAACCGCCAATTTTTTTCTAATATAGCAGCCGGAATGGCTTCTTCTTGTGGCTGGTATCTGCGTATTGTTCAACCGCCTAGTGTTTACAGTGTCATAAAGAGAATGTGGATCTAAATGCTAGTAAATATGACAATATTTTTACTGCTGAGTTGGTCCTTGAAATTGGCATATATTACTGCAGAGCGTCAGACATGACGGAAGCATGTATGTCTTAACGAGCGCCTCTTTCCGTTAGCTTGCCTACAGAGCGCCAGGTCTCTTTGCTATTATAAAAAGACTGTTGCGGCCTTCACGACAATTCTTACAGCGTGTGGTATTATTGATGAGAATCCTAACGTTGGTGCTGAAGTTCCTTGATATATTCAGTTACAAGAGGGCACTCAAAGACTTAAAATTCTGTTCTTGTATTTTGATGAAATGCGTATGGGCTTTAGTATTCGATAATCAAATTTAATATGCACACTTTATTCGCACCCGGAATATTTGCGTTAGCGCAGGGTGAGCAGAATCTACCTCTCTTGATATTTGTACTGAACCGACAGTGACCTGTTGATCTATGTCTGAAGACTTTTGATAGTGTTTTATCCCTGATCACTTAATTCTAATTTAACAAATATCGATTGCATGCTTCGACCACAACATTATTTGCTGTACAGCGATGGTCTGCAGTTTTGCCCCCGCGCGAAAAATAAATGTTTGTGTAAATGTTTTTTTCTTTCACTGCGAGAAGGCTCATGACTGACTTATGAACTTAGACACCATAAAGCGACCCTTGCGTACGCACGAGGCTGGACCAGCACTTGGGTGTTTTGTTTCACCTACCTGTCACTGACCTGGTTAAAAGAGAACAATCATGAATCTCTCGGCTTTTAACGATATCAGTGAAATGAAAGATTATCGCCCAGAATTGTATGAAATTTTAAGTTGTTCACTCTTTTTTTTCTGACAATGAAACTTAAATTTTTCTCCCCCAGGTAGCCGAAAGCAGCGGCGGCAACGAAACGAAGCTGGTCCATTACAACGGGCCGAATTTCGCGAACTTGCGAGTCTCCTACGTGCGTCTGGATGGTGCCGGTGATATCTTAGGAGCCATCTTCGGCTCCATGGTGATCGTTCTGCCTAAGCTGCCTGAAGCATTCTGGGATGACTTGCTTACCTTCCGGCTGCGGCATCTGCTGAGAGAAATCTCAGGACTTCACTAAGTACACAATGTACATCGCGAACGGAGGGGGCATTTGCGTCCCCTACTGGTTTAGTCTTGTGTTGTCTCACTATGTCATTAAAGTCATGAAGTAGATCCACACAGTACGGGCCACGAAACCATATCGATAGTTGCGTTATGCAGTCAACGGAACATTCACTGAAATCGCGAGTCTCTCCTTTATGACCAACTTTTGTACAAAATGCTATCTTCTTGAAATAAAATCGTGTATGCACACTGGGTTGCTCTCTGGCCTCAATTTTTAGCGGCAGACTTCCAGCCGAGCCCTTCTATCTTTAGGACATCCCTTACCAACATCATCGTGCCCATTCTTTAATCACCTACGTTGAGGAAAAAGAGCGATATGCTACAGGCCGCACCTCTCCATTTCTTCTGATGAAAATTATTTTTTGTTTCTCTCGGCGAGCTTTCTTTACTCGCTCATTTATACTTAAATTTGGAATGATGAAGACAGCTTCAACCCATAACCATTGTTGTTCCGGTACGCGAGAAACCGGTGAAAATTTATATATTAGTTTGCAGTGAAAAGTGCACGTGGTAAATTACTTGTGACAAACACAATCCCCTCGGCTCAGGGGTTGCAAGTTTTGCGGGAAACATTCCTCTCCATAATGAAAAGGAATGGGCAAAAAGGGAATGGGCCTTTGGACACGTGACCGCAGGAGGCGTGTGGCGTCAATAGAGAGGAATGTCTAAGACTTTGCATTCGTGACATTTTCAGCGGCCGGTGTTGACGATGTGGATGAAACCTGCTTTCGTTAAGTTAAAAAATTGAAGGAGTCTACGCCGCCAGCAGTGAATGTATCCTCAAGAGAGAGAGAGAGACAGAGAAAGAGAGAGAGAGAAAGAAAGATAAACGGAAATGAAGGGAGGTTTGCTAGGCGACGCCCAGTATGCTGCCAAATACGTGGCAAGGGGCACGGGCGAAGAGAGAGAAAGGGACGAGAGAATAGGGAGAATACTTTTTAATGTGCCCGTAGGCCATTATTAACAGCGTACAAAGCGCACACACAGCATTGCATAAAATATACGGGGTAATTTTTCAACCTTTACGCATTTTTCTTCATCATACCCACCAATTATTGACAAAATCATTTTTGAGCGGGAAGCCGCTTATGAACGCAATTTTTCCATATAATGTAAGATTTCACTATAACAACCAATATATCCGCAGATCACGCGACGGCAATCTTGTATTTTTTTTCTATTAACGTTTTTGCTATCGTCAAAGCGTTCCCCAATGTTTTAAATAGCAGTCTTAATGTACGATGCGATCGATGGAAACACTTTAAAAGAAACATTTTACTACAAACCAGAACAATGGACCATTACCTTCAGTATTTCTCTAACAGTGTGTTGTATTTTTTCAATTTTCAAAATTTTTACCCGTAAAAGCTGGACATAGAACTATGACAGATACTTGGGTGAGGTCTGTTGACGACTGTGGAACAAGACGGATATTATATACGTCATATGGATCACTAGGTAGAATAATAATAAATCAAGTCATTTTTATAGGTGAAGCCTATATAAAAATTTCATGGCCGTGAAATTCGAAGGTAAGCTGTGTATATAAATTTTTTTAATCACTAACGAGCTTCGAAACATCGAGGGTCAAACATACGCACTTCAAAGCTCATTAAGTTGGCTGCCCTGTTTTGCGCATTTGCAAAATTGCGTCTCTCGCACTTTTTATGGAGCAAATATATGCGGAATAGGTGTGTTTTATGGTGCAGTTTAATTAAACTTGATTTCGCCGACGATATCATGCGCATCGACGCCATTTTATACTTTAGTTATCCGAGAAAGCCAACGCAACAAGCTTTGAAATGCGTTCTTTTAACGTTAGATATTTCGAACCACATTGCGGAATAAGAAGATTTAAAAACTGGATTGACCTTCTTTTCAATGAAAGTCAATTTCGCAACACAACCTTGCCCCCTGAGATGAAGACGGAAATGATTATTGGTTAATTCAAGCCAAATAATCGTCAACTTATAGAACCACATGAAGCCCATGATGTCCGCTTTGCTGTGGAAGCTAGCTTGACAGACCGCACCAACGCATTTCTCAGTTTGAAGATATTGTTACGTGGCGGCCAGCCGAAAAAAGAGACGCTATGATAGATGGCAATGAGATGATTTATTGGCCGGTAGCCTAGCGCGAGCGCTCCTGCCCGCGCCACTGCACAGTTCGTCTTCTTCGTCACAATATAAATATCTAAATGTTAAAAGAAACCAAACTGCACGGTGAAACTGAGCTGCTCGCGCCATGGGCACAAAAAATCATTATTCGTATACTTTCTCTAGTTGTGTTACCATTTAATGTAACCTTTGACTCCGTGCTGGCATTGCTGTTCACCCGCGATTTGCTTATTTTACTCCAGGACGCTTATTCCCTGCTTTTTAGTGCACCCCTCCGTCCACAGCTCGCAGTTCTCTCGGCTCGGGTTGCAGAATTTACGGTGTTTTCCCTGTCCCCGTATTCCTATGTTGTGCTTGGTCGATGTCTGCATCGTATAAAGCTGAAGGCCAATTTGCCGCATGGTGTTTCACTAATATCAATGGCTGCTGAAAGTACAGAACTCGAAGCCGCAAGGAATTTCAAATACGAATGACGCAGACCTAAGCCTGAAGATGGTGCGAAACAGGTGCAACGTACATATCTACCACGTTACCTATCTTACATGTATTTGTTGGCGTGGTACTCTTAATGCTTTAACAGAGTGCCTTTAATACGTTCAAGAAACTCTCAAGTGGAACGCCACAATTCATAATATTCGCATAATTTTACAATACAAAAGAGAATGAGAGCAGTATTTATACTTCTGTAAGCATTTTTTTCTCTAAAAACGATATTATATTATCACTTATTACACTGTAACGAGCCTTTGTTAAATATATTAGGTGCGCCATTTTTAGTGATAGATTAATTTTGATTCTGTTGAGGTTGTATCGTCGCAGGAATTGTCAGAGGGATATAAACACAAATTAAATCCGTAGGTGTTATGGTTCGCACGTTGCGAAGCTTTCCCCCTTTAACACATCTGCTCCTCTGTCACTCCGGCTTGAGAACTTCAACGGGCAGCGATTTCCTCTTGGCTCATTTTGGGTTCTCGTTTTTCCAGCTAACTGATATTTCTCAAATAGTTTCCCATCTCAAGGGTTCTCAGTTAACATCGAACATAATTGATTTATTTCTAAAATGTACTCATGGGCCGCTCTTAATACTGGTTTCATCAAAATGACTTTAATAGGTCAAAGAAAAGGTTTTAGGGGGTCATCTACTGTTACAGATGTGCATGGCTGTCAGCTTCACGTATGGACTGATCCACTAACCATCTCTGGCCGCCAGGCTGAGTGGTCTGTAACGCAGCCTCCTTGGAGGAAGGAGTATAATGAGGGGACTGTAGGTGAGGAAGGGCATTCCGAGAGGTACTGGAGGAAGGTGTATTTGGAAAGGCCACAATACTCACAATGACTAGCCGAATTCTACAGTATGGTTTAATATCAGGTTGGTAAGTGAGGGACAATGAGTGAGGAAGGGGCCACCTCCAGAGCAGTAGCATGAAGCGACCTCTGCTATTGAGCAGTGGTTGTTGGAAATCGGCCTTAAGATTGCATGAAGTTCCTCTTGAGGAATTCAGCACACTCCTTCATGTGCAAGCTCTCTTTTCAAAGGTGCGCAGAGATGGGCATAATAGACAATCTCATTCGCTGAATATGGCGGCGACGGTAAAGAAGAGATGACTGAAATTCGAAGAAATAAAGAAAAGTTGCTTGAAACCCTTCTTATAAATTGATCCCTCGAAAACATCAATGGTAGCGCAGCACACGTTTTATGTGGGAAGCGATTAGACATTCTTGTGCAACTAAATAAATTAAAATGCTAAAACTGTAAAGGTACTGCTTTAAAAGTTGGTGCGAACACACCCTTATACTTATTCGCAGTATTGTATAGGAATCAAATCAGGTAAGGATAAGATGTAAACAGTCTCGCATAAAGGTCGCGTTGAAAGATGTTAAAAATATGATTTTGCTTTCCTCGGGATCAAATCTGCACAGAATCAAAAATAAATTGCGTCCTACACTGCATTTTCTGGTAAGGTTTGAATTAACATGTTGGTAATTAGATATGCGCAGGAAGTGGAAGAAACGTAGATTTTACTAATGTTCTGGTGTGTCGATGCCGGTCATTTGCGGTCTAGTAAATTTGACAGCACAAAGAGAAAGGCGCCAAATGGCTGCCTATATTTACAAATTTTCTTCCTTCTATTTGAAAAAAAAAACTAGTTTAGGGGTAACGTGCTTCTTTGAGCCATGCTTTCTACAGGCTTATTTCGCACATATGAAAGTACAAATCAGTGATATTGCTCATTTATTACAGCCCAGAACCTCCTACTGAAATTCTGGAATCGCAGAACAATTCGTCATTCCGGCATAGAGTTTAATGCTTTGCCTGTACTATCAATCGCTTCCTATTAAGCAAACAAGCTTCTATCTTCTGATATTGAAATCAGAAAAGCATGACTTAATTGGGAGAAAAAGAAATTATCTTCTTCAAGGCTTGTTTATATATGCTGTAGACTAGTGTGCCACGTGATTCACCTACAACGTACATTATGACTGTATGATGTATGCATACAAATTTCTTTTCCTGTACTGAAAACTTGGTACTATTTCTTTATGACCTCTCTTTCAGGCATTCTTTTGAATCGTAAACTACTGCGACCATCTCCAAAGGTTATCAGTAAATGCCTTAGGCTCATCGAGCATGGAAATATGACTATATGTGTACATTTTGATGGCTTCTTTTCTACATTCTTATGAAGTTAGATACATTTGTCTGCCGACGCCGATAAGAATAACTAAGTCAATAAATTGTGACATATTTCCTTCTACCCTGCACAATATTACTCAGAAAGCGAAAGTACAGGCATCGCGTATTGCATTTACAGGATATGCTTTTAAGTAGTATTGTCCATTTAGCGATTTCGCGATATTCTGTTTAGGGGCAGCCCCTTTAGTGGTTTCGTGGCAGTAGTGTAAAGCCCTATTGAAACTTGTCGTGTATTGTGTAACGAACTGTATGCTGAAGAGGAAATGATAAATATATTTTCGGCAATGATGAAGAAGGAAATCGCCAAAGGCCGATGTGCCGACAGTCGTGCAGCTGCACGAGGCCTTGATCACAAAATCTGCATTCTCATTCAATCAGACTGCAGCTCAACTGACGAGAGCTGAGATGAGCCGAGAGTTGAGGTTGCCTACACATACCCCTCCTACTAGCAATGATTGCTCTCGTTGAATGAGTACAGCATTTACTCGAGACGCTGAGGTTTCCCACCTGAAATACAGTGTAATGCAGAAAAGTTTCTTGATGCGCAGGGTGAATATTCTTGGTCTCACAATGGTGCTTACGCGCTTAAAAATTTCTACGCTTAACAAATTAACGGATGCGTCTGGTAATACTCATGCAAGTTATAAGATTTCAATAACAAGATTACTCCCACCACTGAGGGCGAAAACATTCCAGCTATTTCTTGGGCCATTTTAAACCCGCGCCTAAGGTGGTGGGGGGGGGGGGGGGGGCAGAGCAACATCAATCAAATCGCGACACTTAGTGACGCAGTTACCACGTGACATTTTCTGCCCCACCTGCGCTGCAGCTGCGAAGAGCAGCGGTGCAGCTCCGTGCTTGAACTGAGCTCCGGTGCGATAAAGCATTGCCGTCGGCTTCTGGCCGTGGCCTCGACGTAGTGAAAAGGCGATTACGTCCTCCTGCACTTACTTCAGGAGAGGAAAATGGTGTAGAAACTCTAGGAAGTGACTTCGCTCTTGCGTGTCAGACGCATCATGTGTACCGGGTTTTTCGCCCAAGAGCTTCCACAAGTTTTCTAAACGAACTTTTTAAAATAAAAACGTTTTTTTTCGGCATAGAATTCTCAGCGGCTTAGCGAATCGATTCAGAATACAGCTAAGACGCGCTATCTAGAAGGATGGTTAAATACTGAGTATTTCACTTTTCGAATATTACTTTACTCTCCTCAAATATTCAGAGGCCTGGAGCCCACCGTAAGTAATACTGATATCAGCTTTTAAAATTTCAAAAACGTTGTGGCCCTCGACGCGGTGTGCCAACCAACTTTGCCTATATCGCGCAAAGATACATGCGCTTTCTGAAAGCTTACAAGCAAAGACACCTCCAGTAAACGAAACCTGTCGAAGTAGACGAAATTTGTTGGTGCACAGCGCCGAGGGCAACTGTGTTTTCTAAATTAAAGAAAAATGATTTGCATACTACTTAGTGCGGGCTATACGCCTATGAATTAATGAGGAGGCTAAGATTAATAGCCAGAAAGTTGAGAATTCATTATATGTTAACCGACATATTACTTAGCACATGTTAGCAGTATTCTGAAGCGCTACGCCGCAGACAATGTCACACCGAAAAAGGCCCTCGTGTAAGACAAGAACGCTATTTTAAAACATTGATAAACACGTTAGGGGAAGTATCCGGTATGTACATTACTTCCATGAGGATCCAACGACGGCTTTCTTCTACATTACTTGTACACGATTAAATAAGAGGCGGCCACACATTAGAGTGGCCACCTTTCTTGATTCCTTCGCTTCTCTCTCCATCGCTCGTATATTTTGTTAAGCGCTGCAAGCCTTCTTTTGGATTCTAGGTAAAATTTAGGAACTGGCGTAAGCCTCAACTGGATTACGGAATAGGAAACGAATTATCATTTTCTTGGTGCGAGTAGCTATTTCTATCACAAGTTTGACCATATAGTGTTTTGGTGCACAGAGCAGAGTGAAAACTGTTTTGAAAGGAGACACTGCAGAGAGCTTCTAATGGTACTTGGCAACGACGCGTGGACGACCTCGGCCCGTAATAGGGGCCAAATTAGACTCCTTGAATTGCAACATAATGCGAACAAGAAATAACGTCGATATCTGAGGCTGCACCAGCTTGCACCTCCCGCTACCAATCTCTGGATCGTCCTGCCACACTTTCTGTAGCAAAATCGACAGGCGGAAATTTTACTGCCGGATTCATTAGGATACATTACAGATATTTTTGTTTGCCTACCACGAAAGCTGTCGGTCGTTTGTTGAATCCCAAAAATCCATCATCCTGAAACTCACGTCCCCTAATGCACACTTTTATGCTAATACTGGCAGCGTCGATTTGTTTGCCTGTCCAGTATTAGGGGCGAAAGAACTGCGGCAAGTGCGGGTATCAGACAGAGAGACGTGCCTACTTTGGAGCCGTCTGTACCTGCGTCCATTGTTTTGGCGTCAACAGTGAAGCCTCTATGCAGAGCTCTATCTTTTAGACCTATTTTTAAAGAAATGCTTGTCTCTCACCACCCCCCCCCACACACACACACAAACACACACACACACACACACACACACACACACACACACACACACACACACACACACACACACACACACACACACACACACACACACACACACACACACACACACACACACACACACACACACACACACACACACACACACACACACACACGCGCGCGCGCGCGCACGCACACACGCACGCGCGCGCGCACACACACACACACACACACACACACACACACACACACACACACACACACACACACACACACACACACACACACACACACACACACACACACACACACACACACACACACACACACACACACACACACACACACACACACACACGCAAGCATCGACATATGGGAGTGCAAAGTAGGTCACTGCACATTTTCTCTAAGGGAAATTTAGGGTGCGCAGTATTTTGGTAAGAGGAAACCATGCCACTTTCACATGAGGTGAAGAGGATTTGTTATATGAAGCTCTGTTCGATGTCCACATTTATATCACTTTCACATGAGGTGTAGAGGATATGTTTTATGAAGCCTTGTTGGATATCCAGAATTATTAACCACTAAATGTCGTAAGTACACTCGAAAAGTAATTTTGAATACTAGACGTGCATGAATTTTTTTACGAAATCACCTCTTCATATATATGCTGATCCGGAATGAAGAGTTCATTTTCAAGTATTAAGCACAAGAAGCCAGATAAGGAGGTTCAAAAAAAGTAAAATATATACCACAGCCCGCGTGATGCCAGCATTTTTCTTAATCATGAACTCCTTGTTTGCACAAAAAAATTGTTTTTGCAGGGCAACGCCTACAGCAGGCGCATGCAGGTGTTCCTTGGCATCAAGTCACTCGCCTGTTCAACTAGCCCCGATGCTGCAGTCGCCAAGCTGCTGGACTAACCTGATTACAACGTTCAGACCGTATTTCTCTTGCTCGTGTACCTTGTCTTTCCCCACCTGTAATTTCTAAATACCAGAAGTAAAAGTAATATTCAAAAAGTGAAATACGCAGTATTATTTAACCAGCCTTCTAGATAGCGCGTCTTAGCTGTATTCTGAATCGGTTCGCTAAGCCGCTGAGAATTCTATGCCGAAAAAAAACGTTCTTTTATTTTAAAAAGTTCGTTTAGAAAACTTGTGGAAACTCTTGGGCGAAAACCCGGCGCTCATTATGCGGCTGACACGCAAGAGCGAAGTCACGTGATTCCTAGAGTTTCTACACCATTTTCCTCTCCTGAAGGAAGTGCAGGAGGACGTAATCGCCTTTTCTCTACGTTGAGGCCACGGCCAGAATCCGACGGCAATGCTTCATCGCACAGGAGCTCAGTTCAATCACGGAGCTGCACCGTTGCTCTTCGCAGCTGCAGCGCAGGTGGGGCAGAAAATGTCACGTGGTAACCGCGTCACCGAATGTCGCGGTTTGATTGATGTCGCTCTGCCCCCCCCCCCCCCCTCCCCCTTAGGCGCGGGTTTAGAATGGCCCGAGAAATAGCTGGAATGTTTTGGCCCTCAGTTTCGAGAGTAGTCTTGTTTTTGAAATCTTATAACTGACATGAGTATTACCAGACGCCGGCTACAAGTAGCTAGTAGCAATCAGAAGCTTATCTGTAGTAGTTAAAAAGTTTACTATTTAAATTTAATTAAACGCTCTACTAGTTTCCATGATTCGCCTGCTTTTTAAGTCCGCCAACACCTGCATTACTATGCCGCAGAAAGGATTCTCGTCACCTCAGAAACCGTTTTGTCAAAATAATACTGCTGTGCTTCTCTGAAACGCTTGGTAGATTTCTTTCATGGATTTCCAGAAAGCATTTGACTCGGTCGAAACTAGCATTCATCCAAGAGTGGCGCAAGCAGTGTGTAGAGCAGGCATCCGTTAATTTGTTAAGCGTAGAAGTTTTTAAGCGATTAAGCACCATTGTGAGACCAAGAATATTCACCTTGCGCATCAGGAAACTTTTGTGCATTGCACTGTATTTCCGGTGGGAAACCTCGGCGCCTTGAGTAAATGCTGTACTCATTCAACGAGAGGAATCATTGCTAGTAGGAGGGGTATGTGTAGGCCGCCTCAACTCTCGGCTCATCTCAGCTCTCGTCAGTAGAGCTGCAGTGTGAGTGAATGCGAATCCAGCTTTTATGATCAAGACCTCGTGCAGCTGCACGAGTGTCTCGGCACATAGGCCTTTGGCGATTTTCCTCTTCATAATTGTCGAAAAAATATTTATCCTTTCCACTTCAGCATAAAGTTCATTACACAATACACGTCAAGTTTCAATAGGGCTTTACACTACTGCCACGAAACCACTAAATGGGCTGCCACTAAACAGAATATCACGAAATCGCTAAATGGACAATACTACTTCAAAGCATATCCTGTAAATGCAATAGGCGATGCCTGTACTTTCGCTTTCTGAGTAATATTGTGCAGGGTAGAAGGAAATATGTCACAATTTATTGACTTAGTTATTCTTATCGGCGTCGGCAGACAAATGTATCTAACTTCATAAGAATGTAGAAAAGAAGCCATCAAAATGTACACATATAGTCATATTTCCATGCTCGATGAGCCTAAGACATTTACTCATAACCCATTAGAGATGTTCGCCGTAGCTTAAGATTCAAAAGAATGCCTGAAAGATAGGTCATAAAGAAATAGTACCAAGTTTTCAGTACAGGAAAAGAAATTTCTATGCACGCATCATACAGTCATAATGTACGTTGTAGGTGAACCACGTGGCACACTAGTCCACAGCATATATAAACAAGCCTTGAAGAAGGTAATTTTTTCTCCCAATTAAGGCATGCTTTTCTGATTTCAATATCAGAAGATAGAAGCTTGTTCGCTTAATAAGAAGCGATTCATAGTACAGGCAAAGTATTAAACTCTATGCCGGAATGACGAATTGTTCTGCGATTCCAGACTTTCAGTAGGAGCTTTTGGGCTGTAATAAATGAGCAATATCATTGATTTGTACTTTCATATGTGCAAAATAAGGCTGCAGAAAGCATGGCTCTAAGAAGCACGTTACCTCTAAACCAGTTTTTTTTTTCAAATAGAAGAAAGAAAATTTGTAAATATAGCCAGCCATTTGGCGCCTTTCACTTTGTGCTGTCACATTCACTAGACCACAAATGGCCGTCATCGACACATCAGAACAGATGTAATATCTACGTTTCTTCCACTTCCTGCGCATAACTAATTACCAACATGTTAATTCAAACCTTACCAGGGAATGCAATGTAGGACGCAATTCATTTTTGATTCTGTGCAGAGGTGATCCCAAGGAAAGCAAAATTATATTTTTAAAATCTTTCAACGCGATCTTTATGCCAGACTGTCTACATCTTATCCTTACCTGATTTGATTCCTGTACAATACTTTGAATAAGTATAAGGGTGTTTTCGCACCAGTTAACATTTAAAGCAGTACCTATACAGTTTTAGCATTTTAATTTATTAAGTTGCACAAGGATGTCCAGTCGCTTCCCACATAAAACGTGTGCTGCGCTACCACAGATGTTTTGGAGGGATCAATTTATAAGAAGGGTTTCTAGCAACTTTTCTTTATTTCTTCAACTTTCAGTCATCTCCACTTTACCGTCACCGCCATATTCACCGAATGAGATTGTCTATTGTGCCCATCTCTGCGCACCTTTGAAAAGAGAGCTTGCACATGAAGGAGTGCACTGAATTCCTCAAGAGGAACTTCATGCAAACTTAAGGCCGATTTCAAACAACCATTGCTCAATAGCAGAGGTCGCTTCATGCTACAGCTCTGGAGGTGGCCCCTTCCTCATTCATTGACCCTCGCTTACCAACCTGATATTAAACCAGACTGTAGAATTCGGCTCGTCATTGTGAGTATTGTGGCCTTCCCAAATACACCTTCTTCCAGTACATCTCAGAATGCCCTTCCTCACCTACAGTCCCCTCATCATATTCTTTCCTCCAAGGAGGCTGCGTTACAGACCAATCAGCCTGCCGGCCAGAGATGGTTAGTGGATCAGGCCATACGTGAAGCTTACATCCATGCACATCTGTAACAGTAGTATACCCCCCTGAAACCTTTTCTTTGACCTAATAAAGTCATTTCGATGCAACCCGTATTAAGAGCGGCCCACGAGTGCAGTTTAAAAATAGATCAATTCTGTTCGATGATAACGCAGAGCCCTTGAGATGGGAAGCTATTTGAGAAATATCGGTTCGCTTAAAAAACGAGAACCCAAAATGAGCCAGGAAGAAATCGCTGCCCGTTGATGTTCTCAAACCGGAGTGACAGAGGAGCAGATGTGTTACACGGGGAAAGCTTCGCGACGTGCGAACCATAACACCTACGGCTTGAATTTGTGTTTATATCCCTCGAACAATTCCTGCGACGATACAACCACCACAGGATCAAAATTAATCTATCGCTAAAAATGGCGCACCTAATACATTTATCAAAGGCTCGTTACAGTGGAATCAATTATAATATAATATCGTTCTTAGAGAAAAAACGCTTACAGAAGTAAGATTGCTGTCATTCTCTTTTGTATTGTAGATTTATGAAATATTATCAATAGTGGCGTTCCACTTAAGGGTTTTTTGAACGTATTAAACGCACTGTGTTCAAGCATTAAGAGTACCACGCCAACAAACACATGTAAGATAGGTAACGTGGTAGATATGTACGTTGCACCTGTTTTGCACCATCTTCAGGCTTAGGTCTGCGTCATTCGTATTTGGAATTCCTTGCGGCTTCGAGTTCTGTACTTTCTGCAGCCATAGATATTAGTGAAACACCATGCGGCAAATTGGCCTTCAGCTTTATACGATGCAGACATCGACCAAGCACAACATAGGAACACGGGGACAGGAAAAACACCGTAAATTCTGCAACCCGAGCTAAGAGAATTGCGAGCTGTGCACAGAGGGGTGCACTAAAAAGCAGGTAATCAGCGTCCTGGAGTAAAATAAGCAAATCCCGGGTGAAGAGCAATGCCAGCACGGAGTCAAAGATTACATTAACTGGTAACACAACTAAAGAAAGTATAAGAATAATGATTTTTTGTGCCCATGGCGCGAGCAGCTCAGTTTCACCGTGCAGTTTGGTTTCTTTTAACATTTAGATGTTTATATCTTCAAACTGAGAAATACGTTGGTGCGGTCTGTCAAGCAGGAATGCACAGCAAAGCGGACATCATGGGCTTCATGTGGTTCTATAAGTTGACGATGATTTGGCTTGAATTAACCAACAAAAATTTCCGTTTTCATCTCAGGGGCAAGGTTGTGTTACGAAATTGACTTTCATTGAACAGAAGGTCAATCCAGTTTTTAAATCTTCTTATTCGGCAATGTGGTTCGAAATATCTAAAGTTAAAAAAACGCATTTCAAAGCTTGTTGCGTTGGCTTTCTCGGATAACTAAAGTATAAAATGGCGTCGCTGCGCATGATACCGTCGGCGAAATCAAGTTGAATTAAACTGCACCATCAACCACACCTATTGCTCATATATATGTTCCATAAAAAGTGCGAGAGACGCAATTTTACAAATGCGCAAAACAGGGCAGCTAACTGAATGAGCTTTGAAGTGCGTATGTTTGACGCTCGATGTTTCGAAGCACGTTCGTGATTAAAAAAATTTAAATATACAGCTTACCTTCGATGTTCACGGCCATGCATTTTTTTATTTAAGCTTTACCTATTAAAAATGACTTGATTTATTATTCTTCTACCTAGTGATCCATATGACGTATGTAACATCCGTCTTGTTGCACAGTCGTCAACAGACCTTACCCAAGGGTCGGTTATAGTTTTATGTCCAGCTTTCTCGGGTAAAAATTTGGAAAATTAAAAAATACAAGACACTCTTACAGATATATTGAAGGTAATGGTCCATTGTTCTGCTGTGTAGTAAAACGTTTCTTTTAAAATGTTTCCATCGATCGCATCCTACATTAAGACTGCTATAGAAAACATTGGGGAACGCTTTTACGATAGCAAAAACGTGAATAGAAAAAAATATACAAGATTGCCGTCACGTGATCTGCAGATATAATGGTGGTTATAGTGAAATCTTACATTATATGAAAAAATTGCGTTCATAAGCGGCTTCCCGCTCGAAAATGCTTTTCTCAAGAATTGGAAGGTATGGTGAAGTTAATTGCGTCATGGTTGAAAATTCACCCTGTATATTTTATGCAATGCAGTGTGTGCCCTGTGTACCCTGTTAGTAATTGCCTACGGTCACATGAAAAATGATCTCTTTACCCTCTCTTCCCTTTTTATCTCTCCCTCCATGCCCCTTCCCATGTTTAAGGCAGCATACTGAGTGCCGGCTAGTTAACCTCCCTGCATTTCCATTCACCTCTCTCTCTCTCATGAGGGTAACTTCAGTGCTGGCGGCATAGACGCCTTTAATTTTTTTCAACTTAACGAAGGCAGGTTTCATCCTCGTCGTCCGCACCGCCTGCCGCAAATGTCACGAATACAAAGTGCTAGACGTTCCTTGCTATTGAGGCCACACGCCTCTTGCAGTCCCGTGTCCAAATGCTCATTCCTTTTCATTCTCAGGAAGGATGTTTCCCGCATCACCTGCAACACCTGAGCCTAAGTGATTACGTTAGTCACAAGTAATTTACCACGTGCAGTTTTCACTCGAAGCTAATATATAAATTTTCACCGGTTTCTTGCGTACTGAAACAAGAATGGTATGGGTTGTAGCACGCTGTATTCCACAATCCCTATTTAAGTGTAACTGAGCAAGTAAAGAATGCCCTCAGAGAGACACAAAAACTAAATTTCATGAGAAGAAACGCAGCGATGCGGCCTGAGGCATATCGCTCTTTTTCCTCAATGTAAGGGATTAAATAACGGGCAGGATCAGGTTGGTAACGCAGGTCGTCAAGATAGAAAGGCACAGCTGGAAGTCTGCGGCTGAAACCTGAGGTCAGAGGGCAGCCCACTGCGCATGCACGATTTTATTTCAAGAAGATAACATTTTGTACAAAAGTTGGTCATAAATGGGAGACCCGCAATTTCAGTGAACGTTCCGTTGACTACATAACACCACAACTCTCGATACGGTTTCGTGGCCCGTACTGTGTAGATCTACTTCATGACTTTAATGGCATGGTAAGACAACACAAGACGAAGCCAGTAGGGAATGCAAATGGCCCCTCCGTTTGCAATGAAAATTGTGTATTTGGTGAAGTCATGAGATTTCTCTAAGCAGGTTCCGCAGCTGGAAAATGAGCAAGTCATTCCAGAATGCTTCAGGCACCTTAGGCAGGACGATCGCCATGGAGCCGAAGATGGCTCCTAATATATCACCGGCACCATCCAGACGCACGTAGGAGACTCGCAAGTTCGCGAAATGCGGCCCGTTGTAATGGACCAGCTTCGTTTCGTTGCCGCCGCTACTTTCAACCACCTGGGGAGAAAAATTTAACAGTTTCATTGTCAAAAAACAAGAGTGAACAACTTAAAATTTCAGGTATATCTGCGCGACAATCTTTCACCTCACTGATACCGATAAAAGCCGAGAAATTCACGATTTTTCGCTTTTAATTACCTCAGTGACCGGCAGGCGAAACAGAGCACCAAAGTCCTGGTCCAGCCTCGTGCGTACGCAAGGGTCGATTTATGATTTATAAGTTCATAAGTTAGTCATGAGTCTTCTCGCAGTGAAAGAAAAAACATTTACACAAACATCTATTTTTGCACAGGTGCGAAACAGCAAACCATCGTTGTACAGCAAATAATGTTAAGGTTGAAGCATGCACTCGATATTAGTTGAAGCAAAATTAAGTGGTCGGGGATAAAACGCTGTCAAAAGCCTTCAGCATAGATCAACAGATACCAGTCGGCACAGTACGAATCTCCACAGAGGTAGATTCTGCTCATCCTGTGCTAACGTGAAAATTCCGGGTGCGAGTAATGTTTGAATATTGACTTTGATTATCGAATTCTAAAGCGCATACGCATTTAGTCAAAATACGAAACAGAATTTCAAGACTTCCAGTGCCCTCTAGTTCCTGAATATATCAAGGAACTTTATCGCCACAGTTACGATTAACATCAGCAATACCACACGCCGTATATATTGTTGTGAAGGGCTCAACCGCCGTTTTATAATACCAAAGGGACCTGGTGCTCCGTAGTTAAGCTAACGGAAAGAGGTGCTTGTAAGACATACATGCTTCCGTTATGTTTGACGTTCTGCAGTAATATATGCCAATTTCGAGCACCAACTTAATAGCCAAAATATTATCATATTTACTCCCGTATAGATCCACACTCACTCTATGACACCGTCCAAACTACGAGATTGAACAATATGCAGATACTATTACAATATCTTAGGCCCAAGGATCCGCCGCAGATATTACAATCAAATCTGGAGTGGGTCCTTGGACCCAAGATATTACACTTATTATTGGAATAGGGCGAGGTGCTTGAAGCACTCTGGGACGAGTCGGCCCAGTATTGCACTGCCTCCGGGTTCGTACCGCGGCGTAAAAGCGCGCGCCTTTTCATTCTATCTTTGCTCTCCTATCTTTTACCTCTCCTACTTTCAGCACGTGGCACCGAGCGTGGTTCGAAGGAAGGAAGGCCTCAGACGTTGCTGGCACATACCCACTACGGGGGAGTGACCAAGACACAGGTGGCCAAGGCAGGTGGTTCGGCTTGAGCCGGTAGGCCGGCCCGTGCACTTTCCTTTTCTTTCTTCCTGTCAGCAACAGCAGCAGTTGCAGACACCAGCCACAAAAAGGAATCATCCCGGCTGCTAAATTAGAAAAATTTGGCTGTTTAGCTCTGGTTAAGCCTGGAATGACGCTATACGTATATCTGGCCGAGTGGAACTCGCTCAGTCGAATGGCAAAGTCAGCATTTCGCCGCTCCGTTTCGCAGGGCGTTCCTTCTTCATCCTCATCCCTGGCCGTGTACTCACACTCTCACTACCCTCTCCACTCCTCCTCCCCCCCTCGATTTCGCCGGCGCCGCGCCGCCGACAGCTGCTTCGCACCACGTGACCAACCACGTGACAAGCCAAGGAGCCGCTGCGCTCAAGGCTCGAAATATAGCGTAACGGGCGCGCGGCGCGCACACCAGCTGCGCGATTTGACGTCGCTCCGCGCATGCACACAGCTGGCGGAGCGATGGTGCCACGGCTCAACGCGCAGCCACGCTTACCTCGCGAAGCGGCTGGCGTAATGTAGCTCTCGCTACAAAAGCAACCAAAGTGACGACAATGGTTCTATTGCAGAACGTCCTGCGTTCTGGCTGCCTCTTAGCTTTCGCAGAGCATGGCAGCTGACACCCCCGATTATGCGCCATGGTTTCGCGCGTCCTAGTCTTTTTCAATGAAGACAGGGAAAACAGTTGATATAAAGAATGCAACTCCACAACGCCTATAGCACGCCGACAATGCATGCACACAACCGGACGAACGAATAGCCACTCCTCCCGGACGTGGGCAACCGTTTTCGGCGGCATTCAAGCAAGCAAGCAAGAGGGGAGGGGCCACAAGATTCGGGGCTAGGACGGGCGATTTCGAAGTCGCCGTAAAGAGCGCCGCTTTGGTGAAAAATTTCGAGCGGCACCACTACAGCTCGGTTATGTCGTGCGTGGTTGAGGTCGTGTTAGTTGAACGTAGGCCAATCGGAGTTGCCACGGCTTGGCTAATACGGCAGGCATTCAAACTTCTCAGCTCCCTTAGAAGTTTCGAAAATTAAAAGGATCACATACACTACGCAGCGTCATATTCGTGAGAAATTACGGCAAAATTATTCACCAAAATTGGTGGTAGTGTCAAACGCTGTTAAAGCAAAATTTCTTGTTTTGTAAAAATATCTTATGTGCACTTTTGTTTGCATGAAGATGAAGAGAGCCGACGCGTTGCTCTCCCGGTGCTGATAAAACACGGCTTGTCTGCTAAGAAACTATTGAAATGCTTTTGAATTCTCTCCCCGGTATCCGATTCATCCAAGTTCGCGTTGAATCAACTACTCGGAATCTTTTGCAAACAACACTTGCGCTAACGAATTTAATACGAATAGTGAAAGCACAATCATCGAATCTTATTTCAAGTTTATGAAACCTCGCAAACACCTCATTTTACGCTGTTGCAAAATTCGTCCAATTAATAAATTCCGTTGTCCTTTTCATCCATGGCACTTAGGTCCACAGACGGAAGATATTCTTTCTGAGAGCAAGTGATTGTTGTAGTTTAGCCTTACCATATAGTGAGGCATTGGTGCCCAGTGCATGAACAAAAATGTCTCCTCAAGAGGATATTTCTGAATAAAAGCATATTGTTCTGCTGGCCGCCATCATTAGCCTGACTACTTCCACTCCACAGCAAAGGCCTTTCCTATATCCCGCCACTAAATAACGGAGTCTGCCAGCTGTGGCCCGCTTTTGCAAGGAAACTTTCTAATCTTATCCGCCCAAGCAACCTTATGGCCCACTCTACAGCACTCACGTTCTGTATGAATCAACTCCGTTGCTTTAAAGGACCATGGGCTGTCTTTCCTTGCGATTACATGGCCATTTGTTCGTCATGGTTTGAGCTTGGATTTTATTAAATCTCTTATGTTCCCTGACCCATCCTGTTCTCTTCCTGTATCTTACCGTTGCGCCTATAATCGTCGTTTGCATAGCCTGGTGTGTTGATTTTACTTCGTTCGTTGTAGGCTTTCCTGTTCGTTCAAGTTCGTGATAGCCTCCCAGTTCCTGCTGCATAAACTAGGAGAAATAAGATTCAGCGTTTCTAACCATTCCGGTTGCCCATTTGAAGGATGTTAGAAAACGGCCGTTCAACACCTCAGAGTTCCTGCCAAATGCAGTCCAACATACTCTTATTTAACCAGAGGGAGAAGCTCTTTAATGAAAAAAAAGAGAATAAGCCGGCGCACAAAAATCGCTGCCATATAACTCTGCGGGGGGAAGAGAATTATTGCTAGTTATTGCACACATAATACAGTTGTGCGGATACTTCCTTCCTTGTTAGATAAAGACCCTGAAAAATTCCAGTATTTGCTGTCAAATTTAAAAAGTTTACTCCTTCCGAAACCATTTATCAGAACACCTAATTTCTGCATATAAATTGTGACCCACCGTTCTGCTATGCCTGTCTAGGTCCTCGATCATGCTTTACTATTCGGTCTCTGGGTTACTTACCAAAGCGAAGGCAACAGCAAACAAGAGATTGCTTAGGTATTGTCCATTACGTGTTATCCCCATCTCTTCGGAATCCAGTTCTCTGAATACTTCTTGTAAATAACCGGACAACAGTGGCAGTAAGATAATCCCCACGCCTAGACGCTTCCTGATTGGCATTGTATCATTTCCTCTGTGCGGGGCAACAGTCGTAGGGTACCTGCTAAAGTTATTTTCCAGCGCCTTAACATCTGTTCTGCACCCTGGTACACGATGCCTGTTTGCCTTCAACACCCTGCTCACGAATAAAGGCCTTGCTTTCCCAAATTTCCGCATTGCTTTGAGAGGTGTGCGAACCATTTTATTTTTACCACAGGAATGCACTAAAAGTCTGCCTTTCACCGTTAGGCTTCTGATCTCATCCTCTGGCCCCACCCTCTCCACAATGTACCTGAATATATTTGTAAAACGTGTCAGGTGTGAGGTGGTCTTTTGGCCACGCACCTTTGGCCCCTAATCGGAAGAATGTTTGCCTGACCACTTCAACTGCCCTGCAATAGTCTCAATGCTGCTTTCTTCCTTTCTACTTTGTATTTGCGCATGTAAATAACTGGTTAGCCGGATCGATAAAACATTGCGCTACATGAAATGTCTGACTATCGAGTCGTCACTCGCATTAGAGATTGCGGCACTACGTCGCTAGGCGTATTGTCCGCAGGAAAAGCGGTTTGCATATTGATCACGGTTGGCCTTCTTAACAGCGCCGTATAATTTTGACGAGGACGCTTTGATTCGCGCGTCGTGGACGTGATAGGCCAGTGGATGCGAAACAGAAGGAAGCCTAATCGACTGTGACGGCCGACAGATTATAACGTAATCGCAGAATACGCGTGACACCTTCAACCACGCACATGAAAGAACAGGCGCTGCTTACCAAGGCAAGAAATGAAAAAAGGAAGACTAACTGAACGAATCTATGGAGGTCTTATTATCGAGGTGTTGACATTGCAACACAACACTTCTCTCGGCACATGTGTTCTTTGACTAGGGCAGGAAAGCTAGCAAATTTTGATGTATTTAAATGAAACCTGCTCTCTGTATGCTAAGTAGCTTTAAATTATTTTGTAATAATTATTTTTCACTGTTCTCATTTCTTCGTTGCCTCACTTGTAGGCAAGCGGGCTGTCCTGTCAGAGCGGGCTGACAAATGCGAAATAGCTTCAACGAGATCGCGTACACATACCGCAGTTTGCATGGGCTCCTGGCGTTCTGCACTGTGGACGCAAATGAACCCGTTGTCGACATCCGTGTTAACATGTTTCGACAATGTTTATGAACGTGCGTCTGTTCATTTCTCGTATAATGCAATCCGAGAGCACATTTCTCACTGCTGGGCTTCGCCGTCGCATGAGTGGGTACGCTTCTCCTGTCCTTCCCCATCTGCCCACAAGCAGCGTTACTGGGGACCCATGTCGAGTAGCCGTGTTCACAGTTCACACTTCGCGGCAAAGTGAACGTCTCTTTCTTCAGAACCTCTTCCCATGCTTTATCTATAAGCCACTGTTGTATATAAATTAGTGGACGCCTCTAGCGTACATCTGAACGAATTTTAAACTTAAATCCACTCTCCGCAATGCTACAACGGATATTTGAGAGCGCATTTCTACTGTAAAAGCACTGAACGTAATCCTTCTAAGTAATGGGCATTTAGAAGCAACGGGACGAGTATATCGCCTCACCTTGAATATGACCGTAACTCCAGCATCAGCACGGGATGAAGCTTCTCCCGCTTTCCCGCCGCAGTACTTCCAGGGGACGGTGGCGAACAGTTCCGCACGTGTGGTGGCCAGGTCCACTTGCACGTACCTTGAACCTTCGTGACAGTACGGCAGCGGGGCGCCGTAGGGTTTGAGATCGTTCAGGTTTCTGTACACAACGCTGCCAATGGTGAGGCCAGGTAGTATTTCTTGGGATTTTTGATACGGTGGTGTATGCTCCTTTGGGAATCGGTCCACAGTGGCTTGTACCAAGTTTCGGACATCCAGGTCAGAAAAGTCGCAGGAAGATGCGGATGTCAAGGCATCTAAGTATGATGAACGCAATGGATAAAAACCCGTTCACGGGCCCCTGTGATGATGAACTCAAAACCAACGAAGACATGTATTTAGCAACCAATATTTAAACGTCATTTGTAAGAGTGGCTGTTCCCTCAGGTTGATATTTACCTTGGTTGTGTTCTCTGACCAATTTCTTTTTGCTTCCGTAATAAGCAGATGAAATGGCTAGCAAAAAAAAAAACCTTTCTGTCATTTGAACAGGATCGACTCATTCTAACACCGCTTTCTTCCCAGGCTATAAATTTGGAATATTTTGGTCTCAAAATTGGTTTACGGTGTTCCAGTATCAAAGATATCCAATAAAAATGTGCACGCCGAGAGCACTGGAACAAATTTCCGCAAGAACCACCCCGATGAAGTACGCGAGACTGCTGACAAAAACTTCCTCTTAAATAATGCTGACTGAGCAGCTCGTATGATTATTGTCCATTGGCATGCTAAACAAAGGTGATTTGCCGATATAGTTGTATAACATGCTCAGTGACGTGGCTGTATTATTCAGGAGATGTTTGCGTGCCCACCTCTCCCAGTTCTTGTTTTCTGTATTTGGCGTACATTGGTTCGGCCTTCTGTTTTTTTTTTCTGTGTCAGACGACAGCATATATATATATATATATATATATATATATATATATATATATATATATATATATATATATATATATATATATATATATATATATATATATATATATATATATATATATATATATATATATATATATATATATATATATATATATATATATATATATATATATATATATATATATATATATATATATATATATATATATATATATATATATATATATATATATATATATATATATATATATATATATATATATATATATATATATATATATATATATATATATATATATATATATATATATATATATATATATATATATATATAAAGGAAATCAGGGGCTCATTCTACAAATATATGAAGGAAACCAGCAATCACCGAAACCAAGGTGCACAGGGGAATGTTATATATTTTTTAATTTCCAGTGCTGATGAAGTGCAGCAGTGCATTTGCAGTGCTTGATGCTACCTATTGCATCAAGACTTCGAGAACCAAGACCATTGTTAAGCTATCAGCAGACAAGGCAAAGGAAATCAGGGGCTCGTTTGCCAAACATATGAAGGATGACAACAGTAACCGTTACCAAGGTGCATAGGGGAATGTTTATATTTTTTATAATTTGTAGTGGTGGTGAATGGGAGAATAATACATTGAATAAGCTATGGCTTCAAGAAAATTTCATCAAAGCTGTATAAAAAACAACCATGCCCCCGGTGGGATCGGAACCCATGACCTCCGAATATCGTGTCCGAATAACGTCTCCGAATATCGTGTCCGAATAACGTCTCCGAATATCGTGCTCTACCAACTGAGCTATATATATATATACCTCTGTTTCGGTAACTGTTGGCTTTCTCTCGTGTTTGTATGTACATATATTAACTCGCTACAGTGTCGATAACCAAAGTCTACGCACTTTAACGTACTAAAGCTCCTCTTGGGCTACGAGAAACTCCAAGTTCTTCTTAATCGCCAACAGTGTGTTTCCGTCTGCCATAGTAACCCATCCTACATGTTCCGGTGCGCCCCAGGAAAGTATCTTCGGCCCCATTCTTTTCAATGTTTATGTTAATGATATTTCGGAGAAAGGAACCAGTCCATGCTATGTCCTCTGCAGAGACGTTACTAGCATATGGTCTATTAGCAACTATGTAAAAATCAATAGAGGTGAATCCACAGCCATATCATTTTTGGCGGGAGGCAAACTGGCACTCATATAAGGCAGGCTATTCTTCAGTGATGCATCGTTAAATATTGTTTAGAAGCATAAAATTCTGGGTGTGACTTTCGCTACTGGCATGTAACGGACACATCACATCGAATCATTGTCAAATACACTCTCCTCATCTGTTGGCTGTCGCATTGGCACTAGCACAGTTGAAATTGCTGATGTTGACTAAAGAATAAATACTTAGAAATCATTCTAATTCTGGCTATGACTCCTCCTCATTAACCTCACTTGCTCCCAATGCTTCAACTCAATCTTCTTGATGTCGGTGACATGGATGTTACAGAGTTGCATTGATCGAAAACATAGCTAGGTTTCTTCCTATGTAGATTACACCACATACCACACAACACTCCTTAGTTGTCAAACACATAGTTTCCTGTTTTTCATGAACGTTGGTAAGAATCTACGTATAGTTTCTATTACGTGAATTACATACATCACCTGCCTTATCTCTTTATAGTAATCAAATAATGTGCTGTTTTGTTTCGATTTACAGTGTTTTACTGGAGATCACATCTGAATTTTGCATGGTTTGCTGAGGTAGGTTAAGCGCTCCGAATACTAGGAAATTTAATGTTTGCGGAGTAAATTTCCGTCGGCAAACCTACTCCGCATCAGATAGCACAGTAGCAATTGCGGTCAAGACGCCTCCTAGAGAGAGCTAGACATTGTCGAAATGCCACAGTATTAAAAGAAAAACTTGTCACAATTAAAAGTGGACAGTTCGCAATTTAGACTGTGAAAAACCACCCGGTAATTTTGGTGAAACTCGTCTGTTTTTCTCCTTATTTTCCTTCATCTACATCGCTCTGTAATCCTATGTCTACTTGTACGGTTCAAAAAACAAAAAAATCACGGTTTCTTTTGTCGGCTCACCTCCTTGGGCAGCAACCACAGAGGCGGCGCCCAGGACTAGGAAGATGACTGTTGCGACTGGCTTCATAGTGTCAAAGGCGCTGAAAAAAAACCTCCATGTGGGTAAGCAAATACCAATCAGTTTAACGCTTCTTTAAAAAACTGTAATTGTAAACTGCAAGAAATTTTGGTTCCTCTAACACTTTCCATATGATTGAAAGCTCTTCTACTCATTATGTGGAAGCTTTAGAAAAATGTAATTAACACGCGGATTCTACAATTTTTTTGTGGTTAATGCAGGCGCCAACCACAAATTTTCTTGCCATTCCTCGTTCCATAAATTTTTGTCACTGTAGCACATTTTTCGCGTACCTATCGGCGCAAACATTGGGTAAACATAATAGAACGCACACAACTAAAGTTTTCCTGCACCTTTTATTTATATGCGCCGCTAACACAACATTCAAAACCGTTTGGTTGGTGGCATGAAGCACATTTGGCTCAACCTAAATGGGGCTCATTGAACGCTGAGGGTATTTGGTATCAGGCACAAACTGGCTTGTAGAAGAGAGCAGGCACAAGGCCCCAAATCACGATCAATTTAATATTGGTAATGCGCTCTGAGCTGTCAACATCCGCTATGCCTTTTCTTTGTAAGTATTGGCCTAAACTATTCCTTTTACTTCTTTTCTGCTCTGAGTGAGAGGAATATTTGTTCAAGTATTTATTGTTATAGAACAACGAACCAGTTTTGATCACCGTAAGAACAGTAATTCCTTAGGTGCATGAAACTTAGACAATATATGCTTGAAAAGTACGCTAAGAAACCCCTCTTTTCTCCCGCTAAGTGGGCACATAAGTCAGGTGCCTAAGACAATGCTGTCAAGCCAACCTGTTATCTTTTTGGTTACAGGCGCGAAAACAGACACAACACAAGGTAGAAAGACGGGACGGAGCGCCTGTTAGTTGAACTGTATTTGAGGCTGTTAATGACTAAGAAAATTTTCCTCACACCGCGGCATCCCACTGGACGAAACTGTGATAAATATAAACCTACGTTTGAAATTTTGCATGACAGTAAAGGATCAATAGCAAGAAGAACACTAGAGAAGCGGTAGGCAACTTCTCTCTCCTATTCCAACAGAGGTCAACGAGAAACATTCATACGCCTCCGTTCTATCGGTTGGTGCAAACCGTCCAATTTTGCCCACTCTGCTTGGCACTCCGTGTGTAGCATTTTGTAAATAAAGAAAAATAAGTCGTCCTCTCGCCTAGCAACCTGGATTACTTTAAAATTTCAACACACCAGCGCGAAAGCTGGTGCTCTTCAGTCCAACGCGATGAAATACAGGCGGACCGTTTTGTAGATCACCAATATCCAGACCGACAAACGCGCAAGATTACTAACTGCCCACGGCCAGAAAAGGCCAGTACAGAGTGCGCTGTCTGTTCGGCGTATACAGCCCTTCGAGCCACGCACTTCTCGATAATGCTTATAGTTTCCAGTAGAACATGGGCAGGTGATAAGCACATTTTCTGTGGCACCAATTTCGAGCTCGCACGAGGAAGTCTTCCGGATTGAAAAGTGCAAGCTGGCGTTAAGATTAAACACTTTCATTGAAAAAAGTTGTCCGCATGTGAACTGTTAACGTTACCCGAAAGTTTCGCTTTCACGGAGAGAAGCGCATGTTGCATAGTGGGGAAAAAACTAAATATGTCATTGCGCTCTCAAAGTCTTTAGCGCTTACACAAAGCGGGGAATTAATTTTTAGACAAATGGTAAGGGCTGCTTATGCAGGGCAGTCATCGCACCCTGCTTCTGCTGTCTTCGTCGTCCGGCAATATTTACCTCATTTCACGGCCACAAAGATTTAGGCTTTCTTACAACAAAGTGTACATGTAAGACAACCAGTTGCATTTTGACATAAGCTCGATGTTTGCGACGACGTCTCGGGTATCATTGTTTAGTTTCACCTCAGGATTAGATCGTCTGACCTTAATAAGTATTCCGAAACTAATGAAATTCTGAGCAACTTGTGGCCATTGCTCAGCTTTAAACCAGCGCCATACACTTCTTCTGGCATCAAATGCTCAGCACGCAGGTTTGAAACAGGCTAAAAAATGTTGCAATGCACGTCTCGTTTATTCTGTTTTTTTTTCAGAGTCCAATTGCTCATCTCACGTGGAGTATAGTTATTATAATTTCCTAAGTGCTGAAAGGCCGCGCCAATTTCCCTCATCAGTGGTTGAAGCGGCGCCACCTGCGCCACTCCATGCAAAAAATAAACAAACTAGAAGGTCTCCTTACCACGCTTTGTTGTCCTTCTTAATTTCTCAGCTGCCTGAAGCCTCTCCGAGCTGACACTGCGCCAGGCGTGAGCGCGCCGTTCTTTATACGCGTGAGAAAGGGCTGCGTGTCCGAAGATTACAGCAAGGCAGGTTATTCGCACGCAATCGTAAAGCTTCCTCAAGAGGGGCCCTGACCTTCCCTGCTCGTCTGATCTTTGTGTTTATAGAGCCTTCACCTACCTCTCTCTGATTAACTTCTCTTTCATGGGGCGGTAGAGAAGGAAGGAAGACTTACATCGACACGCCCACGGCGCGAGGCGATATTAAAGTGCTTCTATAAACATCCGCAGAGGACGGCGAAAAGAAAGAGCATGTTTTTTGGTGTTGCGTGTTGCGGTGCACAACAACATTTCAGGCTCACGTAAGCCCTGACTCTACCGCTTGTTTCAAGCACACTGCAATGCTCGAAAGGCAATGAAAGCATTAGTGCACAACTTTGCATTTGTTGACTCAAAATCCTGCTGCAAAAAATAAGACAAGGAATGGAATCATGGGCAGCCCCTAATTATAGAATTCAATTTAATTGCAGCAGGGGTCCATTAGTCACAGGCGCTTGGCGCATCAAAAATCAACAAGAGAAAACATGACTTGTAGTCACGATTTCAAAGGGAAAACTGTGCAGCTTAACAAATTCGAGTGTGTTTGACGGTGTGCTACAAGATGTAGTAAACTATGAAAGCTTCTTTTCATAACAAGAATTGACGCTGCCTCTCCAGTGCTATCGAAATGCTTTTGAAGTGTTCGCTTATATTCGCTACAAAGCGTGAATTTTGCTTTATGCGCTGTCATACGAATCTATTGTACCACATTTTCTCAATGAGCGTTCTACTTCTTGTAGCCGCCCGGACAACAGCAGGTTTTGAATCTGATGGCCCGCTCAATCATTACCATTGTGACAGTCAGCGAAAAAACACTCAGACACGAACTCTGAGGGACATGGGACCATCCGTAACACTTATTTTCCTACGCATTCCGAACGCATTCATACCTTTGATACATTCTCAACGCTACACGGAGCTGTTCCTTCTATCTTGCCCGCACCTTCTGGACAATCACCTGCACATTATTATATCCTTTTTGCATATTGCGGTAAACATCTAAGAAAATTTCCTATATGCACGCTTAAATAACAGCGCGATGGACGGGAAAATAAGGAAGACACAGATACGAGCGCTATTTATGTGTCATGAAGCAACTGGCCCGCCTAAATCCACTCCTGGTTCCAATATGCAGTGTGCTAAAGAAGTGGCAGTCAATGTGTAAGTACCCATGCTTATGGAAAAAGAACGAACTCTAATCTTAGATCAAGTGTTCAGGTCTTCATACGTGTTCAGAAATTGCCTTCCAGTTTTAGTAATATTCATACAAAAGTTATTTTATGTTTACGTCTTCGATGCTTTGAGTCCGCAAAATGCCGCACTGAAATGCTGTTTTCTCATCTCGATGCCCTGTCTTGATTTCACAAACTGGGATCACAACCGCCGCCAATATGTGGCTGCCTGAGTAAGTAAAAGTGATGTGGCTTCGTTTTTGGTATTAACTGTAAATTAGAACAATCTTACTTACCACCTTCACATTGAGCCACATTACGTGTTGTAAAAGTAAAGCCTTTAAATTCTTAATGATCCGTCCAAACGCCGTATTATTCAACGCAAAACTGGGTACCTCCGCTATGTGTGCTTGCATATATCCACACCAAAAGCCGTTTCCTTCGCAATGTACAGCGCGCAACCTCCGGATGGCCGTGTCCTTGGAAATCCTTCCCGTGTTATGGTGTACGCAGCAGGATTGCCTCCGTGTAGCACTCTCAGGAGCAATGTTTTTGTCTGGCTTCATCCGGCGTTAATTGCGGTAGTAGGTGGCGTGTAATTGGGATTATTACGTGGTTTCAGCAAAAAAAAACAAGAAAAAAAATCAGGAAAGTCTCCAACGCAGGTCGTACACGTGTGCAGTGGTTCCACGTGGAGCAGAGTGAATGCCTGCTCTCTAGGTAAGCAAACTGTGTGGGTTCACATCGGTTAATATGCGAGCGCAATTACGTCAAGCAACGCTTACTGTTGTGCGAGTTCGTTTCTGTGTTTGCAAGACACTGCGCAAGAGTGAGCAGAGCACAAGAACAGTCAGGACGACAGGATGGAGCGCTCCGTTCATGTTCTTGTGTTCCGTTCATTCTTGCGCTTTGTCCTGCAAGCAGTAATGTTGCCCTTATTTTTTTTTGCTACATTGTCGGTCTATCGCTGCTCTAGCTGTCGGTCACAAAACTGAGGAAAGAGTCTTCTCCATTTCTTGGGCGTTTTAAATATCCTAAAGTTAAAATTCAACATCAGAAAATCTTGTTTTAAGTGTCCGGAAGGTACGTTTTTCAATGTTTTAGCACCAAAAAATTGAAAAATGTTTGTGTTTCCCTTTTTTAATCATGTGGCATCAAAGTAAATATTATCTTATTCGTTTATAGGCATCTAGTGCTGGGTAAGATTTCAAATAAGGAGCTAAATACTTCTCAGCATCCACATAATTATAGCGCACAACACAAATACAGGTTATCCTAGTCCCACACAACAGCATCGAAGGATGTACTGCTGAATGCGCGTTGCTATGACAGAATCTAGAGAAAAATTGTTGAATGAATACTCAATTTCACCAACTTGCACGATTCCCGTTTAATTTTTGTGCGCACAACCAAACCTTTCCTTAGCTGGAATAGATCCCAGCTTTTAACAAAAGCGGTTGCAATCTAGGAGCACGTCAGAAAAACAGATTTGATTCATTTGTTTGTCACGGCGATGTTCCTTTATACTTCGATACAAATGTAAGCTTTAAAAGGCCAAATGTTCTTAAGTATTTTAACAGAAAACTCTGATCGTGCTGATATATAAATTTAAAAAATCACGCTTTAAAAAGGCACTGTGGTTGGTTTGCTGTGCCGACCGCCATCAGCAAATCACCAAGGTTTATGTGCAGGCTTTGGCACATCCTTTGTACTTTTTTATTGACAGTACTGCTGTTATCATTATGGATGATTGCAATATGCGTTTATCAAATCACGTTTGCCTATGAAATTATAAATATTCTTCTCGCTAAATTGTGCCTACGAGCGCCTTCCTGCCTCCTGCACTACAGTAAGAGAGCGCGGTGCTGCCATTATTTACCAGCTGCTGGCAAATATCGCTGTATATAGTTTATTTTTTAGAGGGGCAGATATAACGAGATATTTATTTTTTTTTTTTTTTCAAAACCCGTAAAGGCTCTCGTCCGAGAGTATTACATGGCGTTCGCATTAACGCATACGTGAAGAATATAGCACAAGCACTCGAAATAAAAAACCAGCATTGAACTGAAGCAATACCTGGAATAATACAAAATAAATGCCTACATGGGGTACACGCACCAATTCCCAAATTCACCGCAAACGTGACAGAACAAACTGTATAATGCACGCAGCATAACCTTATGCGATAGAAAATTTGCTAGCAAACATCGTTTTGTTGCTGCAAATTAAAAAAAAAATGGTAGGCTAACTTGAGTAACAATGTTAGATGACAAGCTATTACAGTCTATCTCTGTGCAAAGAATAAACGATCTTGCGTAAGCAGATTAGCGGGACGCTATGAGTTTTACTTTGCCATCTAGGTCATGCCACGGGAAGACTCATTATCCTGGGCTCTCTAGATTTACGAAATATCCAAAATTAATTAATAAGCTTTATATTCTCAGTTCTTAATCTCATCATATTCTTGAATAATATATGCGCCTGTGTATTAATCTTCTTGCACTAATAAGTTTTAACCAAATTATTGAACTTGGTATGAAATGTATGAGGTTCAACAACAGTATCTTGCTTTGTCACCGCCAAGCACAAAACCCAGTGAAATCATCGGTCATTAATGTTGGTGTTATGTTGCTTCAAAACAGTGCAAAATATGCATAGGAGTGTGAAAAAAAGACAATATTTTAGTACTTCATTTAGACACCTAGCGGTTTTTAACAAGCTCCATTCGTCATAAGCCGATTGCTGTTTCTGTCTCATGACTATTCTAGCTTGTCGTGTGCTCTCTGACATTGCGTGCCAGGTTAAAGGCGAGTACGAGTTGTGCACAGCATTTTTCTGGCTTCCCGACAGATGCCCCCTATGTACTGCATTACGATTTTGGTACCATTACATAAAAATATATGTGTCCCTTAGTGCGTTGAACAGAGTACTGTTCACCTCAAGAAGAACCTCCTTGATTTATATCATGTTCGTCGCAGCCAGCCATTTGCTCTCCTAGATCAAAAGCCTATCTTAAAAACAGCGGACAGTATCAAGCAATACGCCCTGTATACGAACACCTACAACATGTTTCTTTTGCTTTTAAATTTTGGTCTGCCATTTGATCTTTGCCACACGTGCCTATAAGCTACTGAGTAAAGTAACACAATACCGGTCGTAACATCTATCATGTCGCAAATTCATCTTTTTCGTATATATCGCGATGTCCTATCGCAATAGGTGGCCTACGTTAATGGCGTGCCTAAATACTACTGCCTCTTGCTGTCAGGCCTTTACCTTCTATGCAAATTGCGCTACAATGTTGGCGCCGTTCACGCCCATCGCATTTGTAAAAGAAAAGCGAGCGATTGCGGTAGTGGGGATGAACAAAATTTTCTTGAATCTTCCTTAAAATCTGCGCTTTCGGGCCATACACTGGCGAGAAAATCTGGAGGCTAAAGAAGTGAGAAAGCCACCCTACGTTAAGAACTTGCTTTATTTTTCGCCACTCATGAAAACGAAGTACTTTGTCTGGACTACAGTGCTGAATACGGGAATCAGTTGCGTCAAAGACACAACTGGTGGCGGGGCAGCGCCGAAGTGGCATTCATGCTGAGCATAATATGCTCAAAATTACTTTGACAGGTCCGATGCCTGTTTATTATCGTCCAGAAGCTAATCACGCGCTGCTGTCAGGGCAAAATGTAGGGCCCTAAATAAATAGGGCTTCTTATGGGAAGTCTTCAGTGCGCTTGTGGGTATAAGGATGGCGGTGCTCGCATTCTGACGTGCGGACAGCCTTAAAGATGCACCTTTATTTGGCTTTCTGATCAATACCATTTGCCACAGCTGCTGGGTAACAGTTTTTCTCTTAATTGGAGAGCATAACTGACAAAGCTTCCTTATATTGATGCGGGGCCGCTAAGAATCAAACTATCTCTTAATAAAAAACTCAACCGCTTCAAGCAGTAACCGTGAAAAAAATTGAACCAAGTCGGCGAAGATGCAGTTTCTGTCTTCCATATTCTTACTGCACTCACGTAATAAAGGTAACACAAGGCCCACTTGACGCTTGGAATGAAGGTTGGCATGGATATAAGGTTCGGGTGGACCGATTACACTTCCCCTTCCATGAAACCATCAGCATATTCTCCGTCCCTGATAGAAAGAGAATGTCCTCTTCGCTTTTTCAGCCAAATCCATTTCTATGCGCAAAATAAAAAAAACACTAATAAATCCCCTGTGCATCCGATTTACTTATTTGACAGTAAAGGCAGAAGAAGTTAAAAACATTCCGCGTACATCGGCAGCCACCTTAATTGTTTCTGGTACTCTTGTAGGCATCCTCTATTCGTTTAAATGAAAGTTAATAGCACGCCGCGTTCAACCTGTGTAAGTTAGCCACATAACATGTAGGAAAAAATGGTTTGCGGGTTTTCTCTCCTCTCTTTCTCTCTCGCAATGCACTTCAATTTGGAAGACCAGATATTTCCCTCAGAATGGTCCGGAGTCTCCAGGTAAACATGTTGCGCCAGAATTCTCTAGGCCGCTGAGGGAAGAGATCGCAAAGCATTGTGACAGCATTTCCCAACAACTCTCCCGCGCCGTCTAGGTACATGGACACGCCTTCTATGGAAACCGGGCTTGGTCCGCTGTGGTGGATAAGCTTGAAGCCGATATCAATTGAGTCAGCGCTGGCGTCCACAACCTACACAAAGCATGAAGGTCAGTGGTGAGAAGCTTCGCTTTAGTGATAAAGCATCCATTTACTACTTGAAGGACACTTTTTGTCACCTTCTTTGTGTCCCTTCTCGCTCTTGTCCTCATTGTGTTCCACTGTTGCAAAGTTATGACACTATCGCCAACGTTACCGGGCAGTAAACTAATCTTACATTCCACTGGAACACTGGACTACACCTGTGCCCTCCACTTTCATTTCGGCGTTTTTCGTAAACTTTGTCGGCACGAGGTGGTTGTTTCGATGTTAGTTAAGCTTCAACGACACACTTGAGTTATACAAACAAAAGTTGTTGGTTACGAGCAGCTTACTGCGCCAGCTAGATGTATTTCATCCACGGAAGTCGAAGCGAGAGCTATTATTATTGAAATACCGATTATGTCTTTGCGTAGAAGAAAATCGCACTGTTTCAGTACACCATTAGCAGTATTCCTGTCAAACATTTTCCCCGCTCTATCTCGGCAGTCAAAAAAGAGTTCAAGTACTCGGCGCCATAGGGTTTGTGAACGAATGTGTTTGTGTTTGAGCTGTGCGGTTGCTTGTCACCCTGGGGCTAATTTTGATTATTGGTGTACGTCAATAGTCAGAAGCACGATACGGTTGCTACGGATTATTACGTGCGTTCATAATGAAAGTCGTACAGCGTATTATAATTGCAAGTATATAGTTTGGGCGAAGAAAAACAGTCTTTCAACAGTTCCTTTTCTCACAACACCTTTGATTCATTCCTCCTGTATGCAACATAATGCCAGTCAAATAACCGCCGCTGTAAACAACTTTATATCTGACACGGTCACTTGAAGGTTTCTCTCACTGCATAAAAATATGGGCCTAATCTTCGCATTTCCGTGCAACCACAGAGCGCCGAAACAAGAAACGGGTGAATATAACACGCTTATGTTTCGACCAAGGTTTGTCGGGCTGCGTTCATTGCAGTTAGCAACAAGGCGCACTTCGCAGTAGAAGTGTCGCAACGAGGTAGTGAACATTCGACAGCAAGGCGTTGAAGTATTTCTTTCGCATATTACAGTTGCAGTGCTGATGTAGCGCATTTTAGTACATTAATGATTCTGCGGAGAAGAGAATCTTTAAGGCACTGTTTTCGATCTTCTTTCTTATAATACGATGCACCTCAGGTGTACGGCTGCTCCGACAGGAATTCTCCGTGTGAAATGCCGCTCATTGTTCACCGCTGCTACTATTAAAGCATGTTGTTCCTAATTGTTCCCGCATTCACCTGTTGGCCAAGCAGCTTGTCCTGCATTATTGTAGCTTATCACGTGCTGGGACGATATCAGAGAGTTTTAACGGGCACAATAGATGAAGCTTCGTTTCTTGCTGTGGAAAACGGAATCGAAGTTTTGCGATACCTTGTTGGGAAGAGTAAAAAATAATGCACTTTCTTGCACAAGGTGGTTATCGTCTTGAAATTATGTCGACATGTTACGTTTCCAGTTGTTGCTTTTGGATGCACTAAACGCTTGTGTGTCAGCGGTTCCCCCATAATAAATTAGTTAGCCAACTAGGGGATACCCTGGATTCAATTTCTCGTCTTATTTCTTTCAGCTGGAGATTTCTATTCCCAAATGAACATTTAATGCGAAAGCACTCATACGGTCACCAACGCCGACCAAAAATCTTGCCACCGTACGTACGTATGTACGGTCTTGTGCCGTTGTCTAGCAACATGAGTTTACACCCGAGTTTAGTTACCCGGGTAAGCTTGGATTGTAAGGCGGGTAAGTTCGGAGGAACGTTGCGCCAGCTACGCGAGAGGTTGCTAGGGAAGAATGACATGGGTCGCAATATCCCTACCGGTGGTTGTAATAGAAAGAGTCACCTGCCAGTTCAGTTGCGCAACTATTTAACGCTACGGTACTTCGCTGGTAGTGATGTGAGGACTCGCCACCTCTCTAATGTTAGGCAGGGAACGATCAGTTTCCTATATACGGGCATTAACCACTAACGTTATCACGTCATACTCTTAAGACGGAGCTTAGCTGCTGCCTACAGTTGAGGAATGAACACCTGCTTTCCAATGCCTACTCGGTGTAGATAAGTGAAGCCCCTACTAGCTTCTTGTAATTGTGCTTTCATTGTGTTTAGAGCATTGCACATGTGCCAAAAATAAGCAGGAGTAGTCAGGGTGCGCGTGAACCTGAAATATTTTTGAACAGCGCCACCGCGCGCAACACTATGAAATGTGCTATTTGACCCGGTTCTCTCCTGACGAGGCACTAAAGAAAGCCACTAACCGTTGCCTCGCAGAGTGAGCGTGTCTATGCAGGTTTTCATTTTTTCTCCACAGCCCTATGAATGGGATACAATCATACAAAGTTGGGCAAGGGCTGAAGACACGGAGATCAGACGAGGACAGAAGGTGAGGACACCTCAGAGGAAGCTTTATGATTGCGTGCGAATAAACAGTCTCGCTAAAACCCCCGCATGCGCAATCTTCTCGTCGTATAAAGACGAACGGCACGCAGCTAGCCGCCACGGTGTCAGCTTCGAAGGACTTTAGGTGACATCAATATTTGGAAGGACCGGACACACAGGTAAGAAGGCTTTCAATTTTCTTAAGCTGAAATGTACGTTGTGCCATTGCGCAAAATGTTAGATGGAAGTGGCTGGGCCTGCCAGCACTGAGAAAATGGTAATAAGTAACATCCAACTCATGAAATCAATATGCCTCGAGAAGAAACGAAGCAGACAAGGTTCCCGTCACAAATATTCTTCTGCCTGTTTGAATCCTGCGTGCTGAACATTGATTATTGGAAGATTCGAGAACCGATGATTGAAAGCTAAGAGCGACGGCGTAACAGCAGACAGACACGCGCAGTGCTAGTAAAAAATATCGTAAAGAGGAAAGAGATCTTCCTAATTATGGCAATGAGTTGCTCAGACGATTCGTTCTCTGAGAATACTTACTGAGATGAAAGGATCAAATTCTGTGGTGAAAAGCAGCAGTAACACCCGAGACACCTAAGTGAGCATGCGTTGACGTCTGTCAAAATGTTTGTGGAGGTCTAATTAGGTATATATTGTAAGAACAAGAAAAGGGGAGAAGCAGGGTGCTATGATTTTCCTGTGTAAAAAAAAACCCGCCGAGAGTATAGGCTCAAGGCAGAGACTTTACAAGGATATAACCTGCTTGTCACGTTGTGGCATGTGTTTTACTGAATAATAATAATAATATTAATAATAATAATAATAATATTAATAATAATAAAAATAATAATTGGTTTTTGGGGAAAGGAAATGGAGCAGTATCTGTCTCATATATCGTATCGTTGGACACCTGAACCACGCCGTAAGGGAAGGGATAAAGGAGGGAGTGAAAGAAGAAAGGAAGAAGAGGTGCCGTAGTGGAGGGCTTCGGAATAATTTCGACCCCCTGGGGTTCTTTAACGTGCACTGACATCGCACAGCACACGGGCGCCTTAGCGTTTTCCCTCCATAAAAACGCAGCCGCCGCAGTCGGGTTCGAACCCGGGAACTCCTGATCAGTAGTCGAGCGCCCTAACCACTGAGCCACCGCGACGGGTGTTTTACTGGGCCAAAAATATTATTCCGGCAACCGTAGCTTTTTCTTTGTGGAGAAAACTTTTGAATGGAATTATTTCAAGTATTTAATGGCTATCACTTTGAAATACAGAAGACTTCCTCCGGAGCACATGGCTTTATTGCGATGTGGAAAGTGCACACCTTTAACGGCGTTCTCTTGGGAGCTGAAAAGACTCTCATTCATAAGTGCTTGGCTCGGAGGGACCACGTACGCCAAGCAGACAAGTGCACCTCAGAGTGCGGCCATTCTTGGTGGTGGGGTCTAAAAGCTCTTGCGCCATTCTTGGCCTGCAAATCAGTGCTCTAGACAATGGCCCACCTTAAATCTCATCTGGATATGCTGAAGAGCTGGGTCTTCTGTGTATAGTGCGACGCATTTATCAAGTAATGCAGAATGCTGCGCCGGTCGCTTATTAATGTTTGACATTTTGTTCCAGTGTATAGAAAAAAATAATAGAGAAGTTTTTTTCTCTGTCCTCTGTGGCAATGGGACCAAAAAGTTTTCCATCGGCTGCCCCAGTGTGTTTCTTCTACGTATTCGTCCTTTACTAACGCGCCAAATTTCAAAAATTGTATCATTCTTTAACATGCCTTCAACTCCCGGGACGGAGGAGTTTAAGAAAATATTAAATAGCTTAGCAACACCAATAAGCAGAGTTCAGCTTTTGCTTAGAATCGTGAACGGGCTCGTTTCAATTGCGTTGAGAATATACTTCGATGACATTACATCCGCAATTACTTGCGATATACTCGTCCCGTTGCCTTTAAATGCCCATTTCTCAGAAGGACTACGTTCAGTACTTTTACAGTAGAAATGCGCTCTCCAATTTCCGTTGCAGCATTGCGGAGAGTGGCTGTAAGTTTAAAATTCATTCAGATGTACGCTAGAGGCGTCCAGCAATTTATATACAACAGTGGCTTATAGATAAAGCATGGGAAGAGGTTTTGAAGAAAGAGACGTTCACTTTGCCGCGTAATGTGTGAACTGTGATTACGGCTACTCGACATGGGTCCCCAGTAACGCTGCTTGTGGGCAGATGGGGAAGGACAGGAGAAGCGTACCCATTCATGCGACGGCGAAGCCCAGCAGTGAAAAAGGTGCTCTCAGATTGCATTATACGAGAAATGAACAGACGCACGTTCATAAACATTGTCGAAACATGTTAACACGGATGTCGACAACGGGTTCATTTGCGTGCACAGTGCAGAACGCCAGGAGACCATGCAAACTGCGGTATGTGTACGCGATCTCGTTGAAGCTATTTCGCATTTATCAGCCCGGTCTGACAGGACAGCCCGCTTGCCTAGAAGTGAGGCAACGAAGAAATGAGGACCGTGAAAAATAACTAGGACTAAATATTTTAAAGCTACTTAGCATACAGAGAGCAGGTTTCATTTAAATACCTGAAAAGTTGCTAGCTTTCCTGCCCTAGTCCAAGAACGCATGTGTCGAGAGAAGTGTTGTGTTGCAATGTCAATACCTCGATAATAAGACCTCTATAGATTCGTTCAATTAGTCTTCCTTTTGCCATTTCTTGCTTTGGTAAGCAGCGCCTGTTCTTTCATGTCCGTGGTTGAAGGTGGCACGCGTATTCTGCGATTACGTTACAATCTGTCGGCCGTCACAGCCGATTAGGCTTCCATCTGTATCGCATCCGCTGGCCTATCACGTCCACGACGCGCGAATCAAGGCGTCCTCGTTTCAGTTATACTGCTCTGTTAAGAAGGCCAGCCCTGATCAATATGCAAACCGCTTTTCCTGCGGACAATAAGCCTAGCGACGTAGTGCTGCAATCTCTAATGCGAGTGATGACTCGATATTCAGACATTTCATGTAGCGCAATGTCTTATCGATCCGGCTAACCAGTTTTTTGCATGCGCAAATACAAAGTAGAAAGGACGAAAGCAGCATTGAGACCATTGCAGGGCAGTTGAAGAGGTCAGGCAAACATTCTTACGATTAGGAGCCAAATATGCGTGGCCAAAAGACCACCTCAGACCTGACACATTTTACAAATATATTCAGTTACATTGTGGAGAGGGTGGGGCCAGAGGATAAGATCAGAAGCCTAACGGTGAAAGGCAGACTTTTAGTGCCTTCCTGTGTTAAAAATAAAATGGTTCGAACACCTCTCAAAGCAATGCGGACATTGGGAAAAGCAAGGTCTTTATTCGTAAGCAGGGTTTTGAAGGCAAACAGGCATCGTGTACCAGTGTGTAGAACAGATGTTAAGGCGCTGGAAAATAACTTTAGCAGGTACCCTACGACTGTTGCCCCGCACAGAGGAAATGATACAATGCCAATCAGGAAGCGTCTAGGCGTGGGGATTATCTTACTGCCACTGTTGTCCGGTTATTTACAACAAGTATTATGAGAACTGGATTCCGAAGAGATGGGGATAACACGTAATGGACAATACCTTAGCAATCTCTTCTTTGGTGATGCCATCGCTTTGGTAAGTAACCCAGGGCCGAATAGTAAAGCATGATCGAGGACCTAGACAGACATAGCAGAACGGTGGGTCACAAAAGTTATATGCAGAAATTAAGTGTTCTGATAAATGGTTTCGGAAGGAGTAAACCTTTTAAATTTGACAGCAAATAATAAAATTTTTCAGGGTCTTTATCTAACAAGGAAGGAAGTAACCACACAACTGTATTACGTGTGCTTAATTACTAGCATTATATTCCCTTCCCCCGCAGAGTTATATGGCAGCGACTTTTGTGCGCCGGCTTAATTGTCTATTTTTTTTCATTAAGGAGCTTCTCTCTCTGGTTAAATAAGAATATGTTGGACATCATTTGGCAGAAACTCTGAGGTGTTGAACGGCAGTTCTCTGACATCCTTCAATTGGGCAGCCGGAATTGTTAGAAAAGCTGAATCTTATTTTTCCTAGTTTATGCAGCAGGAATTGAGAGGCTATAACGAACTTGAACGAACAGGAAAGGCTACAACGAAAGAAATCAAATCACCACAGCAGGCTATGCAAACGACGATTATAGGCGCAACGGTAATATACAGGAAGAGAACAGGATGGGTCAGGGAACATAAGAGATTTAATAAAATCCAAGCTCCAACCATGACGAACAAATGACCATGTAACCGCAAGGAAAGACAGCCCATGGTCCTTTAATGCACCGGAGGTGATTCATACAGAACGTGAGTGCTGTAGAGTGCACCAGAAGGTTCGTTGAGCGGATAAGATTAGAAGGCTTCCTTGCAAAAGCGGGCCACAGCTGGCAGACACCGTGGTTTAGTGGGGGGAAATAGGAAAGGCCTTTGCTGTGGAGTGTAAGTAGTCAGGCTGATGATCGCGGCCAGCAGAACAATATGCTTTTATGCAGAAATATCCTCGTGAGGAGACATTTCTGGGCATGCACTGGGCACCAATGCCGCACTATATGGTAACAGAAAACTACAACAATCACTTGCTGTCAGAAAGAATATCTTACGTTTGTGGACATAAGTACCATGGACGAAAAGGACAGCAGAATTTATTAATTGGACGGATTTTGCAACAGCGTAAAATGAGGTGTTTGCGAGGTTTCATAAACTTGAAATAAGATTCGGTGATTGTGCTTTCACTATTCGTATTAAATTCGTTAGCGCAAGTGCTGTTTGCAAATGATTCCGAGTAGTTGATTTAACGCGAACTTGGATGAATCTAATACTGGGGAGACATTTCAAAAGCATTTCAATCGTTTCTTAGCAGAGAAGGCGAATTTTATCAGCACCGGGAGAGCAACGCGTCGGCTCTCTTCATCTTCATGCAAACAAAAGCGCACATAAGATATTTTTACAAAACAAGAAATTTTGCTTTAACAGCGTTTGACACTACCACCAATTTTGGTGAATAATTTTGCAGTAATTTTTCAGGAAAATGTCGCTGCTTTGTGTATATGATCCTTTCATTTTTTTGAATTTCTAAGGGAGCTGAAAAGTTTGAATGCCTGCCGTATTAGCCAAGCCGTGGCAAATCCGAGTGGCCTACGTTCAACTAACACGACCTCAACCACGCACGACATAACAGAGCTGTAGCGGTGCCGCTTGAAACTTTTCACCAAAGCGGCGCTCTTTACGGCGACTTCGAAATCGCCCGTCCTTGCCCCGAAACTTGTGGCCCCTCCGCTCTTGCTTGCTTGCTTGAATGCTGCCGAAAACGATTGCCCACGTCCGGGTGGAGTGACTGTTCGTTCGTCCGGTTGTGTGCATGCATTGTCGGCGTGCTATAGGCGTTGTGGAGATGCATTCTCTATATAAACTCTTTCCGTGTATCCATTGAAAAAGACTAGGACGCGCGAAACCATGGCGCATAATCGGGGGTGTCAACTGCCATGCTCTGCGAAAGCTAAGAGGCAGCCAGAACGCAGGACGTTCTGCAATATAACCATTGTCGTCGCTTTGTTTGGTTTTGTAGCGAGAGCTACATTACGCCAGCCGCTTCGCGAGGTCAGCGTGGCTACGCGTTGAGCCGTGGCACCAACGCTCCGCCAGCTGTGTGCATGCGCGGAGCGACGTCAAATCGCGCAGCTGGTGTGCGCGCCGCGCGCCCGTTACGCTACATTTCGAGCCTTGAGCGCAGCGGCTCCATGGCTGGTCACGTGGTTGGTCACGTGGTGTGAAGTAGCTGTCGGCGGCGCGGCGCTGGCGAAATCGAGGGGGGGGGGGAGGAGTGGAGAGGGTAGTGAGAGTGTGAGTACACGACCAGGGACGAGGATGAAGAAGGAAAGCCCTGCGAAACGGAGCGGCGAAATGCTGACTTTGCAATTCGACTGAGCGAGTTCCACTCGGCCAGCTGTAGCTATCGCGTCACTCCATGCTTGACAAGAGCTAAAAAGCCAAATCTTTCTAATTTAGCAGCCGCGATGATTCCTTTTCGTGGCTGGTATCTGCAACTGCTGCTGTTGCTGATTGGAAGAAAGAAAAGGAAAGTGCACGGGCCAGCCTACCGGCTCAAGCTGAACCACGCACGGTGCCACGTGCTGAAATTAGGAGAGGTAAAAGATAGGAGAGCAAAGATAGGAAGAAAAGGCGCGTGCTTTTATGCTCCGGTACGAACTCGGAGGCAGTGCAATACTGGGCCGACTCGTCCCAGAGTGCTGCAAGCACTACGCCCTATTCCAATAATAAGTGTGTAAAGACGAAGATGTGACAACGAGGTAGCGGCAGTGCTATCGCTGAGCGCGTGCTGCTGCCGGGCTCAAGAATAACCGCGGACGCCTGGAAGGCCTCGTTCTGCCTTCCAGGTTCTGGTGGTGCCTGAGCTATTAAACCCCCTTTCAAGTGGTGGAGGTTGCTCCTGATCCCGTCCCGGAGCTCCGCAGCGGCACTGTAATGTCAGCAATGCCAAATAACGCCCCCCTGGCTCCCCAGCCACCGGCTGCTCCGCTTGTCTGCTCCGGCACACCTCAACAATGGGACCCGGCTGTCTTCAGTGGGACCGGCGACTCTGGCGTCGAGGACTGGCTGGCTTCCTACGAGCGGGTCAGCACGGACAACCGCTGGGACGACGCCATGAAACTAAACAACGTCATCTTTTACCTGGCTGATGTCGCCAACCTCTGGTTCCGTAACCACGAAGCCGATATCGCCACATAGTCCACGTTCAAGACGAGCTTCACTGAGGTATTTGGCCGTTCTGTCGTGCGCAAACTTCGCGGTGAAAAGCGCTTACGCGAACGGGCTGAGCAGCCTGGCGAGACATTTACTAGTTATATTGAGGACGTGGTGGATCTCTGCAAGCGCGTGAACAGCGATATGACCAAGGCTGATAAAATCCAAAATATGATGAAGGGTATCGATGAAGATGCGTTCCAAATGCTTCTAGCCAAGCAGCCGGCCACCGTGGCCTCCGTCATCAGCTTGTGCCAGAGCTACGAGGAGCTCCGCAAACAACGCGTCCTCACTCGTCGCACCGTACAGCCTGCCGACGTCCTGTCCGCTGATGTCGAGACCGCAGGAGGGCAGCAGCTCAGGCATGACATTCAGAAGTTCATTCGAGAAGAGATCGCACGCCAACTAGCGCTCATCTCTGGAGTTCGGAACCCCCCGCCAGCGCTGTCTCCCACCCTTCAGCAGACGATCCGAGCCTAAGTCGCGCAGGCCCTGATACTCCTGCCCCAGCAACCTGTGGCTGCCCCTCTTACGTACGCCGCCGTTCTTGCCAGACCACCATCCCATCCCTTGAGCCCATTTTAAGACGCCACTCAAGCGCCGCCACCTTCGACGCCCCCGCCTGATTTCTCGTATCGGGCTCAGGTGGCACAACCGTCGCCTCGCTTCCCGCTGGCAGTCTCGCACTACGGTCGTTTGTGGCGTACTCGCGACAATAGGCCTATTTGCTTTGCCTGCGGCTTCGCCGGACATGTAGCCCGCTACTGCCGCAGACGTCCTTCTTCGCCTGCTGACGTTCTGCCACCATCTGCGTATGGGTCTTACATACGGCCGCCCCGCGTGCAAGCGGACCTATTGCCTCCTGCCTTCTCCACCAACCGCCAGGCTGCCACCTCTCATCGTTCCTCTTCTCCGCGGCGCCGTTTCCTATCTCCTATGCGCCGTCGGGCCAGCCCTTCCGCTGCGGAAAACTAATGAGCCGAGTTTCCGAGGCAAGAGCTGCGTCCCCTGGGAACTCTACAAGGACTCTGCTCTCATCAACAAACGTTATTGATGTTTTTGTCGAAGATGTTGCAACCTGTGCTCTCGTGGACAACGTAGCTGCTGTCTCAATTATGGACGCGAAATTTTGTCGAAAACTGAAGAAAGTAATGACGCCATTTTCGGGAGTTTCTCTTCGCACTGCTACCGCCGAACAGGTCGAACCGCTCGCAACCTGCACCGCGCGAGTCGTTATTCAAGACGTCTTGTACATCATTCAATTCCTTATCCTCTCCTCCAGCTCCCATGACGTATTTCTAGGATGGAACTTTCTTTCTGAGCACTCCGACGTCGTCGATTGTGCCCGCGCCGAAGTTACTTTCTCTGCCCTGCCCAAGGCCTACCCGGCCGCACCGTCTCCTGAATATCCGGCCAAAGTACACCTGTCTCACGATGTCGAGCTCCCGGCAAATTCCTCTGTCCTTGTATTCCTCTCGTGCGCCTCACCACGCAACCAACCTGCTGTAACTGTACTCTTTACCCCCTCGGAGTTATTTCTTCGCCGCAAGAACATGCCGCTACCCTTCGCTGTCCTCACGGTGACCTCCGGAACGACAGCCATGCTCGTCAGCAACCCTCTCTCATCTCCAGTGACCCTGATTCATGGTGAATGCCTTAGGTGCGTCGAACCGGCTGAACTTCTGCAACTTGACGACGACCGAGAAACTGCTCTCCCGCCATCGCTGGACTCTCTTACTCCTGTTCCCCTGTCACCCCCACCGCCCTCTGACATTCCGTATAGCGCCATCGATCAAGATCTCACTTCTCCCTACCGTGACCAGCTGTTCCACCTGTTACACCAATTTCCTTCATCGTTTGACGCGTGCCAGTCTCCACTCGGGCGTTCTTCACATGTCCACCATACCATCGATACCGGCTCCCATCCACCTCTGCGACAGCACCCATATTGCTTGTCAGCGACAGAGCGTCTAGTCCTCAACGAGCAAGAGGACGACATGCTTGAGCGTGGGATTATACAGCCGTCGCACAGCCCTTGGTCATCCCCGGTCGTGCTGGTTCGAAAGAAAGATGGCTCCATGAGACTCTGTGTGGATTATCGCCGCCTAAACACAATAACTAGGAAAGACGTTTATCCTCTACCACGCATCGATGACGCCCTCGATTGTCTGCAAGGTGCGGAATTCTTTTCGTCCCTGGATCTGCGTTCTGGATACTGGCAAATCCCCATGGCCAAATGCGATCGTGAAAAAACTGGTTTCGTCACGCCCGACGGACTATACGAATTTAACGTCATGCCATTTGGTCTTTGCAATGCCCCCGCAACATTCGAACGCATGATGGATAACGTCTTGCGCGGCTTGTGCTGGAAGACGTGTCTTTGCTACCTCGACGACATCGTTGTTTTCTCGGCCGACTTCTCCACACATATGACTCGTCTGCGCCAAGTGTTGACCTGCCTCACCGCCGCCGGCCTGCAACTAAATTTAAAGAAATACCACTTCGGCGCTCGCCAACAGACCGTACTCGGCCATGTCGTCTCCAAAGCGGGCATCCTTCCGGATCCGGCAAAGCTTCGCGCTGTTGCCGACTTTCCAAAGCCCTGTACTCTCAAAGAACTGCGGAGTTTCATTGGCCTCTGTTCTTATTTTCGACGCTTCATCCGAAATTTCGCTACCATCATTTCGCCTTTGACGCGGCTTCAAGGCCAGAACTCCTTGTCGTCATGGTCCTCTGAGTGCGATGAAGCTTTTGTTACCCTACGCGGACTCCTTATTTCATTTCCCATCCTTCGCCGTTACCACCCTAACGTCCCGACAGAAGTACACACTGATGATATCGGCGTGGGCATTGGTGCTGTGCTCGCCCAGCGAATACCTGGATTTCCAGAATACGTTGTCGCTTATGTGAGCCGCACGCTGTCCAAGGCCGAGATCAATTACTCCGTCACAGAAAAAGAATGCTTGGCCATTTTGTGGGCGATAACCAAATTCCGACCATACCTCTACGGCCACCCCTTCGACGTAGTCACCGATCATCACGCTTTGTGCTGGCTGTCATCGTTGAAGGATCCATCGGGTCGCCTTGGCCGCTGGGCTCTGCGCCTCCAGGAGTACGACATTCGAGTCGTCTATCGCTCTGGCCTTACGCACTCTGACGCTGACGCCCTCTCCCGGTCTCCGCTGCTTTCCGACACTGCGGCCATCTCGAGCATTGACTGCGAGCTGTCCTCGTTGCACCCGGTAATCATGCTTGTGGAACAGCGCAAGGACCCCTGGATTACATCTCTCGTGCACCATCTGTCTGGGCCCCCTACGGCAGCTGCCTCTCGCTCACTTCGGCGACAAGCCCGCCACTTCACTCTGCATGACGGTCTCCTCTATCGGCGCAATTACATGCCCGACGGTCGAAAATGGCTGCTCGTCATCACTCGCCAACTACGAGCTGAAGTCTGCGCCTCTGTCCATGCTGACCCCCAGACTGCTCATGCTGGTGTTTTGAAAACCTACACTCGACTTCGGCACCGGTACTACTGGCGTGGAATGTACAGCTTTTTACGCAAGTACATTCACTCATGCAATGCGTGCCAACGCCGCAAGTCTCCGTCACAGCGCCTTTCTGGCCCATCGCAGCCATTACCTTGCCCTGCCCGTCCCTTTGATCGCGTCGGCATCGACCTTTACGGGCCCCTGCCCTCTACCCCTTCAGGTCACCTTTGGGTTATAGTCGCCATCGACCATCTCACGCGATATGCTGAAACGGCGGGTCTTCCGGCGGCTACAGCGCGAGAGGTGGCCTCCTTCATTCTCCGCCAGCTCATTCTCCGCCACTGCGCCCCTCGTGAGATTCTGAGCGACCGCGGCCGTGTGTTTTTATCCGAGGTTGTCCAGGCGCTTCTGCAAGAGTGCCGCATCGTTCACAGAACCTGCACAGCGTACCATCCTCAGACCAACGGCCTCACCGAACGGTTTAACCGGACACTCGGTGACATGCTCACCATGTATATCAGTCCCGACCATTCCAACTGGGATCTCGTTCTTCCGTTCGTCACCTGCGCATATAATACCGCCGTCCAGTCCACCACAGGCTATTCTCCGTTCTTTCTTCTTTACGGCCGCGAACCTACAAGCATGCTTGACACCATTCTTCCCTACCATCTTGATGCATCTGACTCCGCAACTGCTTCTGAAATTGCCAAGTATGCCGAGGAATGCCGCCAGCTCGCCCGTTCCCTCACGTCCGCTGACCAGAATCGACAAAATGAACGTCAGGATTCCGGTAGTCAAACTCACGTACCCCTTTACCCCGGCTCTCTTGTCTGGCTCTGGACCCCTGCTGGCTCTCCTGGCCTGTCCCCCAAATTCCAAGCCAAATATCAAGGCCCTTACCGTGTTCTTTCTCAACCTTCCCCTGTGAACTATGTCGTCGAACCACTGACACGCTCCTCTGACCTTCGCCGTTGTGGCCGTGAAACGGTGCATGTCAGTCGCCTCAAGCCTTACCATGACTCCTTGATCTGCACTACGCCTTGAGTCGCCAGGATGGCTCCTTTCATCCCCGGGGGCCATTGTAATGACGAAGATGTAACAACGAGGTAGCGGCAGTGCTATCGCTCAGCGCTTGCTGCTGCTCTGGAATAACCGCGGACGCCTCGAAGGCCTCGTTCTGCGCCTGGTTCTGCCTTCCAGGTTCTGGTGGTGCCTGAGCTATTAAACCCCCTTTCAAGTGTAATATCTTGTGTCCTAGGACCCACACCAGATTTGTAATAACTGCGGCGGATCCTTGGACCCAAGATATTATAATGGTATCTGCGCATTGTTCAACCTCGTAGTTTGGACGGTGTCATAATAGAGTGTGGATCTATACGGGAGTAAAGATGATAATATTTTAGCTATTAAGTTGGTGCTTGAAATTGGCATATATTACTGCAGAACGTGAAACATAACGAAAGCATGTATGTCTAACAAGCACCTCTTTCCGTTAGCTTGCCTACGGAGCACCAGGTCCCTTTGCTATTATAAAAAGGCGGTTGAGCCCTTCACAACAATTGTTACGGCGTGTGGTATTGCTGATGTTAATCGTATCTGTGGCGATAAACTTCCTTGATATATTCAGGAACAACAGGGCACTGAAAGTCTCGAAATTATGTTTTGGTATTTTGACTAAATGCGTATGCGCTTTAGAATTCGGTAATCAAAGTTAATATTCAAACATTACTCGCACCCGGAATTTTTACGTTAGCACCGGATAAGCAGAATCTAACTCGGTGGAGATTCGTACTGTGCCGACATGGATGTGTTGATCTATGCTGAAGGCTTTTGACAGCGTTTTATCTCCGATCACTTAATTTTGCTTCAACTAATATCGAGTGCATGCTTCGACCTAAACATTATTTGCTGCACAACGATGGTTTGCAGTTTTGCACCTGTGCAAAAATAAATTTTTGTGTAAATGTTTTTTCTTTCACTGCGAGAAGGCTCATGACTAACTTATGAAGTTATCCATCATAAATCGACCCTTGCGTACGCACGAGGCTGGACCAGGACTTTGGTGCTCTGTTTCGCCTGCCGGTAAGTGAGGTAATTAAAAGCGAACAATCGTGAATTTCTCGGCTTTTAACGATATCAGTGAGGTGAAAGATTGTCGCACAGATACATCTGAAATTTCAAGTTGTTCACTCTTGTTTTGTGACAATGAAACTGTTAAATTTTTCTCCACAGGTGGTTGATAGTAGCGGCGGCAACGGAACGAAGCTGGTCCATTACAACGGGCCGAATTTCGCGAACTTGCGAGTCTCCTACGTGTGTCTGGATGGTGCCGGTGATGTATTAGGAGCCATCTTCGGCTCTATGGCGATCGTTCTGCCTAAGCTGCCTGAAGCATTCTGGAATGACTTGCTCATTTTCCAGCTGCGGAACCTGCTTAGAGAAATCTCATGACTTCACCAAATACACAATTTTCATTGCAAACGGAGAGGCCATTTGCATTCCCTACTGGTTTCGTCTTGTGTTGTCTCACCATGTCTTTAATGTCATGAAGTAGATCTGGACAGTACGGGCCACGAAAGTTTCTTGATGCGCAGGGTGAATATTCTTGGTCTCACAATGGTGCTTACGCGCTTAAAAATTTCTACGCTTAGCAAATTAGCGGATGCCTGCTCTACACACTGCTTGTGCCACTCTTGGATGAATGCTAGTTTCGACCCAGTCAAATGCTTTCTGGAAATCTATGAAGGAAATCTACCAAGCGTTTCAGAGAAGCGCAGCAGTATTATTTTGACAAAACGGTTTCTGAGGTGACGAGAATCCTTTATGCGGTATAGTAATACCGGTGTTGACGGACTTCAAAAAGCCGGCGAATCATAGAAACTAGTAGAGTGTTTAATTAATTTTCAATACTCAACTTTTTAACTACTACAGATAAGCTCCTGATTGCTTTTAGCTACTTGCAGCCGGCGTCTGGTAATACTCATGTCAGTTATAAGATATCAAAAACAAGATTACTCTCGCCACTGAGGGCCAAAACATTCCAGCTATTTCTCGGGTCATTCTAAACCCGCGCCTAAGGGGTTGGGGGGAGGGGGCAGAGCAACATCAATCAAATCGCGACACTTAGTAACGCAGTTACCACGTGACATTTTCTGCCCCACCTGCGCTGCAGCTGCGAAGAGCAGCGGTGCAGCTCCGTGCTTTAACTGAGTTCCGGTGTGATAAAGCTTTGCCGTCGGCTTCTGGCCGTGGCCTCAACGTAGAGAAAAGGCGATTACGTCCTCCTGCACTTACTTCAGGAGAGAAAATGGTGTAGAAACTCTAAGAAGTGGCTTCGCTCTTGCGTGTCAGATGCATCATGTGAACCGGGTTTTTCGACCAAGAGTTTCCGCAAGTTTTCTAAACGAACTTTTTAAAATAAAAAACCGTTTTTTCGGCATAGAATTCTCAGCGGTTTAGCGAATCGATTCAGAATACAGCTAAGACGCGCTATCTAGAAGGCTGGTTAAATAATACTGAGAATTTTACTTTTCGAATATTACTTTTATTCTCCTCAAATATTCAGAGGCCTGGAGCCCACCGTAAGTAATACTGACATCAGCTTTTAGAATTTCGAAAACGTTGTGGCCCTCGACGCTGTGTGCCAACAAACTTTGCCTTTATCGCGCAAAGATACATGCGCTTTCTGAAAGCTTACAGGCAAAGACACCTCCAGTGAACGAAACCTGTCGAAGTAGACGAATTTTTTGGTGCACAGCGCCGAGGGCAACTGTGTTTTCTAAATTCTAAAAAAATGATTTGCATACTACTTAGTGCGGGCTATACGCCTATCAATAATTGTGGAGACTAAGAGTAATAGGCAGAAAGTTGAGTATTCAATATATGTTAATCGACATAATATTTAGCACATGTTAGCAGTGTTCTGAAGCGCTACGCCGCTGACCATGTCACACCGAAAAAGGCCCTCGTGTAAGACAAGAACGCTATTTTTAAACATTGATAAACATGTTAGGGGAAGTATCCGGTGTGTACATTACTTCCATGAGGATCCAACGACGGCTTTCTTCTATCTTACTTGTACACGATCAAATAAGAGGCGGCCACACATTAGAGTGGCCGCCTTTCTTTATTCCTTCGCTTCTCTCTCCATCGCTCGTGCATTTTGTTAAGCGCTGCAAGCCTTCTTTTAGATTCTAGGTAAAATTTAGGAACTGGCGTAAGCCTCAACAGGGTTACGGAATAGGAAACGAGTTAGCATTTTCTTGGTGCGAGTAGCTGTTTCTATCAAAAGTTTGACCATATAGTGTTTTGGTGCACAGAGCAGAGTGAAAACTGTTTTGAAAGGATACACTGCAGAGAGCTTCTAATGGTACTTGGCAACGACGCGTGGACGACCTCAGGCCGTAATAGGGGCCAAATTAGACTCCTTGAATTGCAACATAATGCGAACAAGAAATAACGTCGATATCTGAGGCTGATGAAGTCGAGAGTGTGACGGAATTTTTTCGTTTTACTGGTCGGCGTCTCTTTGTTTTGAAAAAAAAAAAAAAGATATCTGAGGCTGCACCAGCTTGCACCTCCCGCTACCAATCTCTGGATCGTCCTGTCACACTTTCTGTAGCAAAATCGACAGGCGGAAATTTTACTGCCGGATTCATTAGGATACATTACAGATATTTTTGTTTGCCTACCACGAAATCTGTCGGTCGTTTGTTGAATCCCAAAAATCCATCATCCTGAAACTCGCGTCCCCAAATGCACACTTTTATGCTAATACTGGCAGCGTCGATTTGTTTGCCTGTCCAGTATTAGTGGCGAAAGAACTGCGGCAAGTGCGGGTATCCGACAGAGAGACGTGGCTACTTTCGAGGCGTCTGTGCCTGCGTCCATTGTTTTGGCGCAATAGTGAAGCCTCTATGCAGAGCTCTATCTTTTAGACCTATTTTTAAAGAAATGCTTGTCTCTCCCCCCCCCCCCCCCCTCACACACACAGACAAGCATCGACATATGGGAGCACAAAGTAGGTCGCTGCGCATTTTCTCTAAGGGAAATTTAGGGTACGCAGTATTTTGGTAGAGAGGAAACCATGCCACTTTCACATGAGGTGAAGAGGATCTGTTAAATGAAGCTCTGTTCGATGTCCACATTTATATCACTTTCACAGGAGGTGTAGAGGATCTGTTTTATGAAGCCCTGTTGGATATCCAGAATTATTAACCACTAAATGTCGTGAGTACACTCGAAAAGTAATTTTGAATACTAGACATGCATGAATTTTTTTACGAAATCATCTCTTCATATATATGCTGATCCGGTATGAAGAGTTCATTTTCAAGTATTAAGCACAAGAAGCCAGATAAGGAGGTTGAAAAAAGTAAAATATATACCACTGCCCGCGTGATGCCAGCATTTTTCTTAATCGTGAACTCCTTGTTTGCAAAAAAACTTTTTTCTGCAGGGCAACGCCTACAGCAGGCGCATGCAGGTGTTCCCTGGCATCAAGTCACTCCCGTGTACAACTAGCCCCGGTGCTGCAGTCGGCAAGCAGCTGGACTAACCTGATTATAACGTTGAGACCGTATTTCTCTTGCTCGTGTACCTTGCCTTTCCCCACCTGTTGTTTCTAAATACTCCAAGTTCCATCTTCAGAAAATCTGCACTTTCAGGTATCTATATTTTTAGACGAGCGATGGTTCAGCTTTTTCTGCTTACTGTAGTTTTTCTCTCCATTGAGGTGCCTTTTTCTCTGCCTACCGAAAGGGGCCCAGAAAGTACCCTTAACCAACTCGGCACGTGGATAAGCCGACACGACCACGTCGCTGTAGTCACATGTGAAGGATTTTGGGATCCGTCAGCGCAGTACTGGTTGCCCCGCCTAGAGTGGCCATCGAGTAGATGGACACTGCCAAGTTTTGACTTACACCGCATGCTTGCCCAGAACAGCCACCACAGCATCAAGACGATTGTTGTTCTGCCAAAGATAAGCCGAGACCACTTAAATTGCCTCAAAGCTACGTTCCAAGATTTCAGCACGTTTTATCTCATCGACTGGGTATTCCTTGAAGACAGTGCGGAAAGCAGCGCCACTATGGTGCATGCGTTAGAATATTCGCACCGTAAGGATCGAGGTCGCATGGCACAGAAATGTGAAACGCCTGCCCAAAACGATGAAGAGAGATCGAGGCCGCCAGAAACCTCGAAAGCTTCAATATACTCTCAGAGCTGCCAGTCGCTTTTGCGGGGGTTCGATTTTCATTCAGGCACAAGCGGTACGTTGAGAAACAAGCAGGTACGCATCGCATGCTACAGTCGACGCCTTTCTGTTTATAAGCGTCCTTGCTTCGGAAGGGAGGTTGACATGATTAAAAACGCGCTGCGCGCACAGAACGCAACTCTTGTAACGCAGCTGTACGACAGTTTGAAGATCATCAGTATCGATATATATAGAGGAAGGATTGATATCGTTATGGAGATGTGCGCAGCCAGCGAGAACAGCGTAACTTTAATTCCGCCAGCGTTAGTATACACCTATGAAACTTTCTATTCCCGTCGCGAGAACTTTCGTCCTGAGCCACTCTTCAATATGCTGGTAAAGAGCAAGGCAGGATTCTTACTGACAGCCGCCTGTATCGGATCATGCCTTCTCGTGATTAAGATTTCAAATTTTCAACATGAACGCGCCTTTCGTTGTTCTATTCTGGAGTCCTTAACGTTTTTTATGGCATCATTCTATTCTACATCCTATCCTCTTCCTGCCACGAAACGCTGGACATTGATCCACGTATTTGTATTTGCTGCCTGGATTCTCGCCATTCTTCCATTGTCGAATTATTTGAGAAGCGAGCTTACGTCTAGGCTTAGTTCGCGCTTATCTCCGGACAACACTGACACGCTTGAAGAGCTGGAAGAAGCGCTTGACCACGGACGCGTCTTACCATGTCTTCTTCGAGGCACGGTAATGCACCACAAATTAGTTGAGAACATCACATTGAGCCCACTCTATTCAAAAATACAGGCAGCAGTCGTTAAACATGGAAAACACGAGCTCTTCGCGAAAGAGTCGAAGAGAGATTGCCTGTTGTGTGCCGAGCAGAAAGGGCGATTCTGTCTTGTGAACCGATTCACTGAGTGCTTCGTCAGCTCTGTCGCTCCTCGAGTCATTGAATCAAAAGAAGTGATCACTCTTATCTAGGTAGTAACTCCGGTCCGCAAGGATTACCCTTTTGCAAGAGCCTACAATGTCATTCTTCGTAGGATATTTGAGGCATCTTTACTGAGGCCGGATATACGGCTGATCGTTTGCCCTTATCGTAAACCTGATCCGGAGGACAGTAAGGGTATGAGCAATGATTCTGGGAATGTAAGCTATTTCCGGCAGTTCTTCTCGTGTTTTGCGGCACTCTTAGCTGCCTCCACGGCGGTACTTCTTATAGAGGTAGTATCTACTTTGTATAACACAAACTAGCTTTTTCTCTTTAACTTTTATCTTCACAAGTACAACATACCATTTTGCACTTCGTAGCAGCTTTGTCCAGCGGCTAATGACATCCGCAGCATCATGCAAATGCGCTGGGGGGATTGGAAGATATTTGAAACCCATTTGAGCGCACAAGCTAGTACGAAAGTTTGTCTGGAGACCAGTATTATCATCGACTCGATAGAGAAGAACCTGGCCGTAGTCAAGGCTTCCTGCGCCTTCTCATTCTCACCATGCCGTAACGGGGTGGGTAAGATAGCTGAAAGACTCCGCAATAAAAAAGACGCAGAAGAAAAAATTTCACAGCTGCTTAATGTTTCTCAAGAGACGCAATTGATTACAAAAGAGGTATGAGGTACGGGTAAGTTTTTTTAATGATTACAAGAAGTACTCTTGGTATGCGTGAGATTGCGTTAAGTAGCCCTGAGGAGCATAATAGTGCTTAAAGCGTCACTACACAAGCGTTTTGGTCTAATTAATCTGCAGTTTTTATTGCGCGCATTGCGTTAAATTGGAATTCAGAGTCTTCACTTTTGTGCCCGTTTCTTAGAGGTGGACACAATATTGACTGTGTTAATATTGCTATTGATGCGGTCAGTTTTATGTCCTTTATGATGCCAACCAGAAGACGCGGCTACAGTATCTGACGATCTGTGGACGTCTGGGGAATAATTAGATTTCGGTGGTGGTGGCGACTTGTGCGGTGCATGCTACAACTATTAAAAGATTCGTCGTCAAGGTTTGCAATGCGTACATACCGCCTGTGGCAACATTAGCACAGAAGCACAAGAACTGTCGAATGGTACAGTGAAGAGTGGTGCAGTGAAGGCTTAGAGCTGCAAATGCGATTCGATTCATAAAAATTCTCTTCGATCTGAACATAAATGAACCAAAGTGCAATGGACCAAATCGCAACACTTGATTCGGCAGCTCGCGTCACTAGCAGCGGTGCCGACTAGCTCTCTGTCGATCCGGGAGTGAGCAGGGTTTGCGCAAGTGGACGCTCTGATAGCGGTCGCGTTCTTGTCAGGTCACTATCAAGGCAGGGGTTTCGGAAATAATTTATCCGCGCTTGGTGGTAGTAAAAGAATGAGACTAATCGAAATAAAACACCTGCATAAAGAACGCGTGGGTCACAGGACCGCCGCTTGAATGATACTTAAACCATTCAAACTGCTATCATTATGGAAACATGTTAAAAACTGTTAAAAAAAGAACCTAAAAAAACTGGTATGGTTTTCGCACGGTCCAATTAACGTCCCGTTTACACGCGTATTTTTTTCTGCTGTGGAGCCAAATTAAAAGCCTCTTCCACTTATAATTTGTTGTTATTTTCAATTTAAAGCATTCCTCCCAGCTGTAAAAATGGTGCACTCTTCAACTGTATGCTTTTATGCTCATCAGATCGCAAGTTGTTCTTTACCTTTGTACAGATTTCAACTTGTCGTGTTAATGTTATATATGTGTTTTTTGGCCTAATAAAATACTTCAGAAAGGATGGATAAGCTTTGACTGCTTTCAATCTAGAGTATGTGTGCAAATGTATTCATCTCGGGATGTGGGTACGTGTTGACGTCGGAGGTATTAAGTACGCTATCTTAAAAAATATCGGGTTAAGTATATTCTCTTTCCTTCTGTTTAATGTGTTTCATAAATCAATAAATCTCTGCATTTTCACCATTGTTTTTTGTATTTGTGTTAAATGCTGATTGGAATTAACACAGACACGAAAAAGAAGCCGTGAGATAGTTAATCAGTAAGAAGCAAATCCTGTATAAAACACTTTCCTAGTTTCGATATCTAAAGGTTGTTGTTGCGCTAAGAAAAAAGCTTTTTCCACAACATTAAAAAAGGAGATGCGGATGTGTTATCGCGTAATTGTGGTGAAAGGCACAACCACAGAGCGCCGAAACAAGAAACGGGTGAATATAACACGCTTATGTTTCGACCAAGGTTTGTCGGTCTGCGTTGATAGCAGTTAGCAAAAAGGCGCCCTTCGCAGAAGTGTCTCAACGAGATAGTGAATATTCGACCGCAAGGCATTGAAGTATTTTCTTTCACACATTACAGTTGCAGTGCTGATGTAGCGTATTTTAGTACATTAATGATTCTGCGGAGAAGTGAATCTTTAAGGCGCTGTTTTCGATCTTCTTTCTTATAATACGATGCACTCCAGGTGTACGGCTGCTCTCAAAGGAATTCCCTGCGTTAAATGCCTCTCCTTGTTCACCGCTGCTACTATTACAGCATGTTGTTCCTCATTGTTCCCGCATTCACCTTTTGGCCAAGCAGCTTGTCCTGAATTATTGTAGCTTATCACATGCTGGGACGATATGCGCGGTCGATGTTGGCATACTTAATCGGACACATCAGAGAGTTTTAATGGGCACAAGAGATGAAGCTGCGTTCCTTCCTGTGGAAAACGGAATCGAAGCTTTGCGATATCTTGTTGGGAACCGTCAAACACAATGCACTTTCTTGCACAAGGAGGTTCTCGTCTTGAAATTATGTCGACAAGTTACGTTTCCTGTTGTTGATTTTGGATGCACTAAACGCTTGTGTATCAGCGGTTCCCCCGTAATAAATTAGTTAGCCAACTAGGGGATACCCTGGATTCAATTTCTCGTCTTATTTCTTTCAGCTGGAGATTCCTATTCCCAAATGAACTTTTAATGCGAAAGCACTCATACGGTCACCAACGCCGACCAAAAATCTTGCCACCGTACGTACGTACGTACGTACGGTCTTGTGCCGTTGTCTAGCAACATGAGTTTACACCCGAGTTTAGTTACCCGGGTAAGCTTGGATTGTAAGGCGGGTAAGTTCGGAGGAACGTTGCGCCAGCTACGCGAGAGATTGCTAGGGAAGAATGACATGGGTCGCAATATCCCTACCGGTGGTTGTAATAGAAAGAGTCACCTGCCAGTTCAGTTGCACAACTATTTAACGCTACGGTACTTCGCTGGTAGTGATGTGAGGACTCGCCACCTCTCTAATGTTAGGCAGGGAACGATCAGTTACCTATATACGGGCATTAACCACTAACGTTATCACGTCATGCTCGTAAGACGGAGCTTAGCTGCTGCCTACAGTTGAGGAATTAACACCTGCTTTCCAATGCCTACTCAGTGTAGATAACTAAGTGAAGCCCCTAATACCTTCCTGTAATAGTGCTTTCATTGTGTTTAGAGCATTGCACATGGGCCAAAAATAAACAGGAGCAGTCAGGGTGCGCGTGAACTTGAAATATTTTTGAACAGCGCCACCGCGCGCAACACTATTAAATGTGCTATTTGACCCGGTTCTCTCCTGACGAGGCACTAAAGAAAGCCACTAACCGTGGCCACGCAGAGTGAGCGTGTCTATGTAGGTTTTTCTTTTTTCTCCACAGCAACATGAATGGGATACAATCATACAAAGTTGGGCAAGGGCTGAAGACACAGAGATCACACGAGGACAGAAGGTCAGGACACATCAGAGGAAGCTCTATGATTGAGTGCGAATAAACAGTCTCGCTAAAACCCCCGCATGCGCAATCTTTTCGTCGTATAAAGACGAACGGCACGCAGCTAGCCGCCACGGTGTCAGCTTCGAAGGACTTTAGGTGACATCAATATTTTTAAGGACCGGACACAAAGGTAAGAAGGCTTTAAATTTTCTTAAGCTGAAATGTACGTTGTGCCATTGCGCAAAATGTTAGACGGGAGTGGCTGGGCCCGCCAGGACTGAGAAAATGGTAATAAGTAACATCCAACTCATGAAATCAATATGCCTCGAGAAGAAACGAAGCAGACAAGGTTACCGTTACAAATATTATTCTGCCTGTTTGAATCCTGCGAGCTGAACATTGATTGTTGGAAGAGGCGAGAACCGGTGATTGAAAGCTATGAGCGACGGCGTAACGGCTCACAGACACGCGCAGTGCTAGTAGAAAATATCGTAAAGAGGAAAGAAATCTGCCTAATTATGGCAATGCGTTGCTCAGACGATTCGTTGTTTCACAATATTTACTGAGATGAAAGGATCAAATTCTGTGGTGAAAAGCAGCAGTAATACTCGATACATCTAAGTGAGCATGCGTTGACGTCTGTCAAAATGTTTGTGGCGGTGAAATTAGGTATATATTCCAAGAACAAGAAAAGGGGAGAAGCAGGGTGCTATGATTTTCCTGGGTAAAAAAAACCCGCCGACAGTATAGGCTCAAGGCGGAGACTTTACAAGAATATAACCTGCTTGCCAGGTTGTGTCATGCGCTTTACTGGGCCAAAAATATTATACCGGCAACCGTAGCTTTTCCTTTGTGGAGAAAGCTTTTGAATGAATTTATTTGAGGTTTTTAATGGCTATCAATTTTGAAATACTGAAGACTTCCTCCAGAGCACATGGCTTTATTGCTATGTGGAAAGTGCACACCTTTAAGGCGTTCTCTTCGGAGCTGAAAATACTCTTATTCATAAGTGCTTGGCTCGGAGGGACCACGTACGCCAAGCAGACAAGCGCACCTCAGAGTGCGGCCATTCTTGGTGGTGGGGTCTAAAAGCTCTTGTGCCATTCTTGGCCTGCAAATTAGTGCTCTAGACAATGGCCCACCTTAAATCTCTTCTGGATGGGCTGAAGAGCTGGGTCTTCCGTGTTTGGTGCGACGCATTTATCAAGTAAGGCAGAATGCTGCGCCTGTCGCTTATTAATGTTTAACATTTTGTTCCTGTGAATAGAAAGAAATAATATAGAAGTTGTTTTCACTGTCCTCTGTTGGAATGGGACCAAAAAGATTTCCATCGGCTGCCCCAGTGTGTTTCTTCTACGTATTCGTCCTTTACTAACGTGCCAAATTTTAAAGTTCTATCATTCTTATTCATGCCTTCAACTCCCGGGACGGAGCAGTTTAAGAAAATATTTAATAGCTTAGCAACACCAACAAGCAGAGTTCAGCTTTTGCTTAGAATCGTGAACGGGCTCGTTTCAATTGCGTTGAGAATATACTTCGATGACATTACATCCGCAACTACTTGTGATATACTCGTCCCGTTGCTTTTAAAAGCCCATTACTTAGAAGGACTACGTTCAGTACTTTTACAGTAGAAATGCGCTCTCTATTTTCCGTTGTAGCATTGAGGAGAGAGGCTGTAAGTTTAAAATTCGTTCAGATGTACGGTAGAGGGGTCCAATAATTTATATACAACAGTGGCTTATAGATAAAGCACGGGAAGAGGTTTTGAAGAAAGAGACGTTCACTTTGCCGCGAAGTGTGAACTGTGAACACGGCTACTCGACATGGGCCCCCAGTAACGCTGCTTGTGGGCAGATGGGGAAGGACAGGAGAAGCACACCCATTCATGCGACGGCGAAGCCCAGCAGTGAAAATGTGCTCTCAGATTGCATTATACGAGAAATGAGCAGACGCACGTTCATAAACATTGTCGAAACATGTTAACACGGATGTCGACAAAGGGTTCATTTGCGTCCACAGTGCAGAACGCCAGGAGCGCATGCAAACTGCGGTATGTGTACGCGATCTCGTTGAAGCTATTTCGCATTTATCAGCCCGCTTGCCTAGAAGTGAGGCAACGAAGAAATGAGAACCGTGAAAAATAATTATGACTAAATGTTTTAAAGCTACTTAGCATACAGAGAGCAGGTTTCGTTTAAATACATGAAAAGTTGCTAGCTTTCCTGCCCTAATCCAAGAACGCATATGCCGAGAGAAGTGTTGTGTTGCAATGTCAACACCTCGACAATAAGACCTCTATAGATTCGTTCAATTAGTCTTCCTTTTGTCATTTCTTGCTTTGGTAAGCAGCGCCTGTTCTTTCATGTCCGTGGTTGAAGGTGTCACGCCTATTCTGCGATTACGTTATAATCTGTCGGCCGTCACACCCGATTAGGCTTCCATCTGTATCACATCCACTGGCCTATCACGTCCACGACGTGCGAATCAAAGCGTCCTCGTTTCAATTACACTGCGCTGTTAAGAAGGCCAACCTTGATCAATATGGAAACCGCTTTTCCTGCGGACAATACGCTTAGCGACGTAGTGCTGCAATCTCTAATGCGAGTGATGACTCGATATTCAGACATTTCATGTAGCGCAATGTTGTATCGATCCGGCAAACCAGTTATATGCATGCGCAAATACAAAGTAGAAAGGACGAAAGCAGCATTGAGACCATTGCAGGGCAGTTTAAGTGGTCGGGCAAACATTCGTCCGATTAAGAGCCAAAGGTGCGTGGCCAAAAAACCACCTCAGACCTGACACATTTTACAAATATATTCAGTTACATTGTGGAGAGGGGGGGTCAGAGGATAAGATCAGAAGGCTAACGGCGAAAGGCAGTCTTTTAGTGCATTCCTGTGTTAAAAATAAAATGGTTCGTACACCTCTCAAAGCAATGCGGACATTGGGGAAAGCAAGGTCTTTATTCGTAAGCAGGGTGTTGAAGGCAAACAGGCATCGTGTACCAGGGTGTAGAATAGACGTTTGGAAGGCGCTGGAAAAAAACTTTAGCAGTTGCCCTACGACTGTTGCCCGGCACAGAGGAAATGACACAATGCCAATCAGGAAGCGTCTAGGCGTGGGGATTATCTAACAACCACTGTTGTCCGGTTATTTACAAGAAGTATTCAGAGAACTGGATTCCGAAGAGATGGGGATAACACATAATGAACAATACCTAAGCAATCTCTTCTTTGCTGATGCCATCGCTTTGGTAAGTAACCCAGGACCGAATAGTAAAGCATGATCGAGGACCTAGACAGACATAGCAGAACGGTGCGTCACAAAAGTTATATGGAGAAATTAAGTGTTCTGATAAATGGTTTCGGAAGGAGTAAACTTTTTAAATTTGACAGCAAATAATAGAATTTTTCAGGGTCTTTATCTAACAAGAAAGGAAGTAACCACACAACTCTATTACGTGTGTGTAATAACTAGCATTAATTCCCTTCCCCCCGCAGAGTTATATGGCAGCGACTTTTGTCAGCCGGCTTAGTTGTCTATTTTTTTTCATTAAAGAGCTTCTCTCTCTGGCTAAATAAGAATATGTTGGACTGCATTTGGCAGGAACTCTGAGGTGTTGAACGGCAGTTCTCTAACATCCTTCAATTGGGCAGCCGGAATGGTTAGAAAAGCTGAATCTTATTCCTCTTAGTTTATGCAGCAGGAATTGAGAGGCTACAACAAACTTGAACGAACAGGAAAGGCTACAACGAAAGAAATCAAATCACCACAGCAGGCTATGCAAACGACGATTATAGGCGCAACGGTAAGATACACGAAGAGAACAGGATGGGTCAGGGAGCATAAGAGATTTAATAAAATTCAAGCTCAAACCATGACGAACAAATGGCCATGTAACCGCAAGGAAAGACAGCCCATGGTCCTTTAAGGCACCGGAGTTGATTCATACAGAACGTGAGTGCTGTAGAGTGCACCAGAAGGTTCGTTGGGCGGATAAGATTAGAAAGTTTCCTTGCAAAAGCGGGCCACAGCTGGCAGACACCGTGGTTTAATGGGGGGAAATAGGAAAGGCCTTTGCTGTGGAGTGTAAGTAGTCAGGCTGATGATCGCGGCCAGCAGAACAATATGCTTTTATGCAGAAACATCCTCTTGAGGAGACATTTTTGGGCATGCACTGGGCACCAATGCCGCATTATATGGTAACAGAAAACTACAACAATCACTTGCTGTCAGAAAGAATATCTTACGTTTGTGGACATAAGTACCATGGACGAAAAGGACAACGAAATTTATTAATTGGACGGATTATGCAACAGCGTAAAATGAGGTGTTTGCAAGGTTTCATAAACTTGAAATAAGATTCGCTGATTGTGCTTTCACTATTCGTATTAAATTCGTTAGCGCAAGTGCTGTTTGCAAATGATTCCGAGTAGTTGATTTAACGCGAACTTGGATGAATCAAATACCGGGGTGAGATTTCAAATACATTTCAATCGTTTCTTAGCAGACAAGGCGAATTTTATCAGCACCGGGGAGCAACGCGTCGGCTCTCTTCATCTTCATGCAAACAAAATCGTACATAACATATTTTTACAAAACAAGAAATTTTGCTTTAACAGCGTTGGACACTACCACCAATTTTGGTGAATAATTTTGCCGTAATTTTTCACGAAAATGTCGCTGCGTTGTGTATATGATCCTTTTATTTTTTTGAATTTCTAAGGGAGCTGAAAAGTTTGAATGCCTGCCGTATTAGCCAAGCCGTGGCAAATCCGAGTGGCCTACGTTCAACTAACACGACCTCAACAACGCACGACATAACGGAGCTGTAGCGGTGCCGCTCGAAACTTTTCACCAAAGCGGCGCTCTTTACGGCGACTTCGAAATCGCCCGTCCTAGCCCCGAATCTTGTGGCCCCTCCGCTCTTGCTTGCTTGCTTGAATGCTGCCGAAAACGATTGCCCACGTCCGGGTGGAGTGACTATTCGTTCGTCCGGTTGTGTGCATTCATTGTCGACGTGCTATAGGCGTTGTGGAGTTGCATTCTTTATATAAACTCTTTTCCGTGTCTCCATTGAAAAAAACTAGGACACGCGAAACCATGGCGCATAATCGGGGGTGTCAGCTGCCATGGTCTGCGAAAGCTAAGAGGCAGCCAGAACGCAGGACGTTCTGCAATAGAACCATTGTCATCGCTTTGGTTCCTTTTTTAGCGAGAGCTACATTACGCCAGCCACTTCGCGAGGTCATCGTGGCTGCGCGTTGAGCCGTGGCACCAACGCTCCGCCAGCTGTGTGCATGCGCGGAGCGACGTTAAATCGCGCAGCTGGTGTGCGCGCCGCGCGCCCGTTCCGCTACATTTCGAGCCTTGAGCGCAGCGGCTCCATGGCTGGTCACGTGGTTGGTCACGTGGTGTGAAGTAGCATTCGGCGGCGCGGCGCTGGCGAAATCGAGGGGGGGGAGGAGTGGAGAGGGTAGTGAGAGTGTGAGTACACGACCAGGGACGAGGATGAAGAAGGAACGCCCTGCGAAACGAAGCGGCGAAATGCTGACTTTGCAATTCGACTGAGCGAATTCCACTCGGCAAGCTGTAGCTATCGCGTCACTCCAGGCTTGACCAGAGCTAAAAAGCCAAATCTTTCTAATTTAGCAGCCGGGATGATTCCTTTTCGTGGCTGGTATCTGCAACTGCTGCTGTTGCTGACAGGAAGAAAGAAAAGGAAAGTGCACGGGCTGGCCTACTGGCTCAAGCTGAACAACGCACGTTGCCACGTGCTGAAATTAGGAGAGGTAAAAGATAGGAGAGCAAATATAGATAAAAAAGGGCGCGCGCTTTTATGCTCCGGTACGAGCCCGGAGGCAGTGCAATGCTGGGCCGACTCGTCCCAGAGTGCTGCAAGCACTACGCCCTATTCCAATAATAAGTGTGTAAAGACGAAGATGTGACAACCAGGTAGCGGCAGTGCTATCGCTGAGCGCGTGCTGCTGCCGGGCTCTAGAATAACCGCGGACGCCTGGAAGGCCTCGTTCTGCCCCTGGTTCTGCCTTCCAGGTTCTGGTGGTGCCTGAGCTATTAAACCCCCTTTCAAGAGGTGGAGGTTGCTCCTGATCCCGTCCCGGAGCTCCGCAGCGGCACTGTAATGTCAGCAATGCCCCTGGCTCCCCAGCCACCGGCTGCTCCGCTTATCTGCTCCGGCACACCTCGACAACGGGACCCGGCTGTCTTCAGTGGGCCCGGCGACTCTGACGTCGAGGACTGGCTGGCTTCCTACGAGCGGGTCAGCACGCACAACCGCTGGGACGACGCCATGAAACTAAACAACGTCATCTTTTACCTGGCTGATGTCCCCAACCTCTGGTTCCGTAACTACGAAGCCGATATCGCCACATGGTCCACGTTCAAGACGAGCTTCACTGAGGTATTTGGCCGTTCTGGCGAGCGAAAACTTCGCGCTGAACAGCGCTTACGCGAACGGGCTCAGCAGCCTGGCGAGACATTTACTAGTTATATTGAGGACGTGGTGGATCTTTGCAAGCGCGTGAACAGCGATATGACCGAGGCTGATAAAATCCAAAATATCATGAAGGGTATCGATGAAGGTGCGTTCCAAATGCTTCTAGCCAAGCAGCCGGCCACCGTGGCCTCCGTCATCAGCTTGTGCCAGAGCTACGAGGAGCTCCGCAAGCAACGCGTCCTCACTCGTCGCACCGTACAGCCTGCCGACGTCCTGTCCGCTGATGTCGAGACCGCAGGAGGGCAGCAGCTCAGGCATGACATTCAAAAGTTCATTCGAGAGGAGATCGCACGCCAACTAGCGCTCATCTCTGGAGTTCGGAACCCCCCGCCAGCGCTGTCTCCCACCCTTCAGCAGACGATCCGAGCCCATGTCGCGGAGGCCCTGCCACCCCTGCCCCAGCAACCTGTGGCTGCCCCTCTTACGTGCGCCGCCGTTCTTGCCAGACTACCATCCCATCCCTTGAGCCCATTTCAAGACGCCACTCAAGCGCCGCCACCTTCGACGCCCCCGCCTGATTTCTCGTATCGGGCTCAGGTGGCACAACCCTAGCCTCGCTTCCCGCCGGCAGTCTCGCATTACGGTCGTTTGTGGCGTACTCGCGACAATAGGCCTATTTGCTTTGCCTGCGGCTTCGGCGGACATGTAGCCCGCTACTGCCGCAGACGTCCTTCTTCGCCTGCTGACGTTCTGCCACCGTCTGCGTATGGGTCTTACATACAGCCGCCCCGCGTGCAAGAGGACCCATTGCCTCCTGCCTTCTCCGGCAACCGCCAGGCTGCCACCTCTCCTCGTTCCTCTTCTCCGCGGCGCCGTTCCCTATCTCCTATGCGCCGTCGGGCCAGCCCTTCCGCAGCGGAAAACTAATGAGCGCAGTTCCCGAGGCAAGAGCTGCGTCCCCTGGGAACTCTATACAAGGCCTCTGCTCTCACCAACAAACGTTATTGATGTTTTTGTCGAAGGTGTTGCAACCTGTGCTCTCGTGGACACCGGAGCTGCTGTCTCAATTATGGACGCGAAATTTTGTCGAAAACTGAAGACATGACGACATTTTCGGGAGTTTCTCTTCGCACTGCTACCGCCGAACAGGTCGAACCGCTCGCAACCTGCACCGCGCGAGTCGTTATTCAAGACGTCTTGTACATCATTCAATTCCTGATCCTCTCCTCTAGCTCCCATGACGTAATTCTAGGATGGGATTTCTTTCTGAGCACTCCGCCGTCGTCGATTGTAACCGCGCCGAAGTTACTTTTTCTGCTCAGCCTAACGCCTACCCGGCCGCACCGTCTCCTGAATATCCGGCCAAAGTACACCTGTCTCACGATGTCGAGCTCCCGGCAAATTCCTCTGTCCTTGTATCCCTCTCGTGCGCCTTCAGACGCAACCAACCTGCTGTAACTGTACTCTTTACCCCCTCGGAGTTATTTCTTCGCAGCAAGAACATGCCGCTACCCTTCGCTGTCCTCACGGTGACCTCCGGAACGACAGCCATGCTCGTCAGCAACCCTCTCTCATCTCCAGTGACCCTGATTCATGGTGAATGCCTTGGGTGCGTCGAACCGGCTGAACTGTTACACCAATTTCCTTCATCGTTTGATGCGTGCCAGTCTCCACTCGGGCGTTCTTCACATGTCCACCATACCATCGATACCTGCTCCCATCCACCTCTGCGACAGCGCCCATATCGCTTGTCAGCGACAGAGCGTCTAGTCCTCAACGAGCAAGAGGACGACATGCTTGAGCGTGGGATCATACAGCCGTCGCACAGCCCTTGGTCATCCCCGGTCGTGCTGGTTCGAAAGAAAGATGGCTCCATTAGACTCTGTGTGGATTATCGCCGCCTAAACACAATAACTAGGAAAGACGTTTATCCTCTACCACGCATCGATGACGCCCTCGATTGTCTGCAAGGTGCGGAATTCTTTTCGTCCCTGGATCTGCGTTCTGGATACTGGCAAATCCCCATGGCCAAATGCGATCGTGAAAAAACTGGTTTCGTCACGCCCGACGGACTATACGAATTTAACGTCATGCCATTTGGTCTTTGCAACACCCCCGCAACATTCGAACGCATGATGGATAACGTCTTGCGCGGCTTGCGCTGGAAGACATGTCTTTGCTACCTCGACGACATCGTTGTTTTCTCGGCCGACTTCTCCACACATATGACTCGTCTGCGCAAAGTGTTGACCTGCCTCACTGCCGCCGGGCTGCAACTAAATTTGAAGAAATACCACTTCGGCGCTCGCCAACTGACCGTACTCGGCCATGTCGTCTCCAAAGCGGGCATCTTTCCGGATCCGGCAAAGCTTCGCGCTGTTGCCGACTTTCCAAAGCCCTCTACTCTCAAAGAACTGCGGAGTTTCATTGGCCTCTGTTCCTAATTTCGACGCTTCATCCGAACTTTCGCTACAATCATTTCGCCTTTGACGCGGCTTCAAGGCCAGAACTCCTTGTCGTCATGGTCCTCTGAGTGCGATGAAGCTTTTGTTACCCTACGTCGACTCCTTATTTCATTTCCCATCCTTCGCCATTACGACCCTAACGTCCCGACAGAAGTACACACGGATGCTATCGGCGTGGGCACAGGTGCGGTGCTCGCCCAGCGAATACCTGGATTTCCAGAATACGTTGTCGCCTATGCGAGCCGCACGCTGTCCAAGGCCGAGATCAATTACACCGTCACAGAAAAGGAATGCTTGGCCATTTTGTGGGCGATAATCAAATTCCTACCATACCTCTACGGCCACCCTTTCGACGTAGTCACCGATCATCAAGCTTTGTGCTGGCTGTCATCGTGTAAGGATCCATCGGGTCTCCTTGGCCGCTGGGCTCTGCGCCTCCAGGAGTACGACATTCGAGTCGTCTATCACTCTGGCCTTAAGCACTCTGACGCTGACGCCCTCTCCCGGTGTCCGCTGCCTTCCGACACTGCGACCATCTCGAGCATTGACTCCGAGCTGTCCTCGTTGCACCCGGTAATCATGCTTGTGGAACAGCGCAAGGACCCCTGGATTACATCTCTCGTGCACCATCTGTCTGGGCCCCCTACGGCAGCTGCCTCTCGCTCACTTCGGCGACAAGCCCGCCACTTCACTTTGCCTGATGGTCTCCTCTATCGTCGCAATTACATGCCCGACGGTCGAAAATGGCTCCTTGTCATCCCTCGCCAACTACGAGCTGAAGTCTGCGCCTCTGTCCATGCCGACCCCAAGACTACTCATGCTGGTGTTTTGAAAACCTACACTCGACTTCGGCACCGGTACTACTGGCGTGGAATGTACAACTTTTTACGCAAGTACATTCACTCATGCATTGCGTGCCAACGCCGCAAGTCTCCGTCACAGCGCCTTTCTGGCCCATCGCAGCCATTACCTTGCCCTGGCCGTCCCTTTGATCGCGTCGGCATCGACCTTTACGGGCCCCTGCCCTCTACCCCTTCAGGTCACCTTTGGGTTATAGTCGCCATAGACCATCTCAAGCGTTATGCTGAAACGGCGGCTCTTCCGGCGGCTACAGCACGAGAGGTGGCCTTCTTCACTCTCCGCCAGCTCATTCTTCGCCACGGCGCCCCTCGTGAGCTTCTGAGCGACCGCGGCCGTGTGTTTTTATCCGAGGTTGTCCAGGCGCTTCTGCAAGAGTGCCGCATCGTTCACAGGACCTGCACTGCGTACCATCCTCAGACCAACGGCCTCACTGAACGGTTTAACCGGACACTCGGTGACATGCTCACCATGTATATCAGTCCCGACCATTCCAACTGGGACCTCGTTCTTCCGTTCGTCACCTACGCATATAATACCGCCGTCCAGTCCAACACAGGCTATTCTCCGTTCTTTCTTCTTTACGGCCGCGAACCTACAAGCATGCTTGACACCATTCTTCCCTACCATCTTTATGCATCTGACTGCGCACCTGCTTCTGAAATTGCCAAATATGCCGAGGAATGCCGCCAGCTCGCCCGTTCCCTCACGTCTGCTGACCAGAATCGACAAAAAGAACGTCGGGATTCCGGTAGTCAAACTCACGTACCCCTTTCCCCCGGCTCACTTGTCTGGCTTTGGATCCCTGCTGGCTCTCCTGGCCTGTCGTCCAAATTCCAAGCCAAATATCAAGACCCTTACCGTGTTCTTTCTTAACCTTCCCCTGAGAACTATGTCGTCGAACCACTGACACGCTCCTCTGACCTTCGCCGTCGTGGCCGTGAAACGGTGCATGTCAGTCGCCTCAAGCCTTACCATGACCCCTTGATCTGCACTACGCCTTGAGTCGCCAGGATGGCTCCTTTCATCCCCGGGAGCCATTGTAAAGACAAAGTTGTAACAACGAGGTAGCGGCAGTGCTATCGCTGAGCGCTTGCTGCTGCCGGGCTCTAGAATAACCGCGGACGCCTGGAAGGCCTAATTCAGCGCCTGGTTCTGCCTTCCTGGTTCTGGTGGTGCCTGAGCTATTAAACCCCCTTTCAAGTGTAATATCTTGGGTCCTAGGACCCTCACCAGATTTGTAATATCTGCGGCGGATCCTTGGACCCAAGATATAATGGTATCTGCGTATTGTTCAACCTCGTAGTTTGGACGGTGTCATAAAGAGAGTGTGGATCTATACGGGAGTAAATATGATAATATTTGAGCTATTAGGTTGGTGCTCAAAATTGGCATATATTACTGCAGAACGTGAAACATAACGAAAGCATGTATGTCTAACAAGCAACTCTTTCCATTAGGTTGCCTACGGAGCACCAGGTCCCTTTGCTATTATAAAAAGGCGGCTGAGCCCTTCACAACAATTTTTACGGCGTGTGGTATTGCTGTTGTTAATCGTAACTGTGGCGATAAAGTTCCTTGATATATTCAGGAACAACAGGGCACTGAAATTCTCGAAATTTTGTTTTCGTATTTTGACTAAATGCGTATGCGCTTTAGAATTCGGTAATTAAAGTTAATATTCAAACATTACTCGCACCCGGAATTTTTACGTTAGCACAGGATGAGCAGAATCTACCTCGGTGGAGATTCGTACTGTGCCGACATGGATCTGTTGATCTATGCTGAAGGCTTTTGACAGCGTTTTATCTCCGATCACTTAATTTTGCTTCAACTAATATCGAGTGCATGCTTCGACCTTAACATTATTTGCTGCACAACGATGGTTATCAGTTTTGCACCTGTGCAAAAATAAATTTTTGTGTAAATGTTTTTTCTTTCACTGCGAGAAGGCTCATGACTAACTTATGAACTTATAAATCATAAATCGACCCTTGCGTACGCACGAGGCTGGACCAGGACTTTGGTGCTCTGTTTCGCCTGCCGGTCACTGAGGTAATTAAAAGCGAACAATCGTGAATTTCTCGGCTTTTAACGATATCAGTGACGTGAAAGATTGTCGCACAGATATATCTGAAATTTCAAGTTGTTCACTCTTGTTTTGTGACAACGAAACTGTTAAAATTTCCCCAGGTGGTTGAAAGTAGCGGCGGCAACGGAACGAAGCTGGTCCATTACAACGGGCCGAATTTCGCGAACTTGCGAGTCTCTTACGTGCGTCTGGATGGTGCCGGTGATATATTAGGAGCCATCTTCGGCTCCATGGCGATCGTTCTGCCTAAGTTGCCTGAAGCATTCTGGAATGACTTGCTCATTTTCCAGATGCGGAACTTGCATAGAGAAATCTCATGACTTCACCTAATACACAATTTTCATTGCAAACGGAGAGGTCATTTCCATTCCCTACTGATTTCGTCTTGTGTTGTCTCACCATGTCATTAATGTCATGAAGTAGATCTACACAGTACGGGCCACGAAACCGTATCGAGAGTTGTTGTGTTAAGTAGTCAACGGAACGTTCACTGAAATTGCGAGTCTCCCCTTTATGACCAACTTTTGTACAAAATGTTATCTTCTTGAAATAAAATCGTGCATGCGCAGTGGGCTTCTCTCTGACCTCAGTTTTCAGCCGCAGACTTCTAGCCGTGCCTTTCTATCTTGACGACCTGCGTTACCAACCTGATCCTGCCCGTTATTTAATCCCTTACATTGAGGAAAAAGAGCGATATGCCTCAGGCCGCATCGCTGCGTTTCTTCTCATGAAATTTAGTTTTTGTGTCTCTCTGCGGGCATTCTTTACTCGCTCAGTTACACTTAAATAGGGATTGTGGAATACAGCGTGCTACAACCCATACCATTCTTGTTCCAGTACGCAAGAAACCGATGAAAATTTATATATTAGCTTCCAGTGAAAACTGCACGTGGTAAATTACTTGTGACTAACGTAATCGCTTAGGCTCAGGTGTTGCAGGTGATGCGGGAAACATCCTTCCCCAGAATGAAAAGGAATGAGCATTTGGACACTTGACTGCAGGAGGCGTGTGGCCTCAATATCAAGGAACGTCTAGCACTTTGTATTCATGACATTTGCGGCAGGCGGTGCGGACGACGAGGATGAAGCCTGCCTTCGTTAGGTTGAAAAAAATTGAAGGCGTCTACGCCGCCAGCACTGAAGTTACCCTCATGAGAGAGAGAGAGAGAGGTGAATGGAAATGCAGGGAGGTTAACTAGCCGGCGCCCAGTAAGCTGCCTTAAACATGGGAAGGGGCACGGAGGGAGAGATAAAAAGAGAAGGGAGGGTAAAGAGATCATTTTTTATGTGACCGTAGGCAATTACTAACAGGGTACACAGGGCACATACTGCATTGCATAAAATATACAGTGTGAATTTTCAACCATGACGCAATTAACCTCACCATACCCTCCAATTCTTGACAAAAGCATTTTTGAGCGGGAAGCCGCTTATGAACGCAATTTTTTCATATAATGTAAGATTTCACTATAACAACCAATATATCCGCAGATCACGCGAGGTCAATCTTCTATTTTTTTTCTCTATTCACGTTTTTGCTATCGTAAAAGCGTTCCCCAATGTTTTCTATAGCAGTCTTAATGTACGATGCGATCGATGGAAACACTTTAAAAGAAACATTTTACTACACACCAGAACAATAGACCATTACCTTCAATATTTTTCTAACAGTGTCTGGTATTTTTTCCCATTTTCCAAATTTTTACCCGAGAAAGCTGGACATGGAACTATGACGGACCCTTGGGTGAGGTCTGATGGCGACTGTGCAACAAGACAGATATTATATACGTCATATGGATCACTAGGTAGAAGAATAATGAATCAAGTCATTTTTTATAGGTAATGCTTAAATAAAATATTCATGACCGTGAACATCAAAGGTAAGCTGTATATTTAAATTTGTTTAATCACTAGCGTGCTTCGAAACATCGAGCGTCAAACATACGCACTTCAAAGCTCATTCAGTTGGCTGCCCTAATTTGCGCATTTGTAAAATTGCGTCTCTCGCACATTTTATGGAGCAAGTATATGCGCAATACGTGTGTATGATGGTGCAGCTTAAGTCAACTTGATTTCGCCGACGATATTATGCGCAACAACGCCATTTTAAACTTTAGTTATCCGAGAAAGCCAACGCAACAAGCTTTGAAATGCGTTCTTTTAACGTTAGATATTTCAAACTACATTGCCGAATAAGAAGATTTAAAAGCTGGATTGACCTTCTGTTCAATGATAGTCAATTTCGTAACACAACCTTGCCCCTGAGATGAAAACGGAAATGTTTGTTGGTTAATTCAAGCCAAACAATCGTCAACTTAAAGAACCACATGAAGCCCATGATGTCCGCTTTGCTGTGCAATCCAGCTTGACAGACCGCACCAACGCATTTCTCAGTTTGAAGATATAAATATCTAAATGTTAAAAGAAACCAAACTGCACGGTGAAACTGAGCTGCTCGGGCCATGGCAACAAAAAAATCATTATTCTTATACTTTACTTTGTTGTGTTACAGTTAATATAATCTTTGACTCCGTGCTGGCATTGCTCTTGCCCCGCGATTTTCTTCTTTTACTCCAGGACGCTTATTCTATCCTTTTTAGTGCACCCCTCCGCGCACAGCTCGCAATTTTCTCGGCTCGGGTTGCAGAGTTTACGGTGTTTCTCCTGTCCCCGTATTCCTACGTTGTGCTTGGTCGATGTCTGCATCGTATAAAGCTGAAGGCCAATTTGCCGCATGGTGTTTCACTAATATCTATGGCTGCAGAAAGTACAGAACTCGAAGCCGCAAGGAATTCCAAATACGAATGACGCAGACCTAAGCCTGAAGTTGATGCGAAACAGGTGCAACGTACATATCTACCACGTTACCTATCTTACATGTGTTTGTTGGCGTGGTACTCTTAATGCTTGAACACAGTGCGTTTAATACGTTCAATAAACTCTTAAGTGGAACGCCATTATTGATAATATTGCATAAATTTACAATACAAAAGAGAATGACAGCTATCTTTATACTTCTGTAAGCATTTTTTCTCTAAAAACGATATTATATTATCATTGATTCCACTGTAAAAAGCCTTTGTTAAACGTATTAAGTGCGCCATTTTTAGTTATGGATTAATTTCGATTCTGTTGTGGTTGTATCGTCGCAGGAATTGTCAGAGATATATAAACACAAATTCAAGCCGTTGGTGTTATGGTTCGCACGTTGCGAAGCTTTCCCCATGTAACACATCTGCTCCTCTGTCACTCCGGTTTGAGAACATCAACGGGCAGCGATTTCTTCCTGGCTCATTTTGGGTTCTCGTTTTTTAAGCTAACCGATATTTCTCAAATAGCTTCCCATCTCAAGGGCTCTGCGTTATCATCGAACAGAATTGATCTATTTCTAAACTGCACTCGTGGGCCGCTCTTAATACTGGTTGCATCTAAATGACTTTATTAGGTCAAAGAAAAGGTTTCAGGGGGGTATACTACTGTTGCAGATGTGCATGGATGTAAGCTTCACGTATGGCCTGATCCACTAACCATCTCTGACCAGCAGGCTGATTGGTCTGTAACGCAGCCTCCTTGGAGGAAGGAATATAATGAGGGGACTGTCGGTGAGGAAGGGCATTCTGAGATGTACTGGAAGAAGGAGTATTTGGGAAGGCCACAATACTCACAATGACGAGCCGAAATCTACAGTCTGGTTTAATATCAGGTTGGTAAGTGTTGGTCAGTGAGTGAGGAAGGGACCACCTCCAGAGCAGTAGCATGAAGCGACCTCTGCTATTGAGCAGTGGTTGTTGGAAATCGGCCTTAAGTTTGCATGAAGTTCCTCTTGAGGAATTCTGCACACTCCTTTATGTACAAGCATTGTTTTCAAAGGTGCGCAGAGATGGGCACAATAGACAATCTCATTCGCTGAATATGGCGGCGACGGTAAAGAGATGACTGAAATTCGAAGAAATAAAGAAAAGTTGCTAGAAACCCTTCTTATAAATTGATCCCTCCAAAACATCTATGGTAGCGCAGCACACGTTTTATGTGGGAAGCGACTAGACATTCTTGTGCAACTAAATAAACTAAAATGCTAAAACTCTAAAGGTACTGCTTTAAAAGTTGGTGCGAACACACCCTTATACATATTCGAAGTATTGTATAGGAATCAAATCAGGTAAGGATAAGATGTAGACAGTCTCCCATAAATATCGCGCTGAAAGATGTTAAAAATATGATTTTGCTTTCCTCGGGATCACCTCTGCACAGAATCAAAAATAAATTGCGTCCTACAGTGCATTCCCTGGTAAGGTTTGAATTAACATGTTGGTAATTAGTTATGCGCAGGAAGTGGAAGAAAAGTAGATATTACATATGTTCTGGTGTGTCGATGCCGGTCATTTGTGGTCTAGTGAATTTGACAGCACAAAGAGAAAGGCGCCAAATGGCTGCCTATATTTACAAATTTTCTTCCTTCTATTTGAAAAAAAAAAACTGGTTTAGGGGTAACGTGCTTCTTAGAGCCATGCTTTCGACAGGCTTATTTCGCACAAATGAAAGTACAAATCAGTGATATTGCTCATTTATTACAGCCCAAAACCTCCTACTGAAAGTCTGGAATCGCAGAACAATTCGTCATTCCGGCATAGAGTTTAATGCTTTGCCTGTACTATCAATCGCTTCCTATTAAGCAAACAAGCTTCTATCTTCTGATATTGAAATCAGAAAAGCATGACTTAATTGGGAGAAAAAAATTACCTTCTTCAAGGCTTGTTTATATATGCTGTAGACTAGTGTGCCACGTGATTCACCTACAACGTGCATTATAACTGTATGATTCGTGCATAGAAATTTCTTTTCCTGTACTGAAAACTTGGTACTATTTCTTTATGACCTCTCTTTCAGGCATTCTTTTGAATCGTAAACTACGGCGACCATCTCTAAAGGCTATGAGTAAATGCCTTAGGCTCATCGAGCATGAAAATATGACTATATGTGTACATTTTGATGGCTTCTTTTTTACATTCGCATGACGTTATATACATTTGACTGCCGACGCCGATAAGAATAACTAAGTCAATAAATTGTGACATATTTCATTCTACCTTGCACAATATTACTCAGAAAGCGAAAGTACAGGCATCGCGTATTGCATTTACAGGATATGCTTTTAAGTAGTATTGTCCATTTAGCGATTTCGCGATATTCTGTTTAGTGGCAGCCCCTTTAGTGGTTTCGTGGCAGTAGTGTAAAGCCCTATTGAAACTTGTCGTGTATTGTGTAACGAACTTTATGCTGAAGAGGAAAGGATAAATATATTTTCGGCAATGATGAAGAAGGAAATTGCCAAAGGCCGATGTGCCGAGACAGTCGTGCAGCTGCACGAGGCCTTGATCACAAAATCTGCATTCTCATTCACTCACACTGCAGCTCTACTGACGACAGCTGAGATGAGCCGAGAGTTGAGGTTGCCTACACATACCCCTCCTACTAGCAATGATTCCTCTGGTTGAATGAGTACAGCATTTACTCAAGACGCCGAGGTTTCCCACCTGAAATACAGTGTAATGAAGAAAAGTTTCTTGATGCGCAGGGTGAATATTCTTGGTTTCACAATGGTGCTTACGTGCTTAAAAATTTCTACGCTTAACAAATTAACGGATGCGTCTGGTAATACTCATGCAAGTTATAAGATTTCAATAACAAGATTACTCGCGCCACTGAGGGCCAAAACATTCCAGCTATTTCTTGGGCCATTTTAAACCCGCGCCTAAGGGGGTGGGGGGGGGGGGGGCAGAGCGATATCAATCAAATCGCGACACTTAGTAACGCAGTTACCACGTGACATTTTCTGCCCCACCTGCGCTGCAGCTGCGAAGAGCAGCGGTGCAGCTCCGTGCTTGAACTGAGCTCCGGTGCGATGAAGCATTGCCGTCGGCTTCTGGCCGTGGCCTCGACGTAGAGAAAAGGCGATTACGTCCTCCTGCACTTCCTTCAGGAGAGGAAAATGATGTGGAAACTCTAGGAAGTGACTTCGCTCTTGCGTGTCAGCCGCATCATGAGTACAGGGTTTTTCGCCCAAGAGCTTCCACAAGTTTTCTAAACGAACTTTTTAAAATAAAAACGTTTTTTTCGGCATAGAATTCTCAGTGGCTTAGCGAATCGATTCAGAATACAGCTAAGAAGCGCTATCTAGAAGGCTGGTTAAAGAATACTGAGTATTTCACTTTTCGAATATTACTTTCCTCTCCTCAAATATTCAGAGGCCTGGAGCCCACCGTAAGTAATACTGACATCAGCTTTTAGAATTTCCAAAACGTTGTGGCCCTCGACGCGGTGTGCCAACAAACTTTGCCTATATGGCGCAAAGATACATGCGCTTTCTGAAAGCTTACAGGCAAAGGCACCTCCAGTGAACGAAACCTGTCGAAGTAGACGAAATTTGTTGTTGCACAGCGCCGAGGGCAACTGTGTTTTCTAAATTAAAGAAAAATGATTTGAATACTACTTAGTGCGGGCTATACGCCTATGAATTAATGAGGAGGCTAAGATTAATAGGCAGAGAGTTGAGAATTCATTATATGTTAACCGACATAATATTTTGCACATGTTAGCAGTGTTCTGAAGCGCTACGCTGTAGACAATGTCACACCGAAAAAGGCCCTCGTGTAAGACAAGAACGCTATTTTAAAACATTGATAAACATGTTAGGGGAAGTATCCGGTATGTACATTACTTCCATGAGGATCCAACGACGGCTTTCTTCTACCTTACTTGTACACGATTAAATAAGAGGCGGCCACACATTAGAGTGGCCGCCTTTCTTGATTCCTTCACTTCTCTCTCCATCGCTCGTATATTTTGTTAAGCGCTGCAAGCCTTCTTTTAGATTCTAGGTAAAATTTAGGAACTGGCGTCAGCCTCAACTGAATTACAGAATAGGAAACGAATTATCATTTTCTTGGTGCGAGTAGCTGTTTCTATCACAAGTTTGACCATATAGTGTTTTGGTGCACAGAGCAGAGTGCCAACTGTTTTTAAAGGAGACACTGCAGACAGCTTCTAATGGCACTTGGCAACGACGCGTGGACTACCTCAGCCCGTAATAGGGGCCAAATTAGACTCCTTGAATTGCAACATAATGCGAACAAGAAAGAACGTCGATATCTGAGGCTGCACCAGCTTACACCTCCCGCTACCAATCTCTGGATCGTCCTGTCACACTTTCTGTACCAAAATCGACAGGCGGAAATTTTACTGCCGGATTCATTAGGATACATTACAGATATTTTTGTTTGCCTACCACGAAAGCTGTCGGTCGTTTGTTGAATCCCAAAAATCCATCATCCTGAAACTCACGTCCCCTAATGCACACTTTTATGCTAATACTGGCAGCGTCGATTTGTTTGCCTGTCCAGTATTAGGGGCGAACGAACTGCGGCAAGTGCGGGTATCCGACAGAAAGACGTGGCTACTTTCGAGCCGTCTGTACCTGCGTCCATTGTTTGGGCGTCAATAGTGAAGTTTCCATGCAGAGCTCTATTTTTTAGACCTGGTTTTTAAAGAAATGCTTGTCTCTCACCCCCCTCACACACACACACACACACACACACACACACACACACACACACACACACACACACACACACACACACACACACACACACACACACACACACACACACACACACACACACACACACACACACACACACACACACACACACACACACACACACACACACACACACACACACACACACACACACACACACACACACACACACACACACACACACACACACACACACACACACACACACACACACACACACACACACACACACACACACACACACACACACACACACACACACACACACACACACACACACACACACACACACACACACACACACACACACACACACACACACACACACACACACACACACACACACACACACACACACACACACACACACACACACACACACACACACACACACACACACACACACACACACACACACACACACACACACACACACACACACACACACACACACACACACACACACACACACACACACACACACACACACACACACACACACACACACACACACACACACACACACACACACACACACACACACACACACACACACACACACACACACACACACACACACACACACACACACACACACACACACACACACACACACACACACACACACACACACACACACACACACACACACACACACACACACACACACACACACACACACACACACACACACACACACACACACACACACACACACACACACACACACACACACACACACACACACACACACAGACACACACACACACAAGCATCGAAATATGGGAGTGCAAAGTAGGTCACTGCACATTTTCTCTAAGGAAAATTTAGGGTACGCAGTATTTTGGTTAGAGGAAACCATGCCACTTTCACATGAGGTGAAGAGGATTTGTTATATGAAGCTCTGTTCGATGTCCACATTTATATCACTTTCACATGAGGTGTAGAGGATATGTTTTATGAAGCTCTGTTGGATATCCAGAATTATTAACCACTAAATGTCGTAAGTACACTCGAAAAGTAATTTTGAATACTAGACGTGCATGAATTTTTTTACGAAATCTACTCTTCATATATATGCTGATCCGGAATGAAGAGTTTAGTTTCAAGTATTAAGCACAAGAAGCCAGATAAGGAGGCTCAAAAAAAGTAAAATATATACCACTGCCCGCGTGATGCCAGCATTTTTCTTAATCGTGAACTCCTTGTTTGCACAAAAAAATTGTTTCTGCAGGGCAACGCCTACAGCAGGCGCATGCAGGTGTTCCTTGGCATCAAGTCACTCGCCTGTACAACTAGCCCCGATGCTGCAGTCGCCAAGCTGCTGGACTAACCTGATTACAACGTTGAGACCGTATTTCTCTTGCTCGTGTACCTTGTCTTTCCCCACCTGTAATTTCTAAATACCAGAAGTAAAAGTAATATTCAAAAAGTGAAATACTCAGTATTATTTAACCAGCCTTCTAGATAGCGCGTCTTAGCTGTATTCTGAATCGATTCGCTAAGCCGCTGAGAATTCTATGCCGAAAAAAAACGTTCTTTTATTTTAAAAAGTTCGTTTAGAAAACTTGTGGAAACTCTTGGGCGAAAACCCGGTACTCATGATGCGGCTGACAAGCAAGAGCGAAGTCACTTCCTAGAGTTTCTACACCATTTTCCTCTCCTGAAGGAAGTGCAGGAGGACGTAATCGCCTTTTCTCTACGTTGAGGCCACGGCCAGAAGCCGACGTCAATGCTTTATCACACCGGAACTCAGTTCAAGCACGGAGCTGCACCGCTGCTCTTCGCAGCTGCAGCGCAGGTGGGGCAGAAAATGTCACGTGGTAACCGCGTCACCAAGTGTCGCGATTTGATTGATATCGCTCTGCCCCCTCCCCCCTCTCCCTTAGGCGCGGGTTTAGAATGGCCCGAGAAATAGCTGGAATGTTTTGGCCCTCAGTTTCGAGAGTAGTCTTGTTTTTGAAATCTTATAACTGACATGAGTATTACCAGACGCCGGCTACAAGTAGCTAATAGCAATCAGAAGCTTATCTGTAGTAGTTAAAAAGTTGGCTATTGAAATTTAATTAAACACTCTACTAGTTTCCATGATTCGCCTGCTTTTTGAAGTCCGCCAACACCGGTATTACTATGCCGCAGAAAGGATTCTCGTCACCTCAGAAACCGTTTTGTCAAAATAATACTGCTGCGCTTCTCTGAAACGCTTGGTAGATTTGCTTCATAGATTTCCAGAAAGCATTTGACTGGGTCGAAACTAGAATTCATTCAAGAGTGGCGCAAGCACTGATTAGAGCAGGCATCCGTTAATTTGTTAAGCGTAGAAGTTTTTAAGCGCGTAAGCACCATTGTGAGACCAAGAATATTCACCTTGCGCATCAAGAAACTTTTGTGCATTGCACTGTATTTCCGGTGGGAAACCTCGACGTCTTGATTAAATGCTGTACTAATTCAACGAGAGGAATCATTGCTAGTAGGAGGGGTATGTGTAGGCCGCCTCAACTCTCGGCTCATCTCAGCTCTCGTCAGTAGAGCTGCAGTGTGAGTGAATGAGAATTCAGATTTTATGATCAAGACCTCGTGCAGCTGCACGAGTGTCTCGGCACATCGGCCTTTGGCGATTTTCCTCTTCATCATTGCCGAAAATATATTTATCCTTTCCTCTTCAGCATAAAGTTCGTTACACAATACACGACAAGTTTCAATAGGGCTTTCCACTACTGCCACGAAACCACTAAATGGGCTGCCACTAAACAGAATATCACGAAATCGCTAAATGGACAGTACTACTTAAAACCATATCCTGGAAATGCAATAGGCGATGCCTGTACTTTCGCTTTCTGTGTAATATTGTGCAGGGTAGCAGAACACTTTATTTCTTCATATAACTTTTGTGACGCACCGTTCTGCTATGTCTGTCTAGGTCCTCGATCATGCTTTACTCTTCGGTCCTGGATTACTTACCAAAGCGATGGCATCAGCAGACAAGAGATTGCTTAGGTATTGTCCATTACGTGTTATCCCCATCTCTTCGGAATCCAGTTCTCTGGATACTTCTTGGAAATAACCGGACAACAGTGGTAGATAGTTAATGCCCCACGCCTAGACGCTTCCTGATTGGCATTGTATCATTTCCTCTGTGCCGGGCAACAGTCGTAGGGCAACTGCTGAAGTTATTTTCCAGCGCCTTCCAAACGACTGTTCTACACCCTTGTACACGATGCCTGTTTGCCTTCAACACCCTGCTTACGAATAAAGACCTTGCTTTCCCCAATGTCCGCATTGCTTTGAGAGGTGTACGAACCATTTTATTTTTAACACAGGAATGCACTAAAAGCCTGCCTTTCACCGTTAGGCTTCTGATCTTATCCTCTGAACCCACCCTCTCCACAATGTAACTTAATATATTTGTAAAATGTGTCAGGTCTGAGGTGGTCTTTTGGCCACGCACCTTTGGCTCCTAATCGCAAGACTGTTTGCCCGACCACTTAAACTGCCCTGTAATGGTCTCAATGCTGCTTTCGTTCTTTCTACTTTGTATTTGCGAATGCAAATAACTGGTTAGCCGGATCGGTAAAACATTGCGCTACATGAAATGTCTGACTATCGAGTCATCACTCGCATTAGAGATTGCAGCACTACGTCGCTAGGCGTATTGTCCGCAGGAAAAGCGGTTTGCATATTGATCAGGGTTGGCCTTCTTAACAGCGCAGTATAATTGAAACGAGGACGCTTTGATTCGCGCGTCGTGGACCTGATAGGCCAGCGGATGCGATACAGATGGAAACCTAATCGGCTGTGACGGGCGACAGATTATAACGTAATCGGAGAACACGTGTGACACCTTTAACCACGGACATGAAAGAACAGGCGCTGCTTACCAAAGCAAGATATTACAAAAGGAAGACTAATTGAACGAATCTATAGAGGTCTTATTATCGAGGTGTTGACATTGCAACACAAAACTTCTCTCGACATATGCGTTCTTGAACAAGGGCAGGAAAGCTAGCAACTTTTCATGTATTTAAATGAACCTTGCTCTCTGTATGCAAAGTAGCTTTAAAATATATAGTCCTAATTATTTTTCACGTTTCTCATTTCTTCGTTGCCTCACTTCTAGGCACGCGGGCTGTCCTGTCAGAGCGGGCTGATAAATGCGAAATAGCTTCAACGAGATCTCGTACACATACCGCAGTTTGCATGGGCTCCTGGCGTTCTGCACTGTGGACGCAAATGAACCCGTTGTCGACATCCGTGTTAACATGTTTCGACAATGTTTATGAACGTGCGTATGTTCATTTCTCGTATAATGCAATCCGAGAGCACATTTCTCACTGCTGGGCTTCGCCGTCGCATGAGTGGGTACGCTTCTCCTGTCCATCCCCATCTGCCCACAAGCAGCGTTGCTGGGGACCCATGTCGAGTAGCCGTGTTCACAGTTCACACTTCGCGGCAAAGTGAACGTCTCTTTCTTCAGAACCTCTTCCCGTGCTTTATCTATAAGCCACTTTTGTATATAAATTACTGGACGCCTCTAGCGAAAATCTGAACGAATTTTAAACTTAAAGCCACTCTCCGCAATGCTACAAAAGAAATTGGAGAGCGCATTTCTACTGTAAAAGTACTGTACGTAGTCCTTCTAAGTATTGGGCTTTTAAAAGGAACGGTACGAGTATATCGCAAGTAGTTGCGGATGTAATGTCATCGAAGTATATTCTCAACGCAATTGAAGCGAGCCCGTTCACGATTCTAAGCAAAAGCTGAACTCTGCTTGTTGGTGTTGCTAAGCTATTTAATATTTTCTTAAACTGCTCCGTCCCGGGAGTTGAAGGCATGTTAAAGAATGATACAATTTTTGAAATTTGGCACGTTAGTAAAGGACGAATACGTAGAAGAAACACACTGGGGCAGCCGATGGAAAACTTTTTGGTCCCATTCCAACAGAGGACAGTGAAAACAACTTTTCTATTATTTCTTTCTATACACTGGAACAAAATGTTAAACATTAATGAGCGACAGGCGCAGCATTCTGCATTACTTGATAAATGCGTCGCCCCAAACACGGAAGACCCAGCTCTTCAGCCCATCCAGATGAGATTTAAGGTGGAAGGTGGGCCATTGTCATGAGCACTGATTTGCAGGCCAAGAATAGCGCAAGAGCTTTTAGACCCCACCACCAATAATGGCCGCACTCTGAGGTGCGCTTGTCTGCTTGGCGTACGTGGTCCCTCCGAGCCAAGCACTTATGAATGAGAGTCTTTTCAGCTCCCAAGAGAACGCCGTTAAAGGTGTGCACTTTCCACATCGCAATAAAGCCATGTGCTCCGGAGGATGTCTTCTGTATTTCAAAGTGATAGCCATTAAATACCTGAAATAATTCCATTCAAAAGATTTCTCCACAAAGGAAAAGCTACGGTTGCCGGAATAATATTATTGGCATAGTAAAACACATGGCACAACGTGACAAGCAGGTTATATCCTTGTAATGTCTCCGCATTGAGCCTATACTCTCGGCGGGTTTTTTTTAGACAGAAAAATCATAGTACCCTGCTTCTCCCCTTTTCTTGTTCTTACAATATATACCTAATTTCAACTCCACAAACATTTTGACAGACGTCAACGCATGCTCACTTAGATGTCTCGGGTATTACTGCTGCTTTTCACCACAGAATTTGATCCTTTCATCTCAGTAAGTATTCGCAAACAACGATTCGTCTGAACAACGCATTGCCATAATTAGGAAGATTTCTTTCCTCTTTACGATATTTTTTTACTAGCACTGCGCGTGTCTGTCTGCTGTTACGCCGTCACTGATAGCTTTCAATCATCGGTTCTCGCCTCTTCCAATAATCAATGTTCAGCACGCAGGATTCAAACAGGCAGAAGAATATTTGTAACGGGAACCTTGTCTGCTTCGTTTCTTCTCGAGGCATATTGATATCATGAGTTGGATGTTACTTATTACCATTTTCTCAGTGCTGGTGGGCCCAGTCACTTGCGTCTAACATTTTGGGCAATGGCACAACGCACATTTCAGCTTAAGACAATTGAAAGCCTTCTTACCTGTGTGTCCGGTACTTCCAAATATTGATGTCACCTAAAGTCCTTCCGAGCTGACAACGTGCCAGCTAGCTGCGTGCAGTTCATCTTTATACGACGAGAAGATTGCGCATGCGGGGGTTTTAGCGAGACTGTTTATTCGCACGCAATCATAGAGCTTCCTCTGAGGTGCAATGCCCTTCGTTCCTCGTCTGATCTCCGTGTCTTCAGCCCTTGCCCAACTTTGTATGATTGTATCCCATTCATGGGGCTCCGGATAAAAAGAAAAACCTACATAGACACGCTCACTCTGCGAGGCAACGGTTAGTGGCTTTCTTTAGTGCCGCATCAGGAGAGAACCGGGTCAAATAGCACATTTTTATAGTGTTGCGCGCGGTGGCGCTGTTCAAAAATATTTCTGGTTCACGCGCACCCTGACTGCTCCTGTTTATTTTTGGCACATGTGCAATGCTCTAAACACAATGAAAGCACTACTACAAGAAGGTAGTAGGGGCTTCACTTATCTACACCGAGTAGCCATTGGAAAGCAGGTGTTAATTCCTCAACTGTAGGCAGCAGCTAAGGTCCGTCTTAAGAGTATGACGTGATAACTTTACTGGGTTAATTCCCGTATAGAGAGAACTGATCGTTCCCTACCTAACATTCAGAGATGGTGGCGAGTCCTCACATCACTACCAGCGAAGTAGCGCAGCGGTAAATAGTTGCGCAACTGAACTGGCAGGTGACTCTTTCTATTACAACCACCGGTAGGGAGTGTGCGACCCATGTCATTCTTCCCAAGCTACCTCTCGCGTAATTGGCGCAACATTCCGTCGAACTTACCCGCCTTACAATTCAAGCTTACCCGGGTAACTAAGCTCGAGTGTAAACTCATGTTGCTGACAACGGCACAAGAGCGTACGTACGTACGTACTGTGGCAAGATTCTTGGTCGGCGTTGGTGAAAGTATGAGTGCTTTTGCATTAAAAGTTCATTTGGGAATAGGAGTCCCCAGCTGCGAGGAACAAGACGAGACATTGAATCCAGGGTGGCGCCTAGTTGACAAACTAATTTACTGTCGGAGTGACCACTGATACACAAGCGTTTAGAGCATCCAAATCCAACAACAGAAGACGTAACATGACGACATAATTTTAAGACGAAAACCACCCTGTGCAAGAAAGTGCATAATGTTTGACGGTTCCCAACAAGGTATCGCAAAGTTTCGATCCCGTTTTCCACAGCAAGGAACGAAGCTTCATCTCTTGTGCCCGCTAAAACTCTCTGATGTGTCCGATTAAATATGCCTACATCGACCGCGCATATCGTCCCAGCACGTGATAAGCTGCAATAATTCAGGACAAGCTGCTTGGCCAAAAGGTGAATGCGGGAACAATGAGGAACAACATGCTGTAATAGTAGCAGCGGTGAACAAGGAGAGGCATTTCACGCAGAGAATTCCTGTTAGAGAAGCCGTACACATGGGGTGCATCGTATAATAAGATAGAAGATCGAAAACAGCGCCTTAAAGATTCACTTCTCCGCAGAATCATTAATGTACTAAAATACGCTACATCAGCACTGCAACTGTAATATGCGAAAGGAAATACTTCAACGCCTTGCTGTCGAATATTCACTATCTCGTTGCGACACTTCTACTGCAAAGTGCGCCTTTGTGCTAACTGCAATGAACGCAGCCCGACAAACCTTGGTCGGAACATAAGCGTGTGCCCCGCCGCGGTGGCTCGGTAGTTAGGGCGCTCGACTACTGATCCGGAGTTCCCGGGTTCGAACGCGACCGCGGCGGCTGCGTTTTTATGGAGGAAAAACGCTAAGGCGCCCGTGTGCTGTGCGATGTCAGTGCACGTTAAAGATCCCCAGGTGGTCAAAATTCCGGAGCCCTCCACTACGGCACCTCTCTTCCTTTCTTCTTTCACTCCCTCCTTTACTCCTCCCTTACGGCGCGGTTCAGGTGTCCAATGATATATGAGACAGATACTGTGCCATTTCCTTTCCCCCCAAAACCAATTAAACATAAGCGTGTTATATTCACCCGTTTCTTGCTTCGGCGCTCTGTGGTTGTGCCTTTCATCACAATTACGCGATAACACATCCGCATCTCCTTTTTAATAATGTTTTGAAAAAAGCTTTGTTCTTAGCGCAAAAACAACCTTTAGATATCGAAACTAGGAAAGTGTTTTATACAGGATTTGCTTCTTACTGATTAACTATCTCACGGCTTCTTTTTTGTGTCTGTGTTCCAATGAGCATTTAACACAAATACAAAAACCTTAGGTGAAAATGCAGAGATTTCTTGGTTTATGAAGCACATTACACTGAAGGCAAAAGAATATACTTAATCTGATATTTTTTAAGATAGCGTACTTAATATCTCCGACGTCAACACGTAACCACATCCCGAGATGAGTACATTTGCACGCATACTCTGGATTAAAGCAGTCAAAGATTATCCATCCTTTCTGAAGTATTTTATTAGGCCAACAAACACATATAATACATCAACACCAGAAGTTCAAATCTGTACAAAGGTAAAGAACAACTTGCGATCTGATGAGCATAAAAGCGTACAGTTGAAGAGTGCACCATATTTACAGCTGGGAGGAATGCTTTAAATTGAAAATAACCACAAATTATAAGTGGAAGAGGCTTTTAATTTGGCTCCACAGCAGAAAAAAAAATACCCGTATAAAGGGGACGTTAACAAGTACAGTGCGAAAACCATACCAATTTTTTTAGGTTCTTTTTTTAACAGTTTCTAACAAGTGGCCATAATGATAGCAGTTTGAATAATTTCAGTATCATTCAAGCGGTGGTCCTGTGACCCACGCATTCTTTATGCAGGTGTTTTTTTTCGATCACTTTCATTCTTTTACTACCAGCAAGCGCGAATAAATTACTTCCACAACCCCTGCCTTGATATTTATCTGACAAGAACGTGACCGCTATCACAGCGTCCACTTGCGCAAACCCTGCTCACTCCCGGATCGACGGAGAGCTAGTCGGCGCCGCTGCTAGCGACGCGAGGTGCCGAATCAAGTGGTGCGATTTGGTTCATTGCGCTTTGGTTCATGTATGTTCAGATCGAAGAGAATTTTTATGAATCGAATCGCATTTGCAGCTCTAAGCCTTCACTGTACCATTCTTCAGTTCTTGTGCTTCTGTGGCAATGTTGCCATAGGCGGTATGTACGCATTGCAAACCTTGACGACGAATTCGTTAATAGTTGTAGCATGCACCGCACAAGTCGCCACCACCGCCGAAATCTAATTATTCCCCAGACGTGCACAGATCGTCAGATACTGTAGGCGCGTCATCTGGTTGGCATCATAAAGGACATAAAACTGACCAGATTAATAGCAATGTTAACACAGTCAATATTGTATCTGCCTCTAAAAACGTGCACAAAAGTGAAGATTCTGAATTCCAATTTAACGCAAAGCGCGCAATAAAACTGCGGAATAATTAAATCAAAAGGCTTGTGTCATGACGCTTTAAGCACTATTATGCTCCTCAGGGCTACTTAACGCAATCCCACGCGTACCAAGAGTACTTCTTGAAATCATTAAAAAAACTAACCCGTACCTCATACCTCTTTTGTAATCAATTGCGTCTCTTGAGAAACATTAACCAGCTGTGAAATTTTCTCTTCTGCGCCTTTTTTATTTCTGAGTCTTTCAGCTATCTTACCCACCTCGTTACCGCATGGTGAGAATGAGAAGGCGCAGGAAGCCTTGACTACGGCCAGGTTCTTCTCTATCGAGTCGATGATAATATGGGTCTCCAGATAAACTCTCGTACTAGCTAGTGCGTACAAATGGGCTTCAAATCTATTCCAATCCCCCCAGCGCATTTGCATGATGCTGCGGATGTCATTAGCCGCTGGACAAAACTGCTACGAAGTGCAAAATGGTATGTTGCACTTGAGAAGATAAAAGTTAAAGAGAAAAAGCTAGTTTGTATTATACACAGTAGATACTACCTCTATAAGAAGTACCGCCGTTGAGGTAGCTAAGAGTGCCGCAAAACACGAGAAAAACTGCCGGAAATGGCTTACATTCCCAGAATCATTGCTCCTACCCTTACTCTCCTCCGGATCAGGTTTACGATACGGGCAAACGATCAGCCGTATATCCGGCCACAGTAAAGATGCCTCAAATATCCTACGAAGAATGACATTGTAGGCTCTTGCCAAAGGGTAATCCTTGCGGACCGGAGTTACTACCAAGATAAGAGTGATCACTTCTTTTGATTCAATGACTCGAGGTGCGACAGAGCTGACGAAGCACTCAGTGAATCGGTTCACGAGACAGAATCGCCCTTTCTGCTCGGCACACAACAAGCAATCTCTCTTCGACTTTTTCACGAAGGGCTCGTGTTTTCCATGTTTAACGACTGCTGCCTGTATTTTTGAATAGAGTGGGCTCAATGTGATGTTCTTAACAACTAAATTGTGATGCATTACCGTGCCTCGAAGAAGACATGGTAAGATGCGTCCGTGGTTAAGCGCTTCTTCCAGCTCTTCAAGCGTGTCAGTGTTGTCCGGAGATAAGCGCGAACTAAGCCTAGACGTAAGCTCGCTTCTCAAATAATTCGACAATGGAAGAATGGCGAGAATCCAGGCAGCAAATACAAATACGTGGATCAATGTCCAGCGTTTCGTGGCAGGAAGAGGATAGGATGTAGAATAGAATGATGCCATAAAAAACGTTAAGGGCTCCAGAATAGAACAACGAAAGGCGCGTTCATGTTGAAAATTTGAAATCTTAATCACGAGAAGGCATGATCCGATACAGGCGGCCGTCAGTAAGAATCCTGCCTTGCTCTTTACCAGCATATTGAAGAGTGGCTCAGGACGAAAGTTCTCGCGACGGGAATAGAAAGTTTCATACGTGTATACTAACGCTGGCGGAATTAAAGTTACGCTGTTCTCGCTCGCTGCGCACATCTCCATAGCGATATCAATCCTTCCTCTATATATATCGACACTGATGGTCTTAAAACTGTCGTACAGCTGCGTTACAAGAGTTGCGTTATGTGCGCGCAGCGCGTTTTTAATCATGTCAACTTCCCTTCCGAAGCAAGGACGGTTATCACTAGAAAGGCGTCGACTGTAGCATGCGATGCGTACCTGCTTGTTTCTCAACCTACCGCTTGTGCCTGAATGAAAATCGAACCCCCGCAATAGCGACTGGCAGCTCTGAGAGTAAATTGAAGCTTTCGAGGATTCGAAGCTTTCTGGTGGCCTCGATCTCTCTTTATCGTTTTGGGCAGGCATTTAACATTTCTGTGCCATGCGATCTCGATCCTTACGGTGCGAATATTCTAACGCATACACCATGGTGGCGCTGCTTTCCGCACTATCTTCAAGGACTACCCAGTCGATGAGATAAAAGGTGCTGAAATCTTGGAACGTTGCTTTGAGGCAATTTAAGTGGTCTCGGCTTATCTTTGGCAGAACAGCAATCGTCTTGATGCTGCGGTGGCTGTTCTGGGCAAGCATGCGGTGTAAGTCAAAATTTGGCAGTGTCCATCTACTCGATGGCCACTCTAGGCGGGTAAACCAGTACTGCGCTGACGGATCCCAAAATCCTTCACATGTGACTACAGCGACGTGGTCGTGTCGGCTTATCCACGTGCCGAGTTCGGCAATGATATTTTCTGGGCCCCTTTCGGCCGACAGAGAAAAAGACACCTCAATGGAGAGAAAAAGTACAATCAGCAGAGAAAGCTGAACCATCGCTCGTCTAAAAAAATAGATACCTGAAAGTGGAGCTTTGCTGGAGATGGAACTGCAGTATTTAGAAATTACAGGTGGGGAAAGAGAACGTACACGAGGAAGAGAAATACGGTCCCAAAGTTGTAATCAGGATAGTCCAGCAGCTTGGCAACTGCAGCAGCGAGGCTAGTTGTACAGGCGAGTAAGTTGATTCCAGGGAACAACTGCATGTCCCTGCTGTAGGCGTTGCCCTGCACAACCAAGTTTTTTGTGCTAGCAAGGAGTTCACGATAAATAAAAATGCTGGCTTCACGCGGGCAGTAGTAAATTTTTACTTTTTTTCAGCCTTCTTATCTGGCTTCTTGTGCTTACTACTTGAAAATGAACTGTTCATTCCGAATCAGTATATATATGGAGAGGTGATTTCGTGAAAAAATTGTGCACATCTAGTATTCAAAATTATTTTTCGAGTGTACTTACGACAATAGGCGGTTCATAATTCTGGACATCCAACAGGGCTTCATAAAACAGATCCTCTACACCTCATGTGAAAGTGGCATCGTTTCCACTCTACCAAAATACTGTTCCATAAATTTCCCTTATAGGAAATGCGCAACCTACTTTGTACTCCCATATGTCGATGCGTGTGTTTGTGTGCGTGTGTGTGTGTGTGCACGCGCGCGCGTTCGTGAGTCGGTGAGAGACAAGCATTTCTTAAAAAACGAGGTCTAAAAAATAGAGCTCTGCATGGAAGCTTCACTATTGACGCCCAAACAATGGACGCAGGTACAGACGGCTCCAAAGTAGGCACGTCTCTCTGTCTGATACCCGCACTTGCCGCAGTTCTTTCGCCCCTAATACTGGACAGGCAAACAAATCGACGCTGCCAGTATTAGCATAAAAGTGTGCATTTGGGGACGCGAGTTTCAGGATGATGGATTTTTGGGATTCAACAAACGACCGACAGCTTTCGTGGTAGGCAAACAGAAATCTCTCTGCGAAAAATGTCCAAGCTCTCTGCATCCTAATGAATCCGGCAGTAAAATTTCCGCCTGTCGATTTTGCTGCAGAAAGTGTGGCAGGACGATCCAGAGATTGGTAGCGGGAGGTGCAAGCTGGTGCAGCCTCAGATATCGACGTTCTTTCTTGTTCGCATTATGTTGCAATTCAAGGAGTCTAATTTGGCCCCTATTACAGGCTGAGGTCGTCCACGCGTCGTTGCCAAGTACCATTAGAAGCTGTCTGCAGTGTCTCCTTTCAAAACAGTTGGCACTCTGCTCTGTGCACCAAAACAGCCTATGGTCAAACCTGTGATCGAAATAGCTACTCGCACCAAGAAAATGCTAATTCGTTTCCTATTCCGTAATCCAGTTGAGGATTACGCCAGTTCCCAAATTTTACCTAGAAACTAAAAGAAGGCTTGCAGCGCTTAACAAAATATGCGAGCGATGGAGAGAGAAGTGAAGGAATAAAGAAAGGCGGGCACTCTAATGTGTGGCCGCCTCTTATTTGATCGTGTACAAGTAAGATAGAAGAAAGCCGTCGTTGGATCCTCATGGAAGTAATGTACACACCGGATACTTCCCCTAACATGTTTATCAATGTATAAAAATAGCGTTCTTGTCTTACACGAGGGCCTTTTTCGGTGTGACATTGTCTGCGGCGTAGCGCTTCAGAATACTGCTAACATGTGCTAAATATTATGTCGATTAACATATATTGAATACTCAACTTTCTGCCTAATAATCTTAGCCTCCTCATTAATTGATAGGCGTATAGCCCGCACTAAGTAGTATGCAAATCATTTTTTTAGAGTTTAGAAAACACAGTTGCCCTCGGCGCTGTGCACCAACAAATTTCGTCTACTTCGACAGGTTTCGTTCACTGGAGGTGTCTTTGCCTGTAAGCTTTCAGAAAGCGCATGTATCTTTGCACGATAAAGGCAAAGTTTGTTGGCACACCGCGTCGAGGGCCACAACGTTTTCGAAATTCTAAAAGCTGATGTCAGTATTACTTACGGTGGGCTCCAGGCTTTTAAAAATTTAGCTTTAAATTTAAATTTAAATTTAAAAATTTAGTAAAAGTAATATTCGAAAAGTGAAATACGCAGTATTATTTACCCTGCCTTCTAGATAGCGCGTCTTAGCTGTATTTTGAATCGATTCGCTAAGCCGCTGAGAATTCTATGCCGAAAAAAAAGTTTTTATTTTAAAAAGATCGTTTAGAAAACTTGGTGAAACTCTTGGGCGAAAAACCCGGTACTCATGATGCGGCTGACACGCAAGAGCAATGTCACTTCCTAGAGTTCTACATTATTTTCCTCTCCTGAAGGAAGTGCAGGAGGACGTAATCGCCTTTTCTCTACGTCGAGGCCACGGCCAGAAGCCGACGGCAATGCCTTATCACACCGGAACTCAGTTCAAGCACGGAGCTGCACCGCTGCTCTTCGCAGCTGCAGCGCAGGTGGGGCAGAAAATGTCACGTGGTAACTGCGTTACTAAGTGTCGCGATTTGGTTGATGTTGCTCTGCCCCCCCTCACCCCCTTAGGCGCGGGTTTAGAATGGCCCAAGAAATAGCTGGAATGTTTTGGCCCTCAGTGGCGCGTGTAATCTTGTTTTCGAAATCTTATAACTTACATCAGTATTACCAGACGCCGGCTACAAGTAGCTAATAGCAATCAGGAGCTTATCGGTAGTAGTCAAAAAGTTTGCTATTGAAATTTAATTAAACGCTCTACTAGTTTCCATGATTCGCCTGCTTTTTGAAGTCCGTCAACACCGGTATTACTATACCGCAGAAAGGATTCTCGTCACCTCAGAAACCGTTTTTGTCAAAATAATACTGCTGCGCTTCTCTGAAACGCTTGGTAGATTTCCTTCATGAATTTCCAGAAAGCATTTGACTCGGTAGAAACGTTAGCATTGATCCAAGAGTGGCGCAAGCAGTGTGTATAGCAGGCATCCGTTAATTTGTTAAGCGTAGAAATTTTTAAGCGCGTAAGCACCATTGTGAGACCAAGAATATTCACCTTGCGCATCAAGAAACTTTTCTGCATTACACTGTATTTCAGGTGGGAAACCTCGGCGCCTTGAGTAAATGCTGTACTCATTCAACGAGAGGAATCATTGCTGGTAGGAGGGGTATGTGTAGGCCACCTCAACTCTCGGCTCATCTCAGCTCTCGTCAGTAGAGCTGCAGTGTGAGTGAATGAGAATGCAGATTTTATGATCAAGGCCTCGTGCAGCTGCACGAGTGTCTCGGCACATCGGCCTTTGGCGATTTTCTTCTTGATCATTGCCGAAAAAATATATATCCTTTCCTCTTCAGCATAAAGTTCGTTACACAATACACAAGTTTCAATAGGGCTTTCCACTACTGCCAAGAAACCACTAAATGGGCTACCACTAAACAGAATATCACGAAATCGTTAATGGACAATACTACTTAAAAGCATATCCTGTAAATGCAATACGCGATGTCTGTACTTTCGCTTTCTGAGTAATATTGTGCAAGGTAGAATGAAATATGTCACAATTTATTCACTTAGTTATTCTTATCGGCGTCGGCAGTCAAATGTATATATTATAACTTCATGCTATTGTAAAAAAGAAGCCATCAAAATGTACACATATAGTCATATTTTCATGCTCGATGAGCCTAAGGCATTTACTCATAGCCTTTGGAGATGGTCGCCGTAGTTTACGATTCAAAAGAATGCCTGAAAGAGAGGTCATAAAGAAATAGTACCAAGTCTTCAGTACAGGAAAAGAAATTTCTATGCACGCATCATACAGTCATAATGTACGTTGCAGGTTAATCACGTGGCACACTAGTCTACAGCATGTATAAACAAGCCTTGAAGAAAGTAATTTTTTTCTCCCAATTAAGGCATGCTTTTCTGATTTCACTATCAGAAGATAGAAGCTTGTTTGCTTAATAGGAAGCGATTGATAGTACAGGCAAAGCATTAAACTCTATGCCGGAATGACGAATTGTTCTGGGATTCCAGACTTTCAGTAGTAGCTTTTGGGCTGTAATAAATGAGCAATATCACTGATTTGTACTTTCATATGTGCGAACTAAGCCTGCAGAAAGCATGGCTCTAAAAAGCACGTTACCTCTAAACCAGTTTTTTTTTTCAAATAGACGGAAGAAGATTTGTAAATATAGGCAGCCATTTGGCGCCTTTCTCTTTATGCTGTCACATTCACTAGAGTCTAGACCACAAATGGCCGGCATCGACACATCAGAACACATGTAATATCTACGTTTCTTCCACTTCCGGCGCATAACTAATTACCAACATGTTAGTTCAAACTTTACCAGGGAATGCAGTGTAGGACGCAATTTATTTCTGATTCTGTGCAGAGGTGATCCCGAGGAAAGCGATATGATATTTTTAACCTCTTCCATTGCGATCTTTATGCGAGACTGTCTACATCTTATCCTTACCTAATTTGATTCCTATACAATACTTTGAATAAGTATAAGGGTGTTTTCGCACCAGTTAACATTTAAAGCAGTACCTATACAGTTTTAGCATTTTAATTTATTAAGTTGCACAAGGATGCCCAGTCGCTTCCCACATAAAACGTGTGCTGCGCTACCACAGATGTTTTGGAGGGATCAATTTATAAGAAGGGTTTCAAGCAACTTTTCTTTATTTCTTCGATCTTCAGTCATCTCTTCTTTACCGTCGCCGCCATATTCAGCGAATGAGATTGTCTATTATGCCCATCTCTGCGCACCTTTGAAAAGAGAGCTTGCACATGAAGGAGTGCACTGAATTCCTCAAGAGGAACTTCATGCAAAGTTAAGGCCGATTTCCAACAAGCAGTGCTCAATAGCAGAGGTCGCTTCATGCTACAGCTCTGGAGGTGGCCCCTTCCTCCCTCGTTGACCCTCACTTACCAACCAGATATTAAACCAGACTGTAGATTTCGGCTCGTCATTGTGAGTATTGTGGCCTTCCCAAATACACCTTCTTCCAGTACATCTCAGAATGCCCTTCCTCACCTACAGTCCCCTCATCATATTCTTTCCTCCAAGGAGGCTGCGTTACAGACCAATCAGCCTGCCGGCCAGAGATGGTTAGTGGATCAGGCCATACGTGAAGCTTACATCCATGCACATCTGTAACAGTAGTATACCCCCCTGAAACCTTTTCTTTGACCTAATAAAGTCATTTCGATGCAACCCGTATTAAGAGCGGCCCACGAGTGCAGTTTAAAAATAGATCAATTCTGTTCGATGATAACGCAGAGCCCTTGAGATGGGAAGCTATTTGAGAAATATCGGTTCGCTTAAAAAACGAGAACCCAAAATGAGCCAGGAAGAAATCGCTGCCCGTTGATGTTCTCAAACCGGAGTGACAGAGGAGCAGATGTGTTACACGGGGAAAGCTTCGCGACGTGCGAACCATAACACCTACGGCTTGAATTTGTGTTTATATCCCTCGAACAATTCCTGCGACGATACAACCACCACAGGATCAAAATTAATCTATCGCTAAAAATGGCGCACCTAATACATTTATCAAAGGCTCGTTACAGTGGAATCAATTATAATATAATATCGTTCTTGGAGAAAAAACGCTTACAGAAGTATAAAGATTGCTGTCATTCTCTTTTGTATTGTAGATTTATGAAATATTATCAATAGTGGCGTTCCACTTAAGGGTTTTTTGAACGTATTAAACGCACTGTGTTCAAGCATTAAGAGTACCACGCCAACAAACACATGTAAGATAGGTAACGTGGTAGATATGTACGTTGCACCTGTTTTGCACCATCTTCAGGCTTAGGTCTGCGTCATTCGTATTTGGAATTCCTTGCGGCTTCGAGTTCTGTACTTTCTGCAGCCATAGATATTAGTGAAACACCATGCGGCAAATTGGCCTTCAGCTTTATACGATGCAGACATCGACCAAGCACAACATAGGAACACGGGGACAGGAAAAACACCGTAAATTCTGCAACCCGAGCTAAGAGAATTGCGAGCTGTGCACAGAGGGGTGCTCTAAAAAGCAGGTAATCAGCGTCCTGGAGTAAAATAAGCAAATCCCGGGTGAAGAGCAATGCCAGCACGGAGTCAAAGATTACATTAACTGGTAACACAACTAAAGAAAGTATAAGAATAATGATTTTTTGTGCCCATGGCGCGAGCAGCTCAGTTTCACCGTGCAGTTTGGTTTCTTTTAACATTTAGATGTTTATATCTTCAAACTGAGAAATACGTTGGTGCGGTCTGTCAAGCAGGAATGCACAGCAAAGCGGACATCATGGGATTCATGTGGTTCTATAAGTTGACGATGATTTGGCTTGAATTAACCAACAAAAATTTCCGTTTTCATCTCAGGGGCAAGGTTGTGTTACGAAATTGACTTTCATTGAACAGAAGGTCAATCCAGTTTTTAAATCTTCTTATTCGGCAATGTGGTTCGAAATATCTAACGTTAAAAAAACGCATTTCAAAGCTTGTTGCGTTGGCTTTCTCGGATAACTAAAGTATAAAATGGCGTCGCTGCGCATGATACCGTCGGCGAAATCAAGTTGAATTAAACTGCACCATCAACCACACCTATTGCTCATATATATGTTCCATAAAAAGTGCGAGAGACGCAATTTTACAAATGCGCAAAACAGGGCAGCTAACTGAATGAGCTTTGAAGTGCGTATGTTTGACGCTCGATGTTTCGAAGCACGTTCGTGATTAAAAAAATTTAAATATACAGCTTACCTTCGATGTTCACGGCCATGCATTTTTTTATTTAAGCTTTACCTATTAAAAATGACTTGATTTATTATTCTTCTACCTAGTGATCCATATGACGTATGTAACATCCGTCTTGTTGCACAGTCGTCAACAGACCTTACCCAAGGGTCGGTTATAGTTTCATGTCCAGCTTTCTCGGGTAAAAATTTGGAAAATTAAAAAATACAAGACACTCTTACAGATATATTGAAGGTAATGGTCCATTGTTGTGGTGTGTAGTGAAACGTTTCTTTTAAAATGTTTCCATCGATCGCATCCTACATTAAGACTGCTATAGAAAACATTGGGGAACGCTTTTACGATAGCAAAAACGTGAATAGAAAAAAATATACAAGATTGCCGTCACGTGATCTGCAGATATAATGGTTGTTATAGTGAAATCTTACATTATATGAAAAAATTGCGTTCATAAGCGGCTTCCCGCTCGAAAATGCTTTTCTCAAGAATTGGAAGGTATGGTGAAGTTAATTGCGTCATGGTTGAAAATTCACCCTGTATATTTTATGCAATGCAGTGTGTGCCCTGTGTACCCTGTTAGTAATTGCCTACGGTCACATGAAAAATGATCTCTTTACCCTCTCTTCCCTTTTTATCTCTCCCTCCATGCCCCTTCCCATGTTTAAGGCAGCATACTGAGTGCCGGCTAGTTAACCTCCCTGCATTTCCATTCACCTCTCTCTCTCTCATGAGGGTAACTTCAGTGCTGGCGGCATAGACGCCTTTAATTTTTTTCAACTTAACGAAGGCAGGTTTCATCCTCGTCGTCCGCACCGCCTGCCGCAAATGTCACGAATACAAAGTGCTAGACGTTCCTTGCTTTTGAGGCCACACGCCTCTTGCAGTCCCGTGTCCAAATGCTCATTCCTTTTCATTCTCAGGAAGGATGTTTCCCGCATCACCTGCAACACCTGAGCCTAAGTGATTACGTTAGTCACAAGTAATTTACCACGTGCAGTTTCCACTGGAAGCTAATATATAAATTTTCACCGGTTTCTTGCGTACTGGAACAAGAATGGTATGGATTGTAGCAAGCTGTATTCCACAATCCCTATTTTAGTGTAACTGAGCGAGTAAAGAATGCCCGCAGAGAAAAACAAAAACTAAATTTCATGAGAAGAAACGCAGCGATGCGGCCTGAGGCATATCGCTCTTTTTCCTCAATGTTAGGGATTAAATAACGGGCAGGATCAGGTTGGTAACGCAGGTCGTCAAGATAGAAAGGCACAGCTGGAAGTCTGCGGCTGAAACCTGAGGTCAGAGGGCAGCCCACTGCGCATGCACGATTTTATTTCAAGAAGATAACATTTTGTACAAAAGTTGGTCATAAATGGGAGACCCGCAATTTCAGTGAACGTTCCGTTGACTACATAACACCACAACTCTCGATACGGTTTCGTGGCCCGTACTGTGTAGATCTACTTCATGACTTTAATGGCATGGTGAGACAACACAAGACGAAACCAGTAGGGAATGCAAATGGCCTCTCCGTTTGCAATGAAAATTGTGTATTTGGTGAAGTCATGAGATTTCTCTAAGCAGGTTCCGCAGCTGGAAAATGAGCAAGTCATTCCAGAATGCTTCAGGTACCTTAGGCAGGACGGTCGCCATGGAGCCGAAGATGGCTCCTAATATATCACCGGCACCATCCAGACGCACGTAGGAGACTCGCAAGTTCGCGAAATGCGGCCCGTCGTAATGGACCAGCTTCGTTTCGTTGCCGCCGCTACTTTCAACCACCTGGGGAGAAAAATTTAACAGTTTCATTGTCAAAAAACAAGAGTGAACAACTTAAAATTTCAGGTATATCTGCGCGACAATCTTTCACCTCACTGATACCGATAAAAGCCGAGAAATTTACGATTTTTCGCTTTTAATTACCTCAGTGACCGGCAGGCGAAACAGAGCACCAAAGTCCTGGTCCAGCCTCGTGCGTACGCAAGGGTCGATTTATGATTTATAAGTTCATAAGTTAGTCATGAGTCTTCTCGCAGTGAAAGAAAAAACATTTACACAAACATCTATTTTTGCACAGGTGCGAAACAGCAAACAATCGTTGTACAGCAAATAATGTTAAGGTTGAAGCATGCACTCGATATTAGTTGAAGCAAAATTAAGTGGTCGGGGATAAAACGCTGTCAAAAGCCTTCAGCATAGATCAACAGATACCAGTCGGCACAGTACGAATCTCCACAGAGGTAGATTCTGCTCATCCTGTGCTAACGTGAAAATTCCGGGTGCGAGTAATGTTTGAATATTAACTCTGATTATCGAATTCTAAAGCGCATACGCATTTAGTCAAAATACGAAACAGAATTTCCAGACTTCCAGTGCCCTCTAGTTCCTGAATATATCAAGGAACTTTATCGCCACAGTTACGATTAACATCAGCAATACCACACGCCGTAAATATTGTTGTGAAGGGCTCAACCGCCGTTTTATAATACCAAAGGGACCTGGTGCTCCGTAGTTAAGCTAACGGAAAGAGGTGCTTGTAAGACATACATGCTTCCGTTATGTTTGACGTTCTGCAGTAATATATGCCAATTTCGAGCACCAACTTAATAGCCAAAATATTATCATATTTACTCCCGTATAGATCCACACTCTCTCTATGACACCGTCCAAACTACGAGATTGAACAATATGCAGATACTATTACAATATCTTAGGCCCAAGGATCCGCCGCAGATATTACAATCCAATCTGGAGTGAGTCCTTGGACCCAAGATATTACACTTATTATTGGAATAGGGCGAGGTGCTTGAAGCACTCTGGGACGAGTCGGCCCAGTATTGCACTGCCTCCGGGTTCGTACCGCGGCGTAAAAGCGCGCGCCTTTTCATTCTATCTTTGCTCTCCTATCTTTTACCTCTCCTACTTTCAGCACGTGGCACCGAGCGTGGTTCGAAGGAAGGAAGGCCTCAGACGTTGCTGGCACATACCCACTACCTGGGAGTGGCCAAGACACAGGTAGCGAAGGCAGGTGGTTCGGCTTGAGCCAGTAGGCCGGCCCGTGCACTTTCCTTTTCTTTCTTCCTGTCAGCAACAGCAGCAGTTGCAGATACCAGCCACGAAAAGGAATCATCGCGGCTGCTAAATTAGAAAGATTTGGCTTTTTAGCTCTGGTCAAGCATGGAGTGACGCGATAGCTACAGCTGGCCGAGTGGAACTCGCTCAGTCGAATTGCAAAGTCAGCATTTCGCCGCTCCGTTTCGCAGGGCGTTCCTTCTTCATCCTGATCCCTGGCCGTGTACTCACACTCTCACTACCCTCTCCACTCCTCCTCCCCCCCTCGATTTCGCCGGCGCCGCGCCGCCGACAGCTACTTCACACCACGTGACCAACCACGTGACCAGCCATGGAGCCGCTGCGCTCAAGGCTCGAAATATAGCGTAACGGGCGCGCGGCGCGCACACCAGCTGCGCGATTTGACGTCGCTCCGCGCATGCACACAGCTGGCGGAGCGATGGTGCCACGGCTCAACGCGCAGCCACGCTGACCTCGCGAAGCGGCTGGCGTAATGTAGCTCTCGCTACAAAAGCAACCAAAGTGACGACAATGGTTCTATTGCAGAACGTCCTGCGTTCTGGCTGCCTCTTAGCTTTCGCAGAGCATGGCAGCTGACACCCCCGATTATGCGCCATGGTTTCGCGCGTCCTAGTCTTTTTCAATGAAGACACGGAAAACAGTTGATATAAAGAATGCAACTCCACAACGCCTATAGCACGCCGACAATGCATGCACACAACCGGACGAACGAATAGCCACTCCTCCCGGACGTGGGCAACCGTTTTCGGCGGCATTCAAGCAAGCAAGCAAGAGGGGAGGGGCCACAAGATTCGGGGCTAGGACGGGCGATTTCGAAGTCGCCGTAAAGAGCGCCGCTTTGGTGAAAAATTTCGAGCGGCACCACTACAGCTCGGTTATGTCGTGCGTGGTTGAGGTCGTGTTAGTTGAACGTAGGCCAATCGGAGTTGCCACGGCTTGGCTAATACGGCAGGCATTCAAACTTCTCAGCTCCCTTAGAAGTTTCGAAAATTAAAAGGATCACATACACTACGCAGCGTCATATTCGTGAGAAATTACGGCAAAATTATTCACCAAAATTGGTGGTAGTGTCAAACGCTGTTAAAGCAAAATTTCTTGTTTTGTAAAAATATCTTATGTGCACTTTTGTTTGCATGAAGATGAAGAGAGCCGACGCGTTGCTCTCCCGGTGCTGATAAAACACGGCTTGTCTGCTAAGAAACTATTGAAATGCTTTTGAATTCTCTCCCCGGTATCCGATTCATCCAAGTTCGCGTTGAATCAACTACTCGGAATCTTTTGCAAACAGCACTTGCGCTAACGAATTTAATACGAATAGTGAAAGCACAATCATCGAATCTTATTTCAAGTTTATGAAACCTCGCAAACACCTCATTTTACGCTGTTGCAAAATTCGTCCAATTAATAAATTCCGTTGTCCTTTTCATCCATGGTACTTAGGTCCACAGACGTAAGATATTCTTTCTGAGAGCAAGTGATTGTTGTAGTTTTGCCTTACCATATAGTGAGGCATTGGTGCCCAGTGCATGAACAAAAATGTCTCCTCAAGAGGATATTTCTTAATAAAAGCATATTGTTCTGCTGGCCGCCATCATTAGCCTGACTACTTCCACTCCACAGCAAAGGCCTTTCCTATATCCCGCCACTATATAACGAAGTCTGCCAGCTGTGGCCCGCTTTTGCAAGGAAACTTTCTAATCTTATCCGCCCAAGCAACCTTATGGCCCACTCTACAGCACTCACGTTCTGTATGAATCAACTCCGTTGCTTTAAAGGACCATGGGCTGTCTTTCCTTGCGATTACATGGCCATTTGTTCGTCATGGTTTGAGCTTGGATTTTATTAAATCTCTTATGTTCCCTGACCCATCCTGTTCTCTTCCTGTATCTTACCGTTGCGCCTATAATCGTCGTTTGCATAGCCTGGTGTGTTCATTTTACTTCGTTCGTTGTAGGCTTTCCTGTTCGTTCAAGTTCGTGATAGCCTCCCAATTCCTGCTGCATAAATTAGGAGAAATAAGATTCAGCTTTTCTAACCATTCCGGTTGCCCATTATGAGGATGTTAGAAAACGGCCGTTCAACACCTCAGAGTTCCTGCCAAATGCAGTCCAACATACTCTTATTTAACCAGAGGGAGAAGCTCTTTAATGAAAAAAAAGAGAATTAAGCCGGCGCACAAAAATCGCTGCCATATAACTCTGCGGGGGGAAGAGAATTATTGCTAGTTATTGCACACATAATACAGTTGTGCGGATACTTCCTTCCTTGTTAGATAAAGACCCTGAAAAATTCCATTATTTGCTGTCAAATTTAAAAAGTTTACTCCTTCCGAAACCATTTATCAGAACACCTAATTTCTGCATATAAATTGTGACCCACCGTTCTGCTATGTCTGTCTAAATCCTCGATCATGCTTTACTATTCGGTCCCTGGGTTACTTGCCAAAGCGAAGGAATCAGCAAACAAGAGATTGCTTAGGTATTGTCCATTACGTGTTATCCCCATCTCTTCGGAATCCAGTTCTCTGAATACTTCTTGTAAATAACCGGACAACAGTGGCAGTAAGATAATCCCCACGCCTAGACGCTTCCTGATTGGCATTGTATCATTTCCTCTGTGCCGGGCAACAGTCGTAGGGCAGCTGCTAAAGTTATTTTCCAGCGCCTTCCAAACGTCTGTTCTGCACCCTGGTACACGATGCCTGTTTGCCTTCAACACCCTGCTCACGAATAAAGGCCTTGCTTTCCCAAATTTCCGCATTGCTTTGAGAGGTGTACGAACCATTTTATTTTTACCACAGGAATGCACTAAAAGTCTGCCTTTCACCGTTATGCTTCTGATCTCATCCTCTGGCCCCACCCTCTCCACAATGTACCTGAATATATTTGTAAAATGTGTCAGGTGTGAGGTGGTCTTTTGGTCACGCACCTTTGGCCCCTAATCGGAAGAATGTTTGCCTGACCACTTCAACTGCCCTGCAATGGTCTCAATGCTGCTTTCTTCCTTTCTACTTTGTATTTTCGCATGCATATAACTGGTTTGCCGGATCGATAAAACATTGCGCTACATGAAATGTCTGACTATCGAGTCATCACTCGCATTAGAGATTGCAGCACTACGTCGCTAGGCGTATTGTCCGCAGGAAAAGCGGTTTGCATATTGATCACGGTTGGCCTTCTTAACAGCGCCGTATAATTTTGACGAGAACGCTTTGATTCGCGCGTCGTGGACGTGTTAGGCCAGCGGATGCGAAACAGAAGGAAGCCTAATCGATTGTGACGGCCGACAGATTATAACGTAATCGCAGAATACGCGTGACACCTTCAACCACGGACATGAAAGAACAGGCGCTGCTTACCAAGGCAAGAAATGAAAAAAGGAAGACTAACTGAACGAATCTATGGAGGTCTTATAATCGAGGTGTTGACATTGCAACACAACACTTCTCTCGGCACATGTGTTCTTGGACTAGGGCAGGAAAGCTAGCAAATTTTCATGTATTTAAATGAAACCTGCTCTCTGTATGCTAAGTAGCTTTAAATTATTTTGTAATAATTATTTTTCACTGTTCTCATTTCTTCGTTGCCTCACTTCTAGGCAAGCCGGCTGTCCTGTCAGAGCGGGCTGATAAATGCGAAATAAATTCAACCAGATCGCGTACACATACCGCAGTTTGCATGGGCTCCTGGTGTTCTGCACTGTGGACGCAAAGGAACCCGTTGTCAACATCCGTGTTAACATGTTTCGACAATGTTTATGAACGTGCGTCTGTTCATTTCTCGTATAATGCACTCTGAGAGCACATTTTTCACTGCTGGGCTTCGCCGTCGCATGAATGGGTATGCTTCTCCTGTCCTCCCCCATCTGCCCACAAGCAGCGTTACTGGGGACCCATGTCGAGTAGCCGTGTTCACAGTTCACACTTCGCGGCAAAGTGAACGTCTCTTTCTTCAAAACCTCTTCCCATGCTTTATCTATAAGCCACTGTTGTATATAAACTAGTGGACGCCTCTAGCGTACATCTGAACGAATTTTAAACTTAAATCCACTCTCCGCAATGCTACAACGGATATTGGAGAGCGCATTTCTACTGTAAAAGCACTGAACGTAATCCTTCTAAGTAATGGGCATTTAGAAGCAACGGGACGAGTATATCGCCTCACCTTGAATATGACCGTAACTCCAGCATCAGCACGGGATGAAGCTTCTCCCGCTTTCCCGCCGCAGTACTTCCAGGGGACGGTGGCGAACAGTTCTCCACGTGTGGTGGCCAGGTCCACTTGCACGTACCTTGAACCTTCGTGACAGTACGGCAGCGGGGCGCCGTAGGGTTTGAGATCGTTCAGGTTACTGTACACAACGCTGCCAATGGTGAGACCAGGTAGTATTTCTTGGGATTTTTGATATGGTGTGTGCTCCTTTGGCAATCGGTCCACAGTGGCTTGTACCAAGTTTCGGACATCCAGGTCAGAAAAGTCGCAGGAAGATGCGGATGTCAAGGCATCTAAGTATGATGAACGCAATAGAGAAAAACCCGTTCACGGGCCCATGTGATGATGAACTCAAAACCAACGAAGACATGTATTTAGCAACCAATATATAAACGTCATTTGTAAGAGAGGCTGTTCCATCAGGTTGATATTTACCTTGGTTGTGTTCTCTGACCAATTTCTTTTTGCTTCCGTAATAAGCAGATGAAATGGCTAGCAAAAAAAAAACCTTTCTGTCATTTGAACAGGATCGACTCATTCCAACACCACTTTCTTCCCAGGGTATAAATTTGGAATATTTTGGTCTCAAAATTGGTTTACGGTGTTCCAGTATCAAAGATATCCAATAAAAATGTGCACGCCGAGAGCACTGGAACAAATTTCCGCAAGAACCACCCCGATGAAGTACGCGAGACTGCTGACAAAAACTTCCTCTTAAATAATGCTGACTGAGCAGCTCGTATGATTATTGTCCATTGGCATGCTAAACACAGGTGATTTGCCGATATAGTTGTATAACATGCTCAGTGACGTGGCTGTATTATTCAGGAGATGTTTGCGTGCCCACCTCTCCCAGTTCTTGTTTTCTGTATAGCCCATGAATTTGGCGTACATTGGTTCGGCCTTCTGTTTTTTTTTTCTGTGTCAGACGACAGCATATATATATATATATATATATATATATATATATATATATATATATATATATATATATATATATATATATATATATATATATATATTGCCACCTAGTGTTGCCAGGTGGCGCAAGCTGTCCGCGAAGACGATGAGGTTGCGATCGTGCTATCGTGGATCGGCCGCCATTACCGTCTCCTCTTGCCGACTCCAGCTGTTGAAGCGTCTCTCCGTGAGAACTCCGTGACAATTTGGTGGAGCCTGCTGGCTACGATTATCCCATGCAAGAAACCCCTCCAGGGAGCCGTGCCGCCAGCCCTGCGCCGATTGACACCCCGGTACACCGCTTCAGCCGGAGGCTGCAGGGACTTTCACCGGAGCTTGGACCACTCGCGACAGTCATGATGCCAGCCACCGGTATTCTCACGCAAGCTGCCGGTGCTACACCTGCCCACTATACCTTGCAGACCCCGCGGGTTCCCAAGGCCTTCCACGGGGACCTTTTCGAAGACGTGGAGGACTGGTTCCTTCACTTCGAGCGTGTGGCTGCTTATAACCAGTGGGACGACGCCGCGAAACTAAGAAACGTCTACTTTAGCCTAGAGGATGGCGCCCGCACGTGGTTTGAGAACCGTGAGGAAGTTCTAACTTCCTGGCGAGAGTTTCGCCGTCGCCTGCTGGAGGCCTACACCAGCGCGGATCGCCGCGAAAGAGCGGAGCGGGCAATCCAGTCCCGCGTCCAGCTACCGAACGAAAGCGTACAAATGTACGTCGAGGACATGACGCGGCTCTTCAGGAGAGCTGATCCTGCCATGCCTGAAGAGAAGAAACTTCGGCACTTAATGAGAGGCGTCAAAGAGCAGCTGTTCGCAGGCCTCGTGCGCAGCCCACCATCTACAGTTGCTGCATTTCTTTCGGAAGCCACAACGATGGAGAAGGTCCTGCAACAGCGTTGCGCCAGTTACGACCGGCCCGTGCATGCTGCTGCAGTCACATCATCGTTTGCCACCATCGGACAGCATCCTGATGATTTGCGGGAACTTATTCGCACAATCGTGCGTGAGGAGCTTCACAAATTTTGTAGCCCGTCGCAGCCTGCGCTCGGTTCCATCTCCGCTCTTGTACGAGAGGAGGTGCAACAGGCGTTCCGGGGCCCTGTTCCTGTGGTCGACGTACCACCTCTGCCTGGGGACTACCACCGTCCGACGTACGCCGAAGTTGCAAGGCGTCCGGCTCCCGCTTCGCCGCCACCAATTCACGCCACGCCTCAAGCCCCGCGGCCCTCTGTGCAACCGGTGCAGTACTTCGAGGATCGTCGAGCACCCCTCCGAAAGGCCGACGTTTGGCGTACACCTAACCGAACGCTTAAACAAGACCATTGCGGACATGCTGTGAATGTACGTAGACGTTCAGCACAAAACTTGGGATGAGGTGCTACCGTACGTCACATTTGCGTACAACACGGCCCTCCAGGAGACTACACGCTTTACTCCCTTTCGTCTTGTATATGGACGTGAAGTCCAGAGCATGCTTGACGCGATGCTACCATGCCTCGATGACGACCAACTCGCACCCGATGTTCATGAAATTGCCCAACGCGCTGAAGAAGCCCGTCAGCTTGCCCGCGTACACATCGGCCAGCAGCAGGGCACTGATGCGCGCCGTTACAACCTTCGACACCGACAGGTCGACTACAATCCCGGTGAACAAGTTTGGGTGTGGACACCTGTCCGCCACCAGGGCTTGTCCGAGAAACTACTCTGCCGGTACTTTCGCCCCTATAAAGTGCTACGGCGTATCAGTGATGTTACCTATGAAGTGGTTCCCGACGGTGCCGCGCAACCGAGACGTCGACAGCCCAACAGCTCTGACATTGTGCACGTTGTGCGGCTTAAGCCGTACTATGCCCGATAACGGCTTAGCGGCCCTCCGTTGTGACTCTGTGTGTGCTCCGTTTTCCTCGAACCTTAGCGCGCCTACGCTGCTGGCGGCCCCACTGCGATGCCCTTCTTTTTCGGAGGGGGGAATAATGCCACCTAGTGTTGCCAGGTGGCGCAAGCTGTCCGCGAAGACGATGAGGTTGCGATCGTGCTATCGTGGATCGGCCGCCATTACCGTCTCCTCTTGCCGACTCCAGCTGTTGAAGCGTCTCTCCGTGAGAACTCCGTGACAATATATATATATATATATACCGCAGCGGTGGCCAAGTGGTTGAGCATCCGCCTCGTATGCGGGAGGTGCGGGGTTCGATCCCCAGTGCCGCCGGGTACCCACCGGTGATACAATGGGTACAAGCTTTCCCCTGGTCTGGTGCTCGGCTTATTTAGGGTGAAATGCTTGGGAAATGGGTCTCTGACCCCACCTTGAGAAAAAGAAAAAATACCTTGTGACATGGCGCTCTTTGGCCGTAGCTGCCCTTGCGCCATAAAAATCCATAATCATCATATATATATATATATATATATATATATATATATATATATATATATATATATATATATATATATATATATATATATATATATATATATAAAGGAAATCAGGGGCTCATTCTACAAATATATGAAGGAAGCCAGCAATCACCGAAACCAAGGTGCACAGGGGAATGTTATATATTTTTTAATTTCCAGTGCTGATGAAGTGCAGCAGTGCATTTGCAGTGCTTGATGCTACCTATTGCATCAAGACTTCGAGAACCGAGACCATTGTTAAGCTATCAGCAGACAAGGCAAAGGAAATCAGGGGCTCGTTTGCCAAACATATGAAGGATGACATCAGTAACCGTTACCAAGGTGCACAGGGGAATGTTTATATTTTTTATAATTTGTAGTGGTGGTGAATGGGAGAATAATACATTGAATAAGCTATGGCTTCAAGAAAATTTCATCAGAGCTGCATAAAAAACAACCATGCCCCCGGTGGGATCGGAACCCACGACCTCCGAATATCGTGTCCGAATAACGTCTCCGAATATCGTGCTCTACCAACTGAGCTATATATATATACCTCTGTTTCGGTAACTGTTGGCTTTCTCTCGTGTTTGCATGTATATATATTAACTCGCTACAGTGTCGATAACCAAAGTCTACGCACTTTAACGTACTAAAGCTCCTCTTGGGCTACGAGAAACTCCAAGTTCTTCTTAATCGCCAACAGTGTGTTTACGTCTGCCATAGTAACCCATCCTACATGTTCCGGTGCGCCCCAGGAAAGTATCTTCGGGCCCATTCTTTTCAATGTTTATGTTAATGATATTTCGGAGAAAGGAACCAGTCCATGCTATGTCCTCTGCAGAGACGTTACTAGCATATGGTCTATTAGCAACTATGTAAAAATCAATAGAGGTGAATCCACAGCCATATCATTTTTGGCGGGAGGCAAACTGGCACTCATATAAGGCAGGCTATTCTTCAGTGATGCACCGTTAAATATTGTTTAGAAGCATAAAATTCTGGGTGTGACTTTCGCTACTGGCATGTAACGGACACATCACATCGAATCATTGTCAAATACACTCTCCTCATCTGTTGGTTGTCGCATTGGCACTAGCACAGTTGAAATTGCTGATGTTGACTAAAGAATAAATACTTAGAAATCATTCTAATTCTGGCTATGACTCCTGCTCATTAACCTCACTTGATCCCAATGCTTCAACTCAATCTTCTTGATGTCGGTGACATGGATGTTACAGAGTTGCATTGATCGAAAACATAGCTAGGTTTCTTCCTATGTAGATTACACCACATATCACACAACACTACTTAGTTGTCAAACACATAGTTTCCAGTTTTTCATGAACGTTGGTAAGAATCTACGTATAGTTTCTATTACGTGAATTACATACATCACCTGCCTTATCTTTTTATAGTAATCAAATTAATGTTCTGTTTTGTTTCTATTTACAGTGTTTTACTGGAGATCACATCTGAATTTTGCATGGTTTGCTGAGGTAGGTTAAGCGCTCCGAATACTAGGAAATTTAATGTTTGCGGAGTAAATTTCCGTCGGCAAACCTACTCCGCATCAGATAGCACAGTAGCAATTGCGGTCAAGACGCCTCCTAGAGAGAGCTAGACATTGTCGAAATGCCACAGTATTAAAAGAAAAACTTGTCACAATTAAAAGTGGACAGTTCGCAATTTAGACTGTGAAAAACCATCCGGTAATTTTGGTGAAACTCGTCTGTTTTTCTCCTTATTTTCCTTCATCTACATCGCTCTGTAATCCTATGTCTACTTGTACGGTTCAAAAAACAAAAAAATCACGGTTTCTTTTGTCGGCTCACCTCCTTGGGCAGCAACCACAGAGGCGGCGCCCAGGACTAGGAAGATGACTGTTGCGACTGGCTTCATAGTGTCAAAGGCGCTGAAAAAAAAACCTCCATGTGGGTAAGCAAATACCAATCAGTTTAACGCTTCTTTAAAAAACTGTAATTGTAAACTGCAAGAAATTTTGGTTCCTCTAACACTTTCCATATGATTGAAAGCTCTTCTACTCATTATGTGGAAGTTTTAGAAAAATGTAATTAACACGCGGATTCTACAATTTTTTTGTGGTTAATGCATCGCCAACCACAAATTTTCTTGCCATTCCTCGTTCCATAAATTTTTGTCACTGTAGCAAAATATACATTTTTCGCGTACCTATCGGCGCAAACATTGGGTAAACATAATAGAACGCACACATCTAAAGTTTTCCTGCACCTTTTATTTATATGCGCCGCTAACACAACATTCAAAACCGTTTGGTTGGTGGCATGAAGCACATTTGGCTCAACCTAAATGGGGCTCATTGAACGCTGAGGGTATTTGGTATACAGGCACAAACTGGCTTGTAGAAGAGAGCAGGCACAAGGCCCCAAATCACGATCAATTTAATACTGGTAATGCGCTCTGAGCTGTCAACATCCGCTATGCCTTTTCTTTGTAAGTATTGGCCTAAACTATTCCTTTTACTTCTTTCCTGCTCTGAGTGAGAGGAATATTTGTTCAAGTATTTATTGTTATAGAACGACGAACCAGTTTTGATCACCGTAAGAACAGTAATTCCTTAGGTGCATGAAACTTAGACAATATATGCTTGAAAAGTACGCTAAAAAACCCCTCTTTTCTCCCGCTAAATGGGCACACAAGTCAGGTGCCTAAGACAATGCTGCCAAGCCAACCTGTTATCTTTTTGGTTACAGGCGCGAAAACAGACGCAACACAAGGTAGAAAGACGGGACGGAGCGCATGTTAGTTGAACTGTATTTGAGGCTGTTAATGACCAAAAAAATTTTCCTCACACCGCGGCATCCCACTGGACGAAACTGTGATAAATATAAACCTACGTTTGAAATTTTACATGACAGTAAAGGATCAATAGCAAGAAGGACACTGGAGAAGCGGTAGGCAACTTCTCTCTCCTATTCCAACAGAGGTCAACGAGAAACATTCATACGCCTCCGTTCTATCGGTTGGTGCAAACCGTCCAATTTTGCCCACTCTGCTTGGCACTCGGTGTGTAGCATTTTGTAAATAAATAAAAATAAGTCGTCCTCTCGCCTAGCAACCCGGATTACTTTAAAATTTCAACACACCAGCGCGAAAGCTGGTGCTCTTCAGTCCAACGCGATGAAATACAGGCGGACCGTTTTCTAGATCACCAATATCCAGACCGACAAACGCGCAAGATTACTAACAGCCCACGGCCAGAAAAGGCCAGTACAGAGTGCGCTGTCTTTTCGGCGTATACAGCCCTTCGAGCCACGCACTTCTCGATAATGCTTATAGTTTCCAGTAGAACATGGGCAGGTGATAAGCACATTTTCTGTGGCACCAATTTCGAGCTCGCACGAGGAAGTCTTCCGGATTTAAAAGTGCAAGCTGGCGTTAAGATTAAACACTTTCATTGAAAAAAGTTGTCCGCATGTGAACTGTTAACGTTATCCGAAAGTTTCGCTTTCACGGAGAGAAGCGCATGTTGCATAGAGGGGAAAAAACTAAATATGTCATTGCGCTCTCAAAGTCTTTAGCGCTTACACAAAGCGGGGAATTAATTTTTAGACAAATGGTAAGGGCTGCTTATGCAGGACAGTCATCGCACCCTGCTTCTGCTGTCTTCGTCGTCCGGCAATATTTACCTCATTTCACGGCCACAAAGATTTAGGCTTTCTTACAAAGTGTACATGTAAGACAACCAGTTGCATTTTGACATAAGCTCGATGTTTGCGACGACGTCTCGGGTATCATTGTTTAGTTTCACCTCAGGATTAGATCGTCTGACCTTAATAAGTATTCCGAAACTAATGAAATTCTGAGCAACTTGTGGCCATTGCTCAGCTTTAAACCAGCGCCATACACTTCTTCTGGCATCAAATGCTCAGCACGCAGGTTTGAAACAGGCTAAAAAATGTTGCAATGCACGTCTCGTTTATTCTGTTTTTTTTTCAGAGTCCAATTGCTCATCTCACGTGGAGTATAGTTATTATAATTTCCTAAGTGCTGAAAGGCCGCGCCAATTTCCCTCATCAGTGGTTGAAGCGGCGCCACCTGCGCCACTCCATGCAAAAAATAAACAAACTAGAAGGTCTCCTTACCACGCTTTGTTGTCCTTCTTAATTTCTCAGCTGCCTGAAGCCTCTCCGAGCTGACACTGCGCCAGGCGTGAGCGCGCCGTTCTTTATACGCGTGAGAAAGGGCTGCGTGTCCGAAGATTACAGCAAGGCAGGTTATTCGCACGCAATCGTAAAGCTTCCTCAAGAGGGGCCCTGACCTTCCCTGCTCGTCTGATCTTTGTGTTTATAGAGCCTTCACCTACCTCTCTCTGATTAACTTCTCTTTCATGGGGCGGTAGAGAAGAAAGGAAGACTGACATCGACACGCCCACGGCGCGAGGCGATATTAAAGTGCTTCTATAAACATCCGCAGAGGACGGCGAAAAGAAAGAGCATGTTTTTTGGTGTTGCGTGTTGCGGTGCACAACATTTCAGGCTCACGTAAGCCCTGACTCTACCGCTTGATTCAAGCACACTGCAATGCTCAAAAGGCAATGAAAGCATTAGTGCACAACTTTGCATTTGTTGACTCAAAATCCTGCTGCAAAAAATAAGACAAGGAATGGAATCATGGGCAGCCCCTAATTATAGAATTCAATTTAATTGCAGCAGGGGTCCATTAGTCACAGGCGCTTGGCGCATCAAAAATCAACAAGAGAAAACATGACTTGTAGTCACGATTTCAAAGGGAAAACTGTGCAGCTTAACAAATTCGAGTGTGTTTGACGGTGTGCTACAAGATGTAGTAAACTATGAAACCTTCTTTTCATAACAAGAATTGACGCTGCCTCTCCAGTGCTATAGAAATGCTTTTGAAGTGTTCGCTTATATTCGCTACAAAGCGTGAATTTTGCTTTATGCGCTGTCATACGAATCTATTGTACCACATTTTCTCAATGAGCGTTCTACTTCTTGTAGCCGCCCGGACAACAGCAGGTTTTGAATCTGATGGCCCGTTCAATCATTACCATTGTGACAGTCAGCGAAAAAACATTCAGACACAAACTCTGAGGGACATGGGACCATCCGTAACACTTATTTCCCTACGCATTCCGAACGCATTCATACCTTTGATACATTCTCAACGCTACACGGAGCTGTTCCTTCTATCTTGCCCGCACCTTCTGGACAATCACCTGCACATTATTATATCCTTTTTGCATATTGCGGTTAACATATAAGAAAATTTCCAATATGCACGCTTAAATAACAGCGCGACAGACGGGAAAATAAGGAAGACACAGATACGAGCGCTATTTATGTGTCATGAAGCAACTGGCCCGGCTAAATCCACTCCTGGTTCCAATATGCAGTGTGCAAAAGAAGTGGCAGTCAATGTGTAAGTAACCATGCTTATGGAAAAAGAACGAACTCTAATCTTAGATCAAGTGTTCATGTCTTCATACGTGTTCAGAAATTGCCTTCCAGTTTTAGTAATATTCATACAAAAGTTATTTTATGTTTACGTCTTCGATGCTTTGAGTCCGCAAAATGCCGCACTGAAATGCTGTTTTCTCATCTCGATGCCCTGTCTTGATTTCACAAACTGGGATCACAACCGCCGCCAATATGTGGCTGCCTGAGTAAGTAAAAGTGATGTGGCTTCGTTTTTGGTATTAACTGTAAATTAGAACAATCTTACTTACCACCTTCACATTGAGCCACATTACGTGTTGTAAAAGTAAAGCCTTTAAATTCTTAATGATCCGTCCGAACGCCGTATCATTCAACGCAAAACTGGGTACCTCCGCTATGTGTGCTTGCATATATCCACACCTAAAGCCGTTTCCTTCGCAATGTACAGCGCGCAACCTCCGGATGGCCGTGTCCTTGGAAATCCTTCCCGTGTTATGGTGTACGCAGCAGGAGTGCCTCCGTGTAGCACTCTCAGGAGCAATGTTTTTGTCTGGCTTCATCCGGCGTTTATTGCGGTAGTAGGTGGCGTGTAATTGGGATTATTACGTGGTTTCAGCAAAAAAAAAACAAGAAAAAAATCAGGAAAGTCTCCAACGCAGGTCGTACACGTGTGCAGTGGTTCCACGTGGAACAGAGTGAATGCCTGCTCTCTAGGTAAGCAAAGTGTGTGGGTTCACATCGGTTAATATGCGAGCGCAATTACGTCAAGCAACGCTTACTGTTGTGCGAGTTCGTTTCTGTGTTTGCAAGACACTGCGCAAGAGAGAGCAGAGCACAAGAACAGTCAGGACGACAGGATGGAGCGCTCCGTTCATGTTCTTGTGTTCCGTTCATTCTTGCGCTTTGTCCTGCAAGCAGTAATGTTGCCCTTAATTTTTTTTGCTACATTGTCGGTCTATCGCTGCTCTAGCTGCCGGTCACAAAACTGAGGAAGGAGTCTTCTCCATTTCTTGGGAGTTTTAAATATCCTAAAGTTAAAATTAAACATCAGAAAATCTTGTTTTAAGTGTCCGGAAGGTACGTTTTTCAATGTTTTAGCACCAAAAGATTGAAAAATGTTTGTGTTTCCCTTTTTTAATCATGTGGCATCAAAGTAAATATTATCTTATTCGTTTATAGGCATCTAGTGCTGGGTAAGATTTCAAATAAAAAACTAATTACTTCTCAGCATCCACATAATTATAGCGCGCAGCACAAGTACAGGTTATTCTAGTCCTAAACAACAGCATCGAAGGATGTACTGCTGAATGCGCGTTGCTATGCCAGAATCTAGAGAAAAATTGTTGAATGAATACTCAATTTCACCAACTTGCACGATTCCCGTTTAATTTTTGTGCGCACAACCAAAGCTTTCTTTAGCTGGAATAGATCCCAGCTTTTAACAAAAGCGGTTGCAATCTAGCAGCACGTCAGAAAAACAGATTTGATTCATTTGTTTGTCACGGCGATGTTCCTTTATACTTCGATACAAATGTAAGCTTTAAAAGGCCAAATGTTCTTAAGTATTTTAACAGAAAACTCTGATCGTGCTGATATATAAATTAAAAAAATCACACTTTAAAAAGGCACTGTGGTTGGTTTGCTGTGCCGACCGCCATCAGCAAATCACCAAGGTTTATGTGCAGGCTGTGGCACATCCTTTGTACTTTTTTAATGACAGTACTGCTGTTATCGTTATGGATGATTGCAATATTCGTTTATCAAATCACGTTTGCCTATGAAGTTATAAATATTCTTCTCGCTAAATTGTTGTGCCTACGAGCGCCTTCCTGCCTCCTGCACTACAGTAAGAGAGCGCGGTGCTGCCATTTTTTACCAGCTGCTGGCAAATATCGCTGTATATAGTTTATTTGTTAGAGGGGCAGATATAACGAGATATTTATTTTTTATCTTTTTTTTCAAACCCGTAAAGGCTCTCGTTCGAGAGTATTACATGGCGTTCGCACTAACGCATACGTGAAGAATATAGCACAAGCACTCGAAATAAAAAACCAGCATTGAACTGAAGCAATACCTGGAATAATACAAAATAAATGCCTACATAGGGTACACGCACCAATTCCCAAATTCACCGCAAACTTGACAGAACAAACTGTATAATGCACGCTGCATAACATTACGCGATAGAAAATTTGCTAGAAAACATTGTTTTGTTGCTGCAAATTAAAAAAAAATGGTAGGCTAACTTGAGTAACAATGTTAGATGACAAGCTATTACAGTCTATCTCTGTGCAAGGAATAAACGATCTTGCGTAAGCAGATTAGCGGGACGCTATGAGTTTTACTTTGCCATCTAGGTCATGCCACGGGAAGACTCATTATCCTGGGCTCTCTAGATTTACGAACTATCCAAAATTGATTAATAAGCTTTATATTCTCAGTTCTTAATCTCATCATATTCTTGAATAATATATGCGCCTGTGTGTTAATCTGCTTGCACTAATAAGTTTTAACCAAATTATTGAACTTGATATAAAATGTATGAGGTTCAACAACAGTATCTTGCTTTGTTACCGCCAAGCACAAAACCCCGTGAAATCATTGGTCATTAAAGTTGGTGTTATGTTGCTTCAAAAACAGTGCAAAATATGCATAGGAGTGTGAAAAAAAGACAATCTTTTAGTACTTCATTTAGACACCTAGCGGTTTTTAACAACTTCCATTCGTCATAAGCCGATTGCTGTTTCTCTCTCATGACTATTATAGCTTGTCGTGTGCTCTCTGACATTGCGTGCCAGGTTAAAGGCGAGTACGAGTTGTGCACAGCATTTTTCTGGCTTCCCGACAGATGGCCCGGTATGTACTGCATTACGATTTTGGTACCATTGCATAAAAATATATGTGTCCCTTAGTGCGTTGAACAGAGTACTGTTCACCTCAAGAAAAACCTCCTTGATTTATTTCATGTTCGTCGCAGCCAGCCATTTGCTCTCCTAGATCAAAAGCCTATCTTAAAAACAGCGGACAGTATCAGGCAATACGCCCTGTATACGAACACCTGCAACATGTTTCTTTTGCTTTTAAATTTCGGTCTGCCATTTGATCTTTGCTACACGTGCCTATAAACTACTGAGTAAAGTCACACAATACCGGTCGTAACATCTATCATGTCGCAAATTCATCTTTTTCGTATATATCGCAATGTCCTATCGCAATAGGTGGCCTACGTTAATGGCGTGCCTAAATACTACTGCCTCTTGCTGTCAGGCCTTTACCTTCTATGCAAACTGCGCTACAATGTTGGCGCCGTTCACGCCAAACGCATTTGTAAAAGAAAAGCGAGCGATTGTGGTAGTGGGGTTGAACAAAATTTTCTTGAATCTTCCTTAAAATCTGCGCTTTCGGGCCATACACTGGCGAGAAAATCTGGAGGCTAAAGAAGTGAGAAAGCCACCCTACGTTAAGAACTTGCTTTATTTTTCGCCACTCATGAAAACGAAGTACTTTGTCGGGACTACAGTGCTGAATACGGGAATCAGCTGCGTAAAAGCCACAACTGGTGGCGGGGCAGCGCTGAAGTGGCATTCATGCTGAGCATAATATGCTCAAATTACTTTCACAGGTCCGATGCCCGTTTATTATCGTCCAGAAGCTAATCACGCGCTGCTGTCAGGGCAAAATGTAGGGCCCTAAATAAATAGGGCTTCTTATGGGAAGTCGTCAGTGCGCTTTTGGGTATAAAGATGGCGGTGCTCGCATTCTGACGTGCGGACAGCCTTAAAGATGCACCTTTATTGGGCTTTCTGATCAATACCATTTGCCACAGCTGCTGGGTAACAGTTTTTCTCTTAATTGGAGAGCATAACTGACAAAGCTTCCTTATATTGATGCGGGGCCGCTAAGAATCAAACTATCTCTTAATAAAAAACTCAACCGCTTCAAGCAGTAACCGTGAAAAAAATTGAACCAAGTCGGCCAAGATGCAGTTTCTGTCTTCCATATTCCTACTGCAATCACGTAATAAAGGTAACACAAGGCCCACTTGACGTTTGGAATGAAGGTTGGCATGGATATAAGGTTCGGGTGGACCGATTACACTTCCCCTTCCATGAAACCATCACCATATTCTCCGTCCCTGATAGAAAGAGAATGTCCTCTTCGCTTTTTCAGCCAAATCCATTTCTATGCGCAAAATAAAAAAAAAACACTAATAAATCCCCTGTGCATCCGATTTACTTATTTGACAGTAAAGGCAGAAGAAGTTAAAAACAGTCCGGGTACATCGGCAGCCACCTTAATTGTTTCTGGTACTCTTGTAGGCATCCTCTATTCGTTTAAATGAAAGTTAATAGCACGCCGCGTTCAACCTGTGTAAGGTAGCCACATAACATGTAGGAAAAAATGGTTTGCGGGTTTTCTCTCCTCTCTTTCTCTCTCGCAATGCACTTCAATTTGGAAGACCAGATATTTCCCTCAGAATGGTCCGGAGTCTCCAGGTAAACATGTTGCGCCAGAATTCTCTAGGCCGCTGAGGGAAGAGATCGCAAAGCATTGTGACAGCATTTCCCAACAACTCTCCCGCGCCGTCTAGGTACATGGACACGCCTTCTATGGAAACCGGGCTTGGTCCGCTGTGGTGGATAAGATTGAAGCCGATATCATTTGAGTCAGCGCTGGCGTCCACCGCCTACACAAAGCATGAAGGTCAGTGGTGAGAAGCTTCGCTTTAGTGATAAAGCATCCATTTACTACTTGAAGGACACTTTTTGTCACCTTCTTTGTGTCCCTTCTCGCTCTTGTCCTCATTGTGTTCCACTGTTGCAAAGTTATGACACTATCGCCAACGTTACCGGGCAGTAAACTAATCTTACATTCCACTGGAACACTGGACTACACCTGTGCCTTCCACTTCCATTTCGGCATTTTTCGTAAACTTTGTCGGCACGAGGTGGTTGTTTCGATGTTAGTTAAGCTTCAACGACACACTTGAGTTATACAAACATAAGTTGTTGGTTACGAGCAGCTTAATGCGCCAGCTAGATGTATTTCATCCAAGGAAGTCGAAGCCAGAGCTATTATTATTGAAATACCGATTATGTCTTTGCGTAGAAGAAAATTGCACTGTTTCAATACACCATTAGCAGTATTCCTGTCAAACATTTTCCCCGCTCTATCTCGGCAGTCAAAAAAGAGTTCAAGTACTCGGCGCTCTTGGGTTTGTGAACGAATGTGTTTGTGTTTGAGCTGTGCGGTTGCTTGTGACCCTGGGGCTAATTTTGAATATTGGTGTACGTCAATAGTCAGAAGCACGATACGGTTGCTACGGATTATTACATGCGTTCATAATGAAAGTTGTACAGCGTATTATAATTGCAAGTATATAGTTAGGGCGAAGAAAAACAGTCTGTCAACAGTTCCTTTTCTCACAACACCTTTGATTCATTCCTCCTGTATGCAACATAATGCCAGTTAAATAACCGCCGCTGTAAACAACTTTATATCTGACACGGTCACTTGAAGGTTTCTCTCACTGCATAAAAATATGGGCCTAATCTTCGCATTTCCGTGCAACCACAGAGCGCCGAAACAAGAAACGGGTGAATATAACACGCTTATGTTTCGACCAAGGTTTGTCGGGCTGCGTTCATTGCAGTTAGCAACAAGGCGCACTTCGCAGTAGAAGTGTCGCAACGAGGTAGTGAATATTCGACAGCAAGGCGTTGAAGTATTTCTTTCGCATATTACAGTTGCAGTGCTGATGTAGCGCATTTTAGTACAATAATAATTCTGCGGAGAAGAGAATCTTTAAGGCACTGTTTTCGATCTTCTTTCTTATAATACGATGCACCTCAGGTGTACGGCTGCTCCGACAGGAATTCTCCGTGTGAAATGCCGCTCCTTGTTCACCGCTGCTACTATTAAAGCATGTTGTTCCTAATTGTTCCCGCATTCCCCTTTTGGCCAAGCAGCTTGTCCTGAATTATTGTAGCTTATCACGTGCTGGGACGATATGCGCGGTCGATGCTGGCATACTTAATCGGACACATCAGAGAGTTTTAACGGGCACAAGAGATGAAGCTTCGTTCCTTGATGTGGAAAACGGAATCGAAGTTTTGCGATACCTTGTTGGGAACAGTAAAAAATAATGCACTTTCTTGCACAAGGTGGTTATCGTGTTGAAATTATGTCGACATGTTACGTTTCCAGTTGTTGCTTTTGGATGCACTAAACGCTTGTGTGTCAGCGGTTCCCCCATAATAAATTAGTTAGCCAACTAGGGGATACCCTGGATTCAATTTCTCGTCTTATTTCTTTCAGCTGGAGATTCCTATCCTGAAATAAACTTTTTATGCGAGAGCACTCATACGGTCACCAACGCCGACCAAGAATCTTGCCACCGTAGGTACGTACGTACGGTCTTCTGCCGTTGTCTAGCAACATGAGTTTACACCCGAGCTTAGTTACCCGGGTAAGCTTGGATTGTAAGGCGGGTAAGTTCTGGGGAGCGTTGCGCCAGCTACGCGAGAGGTTGCTAGGGAAGAATGACATGGGTCGCACAATCCCTACCGGTGGTTGTAATAGAAAGAGTCACCTGCCAGTTCAGTTGCGCAACTATTTAACGCTACGGTACTTCACTGGTAGTGATGTGAGGACTCGGCACCATCTCTAATGTTAGGCAGGGAACGATCAGTTTCCTGTATACGGGCATTAACCCACTAACGTTACCACGTCATACTCTTAAGACGGAGCTTAGCTGCTGCCTACAGTTGAGGAATTAACACCTGCTTTCCAATGCCTACTCAGTGTAGATAACTAAGTGAAGCCCCTAATACCTTCCTGTAATAGTGCTTTCATTGTGTTTAGAGCATTGCACATGGGCCAAAAATAAACAGGAGCAGTCAGGGTGCGCGTGAACCTGAAATATTTTTGAACAGCGCCACCGCGCGCAACACTATGAAATGTGCTATTTGACCCGGTTCTCTCCTGACTAGGCACTAAAGAAAGCCACTAACCGTTGCCTCGCAGAGTGAGCGTGTCTATGCAGGTTTTCATTTTTTCTCCACAGCCCTATGAATGGGATACAATCATACAAAGTTGGGAAGGGCTGAAGACCCGGAGATCAGACGAGGACAGAAGGTGAGGACACCTCAGTGGAAGCTCTATGATTGCGTGCGAATAAACAGTCTCGCTAAAACCCCCGCATGCGCAATCTTCTCGTCGTATAAAGACGAACGGCACGCAGCTAGCCGCCACGGTGTCAGCTTGGAAGGACTTTAGGTGACATCAATATTTGGAAGGACCGGACACACAGGTAAGAAGGCTTTCAATATTCTTAAGCTGAAATGTACGTTGTGCCATTGCGCAAAATGTTAGATGGAAGTGGCTGGGCCTGCCAGCACTGAGAAAATGGTAATAAGTAACATCCAACTCATGAAATCAATATGCCTCGAGAAGAAACGAAGCAGACAAGGTTCCCGTCACAAATATTCTTCTGCCTGTTTGAATCCTGCGTGCTGAACATTGATTATTGGAAGATTCGAGAACCGATGACTGAAAGCTATGAGCGACGGCGTAACGGCAGACAGACACGCCCAGTGCTAGTAGAAAACATCGTAAAGAGGAAAGAAATCTTCCTAATTATGGCAATGCGTTGCTCAGACGATTCGTTGTTTCAGAATATTTACTGAGATGAAAGGATCAAATTCTGTGGTGAAAAGCAGCAGTTATACTCGATACATCTAAGTGAGCATGCGTTGACGTCTGTCAAAATGTTTGTGGCGGTGAAATTAGGTATATATTGTAAGAACAAGAAAAGGGGAGAAGCAGGGTACTATGATTTTTCTGTCTAAAAAAAACCCGCCGAGAGTATAGGCTCAATGCGGAGACATTACAAGGATATAACCTGCTTGTCACGTTGTGCCATGTGTTTAACTGGGCCAAAAATATTATTCCGGCAACCGTAGCATTTCCTTTGTGGAGAAAACTTTTGAATAGAATTATTTCAGGTATTTAATGGCTATCACTTTGAAATACAGAAGACTTCCTCCGGAGAACATTGCTTTATTGCGATGTGGAAAGTGCACACCTTTAACGGCGTTCTCTTGGGAGCTGAAAAGACTATCATCCATAAGGGCTTGGCTCGGAGGGACCATGTACGCCAAGCAGACAAGCGCACCTCAGAGTGCGGCCATTCTTGGTGGTGGGGTCTAAAAGCTCTTGCGCCATTCTTGGCCTGCAAATCAGTGCTCTAGACAATGGCCCACCTTAAATCTCATCTGGATATGCTGAAGAGCTGGGTCTTCTGTGTATAGTGCGACGCATTTATCAAGTAATGCAGAATGCTGCGCCTGTCGCTTATTAATGTTTGACATTTTGTTCCAGTGTATAGAAAAAAATAATAGAGAAGTTTTTTTCTATGTCCTCTGTGGAAATGGGACCAAAAAGTTTTCCATCGGCTGCCCCAGTGTGTTTCTTCTACGTATTCGTCCTTTACTAACGCGCCAAATTTCAAAAATTGTATCATTCTTTAACATGCCTTCAACTCCCGGGACGGAGGAGTTTAAGAAAATATTAAATAGCTTAGCAACACCAACAATCAGAGTTCAGCTTTTGCTTAGTATCGTGAACGGGCTCGTTTCAATTGCTTTGAGAATATACTTCGATGACATTACATCCACAACTATTTGCGATATACTCGTACCATTGCTTTCAAAAGCCCATTACTTAGAAGGACTAATTTCAGTACTTTTACAGTAGAAAGGCGCTCTCCAATTTCTGTTGTAGCATTGCGGAGAGTGGCTTTAAGTTTAAAATTCGTTCAGATTTTCGCTAGAGGCGTCCAGTAATTTATATACAACAGTAGCTTATAGATAAAGCAAGGGAAGAGGTTTTGAAGAAAGAGACGTTCACTTTGCCGCGAAGTGTGAACTGTGAACACGGCTACTCGACATGGGTCCCCAGTAACGCTGCTTGTGGGCAGATGGGGAAGGACAGGAGAAGCGTACCCACTCATGCGACGGCAAAGCCCAGCAGTGAGAAATGTGCTCTCAGATTGCATTATACGAGAAATGAACAGACGCACGTTCATAAACATTGTCGAAACATGTTAACACGGATGTCGATAACGGGTTCATTTGCGTCCACAGTGCAGAACGCCAGGAGCCCATGCAAACTGCGGTATGTGTACGCGATCTCGTTGAAGCTATTTCGCATTTATCAGCCCGCTCTGACAGTACAGCCCGCTTGCCTAGAAGTGAGGCAACGAAGAAATGAGAACCGTGAAAAATAATTAGGACTAAATGTTTTAAAGGTACTTTGCATACAGAGAGCAGGTTTCATTTAATTACATGAAAAGTTGCTAGCTTTCCTGCCCTAGTCCAAGAACGCATGTGTCGAGAGAAGTTTTGTGTTGCAATGTCAACACCTCGATAATAAGACCTCTATGGATTCGTTCAATTAGTCTTCCTTATGTAATTTCTTGCTTTGGTAAGCAGCGCCTGTTCTTTCATGTCCGTGCTTGAAGGTGGCACGCGTATTCTGCGATTGCGTTATAATGTGTCGGCCGTCACAGCCGATTAGGCTTCCATCTGTATCGCATCCGCTGGCCTATCAGGTCCACGACGCGCGAATCAAAGCGTCCTCGTTTCAATTATACTGCGCTGTTAAGAAGGCCAACCCTGATCAATATGCAAACCGGTTTTCCTGCGGACAATACGCCTAGCGACGTAGTGCTGCAATCTCTAATGCGAGTGATGACTCGATAGTCAGACATTTCATGTAGCGCAATGTTTTATCGATCCGGCTAACCAGTTCTTTGCATGCGCAAATACAAAGCAGAAAGGACGAAAGCAGCATTGAGACCATTGCAGGGCAGTTGAAGTGGTCAGACAAACATTCTTCCGATTAGGAGCCAAAGGTGCGTGGCCAAAAGACCACCTCAGACCTGACACATATTACAAATATATTTAGTTACATTGTGGAGAGGGTGGGTTCAGAGGATAAGATCAGAAGCCTAACGGTGAAAGGCAGGCTTTTAGTGCATTCCTGTGTTAAAAATAAAATGGTTCGTACACCTCTCAAAGCAATGCGGAGATTGGGGAAAGCAAGGTCTTTATTCGTAAGCAAGGTGTTGTAGGCAAACAGGGATCGTGTACCAGGGTTTAGAACAGTCGTTTGGAAGGCGCTGGAAAATAACTTAAGCAGTTGCCCTACGACTGTTGCCCGGTACAGAGGAAATGATACAATGCCAATCAGGAAGCGTCTAGGCGTGGGGCATTATCTATCTACCACTGTTGTCCGGTATCCAGAGAACTGGATTCCGAAGAGATGGGGATAACACGTAATGGACAATACCTAAGCAATCTCTTGTATGCTGATGCCATCGCTTTGGTAAGTAACCCAGGACCGAATAGTAAAGCATGATCGAGGACCTAGACAGACATAGCAGAACGGTGCGTCACAAAAGTTATATGAAGAAATAAAGTGTTCTGCTACCCTGCACAATATTACACAGAAAGCGAAAGTACAGGCATCGCCTATTGCATTTACAGGATATGCTTTTGAGTAGTATTGTCCATTAACGATTTCGTGATATTCTGTTTAGTGGTAGCCCATTTAGTGGTTTCTTGGCATTAGTGGAAAGCCCTATTGAAACTTGTGTATTGTGTAACGAACTTTATGCTGAAGAGGAAAGGATATATATTTTTCGGCAATGATAAAGAAAATCGCCAAAGGCCGATGTGCCGAGACACTCGTGCAGCTGCACGAGGCCTTGATCATAAAATCTGCATTCTCATTCACTCACACTGCAGCTCTACTGACGAGAGCTGAGATGAGCCGAGAGTTGAGGCGGCCTACACATACCCCTCCTACTAGCAATGATTCCTCTCGTTGAATGAGTACAGCATTTACTGAAGACGCCGAGGTTTCCCACCTGGAATACAGTGTAATGCAGAAAAGTTTCTTGATGCGCAAGGTGAATATTCTTGGTCTCACAATGGTGCTTAGGCGCTTAAAAGTTTCTACGCTTAACAAATTAACGGGTGCCTGCTCTACACACTGCTTGCGCCACTCTTGGATGAATGCTAACGATTCGACCTAGTCAAATGCTTTCTGGACATCCATGAAGGAAATCTACCAAGCGTTTCAGAAAAGCGCAGCAGTATTATTTTGATAAAACGGTTTCTGAGGTGACGAGAATCCTTTCTGCGGCATAATAATACCGGTGTTGGCGGACTTCAAAAATCAGGCGAATCCTAGAAACTAGTAGAGTGTTTAATTAAATTTCAATAGTCAACTTTTTAACTACTACAGATAAGCGCCTGATTGCTATTAGCTACTTGTGGCTGGCGTCTGGTAATACTCATGTCAGTTATAAGATTTCAAAAACAAGATTACTCTCGCCACTGAGGGCCAAAACATTCCAGCTATTTCTCGGGCCATTCTAAACCCGCGCCTTATGGGGCGGTGGGGGGGCGAGCAACATCAATCAAATCGCGACACTTAGTGACGCGGTTACCACGTGACATTTTCTGCCCCCCCTGCGCTGCACCTGCGAAGAGCAGCGGTGCAGCTCCGTGCTTGAACTGGGCTCCAGTGCGATGAAGCATTGCCGTCGGCTTCTAGCGTGGCCTCGACGTAGAGAAAAGGCAATTACGTCCCCCTGCACTTACTTCAGGAGAGGAAAATGGTGTAGAAACTCTAGGAAGTGACTTCGCTCTTGCGTGTCAGCCGCATCATGAGTACCGGGTTTTTCGACCAAGAGTTTGCGCAAGTTTTTTAAACGAACATTTTAAAATAAAAGAACGTTTTTTTCGGCATAGAATTCTCAGAGGCTTAGCGAATCGATTCAGAATACAGCTAAGACGCGCTATCTAGAAGGCTGGTTAAATAATACTGAGTATTTCACTTTTTGAATATTACTTTTACTCTCCTCAAATATTCAGAGGCCTGGAGCCCAACGTAAGTAATACTGACATCAGCTTTTAGTATTTCGAAAACGTAGTGGCCCCCGACGCGGTCTGCCAACCAACTTTGCCTTTATCGCGGAAAGATACATGCACTTTCTGAAAGCTTACAGCCAAAGACACCTCCAGTGAACGAAACCTGTCGAAGTAGACGAAATTTGTTGGTGCACAGCGCCGAGGGCAACTGTGTTTTCTAAATTAAAAAAAATGATTTGCATACTACGTAGTGCGGGCTATACGCCTATGAATTAATGAGGAGGCTAAGATGAATAGGCAGAAAGTTGAGAATTGAATATATGTTAACCGACATAATACTTAGCACATGTTAGCAGTGTTCTGAAGCGCTACGCCGCTGACAATGTCACACCGAAAAAAGGCCCTCATGTAAGACAAGAACGCTATTTTAAAACATTGATAAACATGTTAGGGGAAGTATCCGGTATGTACATTACTTCCATGAGGATCCAACGACGGCTTTCTTCTACCTTACTTGTACACGATTAAATAAGAGGCGGCCACACATAAGAGTGGCTGCCTTCCTTGATTCCTTCGCTTCTCTCTCCATCGTTCGTATATTTTGTTAAGCGCTGCAAGCCTTCTTTTGGATTCTAGGTAAAATTTAGGAACTGGCGTAAGCCTCAACTAGATTACGGAATAGGAAACGAATGATCATTTTCTTGGTGCGAGTAGCTGTTTCTATCACAAGTTTCACAGAGCAGAGTGCCAACTGTTTTTAAAGGAGACACTGCAGAGAGGTTCTAATGGTACTTGGCAACGACGCGTGGACGACCTCAGCCCGTAACAGGGGCCAAATTAGACTCCTTAAATTGCAACATAATGCGAACAAGAAAGAACGTCGATATCTGAGGCTGCACCAGCTTGCACCTCCCGCTACCAATCTCTGGATCGTCCTGTCACACTTTCTGTAGCAAAGTCGACAGGCGGAAATTTTACTGCGGGATTCATTAGGATACATTACAGATATTTCTGTTTGCCTACAACGAAAGCTGCCGGTCGTTTGTTGAATCCCAAAAATCCATCATCCTGAAACTCGCGTCCCCAAATGCACACTTTTATGCTAATACTGGCAGCGTCGATTTGTTTGCCTGTCCAGTATTAGTGGCGAAAGAACTGCGGCAAGTGCGGGTATCCGACAGAGAGACGTGGCTACTTTCGAGGCGTCTGTGCCTGCGTCCATTGTTTTGGCGCAATAGTGAAGCCTCTATGCAGAGCTCTATCTTTTAGACCTATTTTTAAAGAAATGCTTGTCTCTCCCCCCCCCCCCCTCACACACACAGACAAGCATCGACATATGGGAGCACAAAGTAGGTCGCTGCGCATTTTCTCTAAGGGAAATTTAGGGTACGCAGTATTTTGGTAGAGATGAAACCATGCCACTTTCACATGAGGTGAAGAGGATCTGTTAAATGAAGCTCTGTTCGATGTCCACATTTATATCACTTTCACATGAGGTGTAGAATATCTGTTTTATGAAGCCCTGTTGGATATCCAGAATTATTAACCACTAAATGTCGTAAGTACACTCGAAAAGTAATTTTGAATACTAGACGTGCATGAATTTTTTTACGAAATCACCTCCTGATATATATGCTGATCCGGAATGAAGAGTTCATTTTCAAGTATTAAGCACTAGAAGCCAGATAAAGAGGTTGAAAAAGAGGAAAATATATACCACTGCCCGCGTGATGCCAGCATTTTTCTTAATCGTGAACTCCTTGTTTGCAAAAAAACTTTTTTCTGCAGGGGAACGCCTACAGCAGGCGCATGCAGGTGTTCCCTGGCATCAAGTCACTCTCGTGTACAACTAGCCCCGCTGCTGCAGTCACCAAGCTGCTGGGCTAACCTGATTATAACGTTGAGACCGTATTTCTCTTGCTCGTGTACCTTGTCTTTCCCCACCTGTAGTTTCTAAATACTGCAAGTTCCATCTTCAGAAATTCTGCACTTTCAGGTGTCTATATTTTTAGACAAGCGATGGTTCAGCTTTCTCTGCTTATTGTACTTTTTCTCTCCATTGAGGTGTCTTTTTCTCTGTCGGCCGAAAGGGGACCAGAAAATATCCTTGACGAACTCGGCACGTGGATAAGCCGACACGACCACGTCGCTGTAGTCACATGTGAAGGATTTTGGGATCCGTCAGCGCAGTACTGGTTGCCCCGCCTAGAGTGGCCATCGAGTAGATGGACACTGCCAAGTTTTGACTTACACCGCATGCTTGGCCAGAACAGCCACCGCAGCATCAAGACGATTGTTGTTCTGCCAAAGATAAGCCGAGACCACCTAAATTGCCTCAAAGCTACGTTCCAAGATTTCAGCACCTTTTATCTCATCGACTGGGTATTCCTTGAAGATAGTGCGGAAAGCAGCGCAACCATGGTGCATGCGTTAGAATATTCGCACCGTATGGATCGAGGTCGCATGGCACAGAAATGTGAAATGCCTGCCCAAAACGATGAAGAGAGATCGAGGCCGCCAGAAACCTCGAAAGCTTCAATTTACTCTCAGAGCTGCCAGTCGCTTTTGCGGGGGTACGATCTTCATTCAGGCACAAGCGGTACGTTGAGAAACAAGCCGGTACGCATCGCATGCTACAGTCGACGCCTTTCTGTTTATAAGCGTCCTTGCTTCGGAAGAGAAGTTGACATGATTAAAAACGCGCTGCGCGCACAGAACGCAACTCTTGTAACGCAGCTGTACGACAGTTTGAAGACCATCAGTATCGATATATATAGAGGAAGGATTGATATCGTTATGGAGATGTGTGCAGCCAGCGAGAACAGCGTAACTTTAGTTCCGCCAGCGTTAGTATACACGTATGAAACTTTCTATTCCCGTCGCGAGAACTTTCGTCCTGAGCCACTCTTCAATATGCTGGTTAAGAGCAAGGCAGGATTCTTACTGACGGCCGCCTGTATCGGATCATGCCTTCTCGTGATTAAGATTTCAAATTTTCAACATGAACGCGCCTTTCGTTGTTCTATTCTGGAGTCCTTAACGTTTTTTATGGCATCATTCTATTCTACATCCTATCCTCTTCCTGCCACGAATCGCTGGACATTGATCCACGTATTCGTATTTGCTGCCTGGATTCTCGCCATTCTTCCATTTTCGAATTATTTGAGAAGTGAGCTTACGTCTAGGCTTAGTTCGCGCTTATCTCCGGACAACACTGACACGCTTGAAGAGCTGGAAGAAGCGCTTGACCACGGACGCGTCTTACCGTGTCTTCTTCGAGGCACGGTAATGCACCACAAATTAGTTGAGAACATCACATTGAGCCCACTCTATTCAAAAATACAGGCAGCAGTCGTTAAATATGGAAAACACGAGCTCTTCGCGAAAGAGTCGAAGAGAGATTGCCTGTTGTGTGCCGAGCAGAAAGGGCGATTCTGTCTCGTGAACCGATTCAATGAGTGCTTCGTCAGCTATGTCCCACCTCGAGTCATTGAATCAAAAGAAGTGATCACTCTTATCTTGGTAGTAACTCCGGTCCGCAAGGATTACCCTTTTGCAAGAGCCTACAATGTCATTCTTCGTAGGATATCTGAGGCATCTCTACTGAGGCCGGATATACGGCTGATCGTTTGCCCGTATCGTAAACCTGATCCGGACGACAGTAAGGGTAGCAGCAATGATTCTGGGAAAGTAAGCCATTTCCGGCAGTTCTTCTTGTGTTTTGCGGCACTCTTAGCTGCCTCCACGGCGATACTTCTTATAGAGGTAGTATCTACTGTGTATAATAGAAACTAGCTTTTTCTCTTTAACTTTTATCTTCTCAAGTACAACATACCATTTTGAACTTCGTAGCAGTTTTGTCCAGCGGCTAATGACATCCGCAGCATCATGCAAATGCGCTGGGGGGATTGGAAGATATTTGAAGCGCATTTGTGCGCACTAGCTAGTACGAGAGTTTATCTGGAGACCCATATTATCATCGACTCGATAGAGAAGAACCTGGCCGTAGTCAAGGCTTCCTGCGCTTTCTCATTCTCACCATGCCGTAACGGGGTGGGTACGATAGCTGAAAGACTCCGCAATAAAAAAGACGCAGAAGAAAAAATTTCACAGCTGGTTAATGTTTCTCAAGAGACGCAATTGATTACAAAAGAGGTATGAGGTACGGGTTAGTTTTTTTAATGATTACAAGAAGTACTCTTGGTACGCGTGAGATTGCGTTAAGTAGACCTGAGGAGCATAACAGTGCTTAAAGCGTCACGACACAAGCATTTTGGTCTTACTAATCTGCAGTTTTTATGCGCGCATTGCGTTAAATTGGAATTCAGAGTCTTCACTTTTGTGCCCGTTTCTTAGAGTTGGAAACAATATTGACTGTGTTAATATTGCTATTGATGCGGTCAGTTTTATGTCCTTTATGATGCCAACCAGAAGACGCGGCTGCATTATCTGACGATCAGTGCACGTCTGGGGAATAATTAGATTTCGGTGGTGGTGGCGACTTGTGCGGTGCATGCTACAACTATTAAGAAATTCGTCGTCAAGGTTTGCAATGCGTACATACCGCCTGTGGCAACATTAGCACAGAAGGACAAGAACTGACGAATGGTACAGTGAAGAGTGGTGCAGTGAAGGCTTAGAGCTGCAAATGCGATTCGATTCATAAAAATTCTCTTCGATCTGAACATAAATGAACCAAAGTGCATTGAACCAAATCGCAACACTTGATTCGGCAGCTCGCGTCGCTAGCAGCGGCGCCGACTAGCTCTCTGTCGATCCGGGAGTGAGCAGGGTTTGCGCTAGTGGACGCTTTGATAGCGGTCGCGTTCTTGTCAGGTAGCTATCAAGGCAGGGGTTTCGGAAATAATTTTTTCGCGCTTGGTGGTAGTAAAAGAATGAGACTAATCGAAATAAAACACCTGCATAAAGAACGCGTGGGTCACAGGACCGCCGCTTGAATGATACTGAAACCATTCAAACTGCTATCATTATGAAAACATGTTAAAAACTGTTAAAAAAAGAACCTCGAAAAACTGGTATAGTATTCGCACTGTCCATTTAACGTCCCGTTTACACGCGTATTTTTTTCTGCTGTGGAGCTAAATTAAAAGCCTCTTCCACTTATAATTTGTTGTTATTTTCAATTTAAAGCATTCCTCCCAGCTGTAAAAATGGTGCACTCTTCAACTGTATGCTTTTATGCTCTTCAGATCGCAAGTTGTTCTTTACCTTTGTACAGATTTCAACTTGTCGTGTTAATGGTATATATGTGTTTTTTGGCCTAATAAAATACTTCAGAAAGGATGGATAAGCTTTGACTGCTTTCAATCTAGAGTATGTGTGCAAATGTATTTATCTCGGGATGTGGTTACGTGTTGACGTCGGAGATATTAAGTACGCTATCTTAAAAAATATCGGGTTAAGTATATTCTCTTTCCTTCTGTTTAATGTGCTTCATAAATCAATAAATCTCTGCATTTTCACCATTGTTTTTTGTATTTGTGTTAAATGCTCATTGGAACACAGACACGAAAAAGAAGCCGTGAGATAGTTAATCAGTAAGAAGCAAATCCTGTATAAAACACTTTCCTAGTTTCGATATCTAAAGGTTGTTGTTGCGCTAAGAACAAAGCTTTTTCCACAACATTAAAAAAGGAGATGCGGATGTGTTATCGCGTAATTGTGGTGAAAGGCACAACCACAGAGCGCCGAAACAAGAAACGGGTGAATATAACGCGCTTATGTTTCGACCAAGGTTTGTCGGGCTGCGTTCATTGCTGTTAGCAAAAAGGCGCACTTTGCAGTAGAAGTGTCGCCGCGAGATAGTGAATATTCGACCGCAAGGCATTGAAGTATTTTCTTTCGCACATTACAGTTGCAGTGATGATGTAGCGTATTTTAGTACATTAATGATTCTGCGGAGAAGAGAATATTTAGGGCGCTGTTTTCGATCTTCTTTCTTATAATACGATGCACTCCAGGTGTACGGCTGCTCTCACATGAATTCCCTGCGTGAAATGCCTCTCCTTGTTCACCGCTGCTACTTTTACAGCATGTTGTTCCTCATTGTTCCCGCATTCACCTTTTGGCCAAGCAGCTTGTCCTGAATTATTGTAGCTTATCACGTGCTGGGACGATATGCGCGGTCGATATTGGCATACTTAATCGGACACATCAGAGAGTTTTAATGGGCACAAGAGATGAAGCTGCGTTCCTTGCTGTGGAAAACGGAATCGAAGCTTTGCGATACCTTGTTGGGAGCCGTCAAACACAATGCACTTTCTTGCACAAGGAGGTTCTCGTCTTGAAATTATGTCGACATGTTACGTTTCCAGTTGTTGATTTTGGATGCACTAAACGCTTGTGTATCAGCGGTTCCCCCGTAATAAATTAGTTAGCCAACTAGAGAATACCCTGGATTCAATTTCTCGTCTTATTTCTTTCAGCTGGAGATTCCTATTCCCAAATGAACATTTAATGCGAAAGCACTCATACGGTCACCAACGCCGACCAAAAATCTTGCCACCGTACGTACGTACGTACGGTCTTGTGCCGTTGTCTAGCAACATGAGTTTACACCAGAGTTTAGTTACCCGGGTAAGCTTGGATTATAAGGCTACGCGAGAGGTTGCTAGGGAAGAATGACATGTGTCGCAATATCCCTACCGGTGGTTGTAATAGAAAGAGTCACCTGCCAGTTCAGTTGCGCAACTATTTAACGCTACGGTACTTCGCTGGTAGTGATGTGAGGACTCGCCACCTCTCTAATGTTAGGCAGGGAACGATCAGTTTCCTATATACGGGCATTAACCCCTAACGTTATCACGTCATGCTCTTAAGACGGAGCTTAGCTGCTGCCTACAGTTGAGGAATGAACACCAGCTTTCCAATGCCTACTCGGTGTAGATAAGTGAAGCCCCTACTACCTTCTTGTAGTAGTGCTTTCATTGTGTTTAGACCATTGCACATGTGCCAAAAATAGACAGGAGCAGACAGGGTGCGCGTGAACTTGAAATATTTTTGAACAGCGCCACCGCGCGCAACACTATGAAATGTGCTATTTGACCCGGTTCTCTCCTGACGAGGCACTAAAGAAAGCCACTAACCGTTGCCACGCAGAGTGAGCGTGTCTATGTAGGTTTTTCTTTTTTCTCCACAGCCCCATGAATGGGATACAATCATACAAAGTTGGGCAAGGGCTGAAGACACAGAGATCACACCAGGACAGAAGGTCAGGACACATCAGAGGGAGCTCTATGATTGCGTGCGAATAAACAGTCTCGCTAAAACCCCCGCATGCGCAATCTTCTCGTCGTATAAAGACGAACGGCACGCAGCTAGCCGCCACGGTGTCAGCTCGGAAGGACTTTAGGTGACATCAATATTTTTAAGGACCGGACACAAAGGTAAGAAGGCTTTCAATTTTCTTAAGCTGAAATGTACGTTGTGCCATTGCGCAAAATGATAGACGGAAGTGGCTGGGCCCGCCAGGACTGAGAAAATGGTAATAAGTAACATCCAACTCATGAAATCAATATGCCTCGAGAAGAAACGAAGCAGACAAGGTTCCCGTTACAAATATTATTCTGCCTGTTTGAATCCTGCGTGCTGAATATTGATTGTTGGAAGAGGCGAGAACCGGTGATTGAAAGCTATGAGCGACGGCGTAACGGCAGACAGACACGCGCAGTGCTAGTAGAAAACATCGTAAAGAGGAAAGAAATCTTCCTAATTATGGCAATGCGTTGCTCAGACGATTCGTTGTTTCAGAATATTTACTGAGATGAAAGGATCAAATTCTGTGGTGAAAAGCAGCAGTAATACTCGATACATCTAAGTGAGCATGCGTTGACGTCTGTCAAAATGTTTGTGGCGGTGAAATTAGGTATATATTCTAAGAACAAGAAAAGGGGAGAAGCAGGGTGCTATGATTTTCCTGGGTAAAAAAAACCCGCCGAGAGTATAGGCTCAAGGCGGAGACTTTACAAGGATATAACCTGCTTGCCAGGCTGTTGCATGCGCTTTACTGGGCCAAAAATATTATACCGGCAACCGTAGCTTTTCCTTTGTGGAGAAAGCTTTTGAATGAATTTATTTGAGGTTTTTAATGGCTATCACTTTGAAATACAGAAGACTTCCTCCAGAGCACATGGCTTTATTGCGATGCGGAAAGTGCACACCTTTAAGGCGTTCTCTTCGGAGCTGAAAATACTCTTATTCATAAGTGCTTGGCTCGGAGGGACCACGTACGCCAAGCAGACAAGCGCACCTCAGAGTGCGGCCATTCTTGGTGGTGGGGTCTAAAAGCTCTTGCGCCATTCTTGTCCTGCAAATCAGTGCTCTAGACAATGGCCCACCTTAAATCTCTTCTGGATGGGCTGAAGAGCTGGGTCTTCCGTGTTTGGTGCGACGCATTTATCAAGTAAGGCAGAATGCTGCGCCTGTCGCTTATTAATGTTTGACATTTTGTTCCAGTGTATAGAAAGAAATAATATAGAAGTTGTTTTCACTGTCCTCTGTTGGAATGGGACCAAAAAGTTTTCCATCGGCTGCCCCAGTGTGTTTCTTCTACGTATTCGTCCTTTACTAACGTGCCAAATTTTAAAGTTGTATCATCCTTTTTCATGCCTTCAACTCCCGGGACGGAGCAGTTTAAGAAAATATTTAATAGCTTAGCAACAAAAACAAGCAGAGTTCAGCTTTTGCTTAGAATCGTCAACGGGCTCGTTTCAATTGCGTTGAGAATATACTTCGATGACATTACATCCGCAACTACTTGCGATATACTCGTCCCGTTGCTTTTAAAAGCCCATTACTTAGAAGGACTACATTCAGTACTTTTACAGTAGAAATGCGCTCTCCAATTTCCTTTGCAGCATTGATGAGAGAGGCTGTAAGTTTAAAATTCGTTCAGATGTATGGTAGAGGGGTCCAATAATTTATATACAACAGTGGCTTCTAGATAAAGCATGGGAAGAGGTTTTGAAGAAAGAGACGTTCACTTTGCCGCGAAGTGTGAACTGTGAAGACGGCTACTCGACATGGGCCCCCAGTAACGCTGCTTGTGGGCAGATGGGGAAGGACAGGAGAAGCGCACCCATTCATGCGACGGCGAAGCCCAGCAGTGAGAAATGTGCTCTCAGATTGCATTATATGAGAAATGAACAGACGCACGTTCATAAACATTTTCGAAACATGTTAACACGGATGTCGATAACGGGTTCATTTGCGTCCACAGTGCAGAACGCCAGGAGCCCATGCAAACTGCGGTATGTGTACGCGATCTCGTTGAAGCTATTTCGCATTTATCAGCCCGCTCTGACAGGACAGCCCGCTTGCCTAGAAGTGAGGCAACGAAGAAATGAGAACCATGAAAAATAATTAGGACTAAATGTTTTAAAGCTACTTAGCATACAGAGAGCAGGTTTCATTGAAATACATGAAAAGTTGCTAGCTTTCCTGCCCTAGTCCAAGAACGCATATGTCGAGAGAAGTGTTGTGTTGCAATGTCAACACCTCGACAATAAGACCTCTATAGATTCGTTCAATTAGTCTTCCTTTTGTCATTTCCTGCTTTGGTAAGCAGCGCCTGTTCTTTCATGTCCGTGGTTGAAGGTGTCACGCGTATTCTGCGATTACGTTACAATCTGTCGGCCGTCAAAGCCGATTAGGCTTCCATCTGTATCACATCCGCTGGCCTATCACGTCCACGACGCGCGAATCAAAGCGTCCTCGTTTCAATTACACTGCGCTGTTAAGAAGGCCAACCCTGATCAATATGCAAACCGCTTTTCCTGCGGACAATACGCTTAGCGACGTAGTGCTGCAATCTCTAATGCGAGTGATGACTCGATATTCAGACATTTCATGTAGCGCAATGTTGTATCGATCCGGCAAACCAGTTATATGCATGCGCAAATACAAAGTAGTAAGGACGAAAGCAGCATTGAGAGCATTGCAGGGCAGTTTAAGTGGTCGGGCAAACATTCGTTCGATTAAGAGCCAAAGGTGCGTGGCCAAAAGACCGCCTCAGACCTGACACATTTTACAAATATATTCAGTTACATTGTGGAGAGGGGGGTGGGGCCAGAGGATAAGGTCAGAAGGCTAACGGCGAAAGGCAGACTTTTAGTGCAATACTGTGTTAAAAATAAAATGGTTCGTACACCTCTCAAAGCAATGCGGACATTGGGCAAAGCAAGGTCTTTATTCGTAAGCAGGGTGTTGAAGGCAAACAGGCATCGTGTACCAGGGTGTAGAACAGACGTTTGGAAGGCGCTGGAAAATAACTTTAGCAGTTGCCCTACGACTGTTGCCCGGCACAGAGGAAATGACACAATGCCAATCAGGAAGCGTCTAGGCGTGGGGATTATCTAACAACCACTGTTGTCCGGTTATTTACAAGATGTATTCAGAGAACTGGATTCCGAAGAGATGGGGATAACACGTAATGGACAATACCTAAGCAATCTCTTCTTTGCTGATGCCATCGCTTTGGTAAGTAACCCAGGACCGAATAGTAAAGCATGATCGAGGACCTAGACAGACATAGCAGAACGTGCGTCACAAAAGTTATATGCAGAAATTAAGTGTTCTGATAAATGGTTTCGGAAGGAGTAAACTTTTTAAATTTGACAGCAAATAATAGAATTTTTCAGGGTCTTTATCTAACAAGGAAGGAAGTAACCACACAACTGTATTACGTGTGTGTAATAACTAGCATTAATTCCGTTCCCCCCGCAGAGTTATATGGCAGCGACTTTTGTGCGCCGGCTTAATTGTCTATTTTTTTCATTAAAGAGCTTCTCTCTCTGGTTAAATAAGAATATGTTGGACTGCATTTGGCAGGAACTCTGAGGTGTTGAACGGCAGTTCTCTAACATCCTTCAATGGGGCAGCCGGAATGGTTAGAAAAGCTGTATCTTATTTCTCTTAGTTTATGCAGCAGGAATTGAGAGGCTACAACAAACTTGAACGAACAAGAAAGGCTACAACGAACGAAATCAAATCACCACACAGGCTATGCAAACGACGATTATAGGCGCAACGGTAAGATACAAGAAGAGAACAGGATGGGTCAGGGAACATAAGAGATTTAATAAAATCCAAGCTCAAACCATGACGAACAAATGGCCATGTAACCGCAAGGAAAGACAGCCCATGGTCCGTTAAGGCACCGGAGTTGATCCATACAGAACGTGATTGCTGTAGAGTGCACCAGAAGGTTGGTTGGGCGGATAAGATTAGAAAGTTTCCTTGCAAAAGCGGGCCACAGCTAGCAGGCGCCGTGGTTTAGTGGGGGGAAATAGGAAAGGCCTTTGCTGTGGAGTGTAAGTAGTCAGGCTGATGATGGCGGCCAGCAGAACAATATGCTTTTATGCAGAAATATCCTCTTGAGGAGACATTTTTGGGCATGCACTGGGCACCAATGCCGCTCTATATGGTAACAGAAAACTGCAACAATCACTTGCTGTCAGAAAGAATATCTTACGTTTATTCATTGGATGGATTTTGCAACAGCGTGAAATGAGGTGTTTGCGAGGTTTCATAAACTTGAAATAAGATTCGCTGATTGTGCTTCAATTATTCGTATTAAATTCGTTAGCGCAAGTGCTGTTTGCAAATGATTCCGAATAGTTGATTCAACGCGAACTTAGATGAATCAATTACCGGGGAGAGATTTCAAAAGTATTTCATTCGTTTCTTAGCAGACAAGGCGAATTTTATCAGCACCGGGAGAGCAACGTGTCGGCTCTCTTCATCTTCATGCAAACAAAAGTGCACATTAGATATTTTTACAAAACAAGAAATTTTGCTTTAACAGCGTTTGACACTACCACCAATTTTGGTAAATAATTTTGCCGTAATTTTTAACGAATATGTCGCTGCGTTGTGTATATGATCCTTTTAATTTTTTGAACTTCTAAGGGAGCAGAAAAGTTTGAATGCTTGCCGTATTAGCCAAGCCGTGGCAAATCCGAGTGGCCTACGTTCAACTAACACGACCTCAACCACGCACGACATAACGGAGCTGTGGCGGTGCCGCTCGAAACTTTTCACCAAAGCGGCGCTCTTTACGGCGACTTCGAAATCGCCCGTCCTAGCCCCGAATCTTGTGGCCCCTCCGCTCTTGCTTGCTTGCTTGAATGCTGCCGAAAACGAATGCCCACGTCCGGGTGGAGTGACTATTCGTTCGTCCGGTTGTGTGCATGCATTGTCGACGTGCTATAGGCGTTGTGGAGTTGCATTCTTTATATGAACTCTTTTCCGTGTCTCCATTAAAAAAAACTAGGACGCGCGAAACCATGGCGCATAATCGGGGGTGTCAGCTGCCATGCTCTGCGAAAGCTAAGACGCAGCCAGAACGCAGGACGTTCTGCAATAGAACCATTGTCGTCGCTTTGTTTGGTTTTGTGGCGAGAGCTACATTACGCCAGCCGCTTCGCGAGGTCAGCGTGGCTGCGCGTTGAGCCGTGGCACCATCGCTCCGCCAGCTGTGTGCATGCGCGGAGCGACGTCAAATCGCGCAGCTGGTGTGCGCGGCCGCGCGCCCGTTACGCTAGCATTTCGAGCCTTGAGCGCAGCGGCTCCATTGCTGGTCACGTGGTTGGTCACGTGGTGTGAAGTAGCTGTCGGCTGCGCGGCGCCGGCGAAATCGAGGGGGGGGAGGAGTGGAGAGGGTAGTGAGAGTGTGAGTACACGACCAGGGACGAGGATGAAGAAGGAACGCCCTGCGAAACGGAGCGGCGAAATGCTGACTTTGCAATTCGACTGAACTAGTTCCACTCGGCAAGCTGTAGCTATCGCGTCACTCCAGGCTTGACCAGAGCTAAACAGTCAAATCTTTCTAATTTAGCAGCCGGGATGATTCCTTTTCGTGGCTGGTATCTGCAACTGCTGCTATTGCTGACAGGAAGAAAGAAAAGGAAAGTGCACGGGCTGGCCTATTGGCTCAAGCTGAACCGCGCACGTTGCCACGTGCTGAAATTAGGAGAGGTAAACGATAGGAGAGCAAAGATAGAATGAAAAGGCGCGTGCTTTTACGCCCCGGTACGAACCCGGAGGCAGTGCAATACTGGGCCGACTCGTCCCAGAGTGCTGCAAGCACTACGCCCTATTCCAATAATAAGTGTGTAAAGACGAAGATGTGACAACGAGGTAGCGGCAGTGCTATCGCTGAGCGCGTGCTGCTGCCGGGCTCTAGAATAAGCGCGGACGCCTGGAAGGCCTCGTTCTGCGCCTGGTTCTGCCTTCCTGGTTCTGGTGGTGTCTGAGCTATTAAACCCCCTTTCAAGAGGTGGATTTTGCTCCTGATCCCGTCCTGGAGCTCCGCAGCGGCACTGTAACTTCAGCAATGCTGAATAACGCCCCCCTGGCTCCCCAGCCACCGGCTGCTCCGCTTGGCTGCTACGGCACACCTCGACAACGGGACCCGGCTGTCTTCAGTGGGCCCGGCGACTCTGACGTCGAGGAATGGCTGACTTCCTACGAGCGGCTCAGCACGCACAACCGCTGGGACGACGCCATGAAACTAAACAACGTCATTTTTTACCTGGCTGATGTCGCCAACCTCTGGTTCCGTAACCACGAAGCCGATATCGCCACATGGTCCACGTTCAAGACGAGCTTCACTGAGGTATTTGGCCGTTCTGGCGTGCGCAAACTTCGCGCTGAACAGCGCTTACGCGAATGGGCTCAGCAGCCTGGCGAGACATTTACGAGTTATATTGAGGAGGTGTTGGATCTTTGCAAGCGCGTGAACAGCGATATGACCGAGGCTGATAAAATCCAAAATATCATGAAGGGTATCGATGAAGATGCGTTCCAAATGCTTCTAGCCGAGCAGCCGGCCACCGTGGCCTCTGTCATCAGCTTGTGCCAGAGCTACGAGGAGCTCCGCAAGCAACGCGTCCTCACTCGTCGCACCGTACAGCCTGCCGACGTCCTGTCCGCTTATGTCGAGACCGCAGGAGGGCAGCAGCTGAGGCATGACATTCAAAAGTTCATTCGAGAGGAGATCGCACGCCAACTAGCGCTCATCTCTGGAGTTCGGAACCCCCCTGCCAGCGCTGTCTCCCACCCTTCAGCAGACGATCCGAGCCCAAGTCGCGGAGGCCCTGCCACCCCTGCCCCAGCAACCTGTGGCTGCCCCTCTTACGAACGCCGCCGTTCTTGCCAGACCACCATCCCATCCCTTGAGCCCATTTCAAGACGCCACTCAAGCGCCGCCACCTTCGACGCCCCCGCCTGATTTCTCGTATCGGGCTCAGGTGGCACAACCGTAGCCTCGCTTCCCGCCGGCAGTCTCGCACTGCGGTCGTTTGTGGCGTACTCGCGACAATAGGCCTATTTGCTTTGCCTGCGGCTTCGCCGGACATGTAGCCCGCTACTGCCGCAGACGTCCTTCTTCGCCTGCTGACGTTCTGCCACCATCTGCGTATGGGTCTTACATACAGCCGCCCCGCGTGCAAGCGGACCCATCCTCCTGCCCTTACCGCCAACCGCCAGGCTGCCACCTCTCATTGTTCCTCTTCTCCGCGGCGCCGTTCCCTATCTCCTATGCGCCGTCGGGCCAGCCCTTCCGCTGCGGAAAACTAATGAGCGCAGTTCCCGAGGCAAGAGCTGCGTCCCCTGGGAACTCTATACAAGGCCTCTGCTCTCACCAACAAACGTTATTGATGTTTTTGTCGAAGGTGTTGCAACCTGTGCACTGGTGGACACCGGAGCTGCTGTCTCAATTTTGGACGCGAAATTTTGTCGAAAACTGAAGTCATGACGCCATTTTCGGGAGTTTCTCTTCGCACTGCTACCGCCGAACAAGTCGAACCGCTCGCAACCTGCACCGCGCGAGTCGTTAATCAAGACGTCTTGTACATCATTCAATTCCTGAGCCTCTCCTCTAGCTCCCATGACGTAATTATAGGATGGGACTTTCTTTCTGAGCACTCCGCCGTCGTCGATTGTGCCCGCGCCGAAGTTACTTTCCCTGCCCTGCCCAACGCCTACCCGGCCGCACCGTCTCCTGAATATCTGGCCAAAGTACACCTGTCTCACGATGTCGAGCTCCCGGCAAATTCCTCTGTCCTTGTATCCGTCTCGTGCGCCTCACCACGCAACCAACCTGCTGTAACTGTACTCGTTACCCCCTCGGAGTTATTTATTCGCCGCAAGAACATGCCGCTACCCTTCGCTGTCCTCACGGTGACCTCCGGAACGACAGCCATGCTCGTCAGCAACCCTCTCTCATCTCCAGTGACCCTGATTCATGGTGAATGCCTTGGGTGCGTCGAACCGGCTGAACTTCTGCAACTTGACGACGACCGAGAAACTGCTCTCCCGCCATCGCTGGACTCTCTTACTCCTGTTCCCCTGTCACCCCCACCGCCCTCTGACATTCTGTATAGCGCCATCGATCAAGATCTCACTTCTCCCTACCGTGACCAGCTGTTCCACCTGTTAGACCAATTTCGTTCATCGTTTGACGCGTGCCAGTTTCCACTCGGGCGCTCTTCACATGTCCACCATACCATCGATACCGGCTCCCATCCACCTCTGCGACAGCGCCCATATCGCTTGTCAGCGACAGAGCGTCGAGTCCTCAACGAGCAAGTGGACGACATGCTTGAGCGTGGGATCATACAGGCCGTCGCACAGCCCTTGGTCATCCCCGGTCGTGCTGGTTCGAAAGAAAGATGGCTCCATAAGACTCTGTGTGGATTATCGCCGCCTAAACACAATAACTAGGAAAGACGTTTATCCTCTACCACGCATCGATGACGCCCTCGATTGTCTGCAAGGTGCGGAATTCTTTTCGTCCCTGGATCTGCGTTCTGGATACTGGCAAATCCCCATGACCAAATGCGATCGTGAAAAAACTGCTTTCGTCACGCCCGACGGACTATACGAATTTAACGTCATGCCATTTGGTCTTTGCAATACCCCCGCAACATTCGAACGCATGATGGATAACGTCTTGCGCGGCTTGCGCTGGAAGACGTGTCTTTGATACCTCGACGACATCGTTGTTTTCTCGGCCGACTTCTCCACACATATGACTCGTCTGCGCCAAGTTTTGACCTGCCTCACCGCCGCCGGAGTGCAACTAAATTTTGAAGAAATACCACTTCGGCGCTCGCCAACTGACCGTACTCGGCCATGTCGTCTCCAAAGCGGGCATCTTTCCGGATCCGGCAAAGGTTCGCGCTGTTGCCGACTTTCCAAAGCCCTCTAGTCTCAAAGAACTGCGGAGTTTCATTGGCCTCTGTTCCTATTTTCGACGCTTCATCCGAAATTTCGCTACAATCATATCGCCTTTGACGTGGCTTCAAGGCCAGAACTCCTTGTCGTCATGGTCCTCTGAGTGCGATGAAGCTTTTGTTACCCTACGTCGACTCCTTATTTCATTTCCCATCCTTCGCCATTACGACCCTAACGTCACACACGGAAGTACACACGGATGCTATCGGCGTGGGCACTGGTGCTGTGCTCGCCCAGCGAATACCTGGATTTCCAGAATGCGTTGTCGCCTATGCGAGCCGCACGCTGTCCAAGGCCGAGATCAATTACTCCGTCACAGAAAAAGAATGCTTGGCCATTTTGTGGGCGATAACCAAATTCCGACCATACCTTATGGGGTCACTCTGCGTCCAGCTGGCCGGGAAGGCGAGCTTCCGTGCAAGCTACACGCAGGCGTTATTTAAGCACGCAACACGTTTCCCCAACCCGTGGCGCAGAGTCGTAGCCACGGCAGGTCCGGACGAAATAGGCAACGGCAGGGCACGCTAGGAAATAGTTTATTATCCTAACGCGAGGTAAAGCACACTGCGGAAGAATGTTCTATCCGTAAAATAGATGTTCAGTAGCTCACCAAGTCGTTGACGTCGACCGGCGTTGGTGTTCGGGGGCCGGCGGGCAGCGGAAGGGGTCCGTGGGGTAGTTAGGTCAGGTCCGGCGGCGAGAGAGGCCTTCCCGCCGCGCGATCACGCCTTTTATCCCCTCGGTCATTGCCTCCCTCGCAGCAAATCGTTACCGTCAAGCTTAGGCGTGCTACCCTCTCCGCAGAAGGCGACGCGCTGCCGTGACGTCACGTCAGTGCTGGGGCGGAAATGAGCAGAGTCGCGGGGGTGCCTTCTCTCCACATTCCTGGTGGCCAGCGCGCCCGTGTAGGTCACGGTCGCCGCTGGCGCGGGGGACGAGGAGGGGATACCAGTGTATCCCACATCCTCCCCTCCTTAAGAAGCCTCCCGAACACAGAAACAGGCACAAAAAGCTTTACTCAATTTCGGTGGACCACAGGTCCAGGTCCATCTCTAGCCCCCCCGCTGGCGTGGCCCCTGCTTCCATGTCGGGCGCCGGCAGTTCCGCAGCCGCCAGCGCAGGGGCCGGCCGCTTGGGGTCCGGGTCCCGGGCCTCGTCACTCGGGGCAGGAGGCGCCGCTGCCAAAGACGGAGGAGCCACCGCGGCCGAGGGCTGCGAGCCAAGGCTCGGCTCCGGCGGGCCGCCAGCGTGGCGGGCGGCTACCTGCAGGAGCCACTCAGCGAACTCGGCCTCGCGGCCCGCTCGCGCCAGCATCTGACGGGCCGCGGCGCTGGGAGTGGCCGCCGCTGGATGTCGATCGTCTCGGGTCGTGGCCCCGCGCGTCCTCTGGTCGTGCAGGTCCCCCGCCTTGTGGGCTTCCTCGTGTAGCATCACGGCCCCACACGGGCACAGCAGGGTTCCTGGGGACAGGGGTAGGGACACGCCCTCGGCCCGCTGGTCCGCGTCGGCGACGGTGCGCCCCCGGAAGACGTTAAACAGCCTGGCCGGGGGCGTGAGCCTCTTCGCCCTCTCCTGCCGCTTCCACGGCCGCCACGAGACGTAGCCGACCGGCGCGTCCGTTCCGGCCTGGTACGTCCACGTGGCCACGTCCCTGGGCGGCTGGCGCGGGGCCTGCGCTGCTGGCGGCTCCGGGCCTCGGGCTGGCGGGGTGGACAGCAGGCGCTGGCAGAGTGGCGAGCGAGCCGGCGAGTGACCCAAGGTGGCGGGGGAAGCCTGGCGGCGGCGCGGCGACTGCCCGAAGAGGGGGCCCAAGTGCCTCGGGCCAGCACGCCCGGGGCCCGGTGGGGTGGCCGCCGGGTGACAGCGATGCGGCGAGGGGTGCTTTGGGCTTCGTCCGGACGTCGGGGGTGACAGCCGGCGCTTGGGTTGTGCCTGCTTCTTTTCCATCTGCGCTGGAAAAGGTCAACACAGATGTAGCCAGCTCCCGCAGCGCGTGCTGCGTGGCTGTTCGACCCTCACGAGAGTCATGAGGGTTAGCGCAAGTCAGTCTTGCGTGCAACTGATCGGCATGAGCGGCCCGTACGTTCATGCATCTAACGAGACTGCCTGCCGGCTCGCGCCCTCGCTCTAGGCTGCGCAGGCAGATTCTGTTTCTGCCTAGGGCGCAAGTTATAGTGGGACGCGGGGTTCGCCGGCTGATCGCAGATCTCGTTGTCCGACTGCGGCGCGGGTCGGGCTGTGTCCTCTACCCACTCATCTCGCTGCACGTAACGTTTCAGGTCGCATACGTGCACCGGTCCGCCTGTCGGTTTCGACCGCAAGTCCTCGAGCCTGTAAACGAGCGAGGAAAGTTTCTCTCGCACGCGGAACGGCCCGATCCATTTCGGCGCCAACGAGGCCGCAAACTGTTTGCTAGCGTCGCTGAGAACGTGCTGGCGTCGAAGCACCAGATCGCCCACTTCGTAGTGAACATCCCGGTGCGAGCGGTCGTACTGTGCTTTCTGCTGCGCCCTAGCGGTGCTCAGGTTGCGGCGAGCCTTGCGTAAGGCCTCCGTCATCTTAGCGCGCAGCTGCGTCGCGTACTCAGCTCGTGCTGACGAAGCGACTGGCGTCTTCCTGCTGTCCGATAGAATCCGGTCCATCGGATTTAGCAGCTCTCTACCCAGATTGAGAGAACATGGCGCATACCCAGTCGAGCGGTTAACGGTCGAACGCAAAGCAAACGCGATCTCCGGCAGATAGGAGTCCCAATCTTTGTGCCTCTCAGAGTACGCGACAAGCAAGTGCTTAACGTTGCGATTGACTCGTTCCGTGGGGTTCGACTGAGCATGATAGGTGGTCGTTTTCTTGTGCTTAATGCCGAGTGCAGCGCACGAATCAACGAACACCTTCGCAGTGAAGTAGGACGCGTTGTCCGTTATCAGCTGCTCTGGGAAACCGAACCTGGTGAATACGTCCATCAGCTTCTCCATGATCACTCGTGCCGTCAGCTTTCTAAGGGGGAAAAGTTCAACCCACTTGCTGAAGTGATCCGTGACCACCAGCAAGAACTTGTTCCTACTCGGTGTCATAGGATACGGTCCCATGATGTCGCACGCCGCGATTTGCCAGGGAGTCTGGCTGTTAATCGGGTGCATGAGGCCGGGTGGTCGTCCGCCTCGGGGCTTCACACTTTGGCACACGTGGCACGAGCGGGCGTAGCGTATTACGTCCCTTTTCATGCCAAGCCAGGTAGCAAAGCGACACAACTTAGTGTAAGTCTTGGGGCCGCTTGCATGCCCAGCGATGCACGAGTCGTGAAAGTAGCGTAACAGTGCTGCTCTCAATACTCGCGGTATCACCACCTTGAACGCCTCGTTTGTGTCGTTCTCGGAGGTGATATACCTCAGCAGGACGCCGTCGGAATCCAGCAGATACGAATCCATCGCGCTCACAGCACTACCAGCTGTTTCCCAGCGCTCCGCACCGACAGCAAAACCAGCTGTCTCCTTGTGCGCGGCGGCCCTGCCGCCCGGCTCCCGGAGCCCGTCGAACACCTTTCGACAAAACGGATCCTTCTGCTGAGCTTCGAGTAGCTCCTTTCTGCTGAACACGATCCCCACGGAACTCGCGTAGTCCACGTGGTTCACGCTCTCGCCCTGGATCAACGGTTGGTCCGCGTTCCTTACATGGGCTACGGCTCGGGTCAGTCCCTCGCTCTCCCCGGCTGTCGGGCGGTCGGTCGCGTGACCTTCCTCGCACTGGACAGGCGCTCGCGAGAGTGCGTCAGCCACAGCGTTGTTTTTCCCTTTGCGGTAGCGCACGGTGAAGTCGTAACGCTGCAGCAACAGGGACCAACGCGCTAGGCGGCCGCTCGGCTCGCTGAGTCGTCTCAGCCAGGTGAGCGCCATGTGATCCGTCTCGATCACAAATGTCACCCCATCGACGTAGTAGTCGAACTTACGCAGAGCAAAAACTATCGCGAGACATTCCTTCTCTGTCACCAAGTAGTTTCTCTCTGCCGGCGTCAACGAACGGCTCGCGAAAGCTACCGGACGGAGAACGCCTTCATGCTCCTGAAGCAACACTGCTCCTAAGCCCAGGTCGCTTGCGTCGGTTTGAATCACAAACTCCCTGTTTAGGTCGGGTAGCTGCAACTCAGCCGTGTCAGCGAGCACTTTGGTGAGGTTGCGCAGTGCATCCTCTTGCTCGTGACCCCAACTCCAGCGCTCGCCTTTCTTCAAAAGCTTTGTCAAAGGCGCCTGCAGCGCTGCGCACTCTGGGATGAACTGCCGATAAAAGTTCGCCATTCCCAGGAAGCGCCTGAGTCCGGCTATATCTGTGGGCGACGGAAACTTAAGCAAAGCCTCAAGCTTATCGTCGCACGGCAGAATGCGGCCTCTGTCGATCGTGAACCCCAACAGTGTTATTCGGGTCGCGGCGATCTGTGCCTTCTTCGGGTTCAAAGTGATTCCCGCGGACCTCAGCCTCTCTAGGACGTCCCTCAAGTGGCGCAGGTGTTCCTCGAACGTTTTCGAGTACACCACGATGTCGTCTAGGTACGCGAGCGCATGTTGCCACTTCGCATCTCCCAGAACACGGTCCATTAGGCGCTGATAAGTAGCGGGTGCTCCTACCAAACCAAAAGACATTCTCTTGAACTGGAAAAGGCCTCTGTGACAAGTGAAAGCAGTTTTCTCCTTGTCCCGCTCATTCATTTCAACCTGAAAGTATCCGCGGCTAGCATCGAGCGTTGTGAAGTACTTCGCCCCACCTAGGTTGGACACTAGGGAAGAAATGGTGGGTAGAGGGTAGGCGTCTTTCCTCGTAACCTCATTCAGCTTGCGGTAGTCCACGCAAAGTCGATATGTATCGTCTTTCTTTGGAACCAAGACTACCGGGAAGCCCCAAGGGCTGTTAGACCTCTCAACAACGCCAGTGTCGATAAGTTCGTCTAAGGCGCTGTCCAGTGCTTTTCTCTTGGCCAAGCTAATTGGTCTAGGATTGCACTTCCAAGGCAGTGCGTCACCCGTGTCTATTCGGTGCCTGACTAGGGTAGTGAGGCCCGGGCGGTCAGTGAATGTCGCGTTGTACTCGTAGAGGAGCGATGACAAACGTGCCTTCTCCCTCTCCGTCACGCTGTTCACTTCCGACAACAAGGTGTGCGCTGACCTTCCCTGCGCGGCAGAGCAGCTTTCTACCGCGGCAACCTTCTCTCTGCCCTCTCCCTCAGCGGCGATGGTCCGCTCGCCTCCTGGATCTCGGGCTGGCGCGGTGGATTTGTCACGGTCTCCCCCCGCTCGCGCCGCGTTCGGAGTCTGAATGGTCTGCGACGCCGCGGGCGCTTTCGCGAAAGGCTTCAAGGCGCCTGACGTGCGCTCCCTGTAGCCTCCGCTGCTGATGTCTATCACAATACCTGTCTTGGCTAGGAAGTCTCGTCCAAGAATTACAGGAACGGATAAACAGGGAAGATGAACGAGGCGTTGTCGCCGCACGCGTCTTTCCCAGCGAACCACTATCCTAGCTGCACCGCTTGATTGCGCTGTGCCGCTCGCGAGGCGAAAAGTGGTATCGCACTCTCTCAGCCGGATTTTGTTCTCGCGGAGATGGTTTAACACCTCGTCACCGAACAAAGAAGCGCTTGCTCCTGTATCTAGTAACGCGGTGAATTTCTTTCGAGCTATTGTTAGCTCAATGAACGGCGCTGACAGGTCAACAGAATTTCCTACGCGACATGCCAAAGGCGCTAGCAAACCGGGGTTTTCTGTGCACGCCGCGCGGAATCGAAGGTCGATCACCGGCGGCTTTGGCCGTTTCCCGACCGTGTTTGATCACGGGCGGGAGGGCGGCCACACTCGCGGGCGAAGTGTCCCGGCTGGTCGCACCGGTAGCAACGGTTGCCCGGGCCCCGACGGGCTAGGCGCTGGTCGCCCCGTTCCGGTCGGTCATCTCGAACTCGCGGCGCGGATGGTGGGGGCCGCGTGTCGGCCTCGCGATCTCGCCTCGGTTCATTCCGCTCTGCGGCAGCGTGTGCTATTCGCAACGCGTAGCTGAATGGGTCCAAAGCGCGGTCGGTCAACTCCCAGCCCCTTGGGACACGCTCGTCAGCAAACTGTGCTGACGCTTCAGTTCTAGATGGACTGCGCGCTGAGCTGCCATTCCACGCGCAGCGCGGCTCAAGTGACAGCGATGCGGGTGGGGGCGGCCGATACGCTCGCGCAGAGAGGATGTCTCCCTGAATGCGCTTCGCCTCAGCTGCCAGCTCATCCAAATCTCTGAACCTGACTCCTCTCAGGTAAGCCGTGAAAGTCGGGTGCGCTTGTCTCGTGACACGCTCAACTTTCTCCGTGTTCGTGGCGCGAGGGTCAGCGAGGCGATAAAGTTCGTCCATCGCTCGGACGTACTCTAACAGAGACTCGTCGGGGTGCTGGGTTCGGAGCTCCAGCTCTCTCCTCAAACGCCACTCATAGTTTGCGGGAAGGAATTCGTCGCGGAAGCTTGCGCAAAACTCCTCCATTGTCCTCGCTCGGTTGCCGGCTAGTCGGTACCAGCGGGCCGCTTGCTCCGTCAAAGAAACAGGCACAACCCGCGCGAGCATTTCGGCGTCTGCGATTCCTGTCACTTGCTGATAATGCAGCAGACGGTCGAGGTACTCATTTGCTCCCGCCATGTCGTGGTACCCCGTGTAGGTAGGCAAGTCTATCCTAACACGTGGTGACTGGGCCGGGGCTTGCAAATTGTTTTGCAAAATACCCGCTAGACTCTGCATAACCTGCATTGCGTTCTGCAAGAGCACCTCGGATGATTGCGGACTAACACCCCCGGAGTTGGGCGCAGCCGCTGATGGCGTCGAATGATGAGGCCTAGGTGCCTCATTGTTCGCGCCGCGGAGCGGCGAGGCGCCCGATGTGGAGCCCCCCATGCCAGGCCTAAGTCCTACCAACGCGTCAGGGGATGTTACTCGGCTATTCCGCGTGGAACGCCCAAGATTCACAAATTCAAACCCTTCCAACGGCGCGTCAAGTAGGGAGCCCTGGTTATGTGCCGCTGGCTCTGACAGCATAAACAAAGACTGCAAGTCACTCCTGTCGGCTGCCATCCTTTGTTAGGGCGACGGTAGTCGTTCGCTCCAACAAAGGTCACTGCTCGATTGCCTAGTTCGCCCCACGTTCGGGCGACAAGATATGGGGTCACTCTGCGTCCAGCCGGCCGGGAAGGCGAGCTTCCGTGCAAGCTACACGCAGGCGTTATTTAAGCACGCAACACGTTTCCCCAACCCGTGGCGCAGAGTCGCAGCCACGGCAGGTCCGGACGAAATAGGCAACGGCAGGGCACGCTAGGAAATAGTTTATTATCCTAACGCGAGGTAAAGCACACTGCGGAAGAATGTTCTATCCGTAAAATAGATGTTCAGTAGCTCACCAAGTCTTTGACGTCGACCGGCGTTGGTGTTCGGGGGCCGGCGGGCAGCGGAAGGGGTCCGTGGGGTAGTTAGGTCAGGTCCGGCGGCGAGAGAGGCCTTCCCGCCGCGCGATCACGCCTTTTATCCCCTCGGTCATTGCCTCCCTCGCAGCAAATCGTTACCGTCAAGCTTAGGCGTGCTACCCTCTCCGCAGAAGGCGACGCGCTGCCGTGACGTCACGTCAGTGCTGGGGCGGAAATGAGCAGAGTCGCGGGGGTGCCTTCTCTCCACATTCCTGGTGGCCAGCGCGCCCGTGTAGGTCACGGTCGCCGCTGGCGCGGGGGACGAGGAGGGGATACCAGTGTATCCCACAACCTCTACGGCCACCCCTTCGACGTAGTCACCGATCATCACGCTTTGTTCTGGCTGTCATCGTTGAAGGATCCATCGGGTCGCCTTGGCCGCTGGGCTCTGCGCCTCCAGGAGTACGACATTCGAGTCGTCTATCGCTCTGGCCTTAAGCACTCTGACGCTGACGCCCTCTCCCGGTCTCCGCTGCCTTCCGACACTGCGACCATCTGGAGCATTGACTCCGAGCTGTCCTCGTTGCACCCGGTAATCATGCTTGTGGAACAGCGCAAGGACCCCTGGATTACATCTCTCGTGCACCATCTGTCTGGGCCCCCTACGGCAGCTGCCTCTCGCTCACTTCAGCGACAAGCCCGCCACTTCACTTTGCATGACGGTCTCCTCTATCGTCGCAATTACATGCCCGACGGTCGAAAATGGCTCCTCGTCATCCCTCGCCAACTACGAGCTGAAGTCTGCGCCTCTGTTCATGCCGACCCCCAGACTGCTCATGCTGGTGTTTTGAAAACCTACACTCGACTTCGGCAACGGTACTACTGGCGTGGAATGTACAGCTTTTTACGCAAGTACATTCACTCATGAATTGCGTGCCAACGCCGCAAGTCTCCGTCACAGCGCCTTTCTGGCCCATCGCAGCCATTACCTTGCCCTGCCCGTCCCTTTGATCGCGTCGGCATCGACCTTTACGGGCCCCTGCCCTCTACCTCTTCAGGTCACCTTTGGGTTATAGTTGCCATAGACCATCTCACGCGCTATGCTGAAACGGCGGCTCTTCCGGCGGCTACAGCGCGAGAGGTGGCCTCCATTCTCCGCCAGCTCATTCTCCGCCACGGCGCCCCTCGTGAGCTTCTGAGCGACCACGGCCGTGTGTTTTTACCCGAGGTTGTCCAGGCAATTCTGCAAGAGTGCCGCATCGTTCACAGAACCTGCACAGCGTACCATCCTCAGACCAACGGCCTCACTGAACGGTTTAACCGGACACTCGGTGACATGCTCACCATGTATATCAGTCCCGACCATTCCAACTGGGGCCTCGTTCTTCCGTTCGTCACCTACGCATATAATACCGCCGTCCAGTCCACCACAGGCTATTCTCCGTTCTTTCTTCTTTACGGCCGTGAACCTACAAGCATGCTTGACACCATTCTTCCCTACCATCTTGATGCATCTGAGTGCGCAACTGCTTCTGAAATTGCCAAGTATGCCGAGGAATGCCGCCAGCTCGCCCGTTCCCTCACGTCCGCTGACCAGAATCGACAAAAAGAACGTCAGGATTCCGGTAGTCACTCACGTACCCCTTTCCCCCGGCTCACTTGTCTGGCTCTGGATCCTTGCTGGCTCTCCTGGCCTGTCGTCCAAATTCCAAGCCAAATATCAAGGCCCTTACCGTGTTCTTTCTCAACCTTCCCCTGTGAGCTATGTCGTCAAACCACTGACACGCTCCTCTGACCTTCGCCGTCGTGGGCGTGAAACGGTGCATGTCAGTCGCCTCAAGCCTTACCATGACCCCTTGATCTGCACTACGCCTTGAGTCGCCAGGATGGCTCCTTTCATCCCCGGGAGCCATTGTAAAGACAAAGTTGTAACAACGAGGTAGCGGCAGTGCTATCGCTGAGCGCTTGCTGCTGCCGGGCTCTAGAATAACCCCGGACGCCTCGAAGGCCTCGTTCTGCGCCTGGTTCTGCCTTCCTGGTTCTGGTGGTGCCTGAGCTATTAAACCCCCTTTCAGTGTAATATCTTGGGTCCTAGGACCCACACCAGATTTGTAATTTCTGCGGCGGATCCTTGGCCCCAAGATATTATAATGGTATCTGCGTATTGTTCAACCTCGTAGTTTGGACGGTGTCATAAAGAGAGTGTGGATCTATACGGGAGTAAATATGATAATATTTTAGCTATTAACTTGGTGCTCAAAACTGGCATATATTATTGCAGAACGTGAAACATAACGAAAGCATGTATGTCTAACAAGCACCTCTTTCCATTAGGTAGCCTACGGAGCACCAGGTCCCTTTGCTATTATAATAAGGCGGTTGAGCCCTTCACAATTTTTACGGCGTGTGGTATTGCTGATGTTAATCGTAACTGTGGCGATAAAGTTCCTTGATATATTCAGGAACAAGAGGGCACTGAAAGTCTTGAAATTCTGTTTTCGTATTTTGACTAAATGCGTATGCGCTTTAGAATTCGGTAATCAAAGTTAATATTCAAACATTACTCGCACCCGGAATTTTTACGTTAGCACAGGATGAGCAGAATCTACCTCGGTGGAGATTCTTACTGTGCCGACATGGATCTGTTGATCTATGCTGAAGGCTTTTGACAGCGTTTTATCTCCGATCACTTAATTTTGCTTCAACTAATATCGAGTGCATGCTTCGATCTTAACATCATTTGCTGCACAACGATGGTTTGCAGTTTTGCACCTGTGAAAAATAAATTTTTGTGCAAATGTTTTTTCTTTCACTGCGAGAAGGCTCATGACTAACTTATGATTTTATAAATCATAAATCGACCCTTGCGTACGCACGAGGCTGGACCAGGACTTTGGTGCTCAGTTTCGCCTGCCGGTCACTGAGTTAATAAAAGCGAACAATCGAGAATTTCTCGGCTTTTAACGATATCAGTGAGGTGAAAGATTGTCGCACAGATATACCTGAAATTTCAAGTTGTTCACTCTTGTTTTGTGACAATGAAACTGTTAAATTTTTCTCCCCAGGTGGTTGAAAGTAGCGGCGGCAACGGAACGAAGCTGGTCCATTACAACGGGCCGAATTTGGCGAACTTGCGAGTCTCCTACGTGCGTCTGGATGGTGCCGGTGATATATTAGGAGCCATTTTCGGCTCCATGGCGATCGTCCTGCCTAAGCTGCCTGAAGCATTCTGGAATGACTTGCTCATTTTCCAGCTGCGGAACCTGCTTAGAGAAATCTCATGACTTCACCAAATACACAATTTTCATTGGAGACGGAGAGGTCATTTGCATTCCCTACTGGTTTCGTCTTGTGTTGTCTCACCATGTCATTAAAGTCATGAAGTAGATCTACACAGTACGGGACACGAAACCTTATCGAGAGTTGTTGTGTTATGTAGTCAACGGAACGTTCACTGAAATTGCGAGTCTCCCCTTTATGACCAACTTTTGTACAAAATGTTATCTTCTTGAAATAAAATCGTGCATGCGCAGTGGGCTGCTCTCTGACCTCAGTTTTCAGCCGCAGTCTTCTAGCCGTGCCTTTCTATCTTGACGACCTGCGTTACCAACCTGATCCTGCCCGTTCTTTAATCCCTTACATTGAGGAAAAAGAGCGATATGCCTCAGGCCGCATCGCTGCGTTTCTTCTCATGAAATTTAGTTTTTGTGTCTCTCTGCGGGCATTCTTTACTCGCTCAGTTACACTTAAATAGGGATTGTGGAATACAGCGCGCTACAACCCATACCATTCTTGTTCAACTACGCAAGAAACCGGTGAAAATTTATTTATTAGCTTCCAGTGAAAACTGCACGTGGTAAATTACTTGTGACTAACGTAATCGCTTAGGCTCAGGTGTTGCAGGTGATGCGGGAAACATCCTTCCCCAGAATGAAAAGGAATTAGCATTTGGACACGTGACTGCAGGAGGCGTGTGGCCTCAATAGCAAGGAACGTCTAGCATTTGGTAATCGTGACATTTGCGGCAGGCGGTCCGGACGACGAGGATGAAGCCTGCCTTCGTTAAGTTAAAAAAAATTGAAGGCGTCTACGCCGCCAGCACTGAAGTTACCCTAATGAGAGAGAGAGAGGTGAACGGAAATGCAGGAAGGTTAACTAGCAGGCGCCCAGTATGCTGCCTTAAACATGGGAAGGGGCACGGAGGGAGAGATAAAAAGGGAAGAGAGGGTAAAAAGATCATTTTTCATGTGACCGTAGGCAATTACTAACAGAGTACACCGGGCACATACTGCATTGCATAAAATATACAGGGTGAATTTTCAACCACGACGCAATTAACTTCACCACACCCTCCAATTCTTGACAAAAGCATTTTTGAGCGGGAAGCCGCTTATGAACGCAATTTTTTCATATAATGTAAGATTTCACTATAACAACGAATATATCCGCAGATCATGCGACGGCAATCTTGTATTTATTTCTATTCACGTTTTTGCTATCGTCGAAGCGTTCCCCAATGTTTTCTATAGCAGTCTTAATGTACGATGCGATCGATGGAAACACTTTAAAAGAAACATTTTACTACACACCAGAACAATGGACCATTACCTTCAATATTTCTCTAACTGTGCCTTGTATTTTTCCTATTTTCCAAATTTTTACCCGAGAAAGCTGGACGTGAAACTATAAACGACCCTTGGGTGAGGTCTGTTGACGACTGTGCAACAAGACGGATATTATATACGTCTTATGGATCACTAGGTAGAAGAATAATAAATCAAGTCATTTTTTATAGGTAATGCCTAAATAAAAAAATCACCGCCGTGATCATCGAAGGTAAGCTGTATATTTAATTTTTTTTAATCACTAACGTGCTTCAAAACATCGAGCGTCAAACATACGCACTTCAAAGCTCATTGAGTTGGCTGCCCTGTTTTGCGCATTTGTAAAATTGCGTCCCTCGCTCTTTTTATGGAGCAAATATATGCGCAATAGGTGTGTTTGATGGTGCAGTTTAAGTCAACTTGATTTCGCCGACGATATCATGTGCAGCGACGCCAATTTATACTTTAGTTATCCGAGAAAGCCAACGCAACAAGCTTCGAAATGCGTTTTTTTAACGTTAGATATTTCGAACCACATTGCCGAATAAAAAAATTTAAAAACTGGATGGACCTTCTGTTCAATGAAAGTCAATTACGTAACACAACCTTGCCCCTGAGATCAAAACGGACATGTTTATTGGTTTATTCAAGCCAAATAATCGTCAACTTCTAGAACCCCATGAAGCCCATGAAGTCCGCTTTGTTGTGCAATCCAGCTTGACAGACCGCACCAACGTATTTCTCAGTTTGAAGATATAAATATCTAAATGTTAAAAGAAACCAAACTGCACGGTGGTGAAACTGAGCTGCTCGCGCCATGGGCACAAAAAAAATCATTATTCTTATACTTTACTTTGTTGTGTTACCAGTTAATGTAATCTGACTTCGTGTATTGCTCTTGCCCCGAGATTCGCTTCTTTTAGTCCAGGGCGCTTATTCCCTCCTTTTTAGTGCACCCCTCTGTGCTCAGCTCGCAATTCTCTCAGCTCGGGTTCCAGACTTTACGGTGTTTTTCCTGTCCCCGTATTCCTACGTTGTGCTTGGTCGATGTCTGCATCGTATAAAGCTGAAGGCCAAATTGCCTCATGGTGTTTCACTAATATATACGGCTGCAGAAGGTACAGAACTCGAAGCCGCAAGGAATTCCAAATACGAATGACGCAGACCTAAGCCTGAAGATGGTGCGAAACAGGTGCAACGTACATATCTAAGAAGTCACCTATCTTACATGTGTTTGTTGGCGTGGTACTCTTAATGCTTGAACACAGTGCGTTTATTACGTTCAAAAAACTCTTAAGTGGAACGCCACTATTGATAATATTGCATAATTTTACAATAAAAAAGAGAATGAGAGCAATCTTTATACTTATGTAAGCATTTTTTCTCTAAAAACGCTATTTCATTATCATTGATTCCACTGTAACGCTGTAACGAGCCTTTGTTAAATGTATTAAGTGCGCCATTTTTAGTGACAGATTAATTTTGATTTTGTTGTGGTTGTATCGTCGCAGGAATTTTCAGAGGCATATAAACACAAATTCAATCCGTAGGTGTTATGGTTCGCACGTTGCGAAGCTTTCCCCATGTAACACATCTGCTCCTCTGTCACTCCGGTTTGAGAACTTCAACGGGCAGCGATTTCTTCCTGGCTCATTTTGGGTTCTCGTTTTTTCAGCGAACCGATATTTCTGAAATAGTTTCCCATCTCAAGGGCTCTGCGTTATCATCGAACATAATTGATGTATTTCTAAAATGCACTCATGGGACGCTCTTAATACTGGTTGCATCGAAACAACTTTAATAGGTCAAAGAAAAGGTTTCAGGGGGGTCTACTACCGTTACAGGTGTGCATGGCTGTCAGCTTCACGTATGGCCTGATCCACTAACCATCTCTGGCCGGCAGGCTGAGTGGTCTGTAACGCAGCCTCCTTGGAGGAAGGAATATATCGAGGGGACGGTCGGTGAGGAAGGGCATTCCGAGAGGTAATGGAAGAAGGTGTATTTGGGAAGGCCACAATACTCACAATGACGAGCCGAAATCTACAGTCTGGTTTACAATCAAGTTGGTAAGTGAGGGTCAGTGAGTGAGGAAGAGGCCACCTCCAGAGCTGTAGCATGAACTGAACTCTGCTATTCAGCACTGGTTGTTGGAAATCGGCCTTCGCTTTGCATGAAGTCCCTCTTGAGGAATTCAGCACGCTGCTTCATGTGCAAGCTCTCTTTTCAAAGGTGCACAGAGATGGGCATAATAGACAATCTCATTCGCTGAATATGGCGGCGACGGTAAAGAGATGACTGAAATTCGAAGAAATAAAGAAAAGTTGCTAGAAACCCTTCTTATAAATTGATCCCTCCAAAACATCTGTGGTAGCGCAGCACACGTTTTATGTGGGAAGCGCCTGGACATCCTTGTGCAACTATTTAAATTTAAATGCTAACACTGTAAAAGTACTGCTTTAAAAGTTGGTGCGAACACACCCTTATACTTATTCAAAGTATTGTATATAAATAAAATCAGCTAAGGATAAGATGTAGACAGTCTGGCATAAAGATCGCGATAGAAGATGTTCAAAATATGATTTTGCTTTCCTCGAAATCACCTCTGCACAGAATCAGAAATAAATTGCGTCCTACACTGCATTCCCTGGTAAGGTTTGAACTAACATGTTGGTAATTAGTTGTGCGCAGGAAGTGGAAGAAACGTAGATATTACATCTGTTCTGATGTGTCGATGCCGGCCATTTGTGGTCTAGTGAATGTGACAGCACAAAGAGAAAGGCGCCAAATGGTTGGCTATATTTACAAATTTTCTTCCTTCTATTTGAAAAAAAAACCTGGTTTAGAGGTAACGTGCTTCTTAAAGCCATGCTTTCTACAGGCTTATTTCGCACATATGAAAGGACAAATCAGTGATATTGCTCATTTATTACAGCCCAAAAGCTCTTACTGAAAGTCTGGAATCGCAGAACATTTAGTCATTCCGGCATAGAGTTGAATGCTTTGCCTGGACTATCATTTGTTTCATATTAAGCAAACAAGCTTCTATCTTCTGATAGTGAAATGAGACAAGCATGCCTTAATTGGGACAACAAAATTACTTTCTTCAATGCTTGTTTATGCATGCTGTAGAGTAGTGTGCCACGTGCCTAACAACACCAACAACAACTGTTCTGGTGTCGGCTCGTAGCAGAGGTCTCGTTTCCTTCGCTCCTGAGGCGTTAAGCCTACATTGGCGACCAAGGACGAGCAATGGCCGATCCCGCAACATCCACTCAGCAGGATTCGCGTCCGCAGGACGTCTCGTCGCTGCAGGTTCGCCTTCCACCTTTCTGGCCCCAGAACCCGCAAGTTTGGTTCCACCAGGTTGAGGCGCAATTTTCCCTAGCCCGCATCACGTCGGAGACGACGCGCTACTACCATGTTGCCTCAAGCCTGCCTCCTGACGTTGCCGGTGAGCTCTCCGACGCTCTCTCCGCCCCCATGGGTGCTACACCATATCAGCACCTGAAAACCAAGGTGCTGGAGAGATTTATGGCGTCGGACCGCACCCGCCTCCAGCAGCTCCTTACCGGGGAAGAACTTGGCAACCGGTGCCCCTCCCAGCTCCTGCGCCGCATGCAACAGCTTCTCGGGGAGCGCGACATCCCCAACAACTCAGCGTTGCTTCGAGAGCTTTTCCTCCAACGCCTTCCCCAGCCCATCCGCCTCGTCCTTGCGGCGGCCGGTGACGTCACCCTCGACCGCCTGGCTGAGCTCGCAGATAACGTTCATGAGGCCACCTCCCCGTCCGTCAGTGCTGTTTTGCTTCCAAGAGACCCAGCGATTTCGCGCCTTGAGGCCCGTCTCGAGGAGCTTGCCGCCTCAGTCGCCGCACTCTGGAGCCGACCTCTGGAGACCCGTCCGTCTCGTCTTGATCATCGCGCTCTTTCGCGCTCACTTCAAGCTCGGAGTCCCAGCCCTACATCTCTCTGCTGGTACCACAGGCGTTTTCGCCACCGGGTCACGAAGTGTACACCGCCCTGTTCGTGGCCGGCAAACGCCCGCCGGGATCACTAACGGCGGCGTGTGGTTCCCCCAGTCATTCGAGCCGCCTGTTCATGGTTACTGACAAGTTCTCCGGCACCCGGTTTCTTATCGACACGGGCGCGGAAATCAGCGTGGTTCCATCGACTAAGGCAGATCGTTCCAAGCGATCAGGACTGTCGCTCCGTGCTGAAAACGCCTCGACTATACCCACGTATGGGATACGATCTCACCCTCGACTTCTGCCTACGCCGCACTTTTCGATGGGCCTTCGTCATCGTAGACGTGGTTCGCCCGATCATCGGCTCAGACTTCCTCTCCTACTTCGAATTAGACGTCAGCGTGCGACATCGACGCCTTACCGACGGTCTGACTCATCTCTCCATCTCGGGAGTCTCGTTCGACCTTGCTCCCATGGGCATTCGCACGCTGATACCTTTTTCTCAGTTCTAAAAAGTGTTGGCGGATTTTCCGGAGCTCATTAAGCCATGCAACCTCACTCAGGCGCCTAAACATACTGTGACACACCACATCGTCACCCGGGGTCCACACGCAGCTGCTCGATCGCGACACTTGTTTGGAGACTGTCTAGCTATCGCCAAACGTGAGTTTGACCACATGCTGGAGCTCGCCATTATACGCCCGTCGTCCAGCGCGTGGGCGTCTCCGCTGCATGTAGTGCCCAAGCGTGATCCCGGTGACTGGCGTCCCTGCGGCGACTATCGGGCGTTGAATGCCAACACTGTCCACGACAGCTATCCGCTGCCCTACATCCAGGACTTTACATCGCGCCTAGCCGGCTGCGCCATTTTTAGCAAAGTTCACCTAGTTAAGGCGTATCACCAAATTCACATTGAACCCGCCGACATACCTAAGACCGCCATCACGACGCCCTTTGGTTTGTTTGAGTACGTCCGGATGCCTTTTGGACTACGCAGTTCGGCTCAAACCTTCCAGCGGTTCATGGCTGAGGTCACGCGGGGCCTACCGAGTGTATTCGCGTACCTTGACGATGTCCTCATCGCCAGCCCTACACGTCATGTTCATGAGCAAGACCTACGTGCTTTGTTCACGCGTCTACAGCACAACGGCCTGGTTGTGAATGCCTCCAAGTGTGTTTTCGGTGCTTCTGAGCTCAAGTTTTTGGGTCGTCACATATCCTCAGTGGGTATCCGCCCTCTAGCGACCCACGTCAAGACAATCGAGAATTTCACCCTGCCCACAACCCTGAGCCTCCTGCGACAATTCCTGGGGCTGGCGAATTTCTCTCGCCGCTTTATCCCGCACTGTGCAGAGCTACTTCGCCCGCTCACCGACCTCCTCCGGTCAACCGCTGGCCCGTCCTCCGCAATCTCTTGGTCATCAGAAGCCCAGGCCGCCTTTACTGCCGCGAAGCGAGCAGTCGCTACCGCCATGCTTCAAGTCCATCCGCGCAACGACGCCCCTACGAGATTGATGGTGGATGCCTCCAGCGTGGCCATCGGAACCGTCTTACAGCAGTATATTAACTCCGAGTGGAGACCATTGTCTTTTTAATCTCGGAAGCTACTTACTGCTGAGACCCGCTACAGCGTCTTCGGTCGAGAGCTCCAGCCATCTACTCCGCTATCCAGCACTTTCAGCATTTTGTAGATGGATGGAAGTTTCACGTGCTAACCGATCATAAACCGCTGGCATATGTGTTCCGGACCAACTCATCGAAGTACGTGTCACGTGAACTCCGTCAGCTCGCTTGTATCTCGGAGTTCACTAGCGACATCCGACATGTGAAAGGTGCAGCCAACACCACCGCTGACGCCCTCTCTCGTATAGTCGCGGTAGACGCTCCATCTTCCACCGTCGACTGGGCCGCATTGTCTTCTTCCCAGCAGAATGACGATGAGCTCGCCGCTTTTCGAGCGAACCCTCGTTCTCTCCGATTACGGCTTGTGCCCCATCCTTGCTCGCCTGAACCCTTGTGGTGCGATGTTTCAACGGACTTTCCTCGCCCTTTTGCTCCGGCTTCACTACGTCACCCTATCTTCCATTCTCTCCTTGACATATGCCATCAAGGCATTCGGGCTACTCAGCGCCTTCTCACCCAGCGCTATGTTTGGCCCGGAATCAACGATGCTGTGCGTGCTTGGACGCGCCGGTGCCTACCCTGTCAGTCGACCAAGATCTGTTGACATACCAAGACACCTTCCCAAGCCTTTCTAACCCCTGGCCGTCGTTTCGACCATGTTCATCTCGACATCGTGGGCCCTCTACCCATTTCTCGAGGCTACCGCTATATCTTGACCATGGTCGACCGCTTCACTCGCTGACCGGAGGCAGTCCCCATTCCTGACATCACCGCAGAGACTTTCGCGCGCCTTCATTTTTGCGTGGGTATCTCGATTTGGTTGTCCTGGCACTGTGACAACCGACCGTGGACGCCAGTTTGAGTCCTCCCTGTTTGCTTCCCTTAATAATATTCTCGCCGCCAGGCATTGCCGTACCACTGCATATCACCAGTGTGCTAACGGCATGGTGGAACGCCTTCACCGCCAATTGAAGGCCGCCCTCGCTGCCCGCCTCAATTGCGCCTCCTGGGTCGACTCCTTGCCCCTTGTGCTGCTTGGTCTAAGGGCCGTCATCCGAGAAGACTTACAGTGCTCAGCTGCAGAGCTCGTGTATGGTAGTGCTTTGCGTCTTCTAGGCGACTTCTTTACATCCCAGCAGCTTCCAGCCCAGCCCCAAGAATTCCTCCAACGCCTGCTGGACTGCGTTAAAGTCCTCAGGCCTACTTCCCCACGTCCATCCCGCCACCATACCATTTTCGTACACCCCGACCTGGCCACTTCGACCTACGTTTTTGTGCGCCGCGATGCTGTCCGAGCTCCACTCACACCGGCTTACGACGGACCTTTCCGCGCTCTCAGCCGCACCCCGAAAACCGCCACCATCCTCCAAAAGGGCCGCGAAGAGAGCCTCATTCTAGACTACCTTAAAGCGGCTTACATGGAGACCGCTTTGGAACGACTCCCAGCGCTGCCTGACCTAGTGCTCGAGTGCCATCGCCGGCCCTCCGTCCGTTTTGACTTCCAGTCTAGGCGGGGGGCCCTGTAGCACCCTCTCTTGGGCGGCGCCGACAACACGGCTAGCGCGCGCCACCCTGCGAAGAGAACAAAGACGGCACCTGGTCGTGGCTCGTGCAGCCACGGCTGGCAGTTCTGTTCTGGTGTCGGCTCGTAGCATTGGTCTCGTTTCCTTCGCTCCTGAGGCGCTAAGCCTACAGTCCATATAGCGATTTCGTGATATTCGGTTTCGTGACAGCCCATTTAGTGGTTTTGTGGCAGTACTGCAAAGCCCTATTGAAACTTGTCGTGTATTGTGTAACGAACTTTATGCTGAAGAGGAAAGCATAAATATTTTTCGGCAATAATGAAGAGGAAAATCGCCAAAGGCCGATGTGCCGAGACATTCGTGCAGCTGCGCGAGGTCTTGATCATAAAAGCTGCAGTCTCATTCACTCACACTGCAGCTCTACTGGCGAGAGCTGAGATGAGCCGAGAGTTGAGGCGGCCTACACATACCCCTCCTACTAGCAATGATTCCTCTCGTTAAATGAGCACAACATTTACTCAAGACGTCGAATTTTCCCACCTGAAATACAGTGTAATGCACAAAGGTTCTTTATTCGCAAGGTGAATATTCTTGGTCTCACAATGGTGCTTACGCGCTTAAAAGTTTCTACGCTTAACAAATTAACGGATGCCTGCTCACCACACTGCTTGCGCCACTCTTGGATGAATGCTAAAGTTTCGACCGAGTCAAGTGCTTTGTGGAACTCTATGAAGGAAATCTACCAAGCGCTTCAGAGAAGCGCAGCAGTAATAATTTGACAAAACGGTTTCTGAGGTGACGATAATCCTTTCTGCGGCATAGTAATACCGGTCTCGACGGACTTCAAAAAGCAGGCGAATCATGGAAACTAGTAGAGTGTTCAATTAAATTTCAATAGTCAACTTTTTAACTACTACAGATAAGCTCCTGATTGCTATTAGCTACTTGTAGCCGGCGTCTGGTAATACTCATATCAGTTATAAGATTTCAAAAACACGATTACTCGTGCCACTGACGGCCAAAACATTCCAGCTATTTCTCGGGCCATTCTAAACCCGCGCCTAAGGGGGTGGGGGGCTGAGGAACATCAATCAAATCGCGACACTTAGTGACGCGGTTACCGCGTGACATTTTCTGCCCCACCTGCGCTGCAGCTGCGAATAGCAGCGGTGCAGCTCCGTGCTTGAACAGAGCTCCGGTGCGATAAGGCATTGCCGTCGGCTTCTGGCCGTGGCCTCGACGTAGAGAAAAGGCGATTACGTCCTCCTGCACTTCCTTCAGGAGAGGAAAATGGTGTAGAAACTCTAGGAAGTGACTTCGCTCTTGCGTGTCAGCCGCATCATGGTTCCGGGTTTTTCGCCCAAGAGTTCCCGCAATTTTTCCAAACGAACTTTTTAAAATAAAAATTGTTTTTTTCAGCATAAAATTCTCAGCGGCTTAGCGAATCGATTCAGAATACAGCTAAGACGCGCTTTAGAAGGCTGGTTAAATAATACTGAGTATTTCACTTTTTGAATATTATTTTTGCTCTCCTCAAATATTCAGAGGCCTGGAGCCCAACGTAAGTAATACTGACATCAGCTTTTAGAATTTCGAAAACGATGTGGCCCTCGACGCGGTCTGCCAACCAACTTTGCTTATATCGCGCAAAGATACATGCGCTTTCTGAAAGCTTAAAGGCAAAGACTCCTCCAGTGAACGAAACCTGTCGAAGTAGACGAAATTTGTTGGTGCACAGCGCCGAGGGCAACTGTGTTTTCTAAATTCTAAAAAAATGATTTGCATACTACTTAGTGCGGGCTATACGCCTATCAATAATTGAGGAGACTAAGATTAAAAGGCAGAAAGTTGAGTATTCAATATATGTTAATCGACATAATACTTAGCACATGTTAGCAGTGTTCTGAAGCGCTACGCCACTGACAATGTCACACCGAAAAAAGGCCCTCGTGTAAGACAACACGCTATTTTAAAGCATTTATAAACATGTTTGGGAAGTACCCGGTATGTACATTACTTCCATGAGGATCCAACGACTGCTTTCTTCTACCTTACTTCTACACGATTAAATAAGAGGCGGCCACACAATAGAGTGGCCACCTTTCTTGATTCCTTCGCTTCTCTCTCCATCGCTCGTATATTTTGTTAAGCGCTGCAAGCCTTGCTTTACATTCCAAGTAAAATTCAGGAACTGGCGTAAGCCTCAACTGGATTACGGAGTAAGAAAAGAATTAGCATTTTCTTGGTGCGAGTAGCCGTTTCGATCACAGGTTTGACCATATACTGCTTTGGTACACAGAGCAGAGTGCTACTGGTTTTAAAGGAGACACTGCAGACAGCTTCTAATGGCACTAGGCAACGACGCGTGGACGACCTTGGCCCGTAATAGGGGCTAAATTAGACTCCTTGAATTGCAACATAATGCGAACAAGAAAGAACGTCGATATCTGAGGCTGCACCAGCTTGCACCTCCCGCTACCAATCTCTGGATCGTCGTCACACTTTCTGTAGCAAAATCGACAGGCGGAAATTTTACTGCCGGACTCATTAGGATGCAGGGAGCTTGGACATTTTTCGCAGAGAGATTTTTGTTTGCCTACCACGAAAGCTGTCGGTCGTTTGTTGAATCCGAAAAATCCATCATCCTGAAACTCGCGTCCCCAAATGCACACTTTTATGCTAATACTGGCAGCGTCGATTTGTTTGCCTGTCCAGTATTAGGGGCGAAAGAACTGCGGCAAGTGCGGGTATCAGACAGAGAGACGTGCCTACTTTGGAGCCGTCTGTACCTGCGTCCATTGTATTGGCGTCAACAGTGAAGCTTCCATGCAGAGCTCTATTTTTTAGACCTGGTTTTTTAAGAAATGCTTGTCTCTCACCCACTCACGAACGCGCGCGCGTGCACACAAACACACACACACAAACACACGCATCGACATATGGGAGTACAAAGTGGGTTGCGCATTTCCTGTAAGGGAAATTTATGGAACACAGTATTTTGGTAGAGTGGAAACGATGCCACTTTCACATCAGGTGTAGAGGATCTGTTTTATGAAGCCCTGTTGGATGTCCAGAATTATGAACTGCTTATTGTCGTAAGTATACTCGAAAAATAATTTTGAAAACTAGATGTGCACAATTTTTTTACGAAATCACCTCTCCATATATATACTGATCCGGAATGAACAGTTCATTTTCAAGTAGTAAGCACAAGAAGCCAGATAAGAAGGCTGAAAAAAAGTAAAAATTTACAACTGCACGCGTGAAGCCAGCATTTTTATTTATCGTGAACTCCTTGTTTGCACAAAAAACTTTGTTGTGCAGGGCAACGCCTACAGCAGGGACATGCAGTTGTTCCCTGGAATCAACTACTCGCCTGTACAACTAGCCTCGCTGCTGCAGTTGCCAAGCTGCTGGACTAACCTGATTACAACTTTGGGACCGTATTTCTCTTGCTCGTGTACGTTCTCTTTCCCCACCTGTAATTTCTAAATACTGCAGTTCCATCTACTGCAAAGCTCCACTTTCAGGTATCTATTTTGTTAGACGAGCGATGGTTCAGCTTTCTCTGCTTATTGTACTTTTTCTCTCCATTGCGGTGTCTTTTTCTCTGTCGGCCGAAAGGGGCCCAGAAAATATCCTTGACGAACTCGGCACGTGGATAAGCCGACACGACCACGTCGCTGTAGTCACATGTGAAGGATTTTGGGATCCGTCAGCGCACTACTGGTTGCCCCGCCTAGAGTGGCCATCGAGTAGATGGACACTGCCAAGTTTTGACTTACACCGCATGCTTGGCCAGAACAGCCACCGCAGCATCAAGACGATTGCTGTTCTGCCAAAGATAAGCCGAGACCACTTAAATTGCCTCAAAGCTACGTTCCAAGATTTCAGCACCTTTTATCTCATCGACTGGGTAGTCCTTGAAGATAGTGCGGAAAGCAGTGCCACCATGGTGCATGCGTTAGAATATTCGCACCGTAAGGATCGAGATCGCATGGCACAGAAATGTGAAATGCCTGCTCAGAACGATAAAGAGAGATCGAGGCCGCCAGAAACCTCGAAAGCTTCAATTTACTCTCAGAGCTGCCAGTCGCTATTGCGGGGGTTCGATTTTCATTCAGGCACAAGCGGTAGGTTGAGAAACAAGCAGGTACGCATCGCATGCTACAGTCGACGCCTTACTAGTGATAAGCGTCCTTGCTTCGGAAGGGAAGTTGACATGATAAAAAACGCGCTGCGCGCACAGAACGCGACTCTTGTAACGCAGCTGTACGACAGTTGGAAGACCATCAGTATCGATATATATAGAGGAAGGATTGATATCGTTATGGAGATGTGCGCAGCCAGCGAGAACAGCCTAACTTTAGTTCCGCCAGCGTTAGTATACACGCATGAAACTTTCTATTCCCGTCGCGAGAACTTTCGTCCTGAGCCACTCGTTAATATGCTGGTAAAGAGCAAGGCAGGCTTCTTACTGACAGCCACCTGTATCGGATCATGCCTTCTCGTGATTAAGATTTCAAATTTTCAACATGAACGCGCCTTTCGTTGTTCTATTCTGGAGTCCTTAACGTTTTTTATGGCATCATTCTATTCTACATCCTATCCTCTTCCTGCCACGAATCGCTGGACATTGATCCACGTATTTGTATTTGTTGCCTGGATTCTCGCCATTCTTCCATTGTCGAATTATTTGAGAAGCGAGCTTACGTCTAGGCTTAGTTCGCGCTTATCTCCGGACAACACTGACACGCTTGAAGAGCTTGAAGAAGCGCTTAACCACGGACGCATCTTACCGTGTCTAATTCGAGGCACGGTAATGCATCACAATTTAGTTGTTAAGAACATCACATTGAGCCCACTCTATTCAAAAATACAGGCAGCAGTCGTTAAACATGGAAAACACGAGCCCTTCGTGAAAAAGTCGAAGAGAGATTGCTTGTTGTGTGCCGAGCAGAAAGGGCGATTCTGTCTCGTGAACCGATTCACTGAGTGCTTTGTCAGCTATGTCGCACCTCGAGTCATTGAATCAAAAGAAGTGATCACTCTTATCTTGGTAGTAACTCCGGTCCGCAAGGATTACCCTTTTGCAAGAGCCTACAATGTCATTCTTCGTAGGATATCTGAGGCATCTCTACTGAGGCCGGATATACGGCTGATCGTTTGCCCGTATCGTAAACCTGATCCGGACGACAGTAAGGGTAGCAGCAATGATTCTGTTAAAGTAAGCCATTTCCGGCAGTTCTTCTCGTGTTTTGCGGCACTCTTAGCTACCTCCACGGCGGTACTTCTTATAGAGGTAGTATCTACTGTGTATAATACAAACTAGCTTTTTCTCTTTAACTTTTATCTTTTCAAGTACAACATACCATTTTGCACTTCGTAGCAGTATTGTCCAGCGGCTAATGACGTCCGCAGCATCATGCAAATGCGCTGGGGGGATGGAAGATATTTGAAGCCCATTTGTACGCACTAGCTAGTACGAGAGTTTATCTGGAGACCCATATTATCATCGACTCGATAGAGAAGAACCCGGCCGTAGTCAAGGCTTCCTGCGCCTTCTCATTCTCACCATCCGGTAACGGGGTGGGTAAGATAGCTGAAAGACTCCGAAATAAAAAAGACGCAGAAGAGAAAATTCCATAGCTCGTTAATGTTTCTTAAGAGACGAAATTGATTACAAAGAGGTATGAGGTACGGGTTAGTTTTTTTAATGATTACAAGAAGTACTCTTGGTACGCGTGAGATTGCGTTAAGTAGCCCTGAGGAGCATAATAGTACTTAAATCGTCACGACAAAAGCCTTTTGGTCTAATTAATCCGCAGTTCTATTGCGCGCTTTGCGTTAAATTGGAATTCAGAATCTTCACTATTGTGCACGTTTCTTAGAGGCGGAAACAATATTGACTGTGTTAATATTGCTATTAATCTGGTCAGTTTTATGTCCTTTATGATGCCAACCAGAAGAAGCGGCTGCAGTATCTGACGACCAGTGCACATCTGGGGAATAATTAGATTTCGGCGGTGGTGACGACTTGTGCGGTGCATGCTACAACTATTAAGAAATTCGTCGTCAAGGCTTGCAGTGCGTACATACCGCCTATGGCAACATTGCCACAGAAGCCCAAGAAGGGACGAATGGTACAGTGAAGGCTTAGAGCTGCAAATACGATTCGATTCATAAAAATTCTCTTCGATCTGAACATAAATGAACCAAAACGCAATGAACCAAATCGCACCACTTTATTCTGCAGCTCGCGTCGGTAGCAGCGGCGCCGACTAGATCTCTGTCGATCCGGGAGTGAACAGGGTTTGCGCAAGTGGACGCTGTGATAGCGGTCACGTTCTTGTCAGGTAACTATCAAGGCAGGGGTTGTGGAAGTAATTTATTCGCTCTTGGTGGTAGTAAAAGAATGAAACTAATCGAACTAAAACACCTGCGTAAAGAACGCGTGGGTCACAGGACCACCACTTGAATGATACTGAAACCATTCAAACTGCTATCCATATGGCCACCTGTTAAAAACTGTAAAAAAAAACTTAAAAAAACTGGTATGGTTTTCGCACTGTCCATGTTAACGTCTTCTTTACACGCATATTTTTTTCTGCTGTGGAGCCAAATTAAAAGCCTCTTCCACTTATAATTTGTTGTTGTTTTCAATTTAAAGCATTCCTCAAAGCTGTAAATATGGTGCACTCTTCAACTGTACGCTTTTATGCTCATCAGATTGCAAGTTGTTCTTTACCTTTGTACAGATTTCAACATCTGGTGTTAATGTAATATATGTATTTGTCGGCGTAATAAAAAACTTCAGAAAGGATGGATAAGCTTTGACTGCTTTCAATCCAGAGTATCCGTGCAAATGTATTCATCTCGGGATGTTGTTACGTGTTGACGTCGGAGATATTAAGTACGCTATAGTAAAAAATATCGGATTAAGTATATTCTCTTTCCTTCAGTATAATGTGTTTCATAAATCAATAAACATCTGTATTTTCACCTAAGTTTTTTGTATTTGTGTTAAATGCCGTGAGATAGTTAAAAAGAAGCCGTAAGATAGTTAATCAGTAAGAAGCAAATCTTCTATAAAACACTTTCCTAGTTTCGATATCTAAAGTTTGTTGTTGCGCTAAGAACAAAGCTTTTTCCAAAACATTATTAAAAAAGGAGATGTGGATGTGGTATCGCGTAATTGTGACGACAGGCACAACCACAGAGCGCCGAAACGAGAAAATGGTGAATATAACACGCTTATGTCAGCCGTCGCATCGTAAGGACCTCTTTGTGTCCTCTTCGACCAAAGTTTGTCGGGCTGCGTTCATTGCAATTAGCACCGAGGCGCACTTTGCAGTAGAAGTGTCTCAACGAGATAGTGAATATTCGACCGCAAGGCATTGAAGTATTTTCTTTCGCAAATTACATTTGCAGTACTGATGTAGCGTATTTTAGTACATTAATGATTCTGCGGAGAAGAAAATCTTTAAGGCGCTGTTTTCGAACTTCTTACAATACTTTGTGCTCCAGATGTGCGGCTGCTCTCACAGGAATTCCCCGCGTGAAATGCCTCTCCTTGCTCACCGCTGCTACTATTACAGCATGTTGTTCCTCACTGTTCCCGCATTCACCTTTTGGCCAAGCAGCTTGTCCTGAATTATTGCAGCTTATCACGTGCTGGGACGATATGCGCGGTCGATGCAGGCATATTTAATCGGACACATCAGAGAGTTTTAACGGGCACAAGAGATGAAGCTTCGTTCTTTGCTGTGGAAAATGGGATCGAAGCTTTGCGATACCTTGCTGGGAACCGCCAAACATAATGCACTTTCTTGCACAGGGTGGTTTTCGTCTTGAAATTATGTCGACATGTTACGTTTCCAGTTGTTGCTTTTGGATGCACTAAACGCTTGTGTGTCAGCGGTTCCCCCATAATAAATTAGTTAGCCAACTAGGGGATACCCTGGATTCAATTTCTCGTCTTATTTCTTTCAGCTGGAGATTCCTATCCTGAAATAAACTTTTTATGCGAGAGCACTCATACGGTCACCAACGCCGACCAAGAATCTTGCCACCGTACGTACGTACGTACGTACGGTCTTTTGCCGTTGTCTAGCAACATGAGTTTACACCCGAGCTTAGTTACCCGGGTAAGCTTGGATTGTAAGGCGGGTAAGTTCTGGGGAGCGTTGCGCCAGCTACGCGAGAGGTTGCTAGGGAAGAATGACATGGGTCGCACAATCCCTACCGGTGGTTGTAATAGAAAGATTCACCTGCCGGTTCAGTTGCGCAACTATTTAACGCTACGGTACTTCACTGGTAGTGATGTGAGGACTCGGCACCATCTCTAATGTTAGCCTGGGAACGATCAGTTTCGTATATACGGGCATTAACCCACTAACGTTACCACGTCATACTCTTAAGACGGAGCTTAGCTGCTGCCTACAGTTGAGGAATTAACACCTGCTTTCCAATGCCTACTCAGTGTAGATAACTAAGTGAAGCCCCTAATACCTTCCTGTAATAGTGCTTTCATTGTGTTTAGAGCATTGCACATGGGCCAAAAATAAACAGGAGCAGTCAGGGTGCGCGTGAACCTGAAATATTTTTGAACAGCGCCACCGCGCGCAACACTAAAAAATGTGCTATTTGACCCGGTTCTCTCCTGATGCGGCACTAAAGAAAGCCACTAACCGTTGCCTCGCAGAGTGAGCGTGTCTATGTAGGTTTTTCTTTTTATCCGGAGCCCCATGAATTGGATACAATCATACAAAGTTGGGCAAGGGCTGAAGACACGGAGATCAGACGAGGAACGAAGGGCATCGCACCTCAGAGGAAGCTCTATGATTGCGTGCGAATAAACAGTCTCGCTAAAACCCCCGCATGCGCAATCTTCTCGTCGTATAAAGATGAACTGCACGCAGCTAGCCGGCGCGTTGTCAGCTCGGAAGGACTTTAGGTGACATCAATATTTGGAAGTACCGGACACACAGGTAAGAAGGCTTTCAATTGTCTTAAGCTGAAATGTGCGTTGTGCCATTGCCCAAAATGTTAGACGCAAGTGACTGGGCCCACCAGCACCGAGAAAATGGTAATAAGTAACATCCAACTCATGAAGTCAATATGCCTCGAGAAGAAACGAAGCAGACAAGGTTCCCGTTACAAATATTCTTGTGCCTGTTTGAATCCTGCGTGCTGAACATTGATTATTGGAAGAGGCGAAAACCGATGATTGACAGCTATCAGCGACGGCGTAACAGCAGACAGACACGCGCTGTGCTTGTAAAAAATTTCGTAAAGAGGAAAGAAATCTTCCTAATTATGGCAATGCGTTGTTCAGACGATTCGTTGTTTGCGAATACTTACTGAGATGAAAGGATCAAATTCTGTGGTGAAAAGCAGCAGTAATACCCGAGACATCTAAGTGAGCATGCGTTGACGTCTGTCAAAATGTTTGTGGAGGTGAAATTAGGTATATATTGTAAGAACAAGAAAAGGGGAGAAGCAGGGTGCTATGATTTTTCTGTCTAAAAAAAATCCACCGAGAGTATAGGCTCAATGCGGAGACATTACAAGGATATAACCTGCTTGTCACGTTGTGCCATGTGTTTAACTGGGCCAAAAATATTATTCCGGCAACCGTAGCATTTCCTTTGTGGAGAAAACTTTTGAATAGAAATATTTCAGGTATTTAATGGCTATCACTTTGAAATACAGAAGACTTCCTCCGGAGAACATTGCTTTATTGCGATGTGGAAAGTCCACACCTTTAACGGCGTTTTCTTGGGAGCTGAAAAGACTATCATTCATAAGGGCTTGGCTCGGAGGGACCATGTACGCCAAGCAGACAAGCGCACCTCAGAGTGCGGCCATTCTTGGTGGTGGGGTCTAAAAGCTCTTGCGCTATTCTTGGCCTGCAAATCAGTGCTCATGACAATGGCCCACCTTCCACCTTAAATCTCATCTGGATGGGCTGAAGAGCTGGGTCTTCCGTGTTTGGGGCGACGCATTTATCAAGTAATGCAGAGTGCTGCGCCTGTCGCTTATTAATGTTTAACATTTTGTTCCAGTGTATAGAAAGAAATAATAGAAAAGTTGTTTTCACTGTCCTCTGTTGGAATGGGACCAAAAAGTTTTCCATCGGCTGCCCCAGTGTGTTTCTTCTACGTATTCGTCCTTTACTAACGTGCCAAATTTTAAAGTTGTATCATTCTTTTTCATGCCTTCAACTCCCGGGACGGAGCAGTTTAAGAAAATATTTAATAGCTTAGCAACACCAAGAAGCAGAGTTCAGCTTTTGCTTAGAATCGTCAACGGGCTCGTTTCAATTGCGTTGAGAATATACTTCGATGACATTACATCCGCAACTACTTGCGATATACTCGTCCCGTTGCTTTTAAAAGCCCATTATTTAGAAGGACTACGTTCAGTACTTTTACAGTAGAAATGCGCTCTCCAATTTCTGTTGTAGCATTGCGGAGAGTGGCTTTAAGTTTAAAATTCGTTCAGATTTTCGCTAGAGGCGTCCAGTAATTTATATACAACAGTAGCTTATAGATAAAGCACGGGAAGAGGTTTTGAAGAAAGTGACGTTCACTTTGCCGCGAAGTGTGAACTGTGAACATGGCTACTCGACATGGGTCCCCAGTAACGCTGCTTGTGGGCAGATGGGGAAGGACAGGAGAAGCGTACCCACTCATGCGACGGCGAAGCCCAGCAGTGAGAAATGTGCTCTCAGATTGCATTATACGAGAAATGAACAGACGCACGTTCATAAACATTGTCGAAACATGTTAACACGGATGTCGACAACGGGTTCATTTGCGTCCACAGTGCAGAACGCCAGGAGCCCATGCAAACTGCGATATGTGTACGAGATCTCGTTGAAGCTATTTCGCATTTATCAGCCCGCTCTGACAGGAGAGCCCGCTTGCCTAGAAGTGAGGCGACGAAGAAATGAGAACCGTGAAAAATAATTAGGACTAAATGTTTTAAAGGTACTTAGCATACAGAGAGCAGGTTTCATTTAAATACATGAAAAGTTGCTAGCTTTCCTGCCCTTGTCCAAGAACGCATATGTTGAGAGAAGTGTTGTGTTTATATGTCAACTCCTCGACAATAAGACCTCTATAGATTCGTTCAAATAGTCTTTATTTTGTCATTTCTTGCTTTGGTAAGCAGCGCCTGTTCTTTCATGTCCGTGGTTAAAGGTGTCACACGTATTCTCCGATTACGTTATAATCTGTCGGCCGTCACAGCCGATTAGGCTTCCATCTGTATCGCATCCGCTGGCCTATCACGTCCACGACGCGCGAATCAAAGCGTCCTAGTTTCCATTATACTGCGCTGTTAAGAAGGCCAACCCTGATCAATATGCAAACCGCTTTTCCTGCGGACAATACGCCTAGCGACGTAGTGCTGCAATCTCTAATGCGAGTGATGACTCGATAGTCAGACATTTCATGTAGCGCAATGTTTTATCGATCCGGCTAACCAGTTATTTGCATGCGCAAATACAAAGTAGAAAGGACGAAAGCAGCATTGAGACCATTGCAGGGCATTTGAAGTGGTCAGGCAAACATTCTTCCGATTAGGAGGCAAAGGTGCGTGGCCAAAAGACAACCTCAGACCTGGCACATTTTACAAATATATTAAGTTACATTGTGGAGAGGGTGGGGCCAGAGGATAAGGTCAGAAGCCTAACTGTGAAAGGCAGACATTTAGTGCATTCCTGTGTTAAAAATAAAATGGTTCGTACACCTCTCAAAACAATGCGGACATTGGGGAAAGCAAGGTCTTTATTCGTAAGCAGGGTGTTGAAGGCAAACAGGCATCGTGTACCAGGGTGTAGAACAGACGTTTGGAAGGCGCTGGAAAATAACTTTAGCACTTGCCCTACGACTGTTGCCCGGCACAGAGGAAATGATACAATACCAATCAGGAAGCGGCTAGGCGTGGGGATTATCTAACTACCACTGTTGTCCGGTTATTTACAAGAAGTATTCAGAGAACTGGATTCCGAAGAGATGGGGATAACATGTAATGGACAATACCTAAGCAATCTCTTGTTTGCTGATGCCATCGCTTTGGTAAGTAACCCAGTACCGAATAGTAAAGCATGATCGAGGACCTAGACTGACATAGCAGAACGGTGGGTCATAAAGGTTATATGCAGAAGTTAAGTGTTCTGAAGGAGTTTCGGAAGGAGTAAACTTTTTAAATTTGACAGCAAATAATGAAATTTTTCAGGGTCTTTATCTAAGAAGGAAGGAAGTAGCCACACAACTGTATTACGTGTGTGTAATAACTAGCATTAATTCCCTTCCTCCCGCAGAGTTATATGGCAGCGATTTTTGTGCGCCGGCTTAATTCTCTATTTTTCATTAAAGTGCTTCTCTTTCTGGGTAAATAAGAATATGTTGGACTGCATTTGGCAGGAACTCTTAGGTGTTGAACGGCAGTTCTCTAACATCATTCAATTGGGCAACCGGAATGGTTAGAAAATCTTAATCTTATTTTTTCTTGTTTATGCAGCAGGAATCGGGAGGCTATAACGAACTTGAGCGAACAGGAGAGGCTACAACGAACGAAATCAAATCACCACACAGGCTATGCAAACGACGATTATAGGCGCAGCGGTAAGATACAGGAAGAGAACAGGATAGGTCAGGGAACATAAGAGATTTAATAAAATCCAAGCTCAAAACATGACAAACAAATGACCATGTAACCGCAAGGAAAGGCAGCCCAAGGTCCTTTAAGACAACGGAGTTGATTAATACAGAACGTGAGTGCTGTAGAGTTCGCCAGAAGGTTGCTTGGGCGGATAGGATTAGAAAGTTACCTTGCAAAAGCGGGGCACAGCTGGCAGACGCCGTGGTTTAGTGGGGGGATATAGGAAAGGCCTTTGCTGTGGAGTGGAAGTAGTCAGGCTAATGATGGCGGCCAGCGCAACAATATGCTTTTATGCAGAAATATCCTCTTGAGGAGACATTTTTGGGCATGCACTGGGCACCAATGTCGCACTATATGGTAACAGAAAACTACAACAACCACTTGCTGTCAGAAAGAATATCTTACGTCTGTGGACCTTAGTACCATGGATGAAAAGGACAGCGGAATCTATTAATTGGACGGATTTTGCAACAGCGTAAAATGAGGTGTTTGCGAGGTTCCAAAAACTTGAAATAAGATTCATTCGCTGATTTTGCTTTCACTACTCGTGTTAAATTCGTTAGCGCAAGTGCTGTTTGGAAAAGATTCCGAGTAGTTGATTCTTCGCGAACTTTGATGAATTGAATACCGGGGAGAGAATTCAAAAGCATTTCAATCGTTTCTTAGCAGACAAGGCGAATATTATCAGCACCGGGAGAGCAACACGTCGGATCTCTTCATCTTCATGCAAACAAAAGTGCACATAAGATATTTTTACAAAACAAAAAATTTTGCTTTATCAGCGTTTGACACTACCACCAATTTTGGTGACTAATTTTGCCGCAATTTTTCACGAATATGTCGCTGCGTTGAGTATGTGATCCTTTTGATTTTCGGAACTTCTAAGGGAGCTGAAAAGTTTGAATGCTGGCCTTATTAGAGAAGCCGTGGCAACTCCGAGTGGCCTACGTTCAACTAACACGACCTCAACAACGCACGACATAACGGAGCTGTAGCGGTGCCGCTCGAAATTTTTCACCAAAGCGGCGCTCTTTACGGCGACTTCGAAATCGCCCGTCCTAGCCCCGAATCTTGTGGCCCCTCCCCTCTTGCTTGCTTTCTTGAATGCTGCCGAAAACGTTTGCCCACGTCCGGGTGGAGTGACTATTCGTTCGTCCGGTTGTGTGTATGCATTGTCGGCGTGCTATAGGTGTTGTGGAGTTGCATTCTTTATATCAACTGTTTTCCGTTTCTCCATTGAAAAAGGCTTGGACGCGCGAAACCATGGCGCATAATCGGGGGTGTCAGCTGCCATGCTCTGAGAAAGCTAAGAGGCAGCCAGAACGCAGGACGTTCTGCACTAGAACCATTGTCGTCGCTTTGGTTGCTTTTGTAGCGAGAGCTACATTACGCCAGCCGCTTCGCGAGGTCAGCGTGGCTGCGCGTTCAGCCGTGGCACCATCGCTCCGCCAGCTGTGTGCATGCGCGGAGCGACGTCAAATCGCGCAGCTGGTGTGCGCGGCCGCACGCCCGTTACGCTAGCATTTCGAGCCTTGAGCGCGGCGGCTCCTTGGCTGGTCACGTGGTGCGAAGCAGCTGTCGGCGGCGCGGCGCCGGCGAAATCAAGAGGGGAGGAGAGGAGAGGGTGGTGATAGTGTGAATACACGTCCAGTGACGAACATGAAGAAGGAACGCCCAGCGAAACGGAGCGGCGAAATACAGACTTTTAAATTCGACTGAGTGAGTTCCACTCGGCCAGCTGTAGGTATCGCGTCACTCTAGGCTTAACCAGAGCTAAACAGCCAAATGTTTCTAATTTACAAGCCCGGATGATTCCTTTTCGTGGCTGCTATCTGCAACTGCTTCTGTTGCTGACATGAAGAAAAGGAAAGTGCACGGGCCGGCCTACTGGCTCAAGCCGAACCAAATGCCTTGGCCACCTGTGTCTTGGTCACTCCCCCGTAGTGGGTATGTGCCAGCAACGTCTGAGGCCTTCCTTCCTTCGAACCACGCTCGGTGCCACGTCCTGAAAGTAGGAGAGGTAAAAGATAGGAGAGCAAAGATAGAATGAAAAGGCGCGTGCTTTTACGCCCCGGTACGAACCCGGAGGCAGTGCAATACTGGGCCGACTCGTCCCAGAGTGCTTCAAGCAGTACGCCCTATTCCAATAATAAGTGTAATATCTTGGGTACAAGGACCCACACCAGATTTGGTTGTAATATCTGCGGCGGATCCTTGGGCCTAAGATATTGTAATAGTATCTGCATATTGTTCAATCTCGTAGTTTGGACGGTGTCATAGAGAGAGTGTGGATCAGTACGGGAGTAAATATGATAATATTTTGGCTATTAAGTTGGTGCTCGAAATTGGCATATATTACTGCAGAACGTCAGACATAACGGAAGCATGTATGTCTTACAAACACCTGTTTCCGTTAGCTTGCCTATGGAGCACCAGGTTTCTTTGCTATTATAAAAAGGCGGTTGAGCCCTTCACAACAATTTTTACGGAGTGTGGTACTGCTGATGTTAATTGTGACTGTGGCGATAAAGTTCCTTGATATATTCAGGAACAAGAGGGCACTGAAAGTCTTTAAATTCTGTTTTCGTATTTTGACTAAATGCGTATGCGCTTTAGAATTCGATAATCAAAGGTAATATTCAAACATTACTCGCACCCGGAATTATTACGTTAGCACAGGATGAGCAGAATCTACCTCTGTGGAGATTCGTACTGTGCCGACAGGGATCTGTTGATCTATGATGAAGTATTGACAGGGTTTTATCCCCGACCACTTAATTTTGCTTCAACTAATATCGAGTGCATGCTTCGACCTTAACATTATTTGCTGCAAAGTGATGGTTTGCAGTTTTGCACCTGTGCAAAAATGAATGTTTGTGTAATTGTTTTTTCTTTCACTGCGAGAAGGCTCATGACTAACATATGAACTTAGAAAGCATAAAGCGACCCTTGCGTACGCACGAGGCTGGACCAGGACTTTGGTGCTCTGCTTCACCTGCCGGTCACTTAGCTAATTAAAACCGAGCAATCGTGAATTTCTCGGCTTTTAGCGATATCAGTGAGGTGAAAGATTATCGCGCAGATATATCTAAAATTTTATGTTGTTCACTCTTGTTTTGTGACAATGAAACTGTTAAATTGTTCTCCCCAGGTGGTTGGAAGTAGCGGTGGCAACGAAACGAAGCTGGTCCATTACAACGGGCCGAATTTCGCGAACTTGCAAGTCTCCTACGTGCGTTTGGATGGTGCCGGTGATATCTTAGGAGCCATCTTCGGCTCCATGGCGATCGTTCTGCCTAAGCTGCATGAAGCATTCTGGAATGACTTGCTAGTTTTTCAGCTGCGGAACCTGCTTAGAGAAATCTCATGACTTCACCAAATACACAATTTTCGTTGCAAACGGAGGGGCCATTTGCATTCCCTACTGGCTTCGTCTTGTGTTGTCTCACCATGTCATTAAATTCATGAAGTAGATCTACACAGTACGGGCCACGAAACCGTATCGAGAGTTGTGTTATGTAGTCAACGGACCGTTCACTGAAATTGCAAGTCTCCCCTTTATGACCAACGTTTGTACAAAATATTATCATCTTGAAATAAAATCGTGCATGCGCAGTGGGCTGCTCTCTGACCTCAGTTTTCAGCCGCAGACTTGCAGCCGTGCCTTTATATCTTGATCTGCGTTACCAACCTCATCCTGCCCGTTCTTTAATCCCCTACATTGTGGAAAAAGAGCGATATGCCTCAGGTGACATCGCTGCGTTTCTTCTCATGGAATTTAGTTTTTGTTTTTCTCTGCGGGCATTCTTTACTCGCTCAGTTACACTTAAATAGGGATTGTGGAATACAGCTTGCTACAACCCATACCATTCTTGTTCCAGTAAGCAAGAAACCGGTGAAAATTTATATATTAGCTTCCAGTGAAAACTGCACGTGGTAAATTACTTGTGACCAAGGTAATCGCTTGGGATCAGGGGTTGCAGGTGATGCGGGAAACATCCTTCCCCATAATGAAAAGGAATGAGCATTTGGACACGGGGCTGCAAGAGGCGTGTGGCCTCAATAGCAAGGAACGTCTAGCACTTTGTATTTGTGACATTTGCGGCAGGCGGTGCGGACGACGAGGATGAAGCCTGCCTTCGTTAAGTTGAAAAAAATTAAAGGCGTCTATGCCGCCAGCACTGAAGTTACCCTCATGAGAGAGAGCGAGGTGAACGGAAATGCAGGGAGGTTAATTAGCCAGTGCCCAGTATGCTGCCTTAAACATGGGAAGGGGCATGGAGGGAGAGATAAAAAGGGAAGAGAGGGTAAAGAGATCATTTTTCATGTGACCGTAGGCAATTACTAACAGGGTACACAGGGCACACAATGCATTGCATAAAATATACAGGGTGAGTTTTCAACCATGACGCAATTAACTTCACCATACCCTCCAATTCTTGACAAAAGCCTTTTTGAGCGGGAAGCCGCTAATGAACGCACTTTTTTCATATAATGTAAGATTTCTCTATAACAACCAATATATCCGCAGATACCGCGACGGCAATCATGTATTTTGTTTTCTATTCACGTTTTTGCAATCGTCAAAGTGTTCGCAATGTTTTCTATAGCAGTCTTAAGTTGGTTGGTTGAGGTGTTGAATGCTACAGGTGGGGTTAGCCTTGCTTTATCTGCCGGCAATTGCTCCACCGCAGCGTCCCTTCGATATTAACAATGCCGCATCTACCCTGCTAAGCGCAGTCTCTTATAATAGCACACATTCTCTCGCGCAGTCACCATCTATGCACACAATCAATCCACACAGTTCACATCACAGTCCACTCCAGAAGTCACCATCTATGCACATATTCAGTCACAGTAGAACATAAGCCATTGTAGTGCCACACTCTATACACACATTCACTCACAGTATAAAGTAGTCCACTCCGGAAGACACCATCTACGCACACATTCAATCACAGTAGGCCATAGTCCGTTCCTGCTGTCACCATTTAAAAACAAGATCCGTGTTTTGCAGAAATGTTAAAAGAAGGCGTGCAGCCTCCCTTCTGCATGTCTGGTTTCCACTCGGGTAGACAATGTCCTGCACTGTGCTGTGACGGGTTCCTGTCTTCTTGAAGGAAGCGAACATCACATGCCTTTCCGCGTTGTACTCTGGGCAGTACATAATATAATGTACACACCACATAAAGCGCAGAGCGGAGACGACGCTATGCCGGTCTTATGCATCCATGCAGGAGTGCGAGCAGAGGCCGTGTGAATTCGATGTAGAAGGGTCACCTGAGATCTTCTCAGTCCCTTGGTCACACATAGCTTGTGGGACGCACTCCACAGGGTACTGAAGTGATCGAGCACCGTTTTCCCGCAGAGACTTTTCCCATCTTGAGGTACTTTTTTTTATGGAATCCTTGAGAGAGCTTTATGGGCGAGACTGTCTGCCACCTCATTACCGTTGACTCCTATGTGAGAGGGCACCCACTGGAAATGTAGAGTAAAGCCTCTGCTGTGCAGATTCTGTACCAAGCGCAGAGATCTTAGAGACAAGGCGTCAGTAGAGAATCCGCGCTCTAACCTCTGAAGGGCAGATTTTGAATCAGTTAGATGACAACAGGTTGAGCCGGACAAGACCCTAACTTCCGCAATAGCCGCCTCAATAGCAACACTTTCAGCCATTGTGGAGGATACAACAGCAGTACAGCGTACGGATCACTTACAGTCCAAAGAAGGAATGTAAAAAGCCGCTGCGCTAGCTTGTTTGACATTGTCCACAGAACCATCCGTGAAATTTTGAAGATGGCAGGCATACTCTGTTTCCAAGTATTCCAGTACAATCAAACGCGTTGCTGCCAAAGGAGAGCTGTACTTGGCGCTCACATGGGGAATTGTGACCTTACAGTCGAGGGTCGGAAAAGACCAGGGGGGTTTCAACCGTTTCCTTTGCCTTCGGACATTAATGCCTAATGAACTAAGAATATTGAGTGCCAAGTAAGCCTTCGACTCATATCTGTTGCAGAGTCGCTGGAGAAGGGATCGCCAATACCGTCTCTCCTAAGCGGTCAAGATGCATTAATAGTCTCTGAGAAGCGATAAGGTAAAGAGGTTTCGATAGGGACTCATGAAGTACTGCCTTATTCACAGCCGCCTGGGGAACTCCAATGGGTCTTCTTAGGCCCTTACTGTGGACAACTTCGAGACGCTCAAGTTATGATGCCGAGGGTGAAATTAAAGGTAATTGATACATTATCCGGCTGACCACCTGCGCTTCATGAAGTTTGACCATTGAAGAAGGATGGTTTCCGCATTGCTCACGTGCAATTCTACGGATCACATTGAGACGAGAAGATATAGATGAAACAATCACGTTTACAGCTTTTCGCCACTGTAGACTGGAGTCAATAATGACGCCCAGGAAACGCGCTTGGATGAATTGACGGATGCAAGAGTGACCGAGGTCTATCTTCAACCGCGCTTGACGTCTTCCTACACCTGGAAACAGAATAAAGCCGGATTTGCCCACTGACAGAGACAACCCCACACCTTGAAGGTAAGCTTGTGCCGAAAGTATAGCCTTTCAAGCTATCAGGGCTAATCGCTTGTGCTGGTAGCCAGTAATCCAGATACAGATGTCGTCAGCATAAAGTGACATACGCACTTGCCTGCAACTTTTTTCAACGAATCGGGTAGGCCAGCCATCACGGCGTTAAAGAGCGTGGGGGAAAGAACACTTCCTTGAGGCACACCTCGTGATAGAACCCTTTCGGTGCTTAACGTACTCCCTAACCGTACACGAACCGCGCGATCACTTATAAAGTTGTAAATGAATCTCAACATATGGCCCTGTATGCCCATGCCTTGCAAACTGTTTAGAATTGAGCTCTGAAGCACGCTGTCGTAAGCTCTCGCAACATCAAGAACAATGGCTAAGGTGGAAAGGCCGAAAGCTCTCTGGTGTTAATGCAGTCTTAATGTACGATGCGTTCGAAGGGAACACTTTAAAAGAAACATTTTACTACACACCACAACAATGGACGATTACCTTCAATATTTCTCTAACAGTGTCTTGTATTTTTCCAATTTTACGAATTTTTACCCGAGAAAGCTGGACATGGAACTATAACCGACCCTTGGGTGAGACCTGTTGACGACTGTGCAACAAGACGGCCATTATATACGTCATATGGATCACTAAGTAGAAGAATAATAAATCAAATCATTTTTTATAGGTAAAGCTTAAATAAAAAAATTCATGGCCGTGAACATCGAAGGTAAGCTGTATTTTAAAATTTTTTTAATCACTAACGTGCTTCGAAACATCGAGCGTCAAACATACGCACTTCAAAGCTCATTCAGTTGGCTGATCTGTTTTGCGCATTTGTAAAATTGCGTCTCTCGCACTTTTTATGGAGCAAGTATATGCGCAATAGCTGTGGTTTATGGTGCAGTTTAAGTCAACTTTATTTCGCCGACGATATCATGCGCATCGACGCCATTTTATACTTTAGTTATCCGAGAAAGCCAACGCAACAAGCTTTGAAATGCGTTTTTTAACGTTAGATATTTCGAACCACATTGCCGAATAATAAAATTTAAAAACTGGATTGACCTTCTATTCAATGAAAGTCAATTTCGTAACACAACCTTGCCCCTGAGATGAAAACGGAAATATTTGTTGGTTAATTCATGCCAAATAATCGTTAACTTATAGAACCACACGAAGCCCATGATGTTCGCTTTGCTGTGCAATCCAGCTTGACAGACCGCACCAACGTATTTCTCAATTTGAAGATATAATTATCTAAATGTTAAAAGAAACCAAACTGCACAGTGAAACTGAGCTGCTCGCGCCATGGGCGCAAAAAATCATTATTCTTTTACTTTATTTAGTTGTGTTACCAGTTAATATAATGTTTGACTCCGTGCAGGGATTGCTCTTGCCCCGCGATTTGCTTCTTGTACTCCAGGACGCTTATTCTATGCTTTTTAGTGCACACCTCCGCGCACAGCTCGCAATTCTCTCGGCTCGGGTTGCAGAGTTTACGGTGTTTTTCCTGCCCCCGTACTCCTACGTTGCGCTTTGTCGATGTCTGCATCGTATAAAGCTGAATGTCAATTTTACGCACGGTGTTTCACAAATATCTATGGCTGCAGAAGGTACAGAACTCAAAGCCCCAAGCAATTCCAAAGTCGAATGACGCAGACCTAAGCCTGAAGATGGTGCGAAACAGGTGCACCGTACCTGTCTACCACGTTACCTATTTTACATGTGTTTGTTGGCGTGGTACTCTTAATGCTTGAACACAGTGCGTTTAATACGTTCAAAAAATTTAAGTTTAACTATACAATTGATAAGATTTGCATAATTTTACAATAAAAAAGAGAAGGAGAGCAATGTTTACACTTCTGTAAGCATTTTTTGTCTAAAAACGATATTATATTATAATTGATTCCACTGTAACAAGCCTTTGTTAAATGTGTTAGGTGCGCAATTTTTAGTGATAGATTAATTTTGATTCTGTTGTGGTTGTATCGTCGCAGGAATTGTCAGGAATTGTCAACACAAATTCAATCCGTAGGTGTTATGGTTCTCACGTTGCGAAACTTTCCCCATGTAACGAATCTGCTCCTCTGTCACTCTGGTTTGAGAACTTCAACGGGTAGCGATTTCTTCCTGGCTCATTTTGGGTTCTCGTTTTTTCAGCTAACCGATATTTCTCAAATAGTTTCCCATCTCAAAGGCTCTGCGTTATCATCGAACATAGTTGATGTATTTCTAAAAAGCACTCATGGGCCGCTCTTAATACTGGTTGCACCAAAATGGCTTTAATAGGTCAAAGAAAAGGTTTCAGGGGGGTATACTACTGTTACAGATGTGCATGGCTGTCAGCTTCACGTATGGCCTGATCCACTAACCATCTCTGGCCGGCAGGTTGAGTGGTCTGTAACGCAGCCTCCTTGAAGGAAGGAATATAATGAGGGGACTGTCGGTGAGGAAGGGCATTCCGAGAGGCACTGGAAGAAAGTGTATTTGGGAAGGCCACAGTACTCACAATGACGAGCCGAAATCTACAGTCTGGTTTAATATCAGGTTGGTAAGTGTTGGTCAGTGAGTGAGGAAGGGGCCACCTCCTGAGCTGTAGCATGAAGCGACCTCTGCTATTGAGCACTGGTTGTTGGAAATCGGCCTTAAGTTTGCATGAAGTTCCTCTTGAG